>NC_088984.1:13816578-14436805 GCF_963932015.1 Anas acuta
CAGCAACGTATAGTGACTGTACATTGTCATATATCTTCAAATCCCTACTTGGTTTCATCCCCATCAAGTTGTACAAGAGCAGGAGGGAAGACCAGAGGGAAGAGCTGCACTTTGACCCCTTGTTCATATTTTGACTCTTTTATGTATACCAAATGTCAGTCATTCTGTCGTCTATTTAATCTCAGACACCTATGGAAGATTAACAGAGGGCAGTTCAATGAGCAGAGCAGGAGAGGAAAGGACAGATGAGCTACAGCAGTCAGATAATGTAAAAGCCAACTCAAGGTTCTCAAAAAACTCCAGCTGTCACCTGCCATCATCCTTCTACAAAAGGGAGGAGCTTCCCTTCAGGCTTGAAAACCACCATCTTCTAAAGGATTTATACATATGAATTCTAGAAAGGAAAACAGTCTTTCTTAACTATATAACTGCTCTGAATTAATCTTTTATTTCCTTCTTTTGATTTTAAAAATTGTCTTGGCCAACAGTCTAGATGTGTATGTATTTTGTAACTCTGCGGTAAGAATTGAGGACATATCTAATGTTAACCTTTTGCCAGTTCTTTTTGGTCCATCCAAAAAAACTCTGACCCACCTTCAGAGCTGGCAGGTCATCCTCCTCCAATAAAGTGACCTGGAAATACAAGCGGGCTTTGTTTTCTGGAGATCAAAGACTTGGTTTGTTCCTTTTTTTGGTAACCAAAGCCCCTCTCTCCATGGTGGAGAGCTCTTCAGGAGTAGGTGCAATGAAACTCCTTCCTCACAGCACAAAATTCTCTGTGGACAAGGGGTAACATTGCACTGGGGAGCCAGCACAGACTGCATTCGTGCCATGGTGGCATGACACAACTTCTTTGGATGACTTAGTGGGTGCATGCCAGTGCTAGTCTTTGAGACACAAACACACAAGAAGTTGCAATGTAGGTGGTTGGCAAAATAACCCATTGCCTTGCTGTCCTCCCCAAGCTACTTGAATAGAATAAATGGGATTTAGACGTGCGTGGGGAGCCAGTTGTCACCCTCAAATATCAGTCTTTAATGCCATCTAATGTTCAGACCGAAGGCACTGAAATTAGTGCACGTTTTTAGGATTAAAATTGTGGTATTGAGCCTGGGGTCCAGTCAGGTTGCATTTTGCACAGGCTAGCAGAGGAAGGTTTCTGAGTGGCATAAAGCTCATTTTCTACTTGCCCAGACCTGGGCTGTATGTCGGGCAAATCCACTGGCAAATGTTAACAGTGCCCAAGGGACTGAAAGTGAAGCTGGGGGCTGATGTGGCATGCGGTTGCCATGGAAGTGGACATAATCCTGCTGGAGTCAGATACCCCGGTGATATGGCGAGTCTCAGCTTGCTCTAGGGTACAGCACGGTGACCCTCCCCAGCAGCATCTGGTTGTGTTTTAAACTTTCGATAAATTCCATAGCCAAAGAAATCAAAACAAATCAAGTAACAAGCTCCGTCTGGCCAAAGTCCAAGTTAAAACTGCTGCATTCCTCATTGGTATTAATGTTAATGCACCAGATCGGTGCGAAAGCAAAGATATTCAGGGTGGGAGCCGGGCAATTTTTGGAGATCTAATTTTTTTTTTTTTTCTCTCCTTGTAGCCCCGGTCCCAAAAGATGAGGATTTAAACAGATTAATGCACTCTGGCCCTGTTAGTTACTGTGCTTAGGGAACAGTCTTTAACGAGCACTTCTCCCAGCGAAGATGTTTCAAAAGGCCCGGCCTGCCACTTGGCTGCGGGGATGCTCGCGAGCCGGGCAAGTAGCGCAAATTGCAGGCGAAAAGGGCAAGCTGGAGAAAACCACCCCAAACTCCATCCCACCCCTGCACGGGTCAGCCCGCGCAAGGCCAAACTTTTATTGCTCGTCTTTTTCGGTCTGCTTTTCCACGAAGAAGACGGGCTCGGGCGCTTTTGTTGCAGATGCCCCCCTCCTGCGGGCTATCTCACACCAAAAGCGGCACCCAGGGGAGGGACCCCGCAGCCAGTTTTCACCCCCCTCGCCGGGGCTTGAGAGCTCTCCAGCCTCATCCCCGCCGAAGTTCAGCCTGCGTGCGGGTCCGTACGGTTCCCTACGGGCGTGAGCGGACTGATGGGCAGCGGGGGACAGCGGGAGCCCCGGCGCAACCCCGCACCTCGGCGGGCTGCCCCCGCCCGGCCTCCCCTCCCCTCCCCGCCCGGCCTCCGCGCCAGCCGCCGGGGCAGAGCCTCCGCTGCCGCTGCCGGGATTCGCGGCGGCTTTTGGCGAAGAGCAGAGAGAGGGGGGGAGAGGGAGAGGGAGAGAGGAGAGGCACAAAAGGGAAGGACGGAGGGAAAGTCCCTCCCACGCCCCCCTCCCCCAAGTTTATGATGGGGGTCCGGAGGAGCAGCTCCGCTCCGCAGCAACCGCTCGCCTGCTGAAAACTTGCTGCTCCGCTTTTTGGGTAAAGTTGGTGCTTATTGTGTCTTTTCATTGTGCTTTTGAATTAATTATTATTATTCTTTTTTTTTTTCTTTCTTTCTTTTCGTCCCCTCCCGCTTTTGGTGGAGATGCTCTGCGGGGGGGGGGGGGGGGGTTGGGCAGCAATTTGGAGAGGGGGGGGTCCCCTCGCACCGGGTACCCGGGGGGGTGGGGGATAAAGGGACCGGGGGGGTCCCATCCTGCGCCTCCCCTCCCTTCTTCCCCCCCCGCAGGTGAGCGGCTGCTGCCGTGTGTCCGTCCGTCTGTCCGCCCGGGGTGGGCTCCGGGCCGTTGTTTTGTCCGGGGTGGGCAGCGGTGACAGTCCCCGCACCGGGACCGCCTGCCCCGGGGTCCCGGAGGACAGCGGGAGTCCCTAAAGCCACCGCTCACTTCGTCTTTTATTTTTTTATTACCCCCCCCTCTCCCCTTGGCACCCCCCGGGAGGGGCAATCTTTCGACAAGTATATTTGCTGAGGAATTTAAAAAATTCCCTGCTGCAACTTGATCCCTGTGTGATGAGGAGCGGCTCGGAGAGACCCGGACTCCAATCCTATTAAGGATTTAGGGAGTTGAGAGTTTTTCCCCCGGACTCGGAGGCTCTAAAACAATCGGGGAGGAGGGGAGGGAGATGGGCTCATCTGGATGCCTTTTCTGCCTCGGGTGATTGCCATCATTTCCTGGGAAACCTGACTTTTCCAGTGCGAGGGGCTCGGGCTGCTTAGCAGTGGTCCTGCCGCCGGCTTTCCCAACATTTGCGGGATTTTATTTATTTTTATTTGTATCTTTTTTGCCCGCCCTTAGAAACTTCCCGGCACGGGATGGGACGGGGCCGCGCCGTGCCCCGCCTGCCCCGGGCGCTGCGCGCAAATCTGTGCAAAACCCGCGCAAATCTGTGCAAACCTCCGCCCTCTGCGCGGGGCCGGGCAGGGGTCCCCGCCTTCTTACAGACGCCCTCATGGTCTGTGCAGTCCCCCGGACCGGAGGCTGGCGTGTCCACCGTGGTGCACAGAGAAATGAGCATTTCATTGGCCATCGTGCATGTTATTTCTGCAGGCACGCATAAAGGGAGCAGTTGGGAAACTTTGTCCATACCCCGCCAGTCCCCTTCTCCATTATTATTATTATTATTATTATTATTATTATTATTATTATTATTATTATTATTATTATTATTATTATTATTATTTTATTTATTTTGCAATTGAGGTTGTCAGGATGCACGAGAATTTGAAAACAAGCGTTTGCCTAGCATGCTGCATAAAACAACATTTAAACAAATATTGTATTGGCATGCACTGTGGAGTTGGTGCCAAAAAAGTAAAGTAAATAAGCGATGAAATTCAAAATATACAGAAGTGGAATAGACTGATTTGTTGTAAGACTTACTGATTTGATCTGTTTGTTCTAGCTACCTTGTTGAAAAAAAAAATGCTTTAAGGTCTAAACCTAATTCACTTAACTTCACTAAAAAAGAAACTAAGTGCAATCCATACTGTACCTTCACCTGGGAAAGAGGATCCTGCTGAATAATTGCTTATGCTCCCAGGATGTTTGAAATGCAGGGTAATTACTGTACACAGCAACTACATTTGGTGAATTGGTTTGGTTCAACTTTTCTGATGGGCGGATACAGTAATTTGGATTTTGGCTGGAACTTCAGGAAATGTTGACACCTGTCAAACTTTGAATTGCAATAAAAATGTCATATTGAAGGTTATTGCAAAACTGACAACTTTAAAGAAGTGAATGAAATTCATTATGGCTTTTCCACTGTAAACAACTCTTGAAAATTTGTCATTTGATTGAAAACATGACCTATCTGTAGTACTAAAAAGTGCCTGATCCACTGAAGATGAACTGCTAATCTACGGGTATGTGGATATCCGAGCCTCTGGTGTATGTTTGTGAAAGAGCTAATCTTTAAAGCAAGGTGAGGCAAGATTCACTTGATCTTGAATGTTGTTATTGCTTAAAGTATGTGACTTTGAAGTGCCCAGAAATGCAACTGCTGTTCTTCAAAGAAAAACAGATCTCGAGGACTGTTTCCAACTTCCTTTCAATGTCTTTTTTCCAGTGTGTCAAAGGGGATGTATACAGATGGACAAATACTGTTTGTGTTAGGTCATTCATTTAGAGAAAAATTAGAGCCATAGAAGAATTTGAACTAGATGCATATGCCAGTATAAATCTGGCATAATTTCAGTGAAGCTACTCCAGTTTATGCTTGTGTAAAGGAAAACAGAACTTGACCTCAGATATGCAATACACAGCAGCCTGCATTCCCCGGTGTCACACTGAATGCTGAAGTCACATTTGGATAAGATTTTTTTTCCCAGTGTAATAGTATATAGTGAGAAAGATTTGACATAGTTTTAAAAGCTATTGACACTTTTATGGCAAAGGGCTATTTTTGAGTCTGTTTTCTGTGATTTTAAAGACCTTAACAGCTTTTACCATAACGTCCCCTTCACGTTTGCAGAGAAGCTGTCTACAGACTGGGGGGGCTACAGGAGCGGCTGCTTATGGGTAGGCTTATGTGATCGCTCCAGCATTGTATAAGTTTAAAATGTTTTTCATGATCCTGATACTTCTATTTAGAAAGTTTGACTTTTTAAAAGAGTTTTCTAGTCCCTTGACCCCATCTTTCTTTGTTTAAGGATGTGGTAGAACATCTGACCTAATATCATTAACATTATCCTCATTCTGTGCTTCTAAGTACGGAGGACACTCGGTTAACTGCCTCCCCTTGGTTTTGGTGGCCTACTGTAAGGCAGTTGTTTGCCCTGTAGTCTGAAAGGTACACAGATACTTCATGCTTTTGTACTCCAAGAAGTGCTCTGTTCATAGAGAAGTTTCCAGTGCAGATTAGCGAAAGCAGTGGATTCAGTAAGCAGTCACCAAAATCTGTATGTATTTGTGCAGCAAACACCTATCTATTGCTTCATCACAAAGCCTCCACTTAATAATCTGCCCAAGGATTTCAAGGCAGCGAGTTTTTTCAAAGAAGCTGCTTAGGAACATTAGATGTGACTATAGCATCAAACTAATTAGTTGCCACTCTATTTCTATGAAGCTTCCAGGGCTTTATAGAAATGCAATATTTGCACTTCTCACTTGCTGCTGAGACATTGAGGTTAAGCAGCCTCTGCTTTTTTGTCTGCTTTTTTACTGATGGGAAAGATTCCAAGGCATTGTTCGAGAGCTGCGCAACCCCCTTATATACCTGGGTAAATATTTTAAACAGTTGCGCATTTGGACAACTTGCCACAAAGCATTAAGTGGTATTTAGGGTTTACTGCTGTTTGCTCCAGCTCTGTTCCCAGGGCCTTTTTAAAGAAAAGCAAAACAACAGGAGGTATTCGAGAATTAATTAAATCAACCCTAAATAAAATAACAGCATTGAACAAATCTTAGAATGAGTGACTCTGAGAAGACATTGCATTAGAAGGATGGGTGGCTCTGTATGTGTACACATGTGTGTATGTTGGTAATATGAATAATTCTTGACCTATATATAGAGCAGATCGTATATATGTGCATCTTCTAGAAATTCACTAGTATGTGGTGTCAGAGCAGCAAGAATTGGATCTTGCATGGTAACCTTCAGAGCTGAAGAGTTGACAATTTTGTGGGTTTCCTTCCACAGATACCTGTGGACAAGTGATTGGGTCATCAGGTCCAATTTTCTGCTGGCCAGTTCCAGTTGGAAACAAATACATGTTAGATATGTATAGTGCAGGAGTGACTGCAGAAATTTTCTTCATTCACACTCTTCTGCAGAACCACACCCCATTCCCCCTAAATTCTTTAAATAAATAAATAAATAAGAACAGGAAAGTTGCTATCCTGTAATTCAAAAACACAGAGCAGCAAAAGTTATTTGGGATTGGTGAATCTTAAGTGTTAGTGAAAAAGAGGCCTTGGTGCCTCGAAGTAGACACCCAAATTAGAAAACACATTTGCAAATTGGTTCCTTTGGGTCCCCATTGTAACGAGTGGAAGCATTTATGGCACTGTCACTGGGCATGGACGCCCAAATACATGAGTCACTGGTGAATCTTTTTTCACCATTTCACTATTGTTTGAGCTTGACTGTCACCTTTCTGCAATTATAAATATTCCAAAAGAAAACAATACAAATTAGAACTGTAGGTACCAGGATCTTTGTACTGGATGTATTTCTTTTTGCTTTCTAAGTGTTCTTTTTCATATGAAAAGAGTTTAGCAGCTTTATCCTTATTCAAGGCTTTTCTTTTTGTATCTGCTGGGGAGAAAACCATTAATTTTGTGGAATGGTGAGAGTAAGCCTTAAGCTGTCTTTGACATTTTAGTTTAACTTGAATAGGTTAATTTTTTTTTTTTTTTTTAAAGAAAACAAGTTGGTGGGAAGTGTGTTTTAACTGTGAGCGCCCGATTTCGACCATTAGCATGAGAAAAAAAGTTTTAGTGCATTTACTATTGTATTGAATGAAGAGTTCCAACAGTCAGGGAAAAGAAAGTAAAAGGCTGTAAAGAAATGATGGTCTATTCAGATTATTCAGCAGCCCAAAGCTCTGGTCATCTGCCTCTGAAATCTGTGATCGGGATATCACTTTTATCTTCCTGTGCCTTTCTCTCGCCTTTTTCACATGTTCACTTTTGTCAAGGTTTATTGATCACGTTTTCTTCTCTGCAAATCTGTGGAAAATTTAATGAACCAAAAACAACAGAGAAATAAAAGGAACTTTTTATTCATTAGCACTAGATTGAATTTTGTTCTATAGTCACTACCCTCTTGCCTCCCATGTGCGTCATTGTGTCACTCCTGTAGTACTTACAGTACATACAGTGGAGATGGCTGCATTATTAATTCTGTTCCAGGGAAAAGTTTGTTTAATGTGTGTGAGATCTTATAGCAAATCCAGCCCTGCTGCTTGTCTCTTGTTCTGTGCCCTTCTGACATTCAGATTCTTGACTGCATTGCTTCTGCCGCTAAATACCTTGAAGTGTGTATTCCGCAGAGCATTTACCTCTGCAAGAATGAAATGTATTTGCTGCCTAGCAATTAAACCCAAATTTAAATGATTGCAGATTAGTAGTAGTTATTTACAATCCTGATTGTTTTGGTGCTATGATCCTTGTTCATTACACATCTGCTTTGCCATGGTGCTGCCCCAGAGTGCTTTGTGATGCAAATGCTTTTGTTAACTTACAAATAGTTTCAGTATCTAGATCATCTCAGGTGACATACTTAAGTCTCTTCTTTTTTCCCAGATGGACTTAAAAAGCTGTAATTAAATGTGGCTTCCAGTATGATTAAGCTTTGCTAACATCTTCCATGGAATGATTTACTTGAACTCTGCCACTTTCTGATCCTGTCACTGCAAGATTTTTAAATAAAGGCCTTTTTAACATTAATTTCATTTCATTTAGTGCAGCTTGTAAGTGTAGGGAAATGAGTTAAAATTGAGCATATATCTGCCTGAGAGATTTCTCGGGTGTTCTCTGGCTCCAAAGAACTTCACTAGTACTCTAAGTTAAACGCTGAGGTGTAGGTCTCGGGGGAAAGAAAACCCCAGAGTTCTGTAGAATAGTCCCAAATACTCCAATAATGAGTAAGTACCGTCAATGCTGATACTTTTAAGGGATGAGCTAAAAGCCACAGAAGGTTATCAGTCCTGGTGTTTATGATTTCAGATGCAAGGGTGGCACATCTGTGACTGCATCTTTTATTTTCTGTGCACAAAGTGACAATCCCTCCGGTAGGAATGCGCACCTGCAATCTTAAACCGCCTCTAAATCCACTGAAAGGACTTTGTGCCCAGCAGGATGAATCCTACTGGGAAAATCTGGGCTCCTGTTTATAAAAAGAGTAATAAAAAAGACTTTTATGCACTGTGAAATGTGGGATTCTACTGTAGATAATTCATTCAAATGAAACTAATGAAATCTCTTTGGAGGAGCAGGCCTTCTCTGGGATGCAATGCTGAAAAGTGGAAGCTGGTGTGGGTCCGGTCCCCTGCTGATGGGCACCCTGTGGTCCCAGTTCCTCACCTGTGCCATGCAGTGCAAAGCACCCCCGGTGGGGGACTGCCCGGTCCTCCCCAGGATCTGCAAAGGATGGTCAGCTGCACAGCTTAATTCCTGTAAGAGCAGTGGAAAAAATTTCCAGTGTTACAAATGCAATTCAGATGCGTAGGAGAAGCTGTGATATCACAGCTTGCTGGTTTGTATTTGTTTCAGGGAAGTTTAAATATCCAGTCTCTGGAAATTAAATCTTTTTTTTTTTTTTTTTCTTTAAACATCCTACATATTTAGTGAGCATGTTCTCTTGGAGCAAGGGGATCACCTGGAAGTTGTCTGGCACTGTGTTAAATAGTTTGATTTAGCTACTAAAAGGCTACTAAAAAAGTTGAAAACTTCCCACCAAATCTCTTTTCAGCTTAGAAAACAACATCCCTAGCTAAAAATCAGTATATTTCTCCCTTCATACTGACCCATGGAGTCTTATTAGAGTCCCTTTTATCAAGCTTTCTTAAATGCAAGGTCTGTTGATTGCTACGGTGTTAAAAGAGCATCAGTTCCCAACACCAAGATAGCGCCTTTTCAGAGCAATCCTTAGTAATGCCTCTTTGTGCAGCGAACAATGCAATAAGTCAGACAGGACTTTCTGAGCCACCTCTATAAGGAACTGTAAGGGCTACTGAAGTACACTTGTGTTAAGTTGAATTGATTGAAATTTAATGGCTGTTAGTAGCTATGAATGGTAATGATTTTCTAGAGTATCTTCACCATGCTTGACATTAATAACGGGAGAGCGTGTATGTGTGATGCTAGTGTGTTACTCATTTTTAAGATGCTTTCTCCCAGCCCTCTTTCACATAATTTAGTTGTTTCGATGCTTTAAAAAAAAAAAAAAAAAAAAAAAAAAAAAAAAAAAAGACCAACAACAACAGAAAAAAAACACCCACACCTTGGGCTTCAAAGAGCACGTACATCTTGTCAACATAATTTTGTGCCCATGATTTTTATTTTTTCCAATTCCAACATAAATCAGACTACAATATAGTAAGAGTGATGAATTTGTTTTACATGCCATCATGAATTAATGTTATGCAAATGGAAGCTTTACAGGTGCCATGATTTACTTAATAATTTCAAGTTGTAATATTTAAGCTCATTCATTACGTTTGAGTAAAAAAACACAGCATGTTCATATTTTTAAATGTGAAATGTGAGATTTGTGTGCATTTGCTGTGTGTAGTTGCTGTGTAAGCACATTTGATGGCTAAGAAAGAATCAATCAGTGTTCACATTCGGCATATTATTCCTGTAGATGTTACCAAGACATTTCAAAGAGAATATTTGCATGTAGGGGAGAGGAAGATACTGGTAAAACATCTTTCAAGGATATCAAGAAGCAGAAAACTGCCAAAGCGAAGTTGTTTCTTTTGGCCCTAAAAAGGAAAAAAAAAAAAAAAAGGTAGATTTGTATGGTTTTCCTATGCAAAGTGGCCTTTACTTGATCCTGAAAGGCTCACTGCAAGCTGCTCCTGGGACTGCAGTCTGCTCTGTAGGCTGAGGATGAGCTGAGGAGCTGGTGAGAGCTATAGGCGTCCCAGGTCAGAGGTGAATGTGGATGTGATCGCAGGGTTTTCAGGCTTTGATATCATTCTTAGTGCGCTTCCCAAAGGCTAAGGACAAGGGGGAAAAGTTTGACACATAAATACATCTTGAATCTCTGAAGATAAGAATAGATTTTGACTTTATTTCTCAAAAAATTGAGGTCACTGTGGTCTGATGACAGGCTGAAAGCTCATCACTCAATTTTTTTATATATTTTTTTCCTATATATTTTTTTTCCGAATGATCAGACAGGGGCTTATATTTGATACATTGTATGTGTTGAGTTAGTGACAGCATATTCAGGTTTTGAAGTCTGTGGCCCCAGGGTCAAGGCTTCACGTCAACATCTGGGCCTCCCTGCCCAGGTAGTAAGAATTTCACTGATTATGCCATAAAAGAGCCAAACCTGTTACATTTGCTAACGCGGGTGAAATAAAAGTGATGCGTTTTGAAAGGTGTTCACTCAACAGGACTGTGGGTCTCCATGACTTCTCCAGCCACTAATCTTGTGGGTAGGCTCGGGGCAAGAATTAGCCCTCAATTGCCTGCACCCATGGGACCATGGGCAGGGCGCAGGGCACTGCTTGGCTTCCAACACTTCTCACAACCTCTCCTTTTGCTGGGCCTGTTCTCGAAGAACTTAGAGGAGAAATAAACTCTGATGTGCCATTCCAGAAGGATTTAGTTGGGTGTTAAAGGGCCTTTTGGGAAGTGGTGCACAGTGTACATACCATGATCAAGTTAATTATGTTGCTTTGGCAACCACAGCTTTGGTATTTCCTGACTAGGGCCTGTTGATGGAATCATATTCCAATATCTGGCATCATCAACACTAAAATCTCTTGCAAAATCAGGTCATATTTGTCAAAAACAAGCAGAAAAAGAGAGGCTGGGGATTTTTTTGATGGTGTTAAAAACTCAGTATTTTAAAATTGAGTGCAGGTTTTCTGTTGAAATAAATTTCTATTAGAATTTTAAAATTGTAGGGAATGTGATAGCCATACAGTTGATTTTTCAGTAGTCTCCAAATAGTTGATTTAAAATTCCCTTTAGGGAAAATTTCATAATTTTGGGATTTTGTTCCAATTCACACTAAGTCAGACTTGGATATCTAAAAGTCCTTTGTAGACTGTAGTAACTGTACTTGTAACTTTGGTCTTCCCTTCTCAAAACTTTAGTAGAATATAGAGCAGAGCGTAGTATGTGTGTTACTTGACCATGGCTAATTTTTTGGCCTTTGTGTATGGTTGGGGTCTTTTCCCCAGATATTTTTAAATAAAAGGGAAAGAAGGGGGAAGCCCTTACACATACTGTGGATTTATCTTCTCAGCAAAGCCTGCACCTAATGAACGACAGTACTGCAGCACCTTAGCCTCTATTTTCTATTCAAAAAAAAGTTCTTTCTCCTGAATTTTATTCCTAGGCCTCTGGCAGGGCTTGCTAGAGTTTAAACCATGTGTAGGACTTATTCTGCGAAAATCAGTGGTGCTGGAGGTGAGTTCATCAGTCTGGGACAAAGCACATGGGGAAGTGTGGGCGGCAAATAGCAGGTCTGGATCTGCCTTGAGGGGATGGGGATGGAGGCTGTGCCACTCACCAGGAGCGCGCGAGGTGAGGGATCCTCCTCCTTTCCTTTCCAGAGGGCATTTCCAACGGTGCAGCTGGATGGGGGATCTTTGCCAAGGCAATCTTCCTTTCATCTATTCTCAGGGTAGAGATACCCAAGAGTGAGACGCCATCCAAGGCACTGAGGATGGGAGGTGAGCAGGGCTTTCTTGGGGGACCCTGCTGCCGGTGAGCTGGTGCCATGCTCTGCTGTCCCTTCTGGGCTGGATCCTTTCAGGCCACGGGTGTCTCCACACGACCGGCTGATTTGCCTCAGATTAGGCTGGGAGTTTGTAGTGTGTTGGGCACAGTTCGATCCTGACATTCTCTATTTGTCAAGCTGAAGGAAGGGGATGCGTAATGATGTGGGACTCATAGCCCTGGCCATCTTGGTGTCCCCCTTTCCTGCTGAAGATGCAACTTTGCAGCCTAAGCAGCGGACCTGCTGGCTTCACCTCAGTTCCCAACTCTCTGCAGCTGCCCATGGAATAACCAGCAGGCTGAGGGGGTTCACCAGCATCTGATCTCCATGGAGAGCAGGTGACAAAGTTGGCTGCTCAAGATGTGCTCTTCAAAGACTTTTCCATCCTTTCCTCAGCTGCTGTCTCCAGGCGTGGTGCAGCCAAGGGGCTGCCACCTGCACCCTGGTGATGGCTGGATTCTATGCTTCCTTCAACGAAGACCAGGCAGTTGTGGGTTGGCTTTTTTTTTTCCCCTCATGCTACACGTTGTTCGCTGCTAGGATGAGGTCTGTGCATCTCCTGAGCAGGCTGGACTGCCGAGCCGCTGGCGCAGTAGTTCAGACAAAGTGCATTGCTGCAGGTGCTCTTTGGCTGGCTGACTGCTTCAGGTGGCACACCTCTCCTCAGCTCAGCCTCTCCACTGTTTCAACATCTCCTGTGAGCTGATAGAGCTTAGGCATCATCCGTTTCTCCCTCTCCTTGGAGGTTACAGACTTCTGGACACCCTTGAGATGGAGTTTGAAGGTCATTGGTGGCATTTTTAGGTCACAGAACTGCAGTGCCCTGTCTTCTCGCCAGCTAATCAAATGACTAATTAGTTCTTATATCGCTGCAGTTATCTTTTGCTCTAGCTTTGGTTCAGCTCTGCAGGATGACGCCTGCTAAGAGACAACACTTGAGAATTATTTGATTGGAAACTTAGAGGCAGATATGGTCAAGAGCCTCCAAATGAGCAATCGTTTCTGTCCGTATTTATCTGTCTACCTCAATTCATCCCTGTATATTAAGGCATTCATCACAGTAAAAAGAAAAACAGCCTTCCTCTAAAGATCCCTACAGTTATGGCAGTGAAGATACAAAACACACAGCACTTTTCACTCCATTGTACTTCAGGTTCTTTCTACAAGATTTTTTTAAAGGCAGTTGTGTACGTGTATTTTAGTTTATTTCAGTGAACGTGTATTTTTGCATGAGGTTACTTTATCATGCACTCTCTAAAATGCTTGGAAGTGGATACTTGGACAGTGCAAAGCTTTGTGTGCATCACAGCTACATTAACCCACTTTATTTCCCACTTTTCTGAGGTGTTGATGGCATCTGGTTGCGACAGATGCTTTATGATAAAGCCTTCAGATCAACATGCCTTTGGAGACATCAGTGCTCTGTGTTGGTACTTGCAGACTGCTGTATCCAAATACTCTTCTTTAATTGTCTTATTAAGTAGAGAATTAAGCTCTGTGCTTTGACTGTTTTGGTGCCAGTGATTCTTATTGCAGGCTTTGGCACGGCACCGCATTGTGTTTTAAAGAGACAGCATCACTTTAATGATGTGGGAACTGAGTTGGAGGATAAAAATCCGCTGAGAACAATGGCTGACTGAGAGTACGGTACGTAAAATCTGATTTTATGTTCTTCCCTCCAGACTATTAGGTGGGGGTTTCAGTTCAAATGCCTGCGATGATTTCAGAAATAAAAAGCAGAAATTCTCACTGCTGCCAGACCACAGGCTCCTCCGCGCCAGACTTGCAGACGAATGTCACATGTTGCTGTATGTTTTGAAAGCATACCATGTGTTATTCTTTAGCTGTCTCAGTCCTCCCCCCAGCTATATAATCTTTTCCCTCGTCAACCTCACAGAATAACTTTTAATGAAATCAACTTTCTTCTTCCTCCCCTCCCATGCAGACTGGGGGCTCGGTTACCCCGTACCTGTCACTCCATAGGAAAGTCTCTGCCTGCGAACTCACAGCAGCAATTTTAACTCGACTTAATGTAACTCTGCCTCTCGTGCTTTAAATCAGGCACTTTTGACACTGATATTGCAGCTTATGTTGTGTGTTAGGATCAAGAGCTCACAAATCATTAAACATATGGCTAAAACTTTTTTTTTTTTTTTTTGGTGAGGAATATAATATGTTTCAGTTTAACTCAGCTGTGGGTCTAGATAACAAACGCTTGCCATTAGAATTACTGTTTCCAGAAACAATTTTTTTACTCCTCCTTTTCTACTGTCTTGGATTAATGTTTCCTCCAGCTAATGACAGGACTGGACATGCAAACTAGATTAGAGCATAGTGTGAATAGTATGAGCTGAAAATGCTGGCATCTCACTTTATTGTCTACAAGGTTAAGCAGTTTACTGTGGGCTTGCAAGAAGTCAACTAAAAGCCACCAGAAAAATTAATCCAGGACCCTTGGGTGCCCTCCCATCACAAGGGCAGTTCCCAGGGAATTTGTCTCTAAAACATCCTTGCTGCCCCCCTGTCCCACAGCGATGCAGAGCTTTCCTACAAGAAAGAGGTCAGAGTCTGGCCACCCACCAGATAGCTGGGTTTTACCCTGGTTAAACCTGATAATACCACTGTAAATAAACCTACTAATGGGAAAAAAATGTTAATATCTAGTAAAACCAAGGTAATGCCATGTCTGTGCTGCCTGTGGCAGTGGGACACTGCTCCTCCTGCTGCCTGTGGTGCCAGGGTCGGGGTGGCAGAAGAAGAGGTGATGACTGCAGCCTGGTGCTGTGGCTGCTGTGGGCGGTGAAGGATGTTTCACCTTACAGCAGCTCCCTGGGGCTGCCAGCCACGGGAGGCCTGCCCCTGATTTCAGCAGAGGCAGGAGGAAGACAACGCTTTCGCTCAGCATCTCTGCTGAGTTTGGCACACCAAAAAAGCACAGCTGCTTGGATTTCTGCATAAAAGGGCATTTGAGTTGGTCCAGGACTTCAGATCACATCTCTGATAGGCAAGGAACTGTTGGGAAGATGAATTAAAACAAAATAGAAGCTGGTGAGGCTAGGAAGCCAGAGGCAGCTGGTACAAGAGGTCATACATACACGCCTACGTGTGCTAGCTGTAGGTATGTTCCAGACCTCTGCTGAAAATTCATTGTATTTTACATATACTTCTATTCTTCCTTTTTTTCTGTTTTTTTTTTTTTTCTTCTTCTTTATCTATTCTTCCTTTTTTCTTTTTTTTTTTTCTGTTTTATTATTATTATTATTATTATTTATTATCTTTATTTTATTTTGTGTTTGTGTGTTGTTGTTTTTTCTGTGTGCTTTTTTTGTTTGTTTGTTTGATTTTTAGCACTTCCAGGAATGTTCCACAAGCTCCTGAATCCAGCTGTTTTCAGAGCCCTATTGTTGTAGGTGGTGCTCCTGCCAGCCAGGGATCTTTGGTGCTGGGTGTGCCAACTGCTGCCCTAGCTTCCAGGTTTACCAGCGACCGGATAAGTCCCTATACTTATTCTTTTAAAATCCTAGATTTGAATCCACATTGAAAGGCTGGATCATAGCCGGAGTCTTGGGTGTCAGGCTTGGAGTTCTCCCTCCCGTAGAAAGGAATGATTTATTAGCTTTCTCTGAAATCCGGACAAGAATAGAAAGTTCATGTTTCACATTTAGGTGTAATTGTGAATGCGATGTTTGAATGATGAGGTGTACAGTGCTCAGAAAGAAACCTGGCACCGTCCCACCCCAGTGCAGGGTTTACACTTGGCCGTGTCTCTGACGGATCAATCTGATGCGTCCCGCTGTGACTGGGACCTCCATCCTCACCACTTCCCCAGGTTTACTGGGGGCTCAAACTGCGCACAGGAGCCAGCTGTGTTGCGGTGGCAGAAATACTGGTGGGACACGGCCAGTGCCAGCACTGGGCTCGTCAGCCTAATGGACAGCAAGTGCCACGTCCTGCCAAGCCGAGATATTTAGCCTGTGTCTGTGGGGAGCAAGATGAAGATCCTCATCTCCCTCTGGGGATATTGCAAGGAAGACTTCTGGAGAGCAAGGGAGAGTTTATGCTACAGTGAGGTGGGAGGGCCATATGGTATAGAGGTGAAGAGGGTACAGAAAACCTTGAGAAAGCAGCTGTAATTGGTGCTTCTCCTCACAAAACAACTTGATACTTTTTAAGTGACTTTTTCTGTTTGGGACTGAGTTGTGTTGATTGCAGGAAGGCACTAACACTGCTTGATCTCAGGCTAGTGCTGCTCACTGAGAAAAGCTAGGGAGGAATTTGGGCTGTAACTGGAGATGGGACAGACTTTGTCCTAGTGAATAAAAGATGTATTTAAAAAAGCATGTTAGCTTCTGCCAGGGTACAGTTTTCTAAATGTGCAGTCAGGTGGCACTGGTTGCCTCACCAGCAACTTGAAGGAATCCCAAGAAAAGATTCCTGCCTGCTGACAACCAAATGCACCTTGCCTCCCTTGGGAGAGCTTGTGGGTGATTTTTCATTTTCTTTCATCCAGAGTCCTCAGAGATACAGTTTTAAGACGAGGAGTCAGAGCCAAAAACTGCTGCTCGCATGGACAGGTCTCCTACATCTGGCACGCAAGTTGGATGAGGAGTCAGCTGCTGCTAACACTAATCTACCCCTCCTATCTCATGGGCTGGTTTTGAGCTCTCTGGAGTCCCTAACAGCAGTGATTCTGTCTCATCTACTGGAGAAACCCCAGAGATGCAGTTTCCAAACACCCCTGCTCCTTGAGGAGACTCTCAGGTGCAGCACTGCAGGATGCACTCTCCTCCCCACTCCCCAGGGCTGCCATGGGCATCAGTGTTGCATAGGGCATTTGGAGCATGTTTGCAGTGCCGCGGCATGAAGCCCTGAGTCAGCATCTAGTGTGTCTTTCTAGAGGCAGGAGGACGGGTGACCAAGCTTTTTCACGTGATAGGCACGTGCAAGAGGGCAGCTGGACTTAGTCCCTTGGAAATACAGGTAAATGCTGCAGCTCCAACACCCTCATCAAGGGAGCACAGCTGCTTTTTGTACCACAGGTTCATAACAAAAAGCTCACGGGCAATGACTGCTTTGTGAGACCAAGTATGGCTTAGAGGGCCTTCCTCCAGCCTCATGCATGTTGTTGTGAACCCCTGTGAGCTGCTTGTGCTAATGTGTAAGACAAGGAGCTATGCTTGAAACCATCCAGAGCTTATGCTAGCACAGAATGGCTGCTTACCCTACAGACCTGTAAAAACTACAAGTGATGCATGCTCTGCAGCGTACCTTCTTTGCATACCAGTATGCAAGGGCTGTTCAAGATAATTGCTATAAACTAGAAATCTCTAACAGATTTGGGATTTGCATTGCTGCGACAGACCTTTCTTCTGTGGTGTTGTCACAGGGACACATGAGAAGCTGTTTGAACCAGATCTCCTTGATTTATGAAAGAGGTGGTTGTAACTTTGGTGATTTCCAGTGGGGTTTCTCAGAAAACATTGCTTTCCCTGCCCTTTCCTTATCTGAGAGACTTTTTCCTGTAGTCTGGAAAGCTCATCTTATCTTCCAGGGAACTTGTGGGACATATATGCGATGCAGCTCTGGTTACTAGCAATGCCAGCATGGATTATCAGAGAAGACAGAACTACTGAACTGTCATGTGGGGAGATCATAGATCTTTTACAGCCTGGTTTTTAAGGGAGATCTTTGGCTTAAAGTCACCGATCTTAAGTGAACCAGCCAGTGCCCTGTGGAGGAGGAGGCTGGAATGCTCTGAAAGGCCTGCAGCTAGAGCAAAAGCACATTTAGCTCACAGCCAGCCACAGCATGTGCTGCCTTTTGGCTCCTGTGGAGTTCAGGGACATGAAGAAGACCCAAAGAGACAGGCTCCCAGATAGCCTGCTGGGATCTGGGGTAAATACTGCTGGGGAGAGAAGGGACGTAAGACACCAAACCTGTAGGAAACCAGTTTTCATTAGTTCTGCAACCCGTTGGACAACTTGCGTTCTTTTATTAACTTTTTATTACGGCAAAAGTGACTGGAATAAAAATAGTCTAGGTGCCAAGGGGATAAACAGTGAATTAAAAGGATTAAGGTCTGAACATTTTATTGCTTTTAGAATGATGTTATTAGATTTACTAGCTTAAGTTAAATTTACATGGCTGAATTACTTCTTAACTTAGTAATGAGTTTTGTGGAGAAAAACACATCTGTTTAGGTGTTTTAGAAGGACTTCATCCAGAATATGACATCGCTCTTTAGGCCATTATGGAGGTGTAGAGCAGCCATCCTTTCTGTCATAAGCTAAAGGGATGCTGACTGGACATTTCATTTTTCTTCTGGAAGTCCCTGTGATCTGCACATCGTGGAAGGGCCAAAAGCAGCTCCCGTAGGTAAGATAGCAAGAGAACTGTTTGCAGTGTTACATTAGTTATATCACCAACTGCAATATCTTGGGTAACGTTAGTGTTCTTAAACTCTTGAGAAGTTTTAAGATAACTTGTTTTTCGGACATATACAAGCCCTTTGTGTTCTGAAGATAGCGTGTGGCCAACTGCTGACTGACAGCAGCAGCGGCAAATCTGTTTGAGGTCACCTGCAATAAACTTCTCTCCTGACACCTGGTGACACAGTCAAGCCCAGTAAATAACTGTCGTGCTCCTGCCCTTTCAAAGGGCTCGGGGGTGCCAGAGGTGTGTGTATTGGCTTCCTCTGAATCCACAGTGCTTGCGTGTGGCTCTTTCCCCCACAGCTCCTCACACAGCACACTTGCATGTTGGACAGAGTCCAAATTTCCTCCCTCCTGGGGATTCCTTTGCTGTTAATTTAAGTGATGGCAAATGCGAACTTCTTGCCAGAGCTTGCTGTGTGTTTTTGGATGCTTTTTTTAGCTGTTCCCTGAGGGGTCAGCTTTTGTCCTTCCTCACTGTACTTTTCTGCTTTAGGGAGAGAAGCCATGAGCTGGAGCTAATAGGTCCCACCTGGCTTTGATAGTGTCTCTGCCGTGGCTTCAGTACCTAAGTGTCTGTCACAGTTTTCATAGACTTTTTGCTTTGTTGTTGTCTGTACAAAGCTGGGCTTATAATAATGTGAGCGTGTATGTAATTTTTATCTTAACAGCAGACTGAATCATTCATGCCTGTAATAGTGTGTCTAGTTCCCATTAGATGGTTGTCTGCAGCACTGTAACTTGGTGATTTTAGATGCTGAGAGGAAGTTAAAATTAGAAAAATCACTATTTTTAATAGCTACACAAAATAGCTTTTCTCTTTAAAAGTCCTGTGGTGAAGACACGGTGGCCCTCTATATAATAGGGGTAGAGTGAACATGTTGAAAAGAAGCGACCGCCCATCTACCCTAAGTCCAAACTGAAGATTTACAGGCTATCATCTCAAACTGGGGACAGCCCAGATAATGTGCCACAGACTGGGAAGCGCTTGGTGGCCACAGTCTCCTTTCCGGCAGGCCAGAGGGGTAGCCAGGAGTGTACAGCTGGAAAAGCTGGAGGGCAGCTCTTCTGTTTGAAGTTATCTGTGACTTTGACCTCCCTCCAAGGTGCCTGCCCTTGTCACCAGAGTGGGCTTTGGGCTTTGGTGCCCCCCAGCTGGGCTGTACTCTCCAGGATTATTCTCCACGGTCTTCATCCAGCCGTGAGGCTTGTGCTTGCACAGCCGGGAGTCAGTTCAGTTGTGGTTTTACTCCCATCAGCTATTTTCAGCAATCCTCCTCTTATTTGTCCAGATGATTTTGCTGGAGGAAATGTGCAGTGGGATGTGTTCACAGGGCAGGGAATAACAGCGGCGGCTTTATGGAGATGCAGGTGTTGGAGGAATGCCATCTGTTTGTGCTTCATTTGCACTGCGCTTCTGCAGGGTGCTGTGCTTTCTGTGACCATCCAGGGTGTTTTTAAAAGCAAAGTATTTGGCTTAGTGCAGAGGTATTTACCCCAGCCAGTGTGTAGATGGGAAGGCCCTGGTGTGGTCTTCCTTTTCCTGGTAGGTTGAAAAGTCTCCAGTGGAAGAGCTGGTGTGTAGAAATGCTGTATGATGACACCTAGGAGGCAACTGGAAATGGTGGTGAGAGAGAGATCTAGTGAGGCCTCCTGGATGGATAGAGAAATCCTTGTGTGAATCTGAGACCAGAGTGGCAGGCGGACTTGGCATTTGGTGAAGTTACCAGGTGACTTGTGGAGAGCATGCAAGCAGTAGCACAGCATTTCAAACTGGGATTCAAGTAAGAAAAATACCCTAGACTGTATGTGGAAATAAGCAGAGAAGAAACCTATGAGGAAGCATCAACCAGGATTCCAGGGTCCAAGGGCATCAATGGCTGAGTATGAGAAGGCTGTAAATTTGCTGCTTTTGGTAACCTAAAAAGAGCCCAAAAAAAGAACCCAAAGAGGGTTTGGGTGTTTGTCCCGTAGTGAGGAGACAGCAGGGACTCACAACATAGCACTCATAACCACAGCAAGTGTAATGCATTCAGGTCTGCTTCACTCCCTTACAACAGAGATTGACAAATTGGAGGGAGTTCAGGGGAAAAAAAGTAACAAGAGAGCTTGAGGGATTGACTTATGAGAGAAGACCGAAAGAGCTGAATATGGATAACTTGGCTAAAGGATGACAAATGGGGTGGTTGAGATATAAATCTACAAATATCTGAAGGGTGTAAACACCAAGGCTATGAAGAATTATTTAGAGTGGTACAATGGGGTGTAACTAGAAGTAATGGGATGAAATTTAAGAGAAGGCAAATTTCAGTTGAATAATGGGAGAAGCTTTTTGACAGTGTGATGTATTAGGCCATGGGTTACTCTTCCAGCAGTAGTCCTATTGCTCACTACTTAGGGCACAACCCTGTTTATTAAGAAGCCAGAGTTTTTCCACAGTCTTTATTAAGGACAGTTTCAAATCGTGCCTTTTGGTTTTTATTTGTTAGACTCTGAGATATGCAAGCCGTACACTGAAATCACTGTGCCCCTCCAGACATGCACCATGTCTTGATATTGCACCTTGATATTGCATCTTGATATCATGCAGCTCTTGAAACTGAGGAGAGGGCATGAGCCTGAGCAGCTCCTCAAGGCACAGTTCAGCCCAGATGGCATGGCTGGCATAGCAAGTTGGGTCATGTTGGTAGTGTCCACTCTGCTCAGGACCTCCTTCAACCTTTTGCTCTTCTCCTCATGTAGGCATTGTATTATTACCATGTGGGGGGTTGTTCAGTTACAGTCTCTGGAACTGACATCAATGTTCTTATACTCTGTATAAAAATAAAAATCTTCCACTTCAAAGTAATCAGGACAAACAAGATCCCATGGATGCTCATAAGTCTATGGTCTTTTATAAACCTACAATACCGTACCTTAACTTTTTCTTTAAAAAACTCCCATTTCTTCTCCTGCTTCTCACTTCACTTGAAATGCAAACTAAGGTCAAAGGATAGCTTGCCTACTAGCAGAACGTGCTGCATTGTGTGTCATTTTAAAATGTCCTCCACGGTCATTGATGAGTGCCTCAGAGTGACTCTCTTGAATGCATCTTGCTTTCCCTTATCTTGAAGGGCTAAATTAGAAAATTAGGTAACTAGCTCTGTAAATCAAGTTAGAGAGTCTCAACTAAAATGGTAGTTTATCTTCAGCATAGGGAAGATGGTAGAGATTCATGTAATTAGAGAACCAAATGCAGCTGTAGCACTTAGCATACACTGGCAACACAGCTATTCTGTTGGAGAGGGAGGACAGAAAACTTTAAAGTGTTGGCATGCTCAGAGCATAAATGAGACAAGAGCTGAAAGTGTCTTATAATTGTTCTTAAATGTGTTTTGTATTGCTCGTGCTGTCCCTGAAGAGGTCTGTGTCTGTATGCTTCAGGGAAATTTCAGAATTATATCCTTTCTCAGCCTGTGGGAAGAAAGAACCACTGAAGGATTTAATTCTCCTCTGGATGGGGACGAATATTTTCTTTGCTGAAAAATGCAGTTTTGGTCTACTCAGAACTGGATTAATTTGGTGAATGCTTTTCATAGGGAATTTTGTGGGGGGGGAAATGTCAGAATAATTGTGTCTTCATTGCAGCCCCTCCCATCGCTGAGGGCTGTGGTGAGAGCACACTTCTGGAGAGGAGAGCTCTGCTTTGAGCCACTTTTCATACCCAGATCAAGGGTGAATGTGTGCTCAGGCCCCCTTGTCTCAGGAGAGCAGCATAACCACTAAGCTGCCTCAAGTTTGCCACCTTAATCTAAGTGGTTTCCATTCAGCAGAAATAAATCATTTATGTCAGTATGACTCCAGAATTATTTTTAAAAAATTGTTTGGTTTCCCTCCTGTACAGGAGTGTCAATAATTTTCCCTACCTTACTGCTGAGGCCACTTTAAAAAAGGAATTTAAATTATGTAGCTGGGGGTCACTAGTAGCATTTACAGGAGACATTGATGTTACTTTCTGGAGTTTGATTCCTGATACTCTTTCACATCTGTTGGTAGATTTGGGCCCTACCAATTTACAAGACAGGCTTTCCAGCCATACAGCCCCCATGAAGAGGATGGGGCAAAGGTGGTCAGGTTTCTTTCAACTTCTTTGGCAAATTCCTCACAATCTAATTAGTGAAATAAGTCATTGTAAAGCCATGGCATGCAGGTGGAAGTGTTTGGGGTCATGAACAAGGGCCTTTGGGAAAGGGCACCTCAAATTAATCTCCAGAGAGTTTGGAGGTCACTGCAGCAGTCCAGGCCACTTTCTTTGGTGACGGAGGTCTTGGGGTGTCCTTCCTAAAGGCAGATGTGTGCCTGCAGCTCTCTGTCCTCCTACCCCCTTGGCAGGTGGGTCTGTACCACCTAGTCACCCAGATGGTGTGTTAGAGCTAATCCTCCACAGCAGGCCTGGGTTGTGACCTGGGCCATTTTGGTGTATGCACCTTGTTGCTGTGGGTCCATAATCTGCAGCTGAGGGGCTGGTGAGATAGCAGGAGACCAGGCTGTTGCAGCAGAGGCCACAGGAATGGGGCTACCAGAGGTCTACCATGCCAGAGCTGATCTGGGCAGTATGGTGGGCTGTGAGGCTCAGTAAGTATGCTTTTATCAGTAAATGAAAGAAAAAAAGCTGCCCTCCCTCCTTATCTGCTGAGGGCAATGAAAAGTCTAGTGCAGTGAAAGGATTAATTTGCTAATGATGTTGGACCTGTGTGGATGTTTGATTAATAAAGTAGTAGTTTATCTTCTTACATTTCCCCATAGCAACTGCAAAAGAGTTTCAGATGTCTACGGCCTTTCCTGCTCTCCTTCTACCGTGAAACAGATGTTTCACTGAGTGACTCTCAAAAGGACAGACCAGCACCAAAACCCACCTTCTGGCAGGAAATGAAGAGAAGGCCAAATTGAGGGAGTCAGCCCAAGTGCAGGGCACACACCTTTCTTTTTTTTCCACCATGTGGGAAAACACATAAATGTGTGTGCACAGAAGCCACAATGTGAAAGCAGATTATTCTGACTTGAGAGATGTTATTCACTTTCTTTAGTAGTGTTTAAAGGCTGGAGAGTTTTTAGCTAAATGTACTGGAGGGTTACACAGTTCCTCTGCTGTCTTGGGTCTTTTTTGTGCCTTTATCCTCCGTTTCTCTCATACTAATTCCCTGCTTTTATCTCCTGCAATTCCTTCTCCTCTGCCTGGCACTGAGAGCCTGCGAGAGTAAATGTTTATAATGTGCATTCGGCTTTTGGTGAAACCTATTCCAGCTTTCAAAGAAAGCTCTTTCGTTTGGTCTGCACAGATGTAAACTTTAAACAGGAGAAATTCCCCGGATTCAAAGGATGGCTTCAGGATTCCAAACGCTGCTGATGCTCTGTAGTGCTCTGTCCTTGTGATAAAACTGCCAGCTTGCATTGCCTGCTTCCTTTGGATTTGAGTCTAGGCAGTCCTCGAGTGGATCTAGGCCTTCTATACTTGCAGCATATACTAACAGTGCTTATTTTTTGTTTATGTATAAATAAGATGTCTCTCCGCAAGATCTGTCAGAGGCCAAGCTTGGGTTTTAAAAAGGAATAAATAAGCTATGGAAGAGTTACTCTGTCATAAGGTGCATTGTGTCAACAGACGTTTATTTTATTTACCTGTTAGAGTAGGAAGTGCCCTGACTTGTTACAGTTTGTTATTGCTTTCTGTTTTGTTGGGTGCTAACATGGTTCTCAGTCATTTTTGTGTTCTGTTTTCCTGGGAAAAAAATTATATCAGCCTCTTTTCACAGTTATTTTCCTTGGCAAAAGTTAATACCTTATTTATTGTTAGCTGCCATAGGCTATATATGAACTAGCTGATCCTTAGAGATACATAATTCACACACTTACTTTGCACATCCATTTAAAAAAATTGAGGAGGTAGCACCAGCTATAGGTGATGGAAACTTTTCCCTTGTTACGTTACTCATTTCACAACAAATCCATATCAGTAGTGACTGAAGGTTGTGATAACTAATGGCTGTTTACACATCAATACTCACACAAGTACTTTCCACCCATACCTCTCAAAGTACTTTATTAAAAAAAAAAAAAAAAAAAAAAAAAAAAGCCTGAGCTTTATTATACCAGATGCAAATGTTAAGAAACTGAATCACAGATGAATGTATGCTCAGGACACCTGGTGACAGTGTTTGGAAACTGGGACCCTTGACTCCCTTCCCAGGAATGGGACCACTGTCACACAGTGCTGTGTGCATCAAGTCCCTTTGAGGCCAGTGCTGTGTGCATCAAGTCTCCTTTGAGGCCAGTGTCTCAGTGAGTGATGGTCCCCATCCGTGTCCCACCTGCAGAACTCGGAGGCACACGTGTCTTAAGGTCTCGGCCACCTGCCAGCTTTGCAGGATGCTGTTTTCTAATGGAGAACAAATTATACAGGATTTATTGGAATGTCCAGAGAAATCGGCTGTCTTTGCAGTATGTCCACCCTGGATGAATTATTTCTTGTCATTTTTCTCTGACAATATGGGAAACTGATTGGCCATGACTCTGAGCTGTGTCTTCATCTCTTGTGAGAGCCAAGATGAAAGGGCAGCGCTGGAGCTGTGCTCCACTGGGCTGCATCATGAAGTGCAGCTCCAGCACCTCTAAGTTAGCATCAGATAAGTAAACAATAAAGAGGTGTCCTGACAGGGACTGAGTGGTCTCACCAAAAAGGTCATGCAGCCTAGTACTTGCTGTGATGGTTTGGACAGCCCCAGCCGGGAGGTGTCTAATGTGCTTCATTCACTGTACGGATGTGTCTGACAATGACTTCCAGAGCTGCCAGGCTGGGGTCTTTTACCAGAGTAAAATTCCCTTGAAAATGTAGAAATGAAGGTGAAATAATTAGTAACAAACCAGTGCTTGTGTCCTGAATTGCTCTTCCCCTGTTTTTTCTCTTTGTTATGTACTGTACCTGGAGATCCTGATAACCATGGTAAGGCAGCGTGGGTGAGTGGGGAGAGGAGAAGGGGCAAGCTGCCAGGACTTAGCTGTATGTATTTAATGTGCACTGAAAAGCAATTTGGATCTCTGGGAGACCACAAGTGTGAGTGATTGGGATGATTGAGAGCTGCCGAACAAGGCTTGAGATTGCGGAGATGCGGTTCAGATGCTGAATTATGCTGGTGTCCCTAAACTTTCCTGGTTTTGAATAACATTTTTCTAGCTGAGGTTTTGCAAGTATGAAGCCCGAAGCCAGCTTAAGGAAACTTTATGATGTGAAAATTAAGTTTTCTCTAGTAAGCTGCAGTTTGTCAAAACAACAGCACACATTCCAGTTGGGCTACAATTTGGCAAGATGCAAAGATTTCATCTCTCCCTTTGAATATCTGGAGAAAATGGAAACCTGGCATCTTAGCACTGCATGGATTTCTACACAACCCTTTCAACAGCTGGGATAAGCTACTCTGCTTTATCACACATTTCCCTTGTGTTATGAATCACCACCTTCTCTCCAGGCAGTTTGCATGCAGGATTCTTTAGTCTTTGGGAGCTTGTGTGTTTGGCTAAGGGGGCAAAAAAAAGGTTTTAGAGGGAGTTGCTCAAGGGTAAGATGGATCTTGAATTTGGTTGCCTGATGAGAAAGGAATTGTCATATAATTGGAGCTGGTGCTAACTGACATTTCTGCTTTTGGGGGAAATATTTTGTGAAAATTTACTCTGTTTCCCAACAAAGCTCTTAAAAGTGTCTCACGGAAAGGAAATTCCATACGTTTTTTTGCTCTGGAAGGAAAAAAAAGAACTGGTTTTAGCTGATGATTCCAAAATGAGAGAGAGCAGCTGGCTGCCCTGACTCTCAGAGCAGGGGGCTTAACCCTCCCTCTCCCCCCCAAGCTCAGTCTTACGCTCGGACTCGTGGAGCTCGCAAGCTTTCTGCTCCTGCCAGCACCCTGGGATGGGCATCTGGGCTCCCAGCTGCAAAAGACAGCCCACGAGGTGGGGCTGCCTGGGAATGGCAAAAAATGAAGGCTTCGTCTGTCTGCCCAGACAGCTGGCGAGAAATTAGGCAGATTTCTGACCCACCCCATGAGCGGTTAGCTCAAACTGATGCACAGCCACAGACATTTCCAGTTTGGACAACCTGACATTTTCCACTGGAAGCCTCTTGTGACAGGAGGCTCCTGACCACCATCATGTGCATGTCGGTGCCTATGCGACGTATTAGCATGCTGCTAATAGAGTTGTGTAAAGCCATTAAGGTTTGCAGCCTTGCTGGAGCAGAATGATGTGGCTGAAACCTTGTGAACATAAGGCTGCTCTGAAGGTCACCATTCGGATAGGAGCTAAACAGAGGTGCCCAAGCAGTCATCAGCAGGTAGCCAATAAACAATAAAAGTCTGAGTTATTCCCTTTCTGCTTTGTGACCTCAGTATTTTAGAGCTTTCCCCGTTATAAAACTCGCCCCTGTGTGAATTTACTTGCAGCTGTAAGAACAATTTAGTTCCACTCATTAGCAATGAAGCAAAGGTACATAATAAAAAAGAAAGGATAATACATCACCTAGTGTATTTTGTTCCTGGGCTGGATGCAAACAGGGCACTTTAAAGTATTAGTTGTTTCCAGAGATAGTAGACATGCAGTTGTATGTTTTGGAGAACGTAACTGTCTAAGTAACAGGAGACCTCAGCCACCCGCTCCAGGATTAAATCTTTGCTGAGGAGTATGGAGAAACTGGTGTGCTCTGCGTGTGTTTGTGTGAATTATGGGCTGCGTAGATCAGTGAAGTGCAAATTTCACAGTCTTCTGCTGTCCTGTCATATCTTGACTCACAAAAACAAAGTTCAGAAGTTCATTGCTTGAGGGGGGGCAAAAAAAAAAAAAAAAAAAAAAAAAAAAAAAAAAAACTAAAAGTTTGCTCTGACTTATTTGTGCTTTTATGAAGACTGTCTGGAGCTGAATAACCCCTCGTGAACTTGCATCCTCCACCCCAGCTGCAGCCTTTCAGCTCCAACAAAGACCACTCACTAAATCCAGGAAATAGAGCGGCGCGTGGGTGAGTTACTGACTCCACATTCACACCCTGCCTGCTGTCCGGAGGGAAAGTCGCTCCTCCCTGACTGCTGCACTCAGAGCCTGCAAGAAAACCCTGTGCATGTGTGCATGGAAAAATAATTCTTTGTCATCCATAGAAAACTGCACTTTCCATTGAGATTTTCCTGTGGTGCAACTCTTTAGAAACCACAATAAAAACTCCAGGATGCAGGATTTTTATTCTTTGCGTACCTCGCTGCACAAAAAGGGCCGCCAAATGGTTTTCTGGAAGCAGGATTTTCAGCCATGAGCAGTGATTTAGGAGAACGAGAATATCAGTTTCCAAGAATGTTTAATTTGGAAAACTTTGAGATTTACTTGAGACACCACCAGTCTATTTCCTCTGCTTTGATTACTCTGCTTCTACATATTTAGCCCACTGGCTGTTGTTCTTTTACCCTCCAAAAATCTGTTTTGATGCCCTAAACATAATTTTCTTTGTTATGCTAACGCGGGAGATGGAGGGTGTGCAGAGAGAAAGATAAAAGCAGTGTTGTTTTATGGATCCTACGCAGTGTACTTTGCAGGAACTTTTTAATGCTTTGCACAGTGCTCCGTAGTGGGATAAATGCTCTTTAAGAACATTTACAAAACACGAACAAAAGAATATTAACAAAGATGAGTAAGCATGGATTTCCTTATTTCACAGGTGCAGAAACAAAGCTTTCTAAAGCTTTATTGTTGGTACAGGGTCTGCCAGGAGTAAATGGTGAGGCTCAACCTGCAGGGCCATCACATCCATGTGTCTCAGTGACCCCAGTTGGAAGGGGAAAGTAGTTTAATGTGACTAAGGAATGAGTTAGATATTTAATAGTTTAGGCATCAGTCTTGGCTGCTTGTGGGATGTTGAAGAGACAGGTTTAGGTGATGTGGATTTCTGTCACTGGGGGAAAAAAAACAATTCAGAAATTCAACTGCCTCCCCAAGAAGCTGTTATTTCTTGGATAAGTTTAGTTTTAAACTAAAATTTAAATTTTGTGTTACTCAAAGACCAGAAGTTTCCTTGGGAACTGCCTGAAATGAAGCAGATGGACTGTTGGGCTGAGGGGAAGAAGGTACGCAAAGGAGCAGCTACCAAGGAGGAGTGCCTTATGGCCCCAAACATTCCTGCAGCACAGCTTTATGTGAAAGTCCCGCTATCCATTTTGCAGTTTTGTTAACACCAGTACTTAGTGGTTTAAAAATAGTTTTTATTAAAAAGAAAAAAAAAAAACACAGCCTGTGAGGAGAGGTTAATGGAGTAATGCGGAGTGGTTTGAGCTTTGCACTTCTCCTGCTGACTGTGGTGTACTCCAGCTGCTCTCCGGTGGCCTCTCCTGGGAGGCAGAGGACTTTCCTACTTGCTGCACTTGGGGATGCTCTTGGTCAACATCACACATGTTCAGGGACACTTGGGAAGAGACTTGGAGCCCACGTGCACTGTCTGGAAACTATCACAAGTCCCCCCAGCATGAATGCTGGCTTCTGAGAGGCTGAAAAGTTGTCCCAGGTGCCCTGTGGAGGCACATGGATGCGCTTTTCTGAGCCATCCACCTACACCAAAATTTCCCATCTCTGCTACTCGTGTAAAAGGACGTATTTAGGACTTCTTCTCTGCAAGGTGTTTTTTTTTTTTTTTTTTTTTTTTTTTTTTTTTGTGTGTGTGTTTTGTTTTGTTTTATAGAATCAAGAGTTTGGCTGGATCAGTTTCCTGAACTGATTGATCCTGTAATTGAATTAATTTGACCGCAAAAGGAGGGGAGGCAAGATGGGAGAAAGAGGCAAAATGGGATCACAGCATCCCAGGCTTAGCTTGGTGTAAGCTGCCTGCTCAGTTGCTGTGACAGGCTGCATTTGGGATGGCCAGTGGGGCATAAAGCTGAACACAATCTGTGTGAGGGAGAGTACAGCAAAAATGTCCATTGATCAACCCATCAGGCCTCTGGAGGTAATCCTGCATGCCAGCTACTACACAGCCTAAATAATACCATCCCTTAGACTTTATTTATTTAAAATCTGTTGGCGTCGCAGTGATTTTTACTCTACTTCATCTGCACTTAGTCTTGCTTCTGCAGTGAGACACTTCTGCTTATCAGTCCCTGGGATTACGCTGCAGCTGGAGGCGGACTGCTTGGCGAGCAGCTCCAGGAGGAGAGCTGGTCCCCAGGGGCTGTCCGAGCAGATGCGCACCAAGAGTTTTGCAGTCTGCAAATGTTGGGCTGATGTTTTTCCTCCTCTGACTGGAAGTTTCTACATCCTCGTAACTGTAGGTACAGCTGCTTTTTCTTAAATTGCCTGCAGCATTGGGACACAAACTACTTTGGTCTTCACTGCTTACAGCTGGTGACTTCCTCCTTCCCGCTTGTGCTAGTGTCCAGGGACAGAGGCTGACCGTGCTGCTCCAGCCCACGTGTGAGCTGCTCCCCGCGTGCTTTTAGCTGCGGTTCGGTCCTGTCTCCCAGCAGGCTTGCCAGTAAACTGGAACTGTCTGTCTTGCAAATGGTCTCATCTTTAATTAGAAAATCTTTAATGTCTGCAAAGTCACATGTGGGTGCCAGAGTTTGCAGCTCTGTAACCTAAGTTCTGCTGCCTTGCTGGGTTTAGGTGTAACATTTTAAAAAATAATCTCTCAAGCCTCAGGGTAATAGCACCCATTGAGCCCTGCTAGTAGGTGTTCTACGGGTTAATTCTGGAGAGAAAGAAAAAAAAAACATTATTTTTTTTTTCCGAGTGAAACAGTAAGGTTTGTCAGTTCATTTTCTCATCTTTATCCCTTATGGCCAGCTGTATGTGCAGACTCTATTTTTGTTTTCCCTGTGTCTCTGCAAGTGCTAATGTTTGTTTTCTGTTTTTGTTTTGTCCTGCAGTCCAGTACTCTGAGCCTGTGTGCTCTGTGTCAAGCGTTAGATTGTTTTTCTATTAATCACATGTTCCTCCTGGCTGTAGCTCTCACGGGCTGGCTGCTGCCACCAAGTTTTGTGTGTATTGTGTGTGGTGTAGCACTGAGAGTGTTTGACTCACTGCAAACCCTTTCTGATCAGAGTGCTCTGCGGGGATGCCGTGACTGCAGCCAGTGCAGCAACCACGTAGGCTTCTTGATATATCCTCCGGTTCTGTCTTCTATGTTCATCCTATGTTACAGGAGCTTACTTTGCTCCAGGGTTAGAAGGAGCCATGTCTAAAGGCAGGACCTTGAACAAGTTCTTTACCAAAGCTCTTGGAACATTTTCTGACATTGTAGGAATCAGAAAAGCATGACCATGAATTCAGCTCATGGGGTCGTGGTGGAGACAAAGTCTTTCCACTGAGCTGCCCTGGAAGAGACATGTAGCTCAAGGCTAGATGGACTGTGGGCCTCATGGTCCCATGTCATCCTGTAAGTTGTTCTCATATCATGTAAGACTAGGAATGGGTGCTGCTTCTTTCCAGAGACTAAAACCCCTCATCAGAGAAGCACTTTGTGGAAAAAGCTCGAGCTGTGCAGAGAAGACTATTAATGAAATAAAACAGCTTCATGAGAAGCAACACTTTGTGCTTTGTCCTCAAAGGAATCGGTCTTTCATGAAAGACTTCGTGTTCCTTGGATTTATTTATTTATTTTTCCATTGAATGAGCAAGATTGTTTAAAAAGGGTGGTGGGGAAGGTCACTGGGGAAAAGCCCCCTCCCATACTCACTCATCAATTCTTATGGCATTAAAAAAATTAATTTAAATTGCCACTTTCCTCAAAATGAAGTGTAAAGCTTTCATAGTTCTGTTGTTTAATTTCCCAACTGGATATGAAATTAAGGAAATTGTAATTGTTTGACCTCTCACATCAGGGAGTCTAGGTATTTTTTCTTCTGTTTCACAGGAGTACATCTATACGAGAATAATGGCTTCCCCAGAGGCTCCACTTCTTGTAAAATACAGTCTAATGAATTAAAATATATCTCCTCTCTTTTTGGTGTTTTGCATGCTGTGACCTGCCTTGGGTTTGAGTTCAGAATGGCTCCCATTGAACTGTCTGAAGGCTGGCAGCACACTTCCTCGTGGTGAATTGTTCTTCCTGAAGTTTGTCCATTGATTAAATCCTCTGGATTTGGTAGGTCGTCTTTCTTACGCAGTTCACTGCGTTTTCCTCACTAAGCATTGCTAATGCGTCTTCCATAAACTTGAAGCTTTTTCAGCTTTGATCCAGGAACCTCTCCAAATTCAGCAAAACCAACCAAAGACTTTTTTTTTTTTCCCTCTTCTTTGTGTCCTTTGTTACTGAAGAGGGCTGCAAATATTTAATACCATTTAAAGCCAGACAAAAAAAAGTCTCTTTTGGTGATTTCTCCAAAACACCAGTTGATTATTGTTGGCAAGGACATCACACTGGAAAGGACTAGCTGTTCTGCGTGGTTTTGAGGCCAGAATACTGCTGGGATCATCCCTGGTGGCCGGGTGGAGCTGGCTGGGTACCTGCCCAGGAGCCACGGGGTCCCCACGCAGCAGATGGACCTCTCCTGAGGAGGGGAAAAAGGTTGACACCAAAGAACAAAGCTCCTCTCCACCACAGGGTGAAAAAAAAAAAAAACACACTGAATGTCACTGAGGAAGCAGCAAATGCTAGTCTGGAGATCTCTGTGTGTCTGACCAGCTGCGTACGTGGTTTTTCAGGGGAGATAATGTACTGCCTTGGAGAACAGCTAGGCAGGTCACAGTGTGGAGCAAGGATACATTTATTTTGAGGGCTCTAGCAGAGAACTTTTTGTCCTGAAGTCACCACTTGGAGAGATTTCTCATGTGGCAGGAATGGGGAATGAGCAGACTTGCCACCAGGGTAAGGATGTTTTGCTCTCGAGGAGAGAAAATGAGTAAACATCAGCCTTGCTGGTATGTTTAGCTCTCAGTGATTGTAGCAATGAGTTCACCTGGATCTTGCTTAGCCCTCGTTGCCCTAATGGGCCACACAGGTGGCCTCGTGCATACCCATAGCAGGTGGTGAAACAGTTCAGCTTGCACCATGGGAAGAAATTATCAGGAGAGGATGGCTGAAATGGCTTTATGGGAGCTCCTGGCAGGAAGAAGTGACTTTTTGGAAGCTTGTGTCCAGATCTGGTGAGAAGTTGGGACCTGCTCTGCTGCATCTCCAGGTACTGGAAGCTCTGGCTTGTGTAGCGTATACACTTGGGTTTTCAATCTGTAAAAATCCTCCTGCTTCTTCCCCTCTCCTTCCCATCCCCATTGCTCTGAGAGGTGGGTGAAGCCTCCTAGCTTGCCCCAGAGGAGAAGGCAGAGGAAAGCAGAGACCTGGCCATGCTTCAGGGCACCCCAATCCACAGCAGGCAGAGGCAGCCCCTGGCCATGGTGGTGCACGAGCTGCTGCAGCTCTGCCGGCGCTGGGCAGGCAGCTGGGCAGCAGCCCCAGCCAGCTCGCTGGCAGCGCGGTGCCAGCACCGCAAAGAATCGCGCCCTTTGTATTTCGCCGTCCAGACCTAACATATTGACATGGTCGGCATCAGATACAGTCGACACATGTTTAAGTGGTGTGGCTGGCTGCTTTGAACAAGTGGGAATGTGTTCTTGGACCGGTTCGCTCTCTGCATTTCTACAGAGTTTCCCACTGTCCATTTTCCATAGTTACTTACAGCGATTACGTGGAATCCAGGGCTGCAGCGGCTGCGTGCACAGCCTCTAAACCCACACCTGTGGCTTTTTTGTGTCGCGTATAATTCATTACTGAGTGACGCTTCCTGCCTTGTCATCTTTGGTCCTCGATGAATGAACTGTGTAGCCAAATCAGCTTAGCGCTGAACTAAAGAGGCGGTTTGCGTTCAGCTGTGGATCCTGCACGAGTCGTGCAGAAACTTATTTGTGTTGGTATGGCTGGGTGCTCACGGGAGGCTCCGGCTCTTTTGATATCGGATCCACTCACAGCTTGCATGTCCTGCCTCAGCTTTATTTTCCCTTCCAGAGGCATAGATACTGCATGAATCACTGTGTCTTTGCAGAGGCTCCAATGTGCAAAGGTATTTGTGCTGAAACCTCACGAGGCTGTAATTAATCTGTAGACGAAAGGAAATGTTTTTGTGACAGCTAAATGAAGACCAAATAATGCGACGTGATGAAAGGTATGCTCAGCGGTCTGATTCAGGATCTGAAGTTTATATGCATTTAGCTTTATGGTGAGCTGGAAAACTTCTGAAACAAGAATTGCCTCAAGTCCCAGTTAGTTGCAGACAAAAGTATACAGAGGAAAACCTGCACATAATTATATATTAATAAGTAGAAAACTGAACAGAGATTTTTAAAAATGACACCCTGTTATTCAGTGCATTTGAAAACATTCAGGAAGCTTATATATAAACTGTATATGAGTGCTGTACACAGAGAGGCACGTGCTTTCTGCATTAGATCTATCTGATCAGGGTACGTTCCAGTGAAGGAGGCTGTCTCTTTTGGTTTTAGTTATGTTGAGATAGAAAACATCTGATAACCTTTAAAAAATATTGCAGACTTTTGTAAACTAGGCTTTTTTTTTTTTTTTTTTTTCATATTTAGATTGTTTTGTAGAAGGAAAGAAGTTGCTGATCATCTTGTTTGAAACTTAACCATTTCTTCCCTGTGAGTTTTTTGGTTTTGTTTTGTGTAATGAAGGAAGTAATACTTCGAGTTCATGTTTCAGCTTGTTCATCATCAGATGCACATTTTGATGCAAGTTCTCTCACATTAGCTCATGTAAAGCTGAGACTATTCTAGCAAAAGGACACAGTGGTAAGCCTGGTAGCTGCCATGTACTTTGGTTCAGGTGGTCTTTCGAACAGCCACTCTAAAATTGGTCGATGCTGAACGTTTCAAGCAGTGACACGGGGTCCTTAGCTAATGGAATGATCTTCCAGAATGCCAAAATTTCTGAATTCCACTTGTGTAGAATCCCAGAACCCTAGAAATTCTGGGAGAAAAGACCTGCAGGGGGTTTCAGTCCAGCCTTCATTCCCAGAGGAGCTTGTCATCGACACCACATTGAGTTGGCCATGGCGTGGCTAGTAGAGTCTTGAAAACCTCTAAGAGGTTTTCAAAACCTGTCGAAGTCTCTTGGCGTGCCCTGTTCCAGCACTGCAGGACACCCCTAGAGGAAAAGCTTTGGGAAGTCCAGCCTGAACTTCTCAAGCTGCTATCTGAACCTCGTGCCCTGTGTCTTACCATCTGCCAGTACCAGGAACAGTTTGGCTCCATCTGAGATACGACTGCCTTTAGGCAGTGATGGGCTGGTACTAGATCACATTAGCCACATCGTCACCAGATCATTAACTCTAGAGAAGTATAACACGTTTACATCTGAGCACATGTCTCCTTATGCTCTCACATTAAATCATGTGTGCATGCTTATTTTCACTTTTAATCTAAGCCTTTGATATCCAAGCAGCAGCTAGATTTGCCTGTGTTTATGTGAAAACCAGATCTTTTTTAAAAAATGTTTAACCTCTTAATTTCATTATGGCTATATCATACCTATAACTTAGTATTGTTACAGGTCTGTGACAGTACTGTTATTGTTACTACAATTGTCATCATCATCAGTATCTATTCTTAACATGAATATACCATGTCAGCTTGCTATTCCTATTCTTGTCAGCAGAAAGCTACATTTTCTAAGAGTGGGCAGAGTCACGTACTGCTAGAAGAGTGAGCTGGATTCTGTTATGACTTTAGCATCATCAACAAAATGATCAAGTGCTGTAAATTCACATTATAATTATGATGTCAGTCAGAAACAATATAACTTGATTTTCAGGGTGACAGAGAACGTGCCCTAGGAATTTGTAGGGAATATATTTGCCTCATTTGGAAACTGAATAAATCCTAAAATAAATATTTCAAGAATATAGATGTAGTTCAAGCATGTATTTTCCAATTAGCACAAGTTTTAAGGCCAAAACATTTTTTGCTTCTATTTTATTTAGTTACCATAAATGAACTCAGGATTCTGCACGATCTTTTGCCAATATACTTTGCATCCTAGGCACCTACAAGCAATACTTGATTTTCTTTGTTTTTGTCTGAGATGTGAATTATTCATTCAAGTAAGTAAGTTATAGATAACTTGAGTCTTGAGAAATGCATGACGGAGGAAAAACTCTCTGTTCAAAAGTGTAGTGAATTGGCTGTTGGACTTGAGAGACGCTCTGGAGAACTTTGTACTATGGGCATGAGAGGTGGGTTGGGTTCCCAACTCCTTCTGGCTATATAATTTCTTTAAGACATCTCACAATGACATCCAAAATCCTCTACATTTGAATGACAGTTGTACTTAAGTCATATTTTGTCTCTTTTGGGAAAGATTTCCAAAGTGATGTAGAAGCACATCTGCTTCTCAGTGTCACATGGAGGGAGTTATTCCTCTTCAAAACACATTTTTATACCTCTAGTGACTTGCAGCTTCAAGACTTTGTCTTCAAGGTCTTTCTGGTTGCTCTTTAAGGAAAGCCCCACTCAGTCCTGCCCAGACCTTTAGGGTTTCTCCAGGCTCACTTCAAGGAGGCACTGAAACCGAAGGGCACAGTAATGTCTCTCGTAACACAGTTGGTACGTGAGCACATCTACTGTGGTGTGAAGCAATACCTCTTCCAACAGCAGCTGGTTTTATTTCTGTTTGTGCTCGTGCCTGGTACCAGTCAGCTGCTTTGTGAATAAGCAGCACCCACGGCATCTGAGCGCCCTGGCTGCCTAGCAGCGTGCTTCTGTGGATTTGCTGTCTTACCTTCCTGCCTCTCTCCTCCCCTTCCCCCCGGTTTCTACTACACTTTGCCTTGTAGACAGCAATATAGAACCAGGCTGCTTCTCAGTTCCATCACTTTTCCCTGCTGTGAGTGAATCTGTTGCAATTAAATTTTAATTGAGATGCACACTGCTTAAATAGACACAAGACAGCTACAGCTATTGCTAATTAATTTTCTTCCAAAATGACAACATTTAATAATTATATTCCATGTCACTTACATTATTTATACAAGTTTAACTCTGGGAATTTTTTTAAAGGCACGTCAGCTGTGAAAGTGCTTTATGGTGTTAATCTCCTGTAAGGCAATTGTGATTAACTTGAAAAGTGAAAGGATGTTTATGGTGCATTTAGTAAATTAGCATGTAGCTCTGCAAGTTTCAAGAGAGATTGAAACACTGAAACATTTGTATGAATGTGTAGTAGTATTTCTGGTTACAGCATTTGAATCCAGAGAAGCCCTAATGATAATAATTTGTGCTCTTGTGTCATCTTTCTTCTGAGGATCTCAAAATACTTCCAGTCGATGAACGAACGAGCTTGCGCTTTGTGACAGAGATTTCCCCACAGTTTCTCACTTCACCTTGCACAGCACAAAGAGATCATCTGCTGCCCCAGCATGGAAAATTCCTTGCCCTCTGCTCCCTTGCTTTAATAGCAGGCAATGAAAATGACCTTTTTGTATTTTAGTATGAAGAATCCATCACTGGTTGCTGTCAGACAGGGTGTTGGATGAGTGGGACCATTTGTCTGTTGCAGCGTGACAGTCCTTAGGCAGCGCTGTGACAATTTGGGGAGTCTGCCTGTATGAGAGAACATGTAACTGTCACATCATGGCATGACTTGGTGTTGGTGGAACAGCAGAATTGTCAACCTCTGAGCTTCAAATGTTCACCAGGCAGGTAGAAGCTTCTTTGGGCAGCTGCAAGGCAAAATCTTCCAGCCTCTCCCACAGGGGTACATAACGGAGAAGCTCCCTCTGCAGAACAAAGGAGCTGGATATCGAAGGTGAGATGCGTCAGCCTCGGGGGTTTACTGGCAGATCAGGGAGCTTCGGGAAGGTTTGGAGAATCAAAGAGCTTTTTTTTTTTTCCTCCACAGTGAGGGTCCTTTTTAAGGTGAAACTTAAAGCTGGAAGCTACGGTGGAGGGATTTTATGGGTCAGAGAAATAAATGTGGGAGGGAGGAACAGGTTAAGACTGTGATCCCTCAGAGGACCAAAGACCAATAAAAGTCAAAACTAGATGAGAAAAGTGACTGCAAGTACCTGGCTGTGTGTATTTCCTCTGCTAGCATAGGGTAACTATTTTAAAAGCTCTGTGCCTTTCTGATTGTTGTTACCACATATCACTGCAAAGTTAAGCTGCTGTGGGAGCAGAGATCTGGAACAGTGTGTGTTTGTATTTATTAAGGATGCTGGGGATTAGTATTGATACAGCAGAGATGTATGGGATGGCGCAATCCCCTTCCAAGAAGGCACAACAGACCATGCTGAAAAGTGTTGCAGGGATGGCAAGAAAAGTACCTGGTGTGCTGCGATGGGCAGGGGAGGTGGGGGTGTTGTGGGCTGCTCCACTGGGCAATGGGAGTGTCTTGGACAAAGGAAATTTGACCAAATGTGTTATATGGGTGTATAGTAAAACTCCCTTATTGGATATATGGGAATATCATATGCTATTCAGGTCACATAAATTTAAGCGTCTTCTTGAAGCTAGCCATTTTAGTTCATTGTATAGTGAATACATATCAAAAAAGTACCTTCAGAACCATTTTACTCAATGTTAAGATGGATGTGAATGAAAGGCTGACTAGTTATCCGTCTGTCCATCCTCATGTTGTATCATGAAATTGAATTAAAAAAAAACCCTCCTTGTTACTTCACTTTATTTTTCTCTCAACTTTGCTGCTAGCAAAACAGACCCAGCAATATTTAGTTCTGTTTTAGCATCTAGTTGTTTCTTGTGCACCGTTGCGTGGTGCCAGGGTTAGGGACTTGAAAATAAAAAACAGAACTCGCCAAGATGCAGGTTCTTAAGTAATGGAAAGTTTTCAGGGCCTTTATTTTATTGCTTGTCTCGGTGGGTTGTAGCTTATTCTATTCCTCTGCTGTGCAGGTAGCACAGTTAATTATATATGGATGGTTGTGCTTATCAGTAATACAGTCACGATTCTTGGCAAAGATGCAGAGTGTCGAGGCACAGAGGGGTGGAACACTGGTGTGTGCAGTCCCCCGTCTCCCATGTCCTGGGAACCAAGAGCTGCTACTTTGCACCTGACCAGACAGGAATCATTTACTCCTGTAACAAATAGACCTCTTCCTCTGTGTGTTTTCCCTGGAGTTATTTAGACACGATGTTGTTTGCTTTGAGGTCTCATACAAGCAGCAATTTGCATATGGTGCTGGAGTTACCGACGGTTCATTCCTTTGATTGCTGATTCTCACGGTCCTGAAATACGCCTTCAGCTGCCGAGGCAGTTGTATAGCTGTAGGGGCTGCAACCAGGAAGGCCACAGGTCTGGCAGAAGCTGGTAGTGTTTTCTCCAAGACACACAGTATGAGTGGTCCTGTCCAGGTCCCAGCCAAAAGACACGACAGGAGCCACGTGGCTTTGGGTCTGTTTCATGTCACTACACTGAGCAGTGCTAAAGGGAAGGTTTAAACATTAATGAATGTCCACAACTACCAGTTCTCTGCTTTAAAAATCCCAGTGGCGTGCAGTAATGAAAAGCCAACCCTATGCATGCTGCAGGTCCATTTCTCCGAAGGCATTTGTCTGGGTGTATTCATACAAATAAAGACTGATCTTCAGTTATAGGAGTGCTAAAGGAAGGTATCTAACTTTTTCTCAGTTTGCTGCTAATGATTTGGGGATGGCCAACTCTATTTGTTCTCAAAAGATACATTTTCTCAGCTACTCTAATGAACATTTCATAAATTAGTAATAAATCTGAGTTTGCAGTGGAAATACTGGCTCCAAAATAGAAAGCGTGCTGAGCTGTCTCATTTTAACTCATGAAATGCTGGGAAAAGCCCAAGGGGACAAAGTGGTAACAAACACTGTGTAGCTGTGGACATGGTTTAAAGACAAGAAGTCATTTGGGCCTCTATAGCTGGTGACATCTTCCCCCCTCCTGTTCCATACAAAATTTGGCTCAGATGAGTGACTAGAAACAGGAGATTACCTGTGTTTCATTTCTTCAGTAGATAAAAGCCTAACATGCTTTTCAGTCAAGTGCTAGGTTATGAGAGCAAATGGGATCAACCTGGAGTGGTGGTTCAGTATTTTTAGTGTTTAGTTTGGAATGTTGAGTTTCCCTGACACTGTGTAATGCAGAGAGCATGATAGTATTAGAAATATATATTCTTTTAGGGAAGGGCTGATTTATGAGAAATTAGTTAGGAAAATGATTGTTCCCTTACTTGGGGGAAAATACAGTGCAATGAGAGTTAACTGAAGCCCTCTAGTATTTCTCCTAAGATCAGAACAATGTGTCCTAACAGGTACACTCACTGGTTCATGATTTTCCAGGGGGATCTGATTCTCATCTTGGACACCTGTCACAGAGCAGAAGATGGTCAAAGTCAATGGTTTCATTGGTGAAAACAAGTATGAAAGAGATTAGGAGCAGACGGGTATCTCTGGTCCATCTGAGCAAAGTGACTCAAATGACACATATTTAGGCCCTGATTGAAGAAAGTGCATATGCATTTGCTGAAGTCTCCCGGAAGCCAATGAGATTGAAAGCGTAGTGTGGTAGGCTTTGAAGGGCTTTGAAAGAGGAGACAATAGTCGAAGCAAAACAAAAGACCAAGCCATCAAAGGATGTAAAGCAAAATGACAGGAACAAAGTGACAAGCTAGAAAAATGCTCTTTGCTCCCACATTCTGAATGGCTGTGAAATCAGCTTTGTACTCATTAGAGCCAATGTAAAGGAACTTGCTGTAAATGAAAATGAATGGCTTAGAGGCTGGTGTTTTGAGTTCAGACATGTAGGTGAGTGGCAGGAAGCACAAGGAAATGCCAAACTCTTGGAGCCATTGTGCAGGAGGAAGAAACAGGAGTCAGAGGTGGCCTAGAGGCAAAAAAAAAAATTACAGTGAGGTTGGAGGAAACTGAGGACTGCCTCAGGTTGCAGACTCGAGTAACCAACAAGACGTTCTCCACTTCTGCAGAATTTGGCACCCTTGGCCACCTTCGGTCTGTGGCCAGGTTCCTGTAAGAAGCTATCAGAGAGGCAGGTTGCCGTTTCCATGTGGGTGGAGGGAATCAGGTCTGAACTAGGTCGGTCTTGAGTGAAATGTGGAAAAGATCTAGCAGAGAGAAATCCCAGAGGTAACTGGTACAGAAGATTGCATACAGCTTAGCTGTGAAGGGAAGAGGAAGATGGAATGAGAGTTACAGGCACAAGTGGGATTTCATTTTGAGAGAGGCAGGCTGGGTTTCTGAGGAAAAAGAGAAGGAGGCAGAGAGACAGGGCAAGGAGAGTTGAGAAGGGCTATGATGGTTGAGAAGATGGTTGTGGGGGAGTGAGGTAATTAGAGGGGAAGAGCATATGAAACGTTGGGAGCAGGGAAGGTTTTGTAGATGGGAGGTTAAAGACTTATCTTGTTTTGGCTATTTTCTCTAGGAAGAATTCAACAAGGTTGTACGCAGAAAAAAGATTCAGAGATAGAAGGTAATTATCATATGCATTAATATACAACAGAAATAATGTACAATAACTACAAGGGAAATTAAGTAATAACTATTACTAGTAATACTAAACAGATATCAAACTTTGGTTAAGGTTTGTTTCATACCATATTTCTTTTTGTTATTATATATGTAAAGGGCTCTGTCCTGAAAAAATAGTATTAATTCTTTATATTTTGTCTTAAATTAGATAGTATCAGACAACAAGAGCAAAGGAGGAGGAAGTACCTATAGGGTCTTCTCAGGATAGCCTTAATGATTTCAGTGTTTTATTTGAGAAAACAGCAAAAAGCACCTTTTTTGTGTTGCATAGTGGCCACAGCAGTCATTGTGCCTCAGAGTCTGGCATAGCATCTGAATAGCTATGGGGTCATCCAACAAGAGTGAATGCAGTCTCCACTGCTCAGCCCCTAGCCTGATTACCACAAAACACACTTCTTTTGCTTGACTTGCTTTAGCTGTCCAGTTGCATGCACACAACGTGATTCCTAAACCATTCCTCTGAGCTATAGTAACCTGCCAACGTTTGCTAAAAGTTTATTGCTAGCCTGGGTTTTGTTCCAGTGACTTTTGTGGACATGAGATGTGCTGGCATGTGAGCCCTGCTCGTTTTGTATGTGATACTACAGAGCAGCAGAGGATGAGGCTTCCCCACACTTCTGTTCTTCTGTAGGATGTGGAGACACCACTGCTGGGGATGAAAAGGTAGATTTTTCCCTTACCTCTTATAACAGGAGAATTAAATCAATTATAATGTTATTGCTTTCTTTTTTGATGCTAGCAGTTATACACCAGACCAAGAAACGAAGTCAGTTCTTGTAGGCCACCAAGCAAAAACTGCAGGATATTTTGTTGGTGAACAGCTTTATATCTGTCTCAGTCATCAAAATACTTGTAGTGCAGTAGACATAACTGCATAGTAAAGGAATGTATGCTCAGCAACATTGCCATTGGCAGGACATAAACACCTTAGACTTTATCAGCATTCTGGGAGATGTTTATTACTTGAGTCTTACCAAGGTCTTATCACAGAAGAAAAAATACAGAAATTGGAAGGTAGGTATTTCGCTTATTGGCAGAGACAGGCATGGTAAGATTCAATCATTATAAATGCAGATGTTTTGATCTGTGAAGGTATGACAAATCAACCATTTATAACACAGAGATTCATAGGTGCATAGGATCAAAGAGGATCAGGGTGCTCATTAAGTCTGACTTTTTCTATAATACCATCAGAGGACTTTCCTGTACTTAAGCCCATGCACGTCCAGTGGTGGGTCTTCAGCAGGTCTTCTGGGAAAACTATATGAACAAAGCATCAGCTCAGCAGTGCCAGAGAGTCCTTCACCAACCTGAATGCAGTGCTCTTCTGTTGAAGCTAGGAGCCTTGTTTCTATCTGAATTTCTCTAGCTTTACCTCTAGGTTTAGTGCACGTAATTTGTATTAGGTAGCTGTAATCGGTTTAGCAGTAGGTTCTTGCAATGTCCCCTATCTCTATATCAAAGAGCATCTATTATCAATTTACGTATATGTTAATATCACTGATCAAGTCATCCTGCAAGTACTGGTCTTTTAAGCTCACTTTTGTTGTTGTGCATGGGTAGCACTGAAGTCTTTGTGATTTTCCTCTTTCTGCCTGAAGTATGGATCCCAGAGCTGGGGGTCATGTTCCATTAACCATTGATTCAGGGTTAGACAGAGAAACATTATAACCTCACAAATTTTGCTTGGACAAATACATATTGCTTTAGCTGCTTTAATACCAACAACCGCCGTGGAACTTGTCAGCCAGTGTTTGCCCACCATAAACTTCAAACTATCTTCAGTCAGTGTTTCTCAAAGCACAGTCTTCATTTTAATCACTTTCCACATGTGTGGCCTTGTATGTGGTTGCTTTAAAATAGATGATCTTTGTGTCTAGGCCATCTGGTGATAGAGAAGCAGGTCAGTGGTACAGAGCAATCATCTTTATTTACTGTGTCTGTAGTCATTTGTCATTGACAAACTTCATCAATCTGTATTTGTTTCCAGGCATTGATAGACAAAATGATTCTACCTCTTCATTCACGTAAATGTTTCCACCAGGTTCAGCAATACTGGTCAGGACTAATTGTTGTATTAAACGAGCTATTCCACTTCTTGTTTATTACTTGGATTCACAACATTAGAGTCTGCACAATTAAAGAATTTCTTCTCTTTGAGTCCCTTGGTACCTTGATTAATTTTAATCTTGACATCTTGATTTCTGGCTAAATGAGTGCTCATTTTCACCCTTGTCTTTTGTCATTAGCTTAATACCCTCCTGAATACTTTAGCCTGTCTCCTGAAAGACTTATTCCTTTCCACTGAAATAACAGCCAACCGCGTTGTACGCTCACTTTTCTGTGTAGAAGACGGACCTGCTCTGCTGAAAATTGAGATGCTGCCTCTTGTACTTAAATGTAATTTTTAAATGTAATAATTTCTGGAATCACATGTGGCATTATAACTTGTGTCACACCTTGTAGAAATAAGCGCTGTTCCATTCAGAGTATTCATTTCATTTTCCCTTGTATGAAATTCTTTGCAAGGAGTCTTGGTGGTTTTAAGATCTTTCTTCACCGATATATTCGGTCTGCTTGTGGACGAGGTTGTGTTCATGGGTATGTCCCTTATAGGTCTGCTCTCTCCTACTAGATTGATTGTCAGTATTTCAACAGTTTGGGGGTTTGCAAATGCCCACAATTGACTCCCAGTTACTGGTGAGTGTGAGGCCAGTCTGGATGACCTCCAGAGGTCCCCTCCAATGCCAAATACTTCATGATCCTGTCAGAAACTTTTATCCCAGTCCCATCTGGAGGAGTTTTCTCCATTCTCTGGTTTATGAACTGCCAACCATTTTATGTGGTCTGCATCCTGCCTTCAGCTGGCAACTGTAGTCTTATAAAGACAATATGTGTTTCTACCCAGCGTGGAATAGCAGCTTGTGTGGTGTATGTGTTCAGTAGAGGAAAATGAGCCAATTGAAGTGTTGCTTTTTTGTTTTTAATTACATCCTTGTTTCCTTCCCAGGCTTCTCTCTTCTACATACTTACACGTGTGCCTCTGGAGGGAAGATTCAATAGGCTGGTGAAGTGAACTGGAATGTTTAAAAATAAACTGAAATTTTCTAATGGAACATGTTCTGAAAGAACCCAGTTGCTATAGGGATTTTTGCAAGAATGCAATCCTTTCTCCTTCATTTCTCAAAATAGAGGTTTTACATTCCTTGAGCCAAATGAGACTGTTCTTATCCGAGCTTTGGAGACTGTTCAATGTCATCTAGATGGACTAGTTACTACAAGACAATATTACTCATCCCACCCGTACATAAAGCAAACCCATTAAGCTTCACTGCATATGGTTTGTATTCAGGGTTTCATTCATGAAAGTTGAAAGTGCCCAAACTACTGCAGCATGGAAGTGAATCCCTGAGAAGATCTTCAGTCACCATCAGCCAACAAAACATTCACTTCCACCATTGCAAAAACTATTTCCAATCTGTCTGACTTAAAGGCAGCTCCTTTTCTTTTGGTCAAACCTCCTGCATCCACCTTCGCCCACTCTTTGGAACCTGCATGAACATCTCTGTTTGGAGGCAGAGTTCCTGTTCCACTTGTAATATCCACAGTTTGTTTTCTTTATATCTTTTACTTGTAAACCTGCTGAAAAGTCAATAGGTTAATTATTACTGATACAGAATTAGTCTAATTTTGTTGTAAATAGTTTAACTGCTAGTTCCCCAACCTGGCTTTAATATAATCCTTGTTCAGCTGCTACCCACCCTGGTAAATCTGCCAGGCGCCATAGATGGTTTATCTGACATGTTAGTTATTAACAGTTTCTGCTCTTGTTAGAGCATGAAGACTTGATCAAGTTCTTTCTGTTTGTTTTGCTTTTTTTTTCCTCTTTTTTTTTTATATTCTTATATCTAAAGTACTTTTTTGAGGGGGGGAAAAAATCCCTCACCCCACCCCCAAAAAAACAAGGAAAATTCCATTACAGGAAATTGAAATTTTCTTTGGATTTTCATAAAAAACACATACTTAGACAACTCTTTTGCCAAAATTATCTCTCCATAACAACAACAAAGCAAACAAAAGAAAAAGCAAGTGAAGATTCATGGACCAGTTCTAATGGTGACGCATCACTTTTGAGCAATTTTTGTTTACCTGGTGGCATCCTCCCATATTTTTGCAGCAAGTTAACACAAAGTCTGAATGCAGGAGTGTCTTGATTATCTTCTTTGACGGTTTTTTGCATGTTGGAATTCGCATAATAAAACATTTCTCATGATAAGACACGTAGGATTGGCTTTGAAAAAGTACAAGCATGACTTTGTTTTCCTGATCCACCACAAAAGGCTCATCCCTCCAGCCCCCACTCCTCCATCTTCTCAGCTCTTCCAAAGTGAGAAACAAAGATAACTTCTGAGAGAGAGAGAGAGGAAAGTCATGTACCCCAGCCTGCATGTCTCAGCATGGACCAGTGCCGAATCTGTGTCTGGCTTTGAGCTTTTATGTCTGCTTGTATGTTTTGATGATGTATTATAATTGTTTTTAACCCAGCACCTGAATGATAATTTCTGTTCAAGGCTCCAAGGTTGGCAACTTGAAAACCTACTTGAAGTGGGGAAATGATTCAAGTTTATCTGATACTTTTTAAATTGGTCTTATTTGTAAGGAAGCGGCAACATTAAAGTGACATTAGTGTTCATGAAAAACACCAAATCAGCAGGCTAAGCCCTAAGAAGGTTTGAGTTCCTTTCTTCAGCACCATCTCCTATCCAGTAACCACAACCCATAAAGTAAATGGGCTTTAGAAAGGCAAAGAACATTTATGTTTTAATTCTGTGGCCTGTCTGTTGGCATCTGGCACCCTGGAGTGTCCCAGGATAACCTGGCCTCTGGCTGTCATTCCTGAAAAGCACAAGGCTCCTGTAGGTCCTGTGCCACATCTGCCAGCCCCACACAAGACCTAGGGTGCTGGGTGCTGTTGTGCAGCTCCCTGCTTTACACCCTTGCTGCTCAGGGACCACTTGATGTCTGGTACCCGGTGGAAAGCCTCCAAAGAGCACCCAGCTGGCAAATACTAGCTCTGGAGGGGGTAGCCAGGCACCTTGCAGGTGGTAATAGTTTCTGACTACCCCCAGTAACTCCGCTGGTGTTGTCTGATAGAAGTGGAAGGCTGTTGTGGTTGCTGCAAGGAGGGCAGCAGTTGGGACTCTTTCTCAGGTGCATCTCAGAGTGTTTTCCAGCATACACCCTGCGCCACGGGAGGCAGCAAGTATATCCTTGCATCTAGTTACTCCAACTAGTAAAGGTGATAGAGCACACTGGAAGGCTGCATTCCTCAGGGCTGCTTGCAGGGTGTATTTCTGTCATAAGAAATTATTGTATTTCTCCGTTTTGCTTCCTTGCAAGTTACCTGAGTATTTTCTGCCTCTCTGCCTCTGTGCTATGCCTCCCTTCCACGCTAGACACTATGTCATGACCTGCCCTGCCCCAGCAGGTCTATGTGTCTTCATCTCCTGTGATACCAGCTCTGTTCATAGTTTTTCTTTTTCTTTCCCATGCCACTCTTTTCTGTCTTTCTGCACATGATTTGCCTACTTCTTGCCTGTCACTCATATTCTCAATATTCACTCATATTCTTCGGTAAAGTCTTATGTGCTCTAGTCTCTAAGGTCATCATTCTTTCCCTTTATTTATGCTGCTTCTGTCTCCCATGCTCTTCTCCATCTTCAGGAACCCTCTACTCTTTCTACATCCAACCAGTCATCTGTGCAAACATCCCTTTATCTCTCAAGCTTCCTTCTCATTGTGCATTTTTCCATACTTTGTCTCGTTCTTTTTCCCCCACCTCTGTGGGCAGAGTTGTGCCCGCTGGTGCCTGGAATATCCCCGGCTGTTCTGGAATTGATTGGAGGTGATATTCTGAGGTTATTGTGTTACAGGGAAATGCTGCCAAGCACCAGGCAGTCCCAGCTGCACTTTGACCTCTCACAGCAAGGCAAGAGAGGCTTCTTCCCCATGCCTTTGGTTTGCTGTTGCCATATGGAAAAGGCAGATGGTGTTGATCAGGAAGTTAATCTAGAAGCGTATCCGTTTCTTGCCGTATGCGTAAGATTTGTTCATTAAACTTAGAACTCTAATTTAAAGCCAATTAACAGAGTGATTTGAAGAGACTTGTTGTTTTTGAAGTTCAAAAGAGATGCTAAGTCTCTGATTTCAGTCTTTGTACATTCCAGAGCCTGTATAACTATTGCAGTGTTGCCAACTCTCCTGGTGTTTTCTTTTTTTTCTTTTTTTTGTCTCTTTTATTTTATTTTTCCACTTTTTGGAGTGATAGGATTTTTGCCACGGGCTGGAACCATTTGGTGAAGCCTTATGAACCCCCAGATTTCTGCCCAGTTTTGGCTTTACATTTGGAGGAGGGTGGGCAGAACTTGTTTGTCCTTCTATCCCCTCTGCTGAAAGCCAGCACAGCTCCCTCCTTCCTCCCTTTGGCATCCCAGTATTGTTTCCTCTAAAAGTAGGAGCTGGGGAAGGAGGCAGAAAGAGGGAAGAAGCCCTGAGCTGCTCTGTGCCCTTGTAATACCACTTCCGTCAGTGTGGGGTCATCTTTGCTTCCTGTCCTCCCTCCCCACAGCATCTCCCAGGAGGAGACTGGGACTCCCCACAAAGCTTTCTCAAGCTTGGAAGGGGCATCAGGGGCCTCCAGGCAGGCAGCTATTGCTCTGCGTGTGCACACCCCAGCATACAGCACCAATTTCCATGTGTTACTAACCGCCTGAGGTTGGCCCACGGAGGCCATTCCTAATAAATGTCAAGATTGGAAACCTGGTGTCAAGAGGACCTTGAAAGTGGTTAGTTCTGCAGTAATAATTATGCTGCTTTTACCTGAGACTGATATTCTGTAAACACTTGTAGATCCTCCAGCAACAGACAGTGTGTTTGGATAGTCCCGACGTTTAGTAGTGGCATGTGGACAGAGAAAACTTTCTTTAGTAATTTGAAGCTGTTGCTGATATAAAAGAAAACAGAGGGGTCAAGTTTTGCTCTGGTGTAGAGCCTATGACTTCACTGGGTTAACTGCTGCTACTTCTGTGTAACCGAGAACATAATTTGCCTCAAACCCTGGGAGACTGAAAAGGATCACAGCAGCCTCTGTATTAAGCCAGTGTTCAAAACAGTTGGCTCACACTGAATTTCATAAGCAGAGCATGTATCCAGAAGATTTTAGCTGTATGACACTGTCCACTGCAAAAGAAGAGATAGCAGGAGCATCTCTTTGCTTGTACCAACTGAAATGTCACGGTACACCTGGGAAAGCTGCCAGAAGCTGAGTTACATCAGCCATGGGGGGCAGTGGGGCAGAATCTGTGGATGTGTGAGGACAAACCTGGGCAGGACCCCGCGAGGGCTGTCCCAGCTCCCATCGCTCACGCTAGGAGCTGGCCGTGCTGTGGTGGCTGTGGTGCTGGTGTCAGCATCAGGCACACCCTGACCCTGTCCTGCGGTGAGTGCCAGTGAGGGTCACCCCAGTGCTGGTACTGAATATTTAGGGAGGAATGGCCAAGAGCGGTGACTCATGTTTGGCTGATCAGCCCGGTGGGGGAAGTGTCTGTTTTCTGCTTCGTCCAGGGGAGGAGAAGGGGGTTTCCTGGTGAAAGAGAAATCCTGAAGAAGAAAATGTCTTTTAAAGAAAAAGGCGTGCGGGGATATTTCTGATGAGTATCTGTTTATTCCCGAAGTTGTTGCCAGTCCTTTCAGGCTGATGCCCTCCAAAAGACACAGGCATTTTGGGACAGCTCTGTTGACCATTCCTCAAGCGCTTAGCAGGAGGGATTGTTTTATTAGGAGAGTTTATGGCTTCTTGTTTTCCCTCAAAGGCAAATGTGACTTTGTTGTTTTTAATTCTATTGGGATTTCTCCCTTTTAATATACAACGCAGCTGTTAAAATAGCTGGGGTTGTCTAGGGCAAATCATATAGCACTTTCCTTGTTCAGATCTCAGATGGCTGCCTTTTTAGTGTCGCTGCAGAATTATATTACAGGGCATATGAATAGTGCTGGTATTAGTGTCAAAATCAATTACCCAACCCTCCTCCTGCAGAGAAAGCTACAAACCTTAGGAACAATCTGAGTAATCCATTTTGGGTTTCTAATTCTGAGTAATGATGGAGGGCAGGGACTTGTGCTTGAATAAGTGCACAGGGTCTTTCTCTGTATAGTCACTCCTAAATGCATGCTCTTTACAGGAAAAAGCAAGCTCCCTGTGAAACCCTTTTTCATGCCAAATGGCTCACTGCTAAGATTAATCTGTCATTGAATTTATAAATTCTGTGTGGCACAGAGCAGCAAAAAAAGTTTAGCATTGAACAGAAAGCAAACTATGCATTGCTTAAAAAATGAATGTAGTGCTCCTGGATGGTGTGGATTGACTGCCTCCATCAATATATCTTCTCATACTAGTAATAAAAATACTTCCATAACCTTGTGCCTCCGAGGATCTCAAAGCACTTTGCCATATTTGCAAAGTGCTATTTCCTATTTTATGACCATGGAAACCAGCTGTGAGAGAGGTTAAGCTTTTTGCCCAGAGACATAGAGGGGATGGTAGCAGAGCCGGGACAGGGACCTAAATCTCCAGAACTTTATTGCTGTGTCCTGGTCACACACGGCTGATCAGGGGGTTGGTGGTCGGTGGTCACTGTGTCTCAGCATTCACCTGTGGAGCCTGGGGAGGTGCGAGGTGGCGGTGGCATTGGGGCTCCCTCACTGTGGGTAGAGGTGCTGAGTGGGGCAGGATCTGTCCAGAAGGATGCTCGTGTCCTCCTGGGCTGGGGTGGTCAGCTCTGGACATGGGTGGCTTGGGGGAGAGCTGCTTTTGGCCACTGCTGCCCTGGGAGAAGCTCCCGTAGTTGGAGCCTCCAGCCAGCTCTTCCCCAGGCACCTTTACGCAGCAAAAATAATTAGAGACTTATTATCCTAAATCCTCTAAGATTAGAGTTGTTGCATTCCTATTTTTTTTTTCCTAATCCAGTATTTGAGAAGGATTTACCTGTTTAATACAATTCATTTATTTGAATCACTTTATTTTATTTTTTTGTTCCTAACTCATTTGAAAGGAAAGTATACAGCTGCAAAGGCCAGATTTTCTAATACAGGCCTGATCTCTTGTCAGATTTTGGTTGGGTAAATGACACATCTGAAAAACTGGGTCCCTACTGAGGTGTCTATGGCAGGGATTTAGAGATCTCACGTCAGGCACCACTCTGGAAAAGAAAACATGACTCTAATCTGCACGCTTTGCAGGCGAGTGTTTTCTGATTCCAGCCTGTCCCCTTCCCTCCCGTGGCTGTGGGGTTTTGCAGCCCTCGGCCCCCCAAGGACACCTTCCGCCAGGGTCAGGGCAGCCCCGGGGGTGCGCGGGCAAGCGTCTGGTTTCAAACACGGGTACCAAGCCTTGAAAGGGGGGACTAAGGAGAAACAGGTGGGGGTCTCATCATGTAGCCTCCGAGGTTTATTTGCTTAGTGAACAGAAGCCCAGGCTGTCAGACCGAGGTCAAATACTCCTCCAGTTTGAGTGTGTTTTTTTCATACGTGGTCTGTAACCCAACCTGGTTTCTGGATTAAACGCCCTGGCCCCAAGAACCCATCCTGTGTTTGCCATTGAGCCCTGCACACGCTGGGACAGGACCTCAGGGGCCACCTCGGCGATTGCTGGAGCATCGTTGAAGCCTGTAATTGTGGGTCTTGTCCTTTCCAATGTGAGCCGGGCTGTTTAAAGCCTCAAACTGGGTCCACAGATGCATCACCCAGTGGTGTCAGTATCAGGAGCTGTGCCTGAAGGCTTCTGGGGCAAGATGTTTGGTGGACACCATCCTGCCAGAGCCTGGGCAGCAGCAGTGATGCTGGAGGGCTGTGTCCAGCCTGCGCAGGTCCCTCCAGGGTGCCAGCGAGGACAGCAGTGTATTTATGGGAGATGGAAGCATTTTAAGGGACTGGTGCTGATGCCCCACTTGGTCCCATAGAGCCAAGCAGCTGCTGCAGCTCATCACAAGGTGGGGAAGGGAGGGCTGGGCTTTTTACTTGTCCATCCCGAAGTTACAGCATGAGAACTGCCTGAAAAACACTACAACAGACAGAGGGGAAGGGAAAAAAAGAAAGCAACAACAGAATTAAGTGCTTGCACCAGGGTCATAGACAGCTAAACTGCAAAAGTTACAGATCAGGAGTTCCTAGAGCTTTTACATGTTTTGAAGTTTTTAGGAGTGTTGACTTTTTAACCTGGGATGCTCAGGAGTTGGTCAGTCCTCCAGGATGGAGGGAGGGAGGTCTGAGATGAAACAATGGCAGGAAAGCTGCTGGCACACTCTCTGATTTCCCAGGCATCTTTTGGCTGATCCAGTAAACTCCTGTAAGGAAAATAGCCAGAATACTCCCAAGGATCTCAGGAGCTGAAAAATTTGCATCTGAAAAATTGTAGATCCACGTTAAAAATAGAAGGGAAAGGAGGAATTAGCCATGGGTTTTCCCAGGACCAGCCTGAGGCTGGGAGTGCCAGGTAACTGTGGGTTCTGTGAAAACAGGAGTCACCTGGAGACATTTGAAATAAAACAAGATAAATTTGTGACAAATAAAAAATGATGAAGCCAGAAACAGGTTGGGAGCTGTGATTTTTCATAGCCATAAGCTTTTAAAAAATTGTTTGTGTTTTGATGTCTTCTGTTTTGTGGAGCTTTCACCAGCACTTGCTTTGCTATTTGTAATGGGGGTAAAGCTGCAGCTGATTTTCCCATATGACTGGTCAGGGGAGAAGAATTAACTTAGGAGGAGGGGAATTGGTTGATGTTCGTCCTCACCTCCTACAGACCCGCTGTGGCTTACCCATACTCACCACCGAAAAGGGCTGGGCAGGGCACAGGGTCAGCGCTAGCATACAGAACAAGCACAGACTGGGAAAATAAACAAACAAAAACAACTAAAATGTGCTTTTATGTGTTACCAGTACTGGAAAGTTTTTGGCTGACTTTTTTTTTTTTTTTTTTTTTTATGGTGGACTAGGTCATATACAGGATCGACAAATCGGTTTTATACATACTGAATTTCTGCATCTCACCTGTCCCTCAGTCCTGCTAAGCCCTTTGGACCCATCTGCTTTGTTACACAGCCCAAGTCTAAGAGAGGCTATAAAGTGTTTTGGTCCTGATCCTTTTAGGCCTTCAGCTTCTTGAAGCTTGCAGGGCTGTGTCCTTTCTGCCTGTAATTGCTGTTCTGGCTGTGTCTCTGCAGCTAGAAACCCAGCACATCTTCGCTGCTCACGGTTTACTTTCTGAGCTCTGTCGAAGCACTGGCTGTTTCCTTGTGGAGCTGATTTTGCCTGTTACTGTGAGTGACCAGAATCTGGTTTTGTTTTATGTCCTGTAGGGTTGCTGAGCTGGAAGATGCACGCCTAAGATGGAAACTTCTGCTTCAACTGCTGCTGGGAAAAAAGAAGGAAAAGGTGCGGTTCTGGAGGGGAATGGCTTTACGGAGACGGGGAAGAAACCCACTCCTTTAGCAGCTGCAGGAGCAGCAGTGGCACAAGGAGGTACTTTATGTTTTCCACACTTTGAAAGCAGCAGGGGTGTTTTTCATTAGACTGTAAGAATTTAATAAGCACGGTGGCATCTGTCCTCCTGTGAACACTGAGTTTATTGGGGTTCTCGGCCATCGGAGGTCACAGGAGTGGGAAGCTGTGTCACCGCATGGTGTCTGCACGTCACCGCACCGTGACAAGTCACTGCCAGTCCTCATGAACTGGTCCAGGGCTGGGGAGGTGAGATGTGCCCATCGGGGAGGAGAGCTGAGGCAGCACATCGCCATGGGCCTCCAGCAGACCAACGCTGCACGGTGGAAGCAGCACGGTGCCGGCTGCTCCTCCACAGAGGGGTTAAAACATGGCTGGCCCTGTTATCATGGTCGGGGACGGTGTCATGCACCGGCTGTGATCCTGCTAATGAGCTAAACAGGCTGCGCCGTCTTTGGCTGTCGCTGCTGGGGTTTTGTGGTTGGGGAGGAATTTGGGATAGTCCATCCAAGGTGGTTCACAGAGATAAAGACCATTCCGTCTGTGTTGTTACATCAGAAATAGTTGAGGTCTTGACTCTTGTTTCTATCAGTATTTTTGGTGAGGTTGTGGTCCTGCTGGTCCGTCAGGATGCTGCCATGGATGGGTTGCAGGGTCAGTTTTGGTGGGTGTAACATTGGTGTGGAGGGGACGTGCAAGCACATTGTCTCCTCCTCCTCCCACCTGCCTGTGTGGAACAGGCAACAATACCACCCCAAAAAGTGCATCCCTCACTGACACATGTGCGTGGGGCTGGTGGTTCTCCAGCGTGGTGCCAGGGCCCTTTGTGGTGGCTCCAGCTGTGGGTGAGGCTGTGCCCACCAGGGAGGCACCGCGCAGCTCTCGCGGGGGACCGGGACAGGGCGTCCCTTCTGGGCAGGGTGTGAGCAGACAAACTTAGAAGGGGCTGCACAGCTCGGATGTGACAAGGGACATCCCAGCTGTGTAAACTTTGCAGAAAGCTTTTTTGTTGTTGTTTAAAATATAACATTGCTAGCCAGATTCTACCCCAAAATGAACCCTTCTCCACCCCTTCCTTCACCGCTTGGTGGTTTCTCACCACCCTGGAGAGCCGGACGATGCCTCTGCAGGCTCCTCTGTCTCTTACATAGCTCGTCTGGAGAGTTTGTGTTTTTTGTTGGCAGAGCTGGGAAGATAGATCCTGGCCCAAATTGCTTAAATTTGCTTTATCTATCCTTTCTTTCAACACCTTGGTTACCCAGTTCTGATTTCCACTTTTTCCTGGGAAGATTCCAATGTACAGAATAAGGAAGCAGCTGCTAGAACATATTCTAGCAGATTAGTTCATGACTTTGATAAACTTTCATAGCCAAAGGGAAAATTTTTCTTAAAAAGACCTAGAAAATTCCTTGCACAGAATTGGTTGGAAAGTCACAATTTCATACTATTGAGTGGGTTTTGAGCTACCTTCCTCATGAGCACTACGCAGAGTGACAGAAAGTAGAGTTTGCTGGGCTGTAGAAATAGGGGAAAGGCAGAAATGTTGACACACTGAAGTTTGCCACCCCCTGCAGACTTTGATCCCTGTTAAAGAAGTGATGCTGTAGAAACCAGCGGCAGCCCACTCTCAGCTTCATCTAAGTGACTGGCAGGTTCAAAGGTTTGATAGGTGCCAATGAAGTCCAAGCATGTGCTAAAATTCAAAGCCCACATACATGCTGTTGCTAATAAACACCTTCTCTCCACCTGGCACGTACCCTGGGAGTGCCTCCACTGAGGAAGCAGCCTCCATGTTTCCTGGGATGTGACGGAAATCAGGGCCCCCCCCCAACCTGGGGTGTCCATGGGCCCTTTTGGTTCCCCCAGGGTCTGGGTTGGTTTTTATGTGTCCAGTTTTATACGTCGCGTTAGCAGTGTGCTCTTGCCTTTGGAAAGAATGATTTACGGGCTCCATATTTCCACTTTTATTAAGAGGAAGTGGAGAAGTGAGCGGAGGATTGTTTGAAGATGTCAGGAGAAGCATGATGAAAGCATTGTGTAATGAGATGTAAAGAGCGAAATCTATATCATGCTGGGAAGAGAAGTGCTAATAAATGACCTGAAGTGGCCAGCAGTGAAGGAGCTGGTGATGGGCTGCAGGCGCTGGGGCTCTGCAGGTAACACAAGCGGTGTTGTGGTTCAGGGCTCTTCTCTGAACTCTGGCCAGAAGTAATCCTTGCTGCTGCGAGGGCGCAGCACTGCACGTCTGCTTGTAAGTAGAGAAATTAATACAAAGTCTTCTGCTAACATCAGTTAACTGCAAGGTGTGATGTAGCAGATAATAAAAAGTCTGGGTAGCGCGGCGAGGCTGTACTTACATAGTATTCATACTAATATAACATATTTGCTTCACTAAACTAGTGTAATTACTCATAACAGGCCAGGAATATACATATTTATGCTCATATTCTTACAGAAGAAAGCAAACGAGGCATGGAGATTAATTACGTTGTTCAGCTCAAGGAGGGAACAGCAGCAGACAGGCTTTAAAGGGAGGGCCGCCAAGCTCCCCACCCTGCTTCGGGGCCATACGCACATGTCTTTATTCTCATCCAACACGAACTCTTGATTTTATTTATTGTAGAGGTTTTACTCTTTGTACTAGCATGTGAGAAAGTGGCAGTGAAGCTCAGCTCATGCTGCGGATCACCAAGCTGCTCTCTGGAGCCAAGCAGACATAATTTGCAACACATTTCTCCTTTCTTCTACTGAGTCACACAGATGTAGTGCCAACATAGCGTGTTTCTCTGATCACAGGGTTTTCTTTTTTCCTTGTAGAAATGAATAGATTCATAAGGGTTTCTTTACAATTAAGGTAATTGAAGCAATAAACTTGAGTATTACTTAAATAATTGAAGAATAGCTTTTTTATTATATTATTATTTAAACTATATCATTGTAATGTAATAATATGTCCAGTCTCAATTACTAGTTCTCTTCCTTTGGATATTTGTCCCAAATGTTTGCAGCCTTGAACAAATTAAGTTATAGCTCTAGGAAAAGAGATCAGCATTGTTGATGCTGTCAGTGGAAAAGAGTCCTTTTGTATTAACAATCTGTGTCTTGTATTTTTAGTGTCCTAAAGCTGCTGTTTTAGAGATCTTCTCTGACTTTTTTTTTTTTATAGTAACTCATTGCTCAGATGTTCCGAAACTGGCCTCACAGAAAGGGCATCAAGGAAATCTCTCTTAATTTTCTAATTTTCCATAAATCATGCTGGCCAAAGAGTCAAAGCTCCTCTCTTCTTTTTCAATAGATGCATGTGTATATGTGTGACAGAGATGGAAGCTGGTGTAATGATAATATTTAGGAGCTACAGACAGTCAAATCTGTAAAAGACCCTCCCACTTCTGGTGCCTCCAGTTCTGGAAGGGCAACTTCATGTTTAGAAAACCCATTTGCTGAGTGCAAAAGTGCATTTTGCTTCAAAGAGGAAAAAGATTTTGGAGCAGAGCAGCATGTAAGTGAGACCAGATTGGGTCCTCCAGGTTAGCACTGCAGTAGCCTCTGCATCAGCACACAGGAGGAAGCTCAGGCGTGTGGCTGCAGGAGAAATTTAAATGAGCCACTCTTTCAAAGGCAGAGATATTTAGGAAGACGGTTTTCTCATCTTGTAATAAAAATTAAATACAAATTCTCCTAAATGCTAACTGCCTGACTTTAACAAGACCCAGAATGCACCTTTTCCTCTCCACCCCACCCTCAGCATGACACAAACACCAAGTTCCCAAATTGATGGTGTTTATGTTTGAAACATTTTTCTGATGTCTGGCTCTGTCAAGACTAATTTTAGCATTTCTAAAGCTGGGTAAAAATACAGCCTCATTACTTTGATGTCAGAGCATAGTTTACTATTAGTATATTCTGGGGTTTATCATTTTAGTCATGTTTAACACGGCTGCAGCAGGCATGCACTATTAAATCTGGCTTATTTTACATTCCTGTCCGAGATTATTTATTTGGAACAATTTCCTCTCTATCAAAAGACACAGCTAATGCTGAGTTTTAATGTGTTATTTACACACAAAATAACCTATTTACAACTCAGTATCTGCCGCAGGGAGAATGAATGGGGCAGTGCTCCCTTCATCCTGTTGTATCTGAGTTTAACAATCTGGATTGCTAATAGAACCATTTATCACAGGGTGGTAATTTATTTTATGTTAGCTGCACAGGTCTCCCTGCCTCTGATCTATGGAAATACTTTGTATATAATGAAGTTCAACAAGTCATTTGGTGTAAACATGGGGAAACCAAGCTTCAGAACCAGTAAGACTCTGGCTACGCTTTCTTCCACGAAGTAACGACTCTCCCCTGATATTAAGGCTTTGCTTGATGAAATACAGCTCTTTGCCCCGCGTGTGCTGTAAGGGCAGAGCGTTGGGCTTTTCTGCAGTGGATCAGAGATTGGGATGGAGTTTGGTCGCTTGATTTATGGGCTGGCGGGAATGCTCAGTGCTGCAGAAGTAGCACACTCAGCCCTTTCATAGGCAGAGGAGAAGGGCAGGGAGCACCTCCCATCGCTCTCCAGAGGTCTTCTGTAAGCAAGCCCCGAGTGGTGTTGGCAGGGCGTCCTTGTGCAGTTCAGCTTGTCTCAGCGCTGGATTATGGGAAGACCATGTAAATGAGGAGGAGGAAATGCCAGCATCCCAGCAGACCTCACTGCGCTGAAAAATATATAGTTTGTGTGGCCTGAGACTCAGACAAATTAGAAGGAGAACAGCCCCAGTGAAGTCATCTCCTCCGTCCACCCCAGAGGGGCAGGGATCTTCTCCAAAGTATGTTTTCCTTCGGTCGTTCACATTTTCCAGAAAAAGGGATATAACCAGTACAAGCACATTCTTAGCTCCCCTGCCCTGTATTGCTTTGCTGTATACAACTTTAAAACAGAATGATGGGAAAATCCTGTAATTTAGATTGCAAAATTCTCCTGCCAGCCACTGTCTCTATCAAGCATCTTCTGCATGTAGCTCAGTGGCTCCCACGTTGGGCAGGGCTTCAGCACAACACCGATGTAAGAGTGTTAGCAAACAAAAATTGTATTTCTTCCCTGAACACTTCTGTCAGTCTTATATGTGATTCTATCGGGTCTTAAAGTGGGCTTCTTTGTCACTATAGCCCCCCTGGCTGACCAGATTGTCTATGGGTCTCTCCTGTGTACCCACTGGTTTCCCTCTGGGAAGCCAGAGATGTTTGCACTCATGCAAGGCAGATGTTGTCCCTCAGTCACAGGAAATCAAGGGCTGTGACTAGCTGAAAGCTTTCATATTACGTTGGTCACTTGAAACCTGCTCTTTGGGTAGTTCAGAGGGATCCATGCAGGGATGGATGAAGTGGAACCCACGATGCACCTTTTTTATGTTCAAATAACAATATCTGTTGTACAGGCATAGTGGGGAGCACTGTGGGAGGAGATGGTAGACTATTTCAGCTACATGTGACAGAATTTTAATAATTAAAATTGCCATAAACTGTGCCACAAAACCACGTCTATTGCCTGATCTCTCTCCTTCATCCAAGTCTTTCAGTTCCGGGTTTCAGTCAGCAACAGTCTTTGTTGGGCAAGCCTTCACTTCATTAGGTGATTGGAGTCCCACTACTTGGCCACTTGTTGTTGAAGTATTTTGTTTGTTATTTTTTTTTCTTTTCATTTTTCCTCATGGGAGAAACCTTCTTCCTGAGCCCCTGTGCAGGGTTTCTCTGTGTGATAGCCAGCCTTGTGGGCAAAGGTGCAGCCTCAGAGTGGATAACCATAAATGTTTACAGGCTTTGTGGTTCACATCACATAGCCCTCACAGAAGATCTTTGTGTCACATCACCCAAGCACTTGATAAGATGGTATATTTCATGATATCAGCCAGCATTTATTGATTGTATGCAGCTCCCCCAAAGTGTCATACCAAAGATTCCTGCCATTTCAGCCCATTACAGACACCAAAGTGCTTTGAAGACGGAGCAATTTAATCTTGCACCTAACCACATTGCAGGATTGCACACCAGCTCCAAAAGCTTTTATGAGTTTAAAATAGAAAAAGGTATTCTTCACAGGCTCGTTCTGGCACTGGTGATCCCTACCACTAAGTACCACCTGAAAGATCTTTGTATTTTTTGAGTGTATTATCATCATCATTAACAGTAGTCATCATAATAATAGCTTCTGCTTTTCTGTTACTTTGTAAGCTTCAAAAGCTTATTCTGGCAAGTGCTGATACATCTCCTTTCCCATGGATACAGTTTAGACTTCAGTAAAGTGCCACTCAGAGGGCACCTAAATATAACCTTTTTAACCAATGCTAAACTTACCTATTTGTAGATTGCTCATATTTAGTCAAGTAAGAAAATCGGTGGTGATAATGGATTATATTTATGGTGATGCTTTCCTGGTCTGTCTCTTCTGTGCTGCCAGTGTGTTGCCATAGTTTGTATTTTTAGCCTGTGTCAGCTTTTTACCTGAGAATCTGAGAATTTGCACAGCTTTTGTAAATTAATTCTCCCAACACCATCCATTAACCATGGCATTTGAACCTGCCACAATCATGGGGGACTGGGACTGGGAATTGTTTTGTCTGAGGTTGGCTGGCTAAATTTTAGGTGTTTAGTACAGGCTCCCTTTGCAGTAGGGGGGTGTCAATCACATCATGAAGATGGGTGTCTTTTCCCCGAAGGACTTCATGCCTGATTTAAAGTGGCTAATGTTAGGTGGGGCAAATCCAAGTCTTTGTGACTTGGCCAAAATTGTGCAGAGTGGCATTAAAACCAGGAACCAAGGTGGAAGGAGATTAATGTTTTAAAGGTCATCATTCTCATTCATCAGCCCTCAGTCAGATGAGCAGGCTGAGAGCCCTGGCTGCCAGCTCTGAACTGAAATCTCACCCCAAGACTTCTCAAGTCGGAGTCAAACTCAGCCCCCAGGTATCCCCCTGAGCTGGGGGAGCAGCTTCCCCAGACCTACTGCAGCTTCACACCACCACTGACAAGACTGATGTTTCACCTGCCTGTTTGGAGGGATGGGCAATTTAAAATCCCCACTAAGCAGCCAAGGAAAAAACAGTAAATTCTAAGGGTTACAAAAGGCTCCTAAAAATAACCCAAGAGGAGGAAGGCTATTAATGCAGAAGTAAATAATTATGCTAAGGGAAGCAACTAGAGAGTCCAGTTGTGTAAATCACTTTAAGGAGAACAAGCCTTAGATAAAATCCATTCTTTTATCACACAGATTAAGTCTTCCTTTTGACGCTAAATAATTGATAGGGTTTGGCAGAGCGTTCCACGGCTGCCTCTGTGGAGCAGTGGGACTGCTCCCGAGGTCAGATGAATGGCAGAGAAAAATGTTCTTAGAAATGCTGTGTATCCAATACCAGTACCAAGAAACGGGGCTTGTATTCCCGGCACTTCCTGAAGAATTTCTGCATGGCCTTGAGAAGACAGCCACACACCTCGGAGTGAAAGGAGGACTTGGTATTTCTTGTCTCCTCCTTAAACTGCAGCCAATGAAAACAGGCAGTCTGTTTTCATGGCTTCGTGTGCTGGTGAGTGTGGTGCAGAGCACACCATTTCTCCACGTTCCTCTGTACCGTTTTTTTACTTACTTTAATAAGAGAACATGAACTACGCTGTCTGGGAGCTCAGGTCCTGTGAACTCTTCAGCCTGTTGTGTATGAACATCCTGCTTTGACAGGGAGAAACCATTGCTGCCATTCTGCAGATGGAGCAGAGAGGTAGTGAAGAATTTTGCAAGGCCAAGATGGCTCTAAGGGTTTTCATGGTTTCAGAGACAAATTAAGAAGCAGTCATCTCTGCAACTTTGAAAGTTCATAGGTGGTGTACACGTGACATCCATGGCGGTGGAGAGGACTAAGCCCAGGTCCCTTGGGTCACCATATCCACTAGCAAGTCCTTCCTGTCTCACTGATACGCCACATAATTGTGGTTAAATGACTCATTCTCATGTCTGTCTGCCAAACGGAGTTGTTTCTTTCCCCAAAGGGGAGTCGAACATAAGCTATCTATGTATCATATAGTGCCTTTGAGAACATCATCTTGCAGAAGTCAATACCATTTCTTTACATTGTATAAGGCTATGAAAGTGTTCAGTAGCAATAATAGCTTTTTACTGATTTAAAACTTATTTTTGAAAGAAGGCTTATAATTAGGGGACTATAATAAATAATATTTTTCCAGAACTAAGTGCCACAGAAACAGAAGAATCCTTAAATTTTGAAATAAATCAAGATCCCAGGAATTCTGTGCAGGCTGTTTTGGCAGGGTAAATTTTCTGACCTTAACAGTAATGCCAGAGAGTAGACCTCAAGCCAAGATCATAAGTTTAGCTCTACCATACAGAAATTAGGTAGATATAGTTATTTCATACTAACTGGTCTAGGATTATATTAAACTCATGAGTTTACATGTGTTTCAAAGCAACCTGCACTGGGTGTTCTGTGACTCCTGTAGTGATGTTGGGTTGAGATCAGGCATACTCTGGTGGAAAGAAATGAGCTATGGCTTGGGCACTTTGGTTGACTGAGTCCAAAATGAAAATAAAAAAAAAATAAATCACTGTGTGTAATCCCACTTGAACACAAATGAAAAAGATTTCACACAAAATTGTCTGAAATCAATTCTACGTTTTCTACAGTCTGTTAGAGAGTTCTATAGGGCTTTTTTCCTTTTTTTTTTTTTTTTTATACTTCTTTCTATCTTCTGGAATTCCAGCTAATTTTAGGAATGTATTCCAGTGGAAATGCTTCCAATTGCAAGTAAAATGTAAATAAGAACAGGAGTGCTGCAAGCAAAATATTTATGTTTACTGTCGTTAATATCTGATCTTTAAAATACAGTAACATTTGTAGGGATTGAATGGTACTGTTTGGGCCAGAAAGCTGTCCTCTTTTTTCTTGTGTGGATCAGCTCCTGACTGTGACAGATTTTCAAAAAAATCACAGCTTGCAGCAGATGCACCCCTAAGTAAACAGTTAAAGTTGATGTTTTAATAACTTCAGTTATATTGATGTAAAAGCTCAGTGTCTGAGCATTCCTGAAAACCATCCAATAGAGGAGATATCTGCCCATAAGCCTTGGCCCCATGCGCACTGCTTCCAGTATAGTTGTTTAAGCCAGCACAGAGATATATCTGCACCTAATGAGATGCTCTGACCCTGCAGAGAGTAGTAAGGGCTACAGCCAAAGTTTTGTTAAACATTTTAATTTTTCCCCAAGTAATTTTTTTTTGTGATCTTTATCTGATCTGTTTTTCTGTTGTGGACTCTCCTTGGTTTATGGCTGCTGTTTGTGGGGAGGGCCAGCTGTGACAGGGGAACCAAGCAGCTGCCACTTCTGCATGCTCGCTGGGGTGATACTGGTGTTCTGCATGAACGAGAAGTGTTAGGTTCAGGCTAAGCTAAACCTTGCTCCTACCAGTCTGCAGGTATAGCTGGTGATGTTCTTTGTGAGGTATTTATAGCCACACTTTAAAGGGAAAAATGGGAAATACAAAGGTGAGGACTTGAGGCATTGGTTTGCACGTCTGATTTTAATGAGAGGAATTATTATGTGTTGTGGGAAGCTGACCCGACTCCCAGAGGCTGCTTGTGTGAAGGTACCCAATTTTTTGGTGGCTCCCTATGGTGAAGGCACAGAACTGAGCCTGGGGAAAATTAGTTTCAGTTCCTGATCCAGCCCCAAACTTCCTTCATGATTTTGGGAAAGCTGTTTGACTTCCCTTCACTCCCCTGTTTATATAATGAACTTGCGTTGTTCTTTGGGCCTCGAGGCCCATCAATCAGCATCTGGTTAGCATGTTTATTGCATTTGGTCATACTGAAGCACTTAACAGGTCAGAATGCATGGAGGTTGCCATTCCCCCCCCCCTCCCCACCACGTGAAGTGGGTGCTGCTGCCCCTGAGCGCTGCATTACAAGGGTGACCTTGTTCATATTTCTGAAGTGTCAACCTGCTGTTGTCAAAGGGGCCCAATAAAACAGATTTGCAGGGTTAGGGAAGATGAGGTTAAGTTGTTATAGAGAAGACATTTTCAGTGTCTGTAGTGGAGAGACTGTTTGTGGATACATAGAGATTAGCGTTTTCTAAGGGGTTACACTGTGCTCTGGAGTAAGAAAGATTTTCAGGCAATCTCATCTGGCAAACTTAGTTGGAGAACACAATGTTATAGTTGCATAAATCTCTTACATGGCAACAAGAAAGCGTTGTTGTTTTTCTTTTTTTTCCAGTTTAGCAGAGTTTTCTATGTGCATAATCTAGGGTTGAACTTTATCAAATACTTTGCTGAGGTTCAAGAACTTGAACAGGGTTTTGGATGGACCTAGATGAATTTACAGAAATCATACAGGATTTCACCCTGACCCAAGCAATATATAGTTGTTTTATCTAAGTCCTTTGTCACTAGACTCTTAGGAAAGGTGTCGTTCTGGGGACCAGGTGATGGAAGAAGAAAATCACTGACTTGGGATGACAGTTTCGGAGAAAAGCTGAGTTTCAGCTTTCTTTCCTGTTAGCCTGCTGTGCACGTGCACATTAGTGCTGTAATCAGCTGCAGAGGAGCCAGCAATGCTATTGTTTGATCTGGTGCAATTTTTCCCCTTTGGAAAACTCCCGAGGAAACTCTGCATGCTGTTACAAAGATAGCCTTAAAACATCCAAGGTCCTCCATTTCAAATGCTGGAGCAGTGACTCTTAAAATAGATATGAGCTGGCTGAAAGTGTAAAAAATAAACGAACAACAACAAACACACACACACACAAAACATTTGCATCTTTTTTCCTGAGTTCTGTGCATGCTGCACTTCTGTGAGCAAGCTTAGAGGGTTGGGAGGGAAAAAAAGGAGCTTTGCACACCTCTGTGCTTCTTTCAATTTTAATTCCACTCAAAGCAGTGTATTAGCAGCTGAAATAAGATCCAAGGCTATCTTTTGGCCATATAGAGTCACTGACACTTGAAACAGGACGGATTTATATGTGGTTACTAAAAAATATATAGCAAAATGAAAGTCTCAGACACTGAGTTCATGTGCATTGCCCATTGTAAAAATAAGTAACGGCTGTTATAAGATCACTTAAATGGTTACCTTTGGGACATAAAAGGGATCTTTGAAGACAGTAAGTCTTAATACAGAAATGTTTACTCATAAAAAATACATTTGGAAGGGGGGAGGGGAACACATTTCCTATTAATGTGGTTTTTGCCTTTTATGGCAGGTTGTAGCGGGTCTTTAACCTCTGTAGCACTTGAGCAGGGATAGAAATGAGCTTTCTCTAAGTATCAGCCCAAAGGGCCTTTCCTCACTGCCAGCATCTGCAGTGTCTCTTGTAAAGGTGGTTTTAGTTTATTCTTCCTTTCTGTGACCCAAGTGAAAAACTATTCTTTTCCAACTTCAAAACCCTCCGGTATTTAAGTCCTAAGGGCAGAATAGAAATGTCCTCCTGAATTTGGTTCACTTAACCCTGTGTTTTGTGAGGCATGGGGCTAGTGGCCCAAACCATGCTTAGACACAGTGGGAATTTGAAGGCTACAGCAGCCTGCTGGAAGAGGGAACTGGCCCATGAATGCTGTGGGTGTGGATACCAGGAAGGAGGGACAATGTCTCATCAGATATGAAGGGTGCAGACATGCACATCAGAAGTGCCAAGCAGTTTGTCATACACAGAGGTGGCCATGCCACTTGTGAATCTTCTGGTAGAAGTTCTGCAGGTAGTTCTGAAATACTTTTTCCAGACAATTATTGTACTCCTTAATGAGGCAAAAGTTGCTGTCAGCAGCATTTGATCAGTGCTCTGTGGACTTATAACTAGGGAGGACATGATTATTGCTTCAAAATTTTGCAAAACTATTACAAGATGGGGTAAGCCACAAGGTCCCAGCAGTCTCAGAGCAGTGGAGAGAAGTTTAAAGTCCTTTATGGAAACTGCGGTGGATTATGGTCAAAGACTTTACTTAGATAAGATGATTAATGTAGCAGCAGACATAGCCTAGACCAGAGGTGCCGGAAGATGGCTGAGCTGTGTGAGGGATGGGAAGGCTTTTGACCAGCCTTTGGCCAGAGGTACAAGGAGCAAAACTGTAACAGCAGGGTTTCTGCCAAAAGACACCATTTTGTGGGATCTTCATGAGGAAAACTTGGCAGCAAAGGGAGAAGTCATGAAAATACTGGAGTGGAAGAATTACAAGCTCATAGAAACTTGACAGGAACTGGCTGGGTGCAGAAATCTACAAAAGGTAGAGAAGCAAGAAGAACGTCCATGTTAGTTGTGATGATGAGGCTACTATGCTGAGACGACAGGACTTTTGATGAGATGAAGCTATTCTCTAAGTCCATGGCCCAGTGCAAAAGTAGCTCTCCACATGTCAGTGACAGATCAGGACTATCAGTGGTTGTTGACACCATTATTCCAAAACCTGGTGCTCTTTGAAGCAGTAATCCTCTAGGTAAGTTGCAGAAATCACATTTCTGAGTCATATACTGGCTTGTCTTTGTAGCTGGTACAGCATGTTCTGGTCACATAGTGAGATAGAGGATAGATTAAAAGAAAGACAGGCAGGATTTCCATTCAGGAAATTGGTATGGTAATGACAGATCCAAGGTCTTGGCATGTTTCAGATAGGCTTCATCTAGCCTCTTCAGGTAGCAGATACAAGCACGGCTCTTGCTTATATTCACCCAGTCAAGCATGAGGAGGTAACAAGTTCTCTAGGGAGGCTGGTATTTAATATCTGCCAGATGCCTGGCGGAGAATACTAACACAGATCCCAGGCTTAACGTGCCCTGGGAACGCAGATGGTTGGTAGCAACACTTCTGGCCCTACAGCCGCATCTACCTTTTCTCTGTGGCAAAGCTGTTTGGATTTTCATCCCCTCCTGCGAGAGAGGGAAAGGTGCTGGGGGTGTCACTGGGATGTCATCCTGGTAGGTGAGGAGTGACATGCTCTGCCCTGGGCTTCACATGATGGTCCCCTCTCAGGCAGGACGATCCAAGTGCCACAGTGTGGAGAGGGCCACTTGAGCAGTGCTTCAGCTGCCTCCTGCAAGGTGTGCATACCCCACTGACATACCCACTGTGGTGAGGGGAGAAGGAGGTGACATCCAGGCCTGCTGTGGCCTGTGTGGGAAGCCCTGGGGATCCCACAGCTTGTCCTCAGGCCTGGAGCAGGGAGAGGGCTTCTAGGAATTTCACTTTCTTACAGAAGAAAGGACCCCTGCAAGGCCCTGTATAAATCAGGGCAATAAAACTGCCTGTGGTCGCGATCAAATTATATGGTCTAAATCTATATAAAAGGACTGGAGCGGGTTCATTCCAGTGCTAACGTCCTCCTCGCTGTATGCAGCGAGCGGGGGCAAGGAGGAGGGAGCAGGGCAGGCGCTGGGCCCACGGCACCAACGCGCCGGGGAAACGATTTGCTGAGGTGGTTGAAGTACATGTTTTCAGAATCTGTTTGTGTCCGTAAGGATTTTAGAGGAGGATGTCGTCTGCTTACTCGGTAACTTCTGTGTGGCCTGCGAGTGGTTTCAGATGCTCGGCCAAAACCAAATAATCTCTCCTTTTAGGAAATTCGAAAAGTATGCGTGCGTCCCAAAAAAGAAGGGAGATGTGAAGTGATGTCCCGTGCTCCTGCCACGGCGCGTTGTGCAATTGCTTCTTGCTCGCGGGGGCGGCAGTCTGGGGGAGAGGAGCCTGTGCTGGTATAAATAGAGACCAGATATTATGATTTGGGTTTGGACAAGACTTTTGGTAAATAGATTGTTTTCAACAGGAGGAAAGGCTACCGGGGTATGTCATATATCTCCAGAATTCAGCTGAAGGCTGGAAAAATGTCCAAATTAGGACATGGTACTTACTAGAATTAAAATAACAGAACTAGCAAACTTTCATAATGAGAAGAGCTTGCAGATAAAGCTGAAATTTATGGAAGTGTAGGAGATTTTAAACTTAAGGTTTTGGCTTCTTTTCTGGGGAGCCTGGCCATGCTGACAAGTTTATAAATCTCTGCGGTATTTGGCTGATATCCTGGGGCCCTGCACTGCCCTACTCAAAAATGGTAGCTGCCTTCGGTATTAATTAAGGGCCGTGTTAGGGAAGAGTGGTGGGAGCAAAGGGGGGGCTTTCAAGTCCTGTGGCTGCCGCTTGTGCAGGAAATGAGGGGAGCGGCTGCACGCGTGCAGCCTGAAGCCAGCAGGACCCCCGTGCCCCACGTCTGCACAGCAGCTGTGCGGGGCCAGCGAGAAGGTGTGAAAGGCTCGGCAGCTGGGGGCAAGGATCAAATCCCCTGGGAAGCCAAAAGCCAGGAAGCTAATAGCAGTAGCAGGTTTAGGCACAAACCAGCGACGACCACTGCAGGTTCTGATGAAGGAAACAGCACCAAGAAATTTAATAACCTGTTATATTTATGTAGCACATTTCATCCTCAAAGCATTTTACGAACTTAATGATGTGCAAACTACGCGTGCACGTATCCTTTCATCTGCCACCGACTGTAGCTGCCTTCGGTGTGAAGGCTGCTGATGGCTGTTTTGCAGCATCACAGCAGCATCAGACAGCAAGTGGGAAATGCTGTAACTGATTGAACTGGGAGAAGGAAACTTTACGGAGGCAAGACTTCACCTTTGGGTGAGACAGAAGGGTTGGGAACAGTTTTGCTGGCAAAAGGCGTGTGTAGCAATACCTTCTGTGACTACAATCAGCTATTGATCTTTTAGAAATCCCACTAGATAGAGCTTTCTTTAGGGAAAGCTGCAAGCTTAACCTTAACTAGCTAGAAATATGGGATAAACTTTCTTCACCAAGCTGCCACTTGGCAGCTTCCTGCTCAGACAGTACATGCAGACTCCTATGTGTGTGAGCTGTTTTTCCACCTGAGATCCAACTGGATCAAATAACAGGTTCCACGGGTGGTGGTGTGAAGACGTCCATTTCTTAAATTTTCCCACTTAACAGCATTCCTGTCTCAAAGGAAGGATGTTTATTTTTAAAAAGGGTCAATAAGCAAGTATTAGACATCCTAGGAGAGGTACAAGTCGATAGCATTTCAAAGTTGTCAGGAAAGAAAAGGAAAAAAAAAAAGTCACACCAGCAGCTTTGCCCCTGTTATCTTCCCGAGCAAGTTCTTTATTTTCAGGCATGGTAGTTTTCAATGTCATCCTCCCTGTAAGAGTTTTGGTGTGCCATCTAATCCCCCAACTTAATGAGTTCTGCAGGGATGCACCACGATAGCTAAAGATCATTTACCTGAATTGCTTTTTAATTTCTGGAATGGGAAGCTGCTTGTGCAGCAGGATAATTACATTATAATTTACAGCAATCCAAAATCAATAAATTTAGTCATATTGGGATAGAGAAGGAGGGTGAAAAGTCCCCCCGCCATTAAATTACTTCACACTCTGTACTTGATGTTCCAAGATCTCGACAATAAACTGGGGGATGGGAGAGCAGGGTGGAGAACCACTGTCTTCCTGAGACTGGCCGGTAAATCAATGCTGCCCAGTGGTTTCTGTAGTGAAATAGCACATGGGCATGCTTGCAGAAGCAGGCAAATAAAGTGGATAATGTCCTGTCTCTGATTTATTTTAATGCTGGAGAATTAAAGGAGAGAAAATGCTTTGCACTTTCCGGGCCCTTACACCACTGCGGGAAGTTGATGAGCCGTTGCCAGCTGCAAGCTAAACCTGGGTGTCCACCTCAGCTTTGATCCCTGCCTGAATTTAGCAGTGGAGCTGAACATGTACTGGGATAAGCCACTATGTGAGCAGGTATAGATGTCTTCCAATGATATTGGATGTTTTTTTCCAAGTTACAATTTCTGCCCGGCACAAGCTATTGAACTTATCTCAAGAAGCAATTAATGAAAGGTGGTGAAATATGTTGCAAGGAGAACAGATTCCCTGGTCTCAGTGTTTCCTCACCTTAAAGCCTCCTTTCCACCCTACCCCATACCCAGGAGGTACCGCATGAGGGCTGGTCTTTTTTACGGAGAGTCTTCAAAACCCAGCTGTGCTGTGGCTGCTGGATGCGCCAAGGGAGGATGCCTTGCAACGAGAGGGTTGGGACCTCGGTATCACAGCTCTGCGGTGGGAGCCTGAGCCAAGCCCCAGCAAGGTGGTGGCATCAGCGGCGCTCCAAGATTTCCAGGGTCCACCCAGGAGTCAAGGTCTGTTCCTGTGTGCAGGAGAAATAGACAGAGGTAGCCCAAACACACCGCTGTGTGATTTAAGAGAAATATTATTTGAGCAGTCAGTTCAAAGGGTTTCAGTTGGGCACATGTAGATTGGAGCTGTGATTTTGGTGTGATTTTTTTTTCTTTTTCCTGGTTGTATTAAATTTCACCCATGTCTTCGCTGAGGTACAGCCTGCTGAATTCCTCTCACAGGAAGATGTATTAGGCGTTTCTGGACTTCTCCTGCTCAGACTGACTTGATTTTATTTTCCTTTGAAACCACAGAAAAGCTGTCGATGCTGCACCCAAAAAAGGATGTCGTATGAAAGGAAATCACTTTGTCTCTTGTATTTGAGGAGGATTATGATCTGGCATGACCTCATTATGGGTTAGGCGAGGATATTTCTGGAAATACTAATTAAATACTTTTTCCATCCCTTGTGCCCTTGTAGCATGTGTAGACTTTATAACAAGAAAAAGAGAAAAAAACTCTCTGCAAGGATTTTTTTTAAGCTCTTTCTGCAGTCAAATGAAGGAAGTACAGCTACAGAATGGAATCAATATTAGAAGCTATTAAACAAAATTTTCTGAGTTGTGATGAAATAGAGGAAAATAATTATCTGAAAGAAAAGAGCAAAGCTAGGATTCTCCAGGCACTTTTGTCTATGCTCGACTATAAGGATAAGAGTAGTTCTTGTAATTTCACACCACTTTGGCTTGCTGAAAACATCCTCCCTTCTCTGCATTTTTTTCCTGTTAATTTTTTGTTCATACTCAGCTTTGGTGTGTGCAAGCATTAGTGCACAGCCCTACAAACCAACTCGGCAAAAGCCGGAGGTGAGCCGTGGCACAGGGGTGGAGATCTGTCATGCTAGCTCAGCCACAGGAGAAATTGCATGGTACCATCTCCTAATATGTTTATTAATGGATAACACTGTTATTTCCTATGGTGTTGTTCTTCTTCTGGGCTTACTGAAACCCATTTTACTCCAAGAATTGTATCCTCAACTTGTGGCAGCTCAGAATCCAGCCCTGACCGTCTGAGCTGTTTCCTATTGAGGTCAGTGGGAGTCTTCCAGTTAACTTCAATGGGAACTGGACTTGGCCACTGACAAAATGTCTTTAAAAATTGCCTTCAGCAAATAAACTTGTAAATGTTAGCACTAAAATAGCAACGTGCAGGCCCAAATATGTCTGTATTGAAAACACATGCTGTCAGACAGATAAAAATGTGTACTTATAAAACCTTCAAACATCATCATGTTGTAAGTATTTTTTTCTTCAATTGTGAAACGATTGTGATTGTATATTTAGCACGTTGGATTGCTACCCTGTTGTGTGGTACCTCACATAGGGTTGGGTCTAATGAGGCGAACCCCTGCCTTGTTCGGGAGAGCAGTCAGTCAGTGGTTTTTGTCTTCTCTTATTGTTCTCAATCCAGGGATATGGTTCTTCTTTTTTTTCTATGAATGCAAGATTGTCTCCAAATTGCAATGTTCCACTGCTATGTAACAATACCCAGTCCTGCATCTTCTTTAAGTCTCATTGCCTACACTGATGTAAAACGGGGCTGCTATTTTGCAGCCATGCGAGGGAAATGGCCGCTACGTGCTGTGACTTCAGGAATTGCCTCTTGACCTGCAAGTGTCCAACCTTACACTGTAACAGCGCAGGTGGAGAGATTTGGAGGAAATACCCAGGTTTTTAAGCTTTTTTCTCTCTCTGCCCTTCCCAATGGCTAGGGTAAATGAAAGCTCTGGTTAGGGTGGCTTGGGGCAGCCCACGGCTGGTGTCTCGCTGTGCAGCAGCCTGAGTGGCTCGTCTGTCATCCGTGTCCTGAAGTGCCGCACTCGAGAGAGTGATGTTTAAGGCAGACGGAGCTGGGTGATGGCTTAAATGCCTGTTGTAAATCCTCAAGCCCCAGGAGTGGATTGATAACAGATAACCTGATGCGAGGTGGCGTGGGGGCAGCTGTAGCAGCAGTGACTGCGTGAGCGGTCCCTAACCATGCTGCCTCTGCCTGTCGGCGAGCTAGCAGCACCTGGCTTTGGGAAGAGGGAAATGAAAAGATCCTATCAGGGTTCATCTGAGATGACTTGTGTAACCATCTCAGTCCTCCAGATTTGAGTCGATAATATTTGAATACTCCTCCCAGCCACGCGGGTGATGCAAACGGTGTTGCCCTTGTCTCTGTTTCTCTCATTAGAGGCACCTCTTTGCAGGGGTCAGAATCAAAGCTCTTCCTATGAAGTCTATTAAAATGAGCTGAACCTGACTGCCCGGAACAGGGAACAGGAAAATCTTTGGCATGGTAAGCCGTCCTGGGGAGTTGGTGAAAGTTGGAGCTCAGTGTATAAACATTGAGATGGGCTGGAGCTTGCTAAGACAAACACCTGGACTTTTTCAGCTCTCATGGGACATGCTCACATCAGGGGGTCCTGCTGGGCCCTGTAGGCAGTGGCAGAAGCACAATTTTGGTGCTGTTGTTTTGGTATGACCCCCTTTCCTCTTGCTGGACTGCTGAAAGAGAATCCCCTTAGTCAGAGCTTGGCATTTATATCATCTCAGAGAGGCCTCTCCAGCCTCATCTACGTCAACAAACTCCTCCAGTGGAGAGTACAGTTTATACTAGCAGAAGGGTTCCTACTGGAGCTGAAGCCCATTCCACTATGCAGGAAACTGATGTTTTCTTGCTCTTTTCTTCTTTTCTCTCTTTTTTTTTTTTTTTTAAGCTTTTTTCTTTGACCAGTGCATCTGTCTCTGCTCAGGACTTGAGGAGCTGTGAGGGTTGGAGCAGGGTGCAAGAGGAAAGTGATCGGGATTCATCTCCCTGAGAGGCTACTGAGGAGACCCGCGGTGCTTTGCAGATCAGACAGGTCCAGCCTGAACCTGTCATCTAGAGGGGGAAAGGCACATGAAGGTTTATGCACAGAGATGCGTGCAGTGACTTTTTTGGCTTTGCAAGAGGAGGAGCACAAACCTTGAGTCCAGGTTGATTATGTGAAAAAGTAACATATGAGCTAATTCAGGGTGAGGCAGAAGAACAGTTTGGGATTTAAAAATCTCAGTCCTGTTACTGATTTCTCCGGAAAAGGTGAACTAATGATTCTGCCTTTAATTCACTAGTATTGGGCTAAAAATCTGTTGGCTCAAAAAGAAAATAGTAGAGTAAAGGAAAGATGTAATAAAATCTCCCTCTTCTTAAAAAAAAAAAAAATATGTTTTGCACAAAGCAAAGACAATTCTCTGATTAGAAATGAAAGTTGTAGTCCCATGGGGCCGGGGTGGATTACTGCATACCACTTGCCTTTGAAATCAAGGCCTCCAACCTTCTTAATGTCCAGGTGGGGAATTCCGGTGGCTTTACTCTAATCCAGGCAAATCTGAAATCCAACCCTGTTGGGAGGAAACAATGTGGGAAACAGATTCATCTTGATCTCAGCTTTGTGCCTTGGAAAACGATTAAGACCAACTGTTAAGCAGCTCCCGATAGAGTTCACAAACCTGCCGGCCTCTGTGTGACACAGATTTCTCAGTTCAGGCTTCACCCCTTAAAATAACAGATGGAACTGATCCGGTTAAGCTACAAAGTGGGTTTCCCTTATTCCACAGTTGTTAAAATATTATTTCTCTAGTTGCAAATGATTTTTAATCTGATTGCTTTGCTGCGATTATTTTTTTTTCCCCACTTTCTATTGTTCCTTTAAAAAATTCAAACAACACAATTTAGTTCTGCTGACAGGCAGCTACACTGACTTCTTTGAGACTGATGCCCTGAGACACTAAATCCCATGCAGTACCGTGGAGGTCACACACATGGTCCTATCAAACTCACCCAGTAGGGTTCCTTCTATACCCTTTTTCCTGTCCCGATCTCCGTCAAGATAACTGGTTTTATAGTTGCTTTTGAGGATTTCAAAGTGTTTTAGAAAATCAAGTCCTTTGAGGTAGAGAAGTGTTCATGTTCTGCACATAAATAAAAGGGGGAAGCAGAAAAGCTGCTCTTCATTAAAGCTGATTTTGGAAAATCCATGAAGAAAACTAAGCACTCACAAGTCCATCTACTATGCATAGTTGTTGGAATCATTTCCTCAATTGTTTCCAGCTTCCGTGAGATTTCTGACATGGTGAATGCTGGAAGGATACCGTGACTATGCAGAAGCTTCCTGAATGTTAGAAAGTTTTGTGGTCTTTAGGCTCCTCCAACACTGGTTAAGGGAAGGGAATAAGAAAAAAATAACTAAGCATTCATGCAATCTTCGATATTTTTATTCTTATGTTGATTGTACATGGTTACAATCAACAGCCAGGACTAGCAGAGCTTGTTGATGTTTTGATTCTTGGGTAGTTTGGCAAGTGCTTACTAGAAGACTTGTGAAGTTTGGCACCTGACTCTAGTACACAGGGGTTGGATTTCAAAAGTTTCCAGTGGTATTCAGAGCACAGATAACTCAATTTCTCCTGTGCAAATAGACCTTTTATTCTTTGTAGAGGATTTATCCTTATTGCAGGTTTGGCAAGGATGTATCAGCAAATTTTATTAAACACCATTCCTCAGCATCCCATTACTTAAAAGGCATGGGTGGCTTTGTTCTTCTCCCTTTCTTTTTAGACATCATGTCCAATAGGTGTTTTTTTAAAGTGCAATTAAATATACAGTATTGTGCATGTCTTTTGTACTATGTCGGATTTTTATCTTTTTTTTCTACCGGAAAATTTTGCTAAAGCTCCACGTGCTGTGTGTGTGTGCACTGGCCGCCGGTACTGCTCCATGCTGTAGGCATTGTTGTCTCCTGCTAGGACCAGGACATGCTACTAAGCCCGAGTAAGAACCAGCCTAAAAGTTTGTTTCAGCCTAAGAAAGGGTGGCAGAAAGTTTACTCCGTTTGGGATGTGGGACTGTTTCTGCCATCAGTGGGGTTCCTCATGGTCAAGTTTGCTTTCCTCTTCACCATCCCCATTTTTTTCAAAAGTTACCCTGTTTTGTCACTTGGAGGTGTCCCAGATAGCATGACACAACACGTCTGGTACACAGGCTGGCTCAGAGAGGCAATCGCAGCTGTCTTTTGCATGCACATCAGGGATGAGGGGCCAGCTGGCATCTCCCACCAGTACTGCCCAGGCAGGGTAGGGGCAGGGGGCTGAACCTCCCCAGGGTGGAGGCAGGATTGATCCTGGCTGCCTGCAGATGTTCCTTCTTCCCCTTGCTCTTGTCTGCATGGCTCCAAGCGCCTTCACCATATCCCTACCCCATAAACATCAGTGCTCTGCTCCTGTATGTGCTTTGCTGGTGTCCCTGCTGAGCTCAGTGATATTTAAGCATGTGCTCAAAGCTGAATTTGAATACAAGAGTTGTGCTGAATGAGTATGTAAATGTAAAAAAGAAATGTTATGAGGTTATAACTGATTTTGCACTTCATCTTTGCAATTTCCTAGAGTTGCTGGCAGTTAAGCGTGGGTGTTTCCTCCTCCTTACACGCAGTAAATAAATGGGGAATGTAAAAGCAGGCTTTGTTAGCACCATGCCAAAAGTCCAGTCAGATAGTTGAGAAGTTGGAAAGAGCTTGAGAGAATTCATGTCAGTAAATGACTATTTTTTTTATGTAGCAATATACATATTTAATTTATGCTTGCAGCGACAGCAGTTGCATATGCAAAAGCAGGCGTGCAATTACATGTGCACTTCTGGTCAGGATTCCAGGCCTTAAGAAAGAAGTGATTATCATCGTAGATGAGTTATACTGTAACGGCTCTTCATGTTGTATAAGGAGCATCTGTACGCCATATTATGCACATGTGAAACTATTTTTATTATATTCATTTGATTTCCATGGGAGATTGCATAGTAACCATTTGCATTTAATGGCTGCATAGAAACTTGTCTTGCAAAGAGTTCACAGTTTATCTGCGTGGCTCTTGTTATGCAAAATGTGCCTAGATGGTTGACACTGAGATACGTACATGTAGTATTTTTACAATGAAAAATCCAGTTCGTTTTCTGCAGTGGAGGTGCCTTGTGAGATTTGCATTATAACTACAAACGCGTGTGACTTGCCAATTATTCTACTTGTGTATTTATTTCTCTTAATGAATAACAAATCTGTTTTAATAAAAGTTAGTCCTCTGTTCATTGATTGTGAGGGAATGATTGGAAGCAAATGGCTGTGAAGGAGCTTTTGCAGTTTCAGTGTGAGATCTCTGCTTTCGTTTATTTATTTATTTGACTATTTTGAACTGTGATTTCCTCTTAGGCTTCTTTTTCACCATTATGAGACTCCTCACTTTTGACAGGATGTGATTTCCTCATTTTACCAGTCCTTCTGAGGCTTAGGAATTAATGGTTCGTCAGCTCAACCTGCTGCCATGAGCTACGTCCTTAAGAAAAGAGATGCACAAGACCTTTACTCAGAGCCAACAAAGTAAACTTCTCCCTTTCCAAAGCTTATTCGTTGTTTGGTAACGTTGCTGTCTGTACAGGTGCTGAGGTCTTTTCTGACGTGTGAAATTCTTGGCCACACCAATTTCTTAGGGCAAAAGGCTTCACTGAGGAACCATGTGTCACAATCTCTTACATTTGGAGGAGGTAGCACGTGGTGCATTACAGCTGACCATTTTGATTCCCAGTTGAGATTTCTGTGTTATATTTTAACAGCTACTTTTGCTCCTGATTGTGCTTTTTTCAAAGCTCACTGATTCCCATTTGCAGATTGCCCCCATTACAACTAAAAAAAAAAAAAAAAAACAACTCAAGAGGGAGGGTGCATGGATGATCAGTTCTTCATGGTTTTCTTTCTTTGCAACACAATAGCAGGATAAAGAAATTACACGGGGAGAGATGGATTCTAAATAATTATGTTGATTCAGTATACACAGATATGCCAAGCCTTGCCGCAAAGATACTGCTGCTCTGTTTTATGTGGCTTTTACATAGCACAGAGCCCTGTGAGCACCACAACAGGCTTTCAAAGTACTTCAAGGGATGTTCCAGTTTACTATCAGTTCCTTTGCACACAAAGTGCTCAATGGGAGGGGAGGAGAACAGGAGGATGCCAAGGACTGCATAGAAAATCCATACACATTAACAGAATGAGAATTTTTGGTACTGAATTTAGGGTTATTTTTGGCAGTAGTAAGGTAAATGTTCGTATGTGAGTTTTGTTAACTGCGTATTTAAACCGTAGGGGTAATCTAGCGTTGATGTATATCTCCTTAGTGGGGCTTTTCCCATTCTTTTTTCAGGCTTTGGGTTTAATAACAGTAACGTTCTTGTAATATGTTTCAGATAATGGTCATCACATTGCCTGTCTCTGTAGGGACACTGTGAAAATTAATTAGCTGGTGTTTATAAAGGAGGACAGTCATATCCCCTCACTCGGGCTAATTACACTTTGAATACCTGTATTGATTTAGCAGGAGTGTTTCCAGGATGTGATGATGGTTTGCAGGGAGAAGAGCGTCCAAGCCTGTCCCAAAGTACCCAGGGGGAGACATTCACGGCTGGTTTCCCAGCCAGCTCCGAGGAGCATATTGACAAATAACTGATGCTTAAACGTGTCACCTTCCCCTCTCCAGACTCCGCAGGATGCATTTATTGCAACTGATTATGGCTGTCTGCAGTTTGTTAGACCAAATAAAACATCACTCGAGGAGGAAATCGTCGGGTTTCAGGGTCTGAGCGCTGGGGAAGGCAGTATCTATCGTAGGCTAATATATGTATGCGTGCGTGTGTTTGGGTGCATAGGTAATGTTCGTACATGTCAGATCAGGAGAAATGTATTCCAATATGTATATTTTTTTCCTGATCTAACAAGTACAAACTTCTTCTGGTGGTAAAAGCACCAGTTTGTAATTGTATTTAATAAGGGGATGGCCTGGAGCCAAACACCCAGAGATCTCAACACCACTGGGTTTGGGGATGAATCAGATCTCGGTCAGGGCTCTGCGGCGCAGACACATCCCTTTCAAGTGCTCTGTCCTGGGAAGGGCCTGACGTGCTCTGTGAGATGACGGATACGGCAGCTCTGGCTAGATGTGCCGACCAGAGAAACCGGGGCTTCAGGCAAAAACCAGGCCAGAAGAACACGAACTGTAAGGAAAAATGTAATGACTAAGCAACCACCAGGTAACACAGAGATTCCTGAGTTTAGCTTCTAAACCTGTTGTTCAGATAAGAGCAGCAGCTGAACTGCGGCAGCCCGGGGCCAAGCACAGGTTGCAAAACCCACTCCAGCCAGGTGGCGAATTAGCTGTCCCATAGCCCAGCCACCACACTCAGCCTGGCTGCCCACACCAAACACAGCTCGCCCCAGCTGTCCCATGGGTATCGGGTTAGGATGTGCTGAGCAAACGAAGGGAGTGATGCATTTGTGGTAGTGGGTTGGAGAGCAAATAGCAATTAATGGTGTAAAGAACGGGCACAGCCTGGGAAGTCAGCAGTCTCGCAGCGAGAAGCAAACAGAACAGCTCCTCCACCCGGCTTTAAAAGGCTCATATCTCATCCTTTCCCTATCAGGAGCCTCTAAACTGAAGGAAAGTTTATCCCAGGCCAGGTATGGAGCAGAGGATGTGCATTTCTGCCTGCTATGACTCATAGGCAAAGTAGCAGCTTTGGTCTGGCGGAGGTGGAGCTGGGTACATGTTGCAGCCCAAGCATAATAAAGGTCTGGAGGCTATAAGTGGGGAAAACCATTCACAGTCCTGACTTGGCAAAGCTCTTTAAAAAGAGCTCTTTGCCCCAAGCCACAGAGCCTCCCAAATCTCAGTTGGTTCCCAGAATTCAGACACCAGTGTTCCTACGAGAAATGAACACACACAGTTCGTTTTAATAAGGATCAAATTGGCAGCTGTGTCGACTATTAGTTACAAGAATATAGTAGTAGAGGGAATCTTTAAGCTGTTAAAAGGGACTACAGGAATCTCCTGTCACCCTGGACTCCTTTTTCGTTCGCTTCTTCCAAACACTTGTGCAGCAGAAATGTATCATTCGGGGCAAGCAGCCATGGAGATGTTGTTCTGGTGGGACGCTGTTGTTCTTGAGGCTTTTGCTGCTTCCTAGATTGCATTAAGAGTTGTGCTCTGCTGCACCTTTCCAGGATACTTCTGCTTTTGCAGCCCTTTCCCATTACAGCTCCGCAAGTCCTAATGTGTCCCAAGCTTTGCAACCCAACAACACAGCACGTATTTTGTGTGACTCTTGTGATGTTGCCTCATTTAACAGTAATGTGGCATCATCTCAGCTTCACGGGCTCAGGGGTCAGATGCTGTCATGACTCACCACTGCTCACCACTGTCAAGGCTTCTCCCTACAGAAAGTGTGTGTGTGTGCAAACCTACATTTTCATGGTTTATTCTGTTTAAGTAGCCTGAAATCTTTGTGGATCCCTGACTAGTGCAAGGGAAGTGTACACGTGACTTGACTCTAATTTTCTTTGTGACTTAATGGCTTTGCCTGTTGGAGCAAGATGTATGTTGTAGTGGAAAGACCTTAGATGAGATAGTATTTCCATGTAGCTGGGCACAAAAGCTTTACTGAAACTGTGTAAAGCCTGTTTGGGTCACACTGGTGGTGGTGTACAAACAGGGAAACTGAAGCTCAGAAAGGTTAAGGTCTTCGGCATCAGAGGAGGAACCTGGAAACTCTGAGTATCAGCCCCGTAACTGGCATGGAAGAGAAGAAACCAAAGTTGCTGCTTCTCCCTATTTGGCCACTAAGCACGACTGCTCGTACTGCACTGCTGCAGCAAAGTGTCTTCATCGGAGGTGGTCCCCTACGTAGCCTGGATAAACCACTGAGGATTAAACCACAACAAAATATCCTCGTCACTAAGTCTGCAGATCTGGAGGGGAAAGAAATAAGGGATAGAAACAATGGATGCTTTTTGCTGGTTGCCAAGATTTATAATGATGATTACGATGATGATGAGTAGCTGAAGGAATGTTGCTCACATTGTAAACCGCTGATCTCCTGACGCTCATCAGCAGAATTTCAGCTCTCAGATGTTTTTAGTGCTGGGGTGTTTTCTGTCCTTATCCAAGCGGTTTATTCGATGCAGCTGCAGCCCAAGCCCTGCGTGGTGGCTTCCAGCTGCAGAGCCTGCAAGCCCCCTCCCCAGACCCCCCCAGTGGCTGCTGTGCCGAGAGCTGAGCATGGGGCGCAGGAGAGGCAGCAGATGTCACAGTGCATCGCGTGTCGTTTGCCCTGTGTTTCCTGCAGGTATTTGTGCAGGGCAGGGCTCCCTGCTCACCGCGTGCAACTTTGCACCAGCAGCGGCTGCCGCTTGCCAGGCAGAAGCGGGAAGGGAAGGGGCATGAATAATGCAGCACAACATATTTATCAACATTGTCAAGTGGAGCCTCAGATCAAGTTTAGTGGGTAAAGAAGGGGCTTTGAATTCCCTCTGTACAACACATTAAGATTCACATACTTGATTTTGTAGAAGAAAAAAAAAAAGTGGGTCCAAGAGGCTGAAACCTAGGAAGTCTGTATACAAAATGCAGCTTTTTTTTTTTTTTTGCTTTTTTTTTTTTTTCCTGCTGTTTGTTTTTTGCCTCCTTGTGCCACAAGTGTGGGATTTGAAGTAGGGAGTGAATTGCCTGAAACAGACGCGCTGGTCAGGAGCATGTTTCTCTCCTTCCTCCTCTGCATATCCCTCCCACGCTCCAGGGCTGCTGCTGCCCTGCGCAAGGAGGGGTTATTCCTGTGCCTCTCCAAACTTCATGCAACTTCTGGCACTCCTTTGGAGAGCATTGCCCTTTATAATGGTTGTGGCACACACCTGCAAGTCCCAAAGCCAGGGTGGCTGGACAGGGCGGTGTTTGAACCTCTCGCTGGCTCTGCTGGCTTCTCCGCAAGAGCCTTGAGGCTGCATTAGATGGTGGAGTTGGATACTGCCGAGCAATGTGGTGGCCCTGGTGGTGCCCAGACATCATTCCTGTCCCCATGGAGCAGAGCTTGGTGGAGATGAGCAACCCCAAAGTAAGTTCTCCCCAGCTGAGCTGCAGTTTCCCCTTTCTCTCCTGGCTTTTGCATGGTTCTTTCCCCATCAGTCCTGGTATCACCCACATATCAGCAGCTTGCCCATCACATCATTGCCATGGGCAGGGTATGGGGTGGCTCCTGGGGATGGCCACTGTGTCCAGTGGTGGTAGAGCAGCCCTGCTCAAATTGCCCCGGTCACCTGCTGGAACCACACAAACTGTGCTCGGGCTTAGGGGAAAATGTTTGTTTGTTTGTTTGTTTTTGTTTTGAAACACTGGGCTAGGACTCAAGAGCTATGGTCTGTCATAAACTAACCACGTTGTTTGGAGCAAGTTATTATGGCTTGTATTTTCTAAAGCACATGGCAATGGCTCAACTCTTGCTGTTCGGGACAAAAAATGACAGTAAAAGTCCCAGATAAAAGCATGGGGAGAGAAGGAAAGGAATGAAAAAAAAGTTGAATTAGCGCTGAGCGCTTCAGAAACATCCACCCTTCGTGTTCCTTTGCTGCTTTGTGCAATGGGAGTGATGTTTGCTCACAGTACAGAGAGACCTCAAACTTAGACCACCTATAGCTGCAGTGAAGAACTTGTTTCTGCAAAAATCCCATAGACTTTTTCATAGAAAAAAAAAGGTGTATGTGAGTCACTTGTGGCCTAGAGAGCCTGTGTTTCGGGCCCTGGACACCAATATCCCCATATGCCATTTCTGGACATTAAATTTTGGTTTGTCCCTTTGGTTCAGTGCAAGGCAGGGACTGCTGCTGGACTCTCACCCACAGCTGTGTGTTTCAGGGGATGTTTATTTGTTCATATCACTTTTGGCTGCCAAAAAAAAAAAAAAAGTAAAGCTAGGTAGAAGCTAGGCTGGCGCTACTATCAAATACAGCTCTCTGGTCTACAGACACTGGTTTGTAAATGTGCAAGGACACCTGAACATGTCTGTGAAATTAAAATAGAATTGTTATTCGGTCTGCATTTGAAGTGCCTAACCTCTCCAGTTTGAAGACATTCTTGTGCTTTGTGGGAAAGCTCATACTCCTTAAATCGTGTGTGTGGAGGGGGTCTGTAGGGAGTTTTGTGGGCAGTTCACACTGCCAATTCAGCATTTTTGCACACTCAAAAAGCATAAGTCTTCACAGTCAAAAAAAAAAAAAAAAAAAAAAAAAGAAATGTCCCTAAAGAGATGATCTTAATTCTTAGAGTTTTTTTTATTTAAATGTGAAGGGTCTGGGCTGCTGCTCTTTCTTTTTTCTTCCCTCAAATGAATAAATATTTTCCAGCAAGCAAACATAATTTCCCTCTGTGTACAGCACACAAGGGAGAGAGAGAGAAAAGAATACTTGACCCCGGGACAACGCGCTGCTCTTTTTCCCGTTGTCTGGTCGTGGTGCAGGAATGTGCAATCTGCAATCGCAACTGGCAGATGCACAACTTTTGTTTGCAAAACTGACTTCATTATTCCTGCTGTAGGGGTGGGCTGGCCGAAGATGTTTGGGATACGGGCAGTTCCTGGCCTTCCTGTTGAATCATCCATATCTTTGGCCTGGACCAAACTAGTAGTAGCATCAGTAAGATCAGATCCAGGCTCTTGGAAACAGCACAGCAGCTGGCACATGTTAACCATAGCTTTTTAGCACCAGTTGTCATTATCTCAGTATTATCATGATTTTACTCCACCCTGTCCCCCGGTCATATTTTGTCATCTGCTGTGACCACAGACTCTTTGGACCGGGGTCGTCTTCTCACAAACAGTGGGGGCAAAGATGGTTTTTACTGGAGCTTTAGATAGCACTATCACATTACAAATAACTATGAGCTAATGTTATATATCACCCTAGAGCTAAAAATCCCAGCCGCCCACCATTCCTTAGCCATATATTACTTCTGATGGCTGGTGCGGTGCTGCACCTCCTGCTTGTATCACTCTAATGACCCTCTTCCCTTATTTACCTCCTTGAGCATCTGCCCTAGTGAAGTGATTCCCTTGAGGTTAAGGTAAAGGCTCCGGGGACAAAAATGATGTGTCATTATGTAATTAAAGCCTGTATTAATAAATGCAAGATAGTCTGGACAGCCCAAACTTTTTTATTTCCTTTGGAGCTCTTGAATTGATCTTCTCATTTGTCTAGCACAAGAAAACATTTTTTTTTCTCATTTGCCAAAGTGAAATTTCTTTGTTTTCTTAATAGAAAACCCCATTTCCGCTATGCCCAAATATGATATTTCTGTTTCCTTTGCTACCACCCGTGGGGATTGAACCACAGACCTACAGCACAGTAACAGCGATCTCCGTCATGTGCAAATTAAAGGGATTAAAACCAAAGTTAGGCAGAGGGGAAAGGCAGAAGGGGAAGACAGTTAGAAGTGGGGCTGATACAGGGACACATCACACCCCCAGCTGACCATGCTGTCTCTGTGGGAGGGTTGCCTCCTGCACCCCTCATTGCCGACTGCCGACCTTCCCCATCCACCTCCTGTCTCCTTCCACCTCTCAGATGGCAACTTTCCCTTCCTGATGCTGTTGGGCTGGCTCTCTTCTCCTCTCTCCCTCTCTGCTGCTATTTATCCCTCTAATTGCATAAAATATTTTGGGCTGTAGTTCCCATGAAGGATGCTAGGCAGAATGGAGTTTGTGCTGTATATATGAATTTGTGATCTGTAATTTGTATTTCCTCCACTGTCTAACCCAAGGTTATTAAATAAGGATGTTGCTGGATGCAGTCCTGAATTTTGTGTAGACAATGCAATTTGTTTTACCATTTCCTTTTGTTGATCCTTCATCTCACTTGGAAATGCAGAACACTAGATTTGTGGCTTTGTGAGTATTGTCGCAGTGGATCAGAGATGTAGTAGATGAAGAGGAGTTTAGGAGCAATGATTAAAGTGTCTGTGACTCAAAGTGCCCAGCAAACTCCCTGGAGAGAGTCTGTGTCTGCAAATCTCATTAGGTTGCTTATTTTACCTCACCTTCCTAATATTTGATTTTTGTTAATGCTTAGAAATCTTGCACTTCTGACTCATGTTGGCTCGCAGGACATCTTGGGATCTGAAGCAGGGAGCAGCTCATTGCTATGGCAGAGCTCGACTCCTTTGTCTCGTGACACTCCTACAACTCCATGACCTGGGCAGCAGCTCTACCAAGGCCTCTGATCCTGCCATTTTGTTAGTATAGATTTTAAAAAAGGGCATTAAAATTAAAGTCATATGACTGTAATGAAAAGGTTATTTCCCCTTCTCTCGCGAGTTGCGTTCTGTGCAATTGCAGCTCACTTTGTCCTGTCCATCTCATAGTCTCATTAGCTGCTGGGCCACAGAGGAATTGAGGAGAGAGAGCTGGGGGTTTTATCTGCATGCCGTTCCAGCGTGGAGGATTCGATGAGACGATGGCTTGTCATTTTTTATTAATGAGTTGGAGCCTGATTCATTATAGATGTGTGGAATGAGCTCGGGGTGGCTGCAGGGGGAGGGGAGGGATGTGCCGGTGAAGGATCTGCACCTTCCCACCATGGCTTTTCTTCTGCTTGGCCTTACACGCCCTGACTGAGCAGCACAGCTTGCCAACCATGCCACGGGGTAAGGAGGCAGTGCCTGGCTTCAGTGTCCCACTGCCCAAGCCCCTGTGTCTCAGCGTACGTCGAGTAGCCCCAGAGGAGAAATGGGTATGCAGCGGTGCTCAGCAATTAGCCCTTGTGAGGAGGTTTCTGAGGGACTGTCCCATAGGGCCTGGCTGGCTGATGCGTTGGTGGCTGAGAGAAAAGTTTCCAAAGCGTTTGAGGGGGTAGATTGGTGTGGTGGAGACAAAATCATGTTCTCAATGAAGGCACGGAAGAGCTGCATGTCTTTCAGCCCTTCTTGGCACACTGGGGTATATATGTAAAAATGAACATACGTAAGTCTTGTGGTCAGAAAAGCCCGTTCGTGTTCAGAGGGAGGTGTGCAGGGCCTCGGGATGGCTGAGGGCAGGTGGCCTGGGGGAACCCAAGCTCACTGGAGCAGAAGGCAGATGCTGATGCTTGGCAGAGCCCTGGGCTGAGATGCCTGCTGAGGTAAGGCAGGCAGCGCTGTCTGCTGCATCCACTGCCCTCAGCAAGCACCTCCCAGCCCTGGGGCTCAGCCATCGCACCGTGCCTGCTGCTGCCTCTCCCTCACGTCCTTCCTGCAAGATCCTTCCTCGGGGGAGGAGGAAGAATGTGGATAACAAGAGCTATGCAGCGTTAGAAAGCAGGATGAAATACTTAGAGGAAAATTCCTGGCCCAGGTTCTTCTTCTTAAGTGAACTTAATTAATTCTATTTGTGCTGCTTCCGCGTTTCTGCTTTTTGCTAGAAGAAGCCTTGAAAAGCTGCAAGAGAGGCTCTTCTCTCACTTCTTGAGACTCTGTGGGCCAACGAAGTGCAAGTAAACATCCAAGCTTTTGGAGGGATCAGTGACAACAGTCTAGCATTTTGGAGGGTCACCAACTTTCAGCTAGAGTCAGAATGGGCATCTTTTAGCTGGGCAGTTGCATTGTATATATTATGTGTTTAAATTTGTAAGCTCTTTGCTCCTCACAGAGATAGGTAACCATTTAGCATTAATCTCAGTGCAGACTGTCAGAAAGAGACATGCGGTTGGAGTAGTCCCTCATGTTCTTCTTAATCTCAGTGGAAGGTCATTCAGATTGAAGTTATCTGGCTGCTCTTTGTGTACAGAAAAGCGTAAATTCTGTGTGTTTGGCAGTGGTCTCCCACCGGGAATGTGTGGTATGTACCTCTGTGCCATGCTGGTGCACTGACCGGTGCACAAGGTTCTTCTTGACATAAAACCACCAACTGGGAGTGATTAAGAAAGTATTCTGGAGCATCTTAGAGAATCATTAATTTAATATCTCTTGTCGAATAAGGGAAAATTTTCCTGCTTTGCATTTATACTTGCCCTTAGATAAGTTCTGGCTGAGGTTATGTTCCAGTGATGCACAGAGGACGGGACATGCTGTTTTCCACTATTGTTATTTATAATCTTGCAGTGTGGCTCAAATGTTTTCAAGGTAGCTGCACAATTGGATACAGACAGAAATAAAGATATGCTGCTCCTGCCTCCGCTGAGAGCTTTCTTTTCCAGGCCCCCAAGTCTTTTCAAATGGTTGGGTGTACTGTACAGAAACTTAAATAAAAACCCAGGGTGCTGTTTGGTATTCTCTGCTTGCAAGGAAAATAAAAGATCAAACTGCCCTTGCAGTAAAACTGGAAGCTTGAAAGGGTTAATGCAACAAACAGACCTAAAGGAATCTTTTCCCCTTGTAAAATATGCAGCCAGCGTGACAGCAGTATTCCCAGAGTCAAGTTATCTTTTACATTAGTGAATGTTGTTCCTAAAGCTTTAGCTGGGGTAATAAATGATTCATGGTAACCACACCTTTGTGCACAGCCGTCCACTTGATGTTCAGTCCATACGCTACATCAAGAAGCCTTGTGCAGGAGCTCTACGGCTCCAGTTCAGCAGCTTTCCCCCAGTAACTGTGACAGGGTGAAAGGCATTTGAGTAACAAATGGTAAGTCGAAGAGAAAGGTTTCTCTTCTGCCTCTTAAAGTGTAAATTAGCAGTGTGTGTTTGTGCTTTCTGTGCAACCCAAGTTTGATGCACGCTCCTGAGAGTCTGGATATGGAGAGGAGGCTAAGGAAGAGATGGCTCAGTCTATTCTCTTCGGAAAAGAAGAAAGTAGGAAGAGAAGTTTAAAAGTAGTGTGTGTCAGCCCTCCAAGTGCTTCCCCAACATGCAACTAATGAGACCTCCCAATAGATGTACACTGAGAGGAGGTGAGAGAGACCCACTCACAGAGGGTCTCTGAGTCAGATGGCATCTAAGGTTGGGCTGGGGAGCAGGTCTCACCCTCCTCAGCCTTCCGCTGATGCTGCTCACCCAGGGACTGAGATCTGTCCAGACCCTTCCCCACCCAAATATGACTGTGGACCAAAGCTCCTTCTTCTGGTAAAAGGCGGCTGGCCCAGTTGGCAGCTCAGTTCCAGGTTCTGGAAGGCTAAGGCTCAGTCTCAGCTGCCTCTACTGTCTGTCCTGGTGAGCTCCCTGGTGGGACTTGAGGCCCTGCTGGTGCTTGTACACTGGAGATGGCTGAGTAGATAACTGTTAATCGAGATCCTGTGATTACTGTAATAGATTTGTCCAAGCACTCAAACTCATGGAAGATTAAAAAATCTAGAGAAGAGTCTTCAGACTGGGACAACCAAGGTCTGACCCGATTACAGAATGGGCATTGTTAGCAGGTTATTAGGCCAGGACAATGGATGGTGATTTATAGTCCTCAATGTATTTTGAGATCCTGTGAGAAGTGAGTGGACGGAGGAGGCTGGATGAGCCCAAAAAGTTTCTCAGCAGTCTGGAGAAGAACAGAGAACTAAGCAGGACAGCAGACATCCAGGTATGACAAACATTAATGAAATGAATTTGGCCCAATTCATTCAGTTTTCATGCAGAGGATGGTTTTTGTTTTGGCTTTGAATCAACTTCCAAATAGAAAATAGATCCCATATCATTCCCTTTACGAATATCCTCCATATGAGTGTGAGACATCATCACAGAATTACAGAATGGTTGAGATTGGAACAGATATCTGAAGATCATATAGTCCAACCTCCCTACTCAGGCAGGGTCCCATAGAGCACATTGCCCACGATTGTGTTCAGACAGTTTCTGAGTATCTCCAGAGGAGACTCCACAACCTTTTTGGTCAACCAGTTCCAGTGCTTAGTCACACCCCTAGTAAAGAATTTTTTCCTCATCTTCAGATGTGCCTGTTGACTCTCATCCTATTGCTGGGCACCACTGAAAAGAGTCTGGCCTTGCCCTCTTGACAGCCTCTCAGAAACTTATAGACATTGATCAGATCACAGTGAGCCTTCTCTTCCTCAGGCTGAACAGTCCCGGCTCTCTCAGCCTTTCCTCGTATGACACATGCTCCAGTCCCTTATGCCAAATGTTCAGCTGACTTTCCCAAAGTCTGGTTTCAGAGTGCCACCACTCTGCAGAGCAGTAAGTGTAATGTATTGGTGACCTGCCTTTTATGTATCTCTCTTCCAGTGGTTCATGAATAGTAAGCACAGTGGGTTTTACAAGGACAGGTATGGAATAGTCTCCATTGTATTTGAGTAGAAAGTGCAGCATACAATTGACATAGCTCAGTCTTGGGTGTTTGCTGGTTTAAAAGAAAAAATGATTTCCAACAATTGAGGCTTTTTTCTTACCAGACCAATCACAAACTTTTGAAGCATGAAATGAATTTCAGTGGTCCTTGCCAATAAGCTTCTTTCTCTGATATTGGTTTTTATGAAATGGCTATAATCTTTGCAGGTAATGAATGAAAGCTACACTATGAAGTCCCACCTAACATTCTTCTTCTTGATTTATGGTGTATTGGTTAAAATAGTAAACTGATAATGATCGCAAAATAGCAATAAATCACTATGGGCTGATGTATCTGAAACAATAGAAAATGTTTTGGAGGAAGAAACTTGGAGCCAGTCAAGGAACAGCTGGGTGTTCTGCAGATATGAAGGATACCAGGGAGTCCACAAAAATACAAATTAAGATTCTCTCCCTTTGTTTCTGTCAAGATTGGGTTGTTCCTTGCTTCTGAATTAAATAAACTTGAGACATTTATGATGAATTAAAGTTCCCACACCCCCAGTGTATCAAATCTAATTAGAAAGTGATGGTGGAAATCCGTTCAGGCCAAAATTCTGGCTGGATCTGAAGTTCAGATCTGGATGTGATCATTTCATTCTGTACAGTTCTGCAGAAGACTGGTATTTAGATCACACTCCTGCCAAAAAAAAAAAAAAAAAAAAAAAAAAAATCACCCTTGTGGATAAATTTATGCATATGAGCAGTTTTCTAAAGATGAAGTAGTCATGTTGTTATCTTGTGTTGCCTCAGCTCCTAGGTAATGCACTTTTTCTCTTCTCTTTTCTGTCCATTAGATGTGTTTTCAGACCATCTGTATTTTTTGTTGTGGTCATATAATCATAATGCATTCTAGCTCAGATATGCTTTGTATTGTAATATGCCAATAGATAAAGGAAAAAAGATGGAGAAAGAAGTACCCCAACCTCAAAGTAGTTTGAAGAGACCATGATGTCTCCTAAAGTCTCCTGAAAACCAAAAAGTTATCTGATCTTTTGGGGGATTTGACCTATCCCAAACTGATCTTCCTCGAAAGGTTTTGGGTTAAAATCTCTCTCTTGTCTTGTCTCATAATGGAAACTTTCTTTGGACTTGGTGCTAATCATACCAATGAGCCAGCTCTGATTGGTACTAGCTTGCAAAAGGCCTCTTTTGTTCTTGTTAGAGTATCTAACCTCTAAATCTATTTAATACCCTTTCCCTGGTTGTCCATCATTATGACACATGATTTTCCAAAGGATTTACTATTAGTTAGCAGCACAGGGCTTTCTCCCTGGGGTAGCAGCTACTTGCAGTGAAGAAAATGCATGTTCAATGTAGCAATTTGTCTTTTTTTATATATTTATTATAAGAGTAAATGAGTTATTGTGGGGGACTTCAATATTATTGCAAATTAGGTGCTACAAGCCAAGCCGTGCACATTTGTTATGTTTCCAGGCATACACAGCATGCATAGCAGTTCAAAAATCAGCAGTCATATTATATCTAGGCCTTTTCCTGGGCAGCTGCTACTTTGCAGGTATTTTTGTAGTGTGACTGTTCCATAACTCTGCTTACTTCAAATGAAGGGAGGGGGGAATCTGTCAGAAAAGTGATTGCTATAAAAAAGGTTTTGATGAGCATGAAGGCATGAATTATAAAATCTCTCAAGATTTAGTTTCCAAAGTAGACATGGGCTAATGAATATACAGAGAGCATTGCTTGTCGTATATTCCTTCTATAATAGTAATTTATGAACTGTTGTGTGTTTTTTTCACTTGCACCTTTCTGGATGTACTTGCAAGCTGAAAACTTATCAAAATCATAAATTGCTCCTTTATTCAGAAAAGTGTGCAGAATGAAGCAAAGCACACAGAACTGAAACCTACTCGACCTCCACTTCAACAAGGGACTTAAATTAACTGCTGAAATTTAAGTCAGCAGAATTAGTCAAATGTTTTGGTTTAAGGGAGTGCTTAAGCAGTTCATCAGAGCCAGAGTCTCTCAATAGCAGGGAGAGAGAGCGGGGGTTTCTGCCCCAGGTCAGTCTTCTGAGTTTCTGGTTCCGATCAAACCAGGCTCTTGCCAGAAAAAGCTCTTATCAAGTAATTTCATCTCACAAGGCTGCAGAAATGGACAGCTGGGCAAGAATTCCTTCCTCAGGTCCTCTGCTTCCCAAATTGAGCCCTTTTCTCTAGTTTAGCCATTGGCCTAATCCTGGATTTAGAGACTGATCTGGATTAAAGCTCTGTTTCTTTTGATGTTCTGCAGGACAGGTGGTGTCTGGTGGGAGGAGAAAGCATCCTGTGTACAAAACTGTAAGGAAAAAAATTCTGAAAAGTCTCCATGGCTGTGTCAGCTTTTAGAAGAGAATAGATAAGAAGGTAGAGCCCTCCTGTGTCTCTGTTCTCGTACTTTTTCTTTCCTGTTTTTTTTTTTTTTTTCCCCAAGAAGAGAGAGCCCATGTGTCATGTTTCATGTAACGCTGGTTATATTCATCATAGGTGACCTGGATCATTTGTACTTGTGGTTTATAGTCTCTCGACATACATTGTTCTCTCTAGCTTGAAATATAGCACATTAATGAGGTATGTATCTGTTCAGATGCATGCAGTCAGCTCATGAAAGATGCTTTGGTAGCACTTTGACTAGTTTGTCAACAGCTAGCATTTTGGCAGATGCAGAGAAAAAAACACCCCAAATTCATACAAGAAACTTTTGGGAGCTGTGTTTATGTATTCCGGAGCTCACTGTGTAATTAGACGTGTTGTAATCTCCCTAATCCAAACTTGAGTGAAACAGCTATCACACCACAATTAATGCACATCCAATTCTGATGGAGTTACGTTGATGTTTCTCTTCCCTGTTTGCTGGGAGCAGGCTGGAGCTGTTCTGGCTGGCAGCCTGATGAGGTACAGCAGCGGTGTGGGATAGCACCCAGGCCACACACTCACAGTGTTAGCTGCTAAAGGGGTGAGAGTCGGGATGGGTGTGATTGTGTTCAATGAGACGACCTGGGGATGCTGAAGGTGCGAGTGGACAGCCCAGGCAGCTGGTGCCTGGCGTGCTGCTGCAGCTGGACTGGGCTGTAACCAACTCACCGATCTCCATCAATAAGGATCCATGCTGGCATGGGATCCACCCAGGAGGTATGGGATGACCTGTGTAAATGGTCTGCTCCCCTCACTTTTTGGAAACCCCCCCCTGTTTCACCTGTACTTTCCTGGTGAGCTTTGCTGCAGTGGGTCCCCAGGTACTGGTCACTGGTCCTGATATTCCTGATCTGCTGCAGTGCTATCTTACTACAAAAAAGGGATCATTTACAACGATATCCCTATATTAGATCTGGAGTTGCCTGGTGGTTAGAACAGCATGACTGACAAGTGCCGGGGGTCTTAAGTTCAGCTCCTCATTTTACCACAGGTTACAGCTTTGTGCTTGCATGCTTTAGGAGTGCCCTGGAAAGCCCTTTATAAGGTTATAGCTGTGGACTTACAGCTGCTTCAATAAGGATTGGACTAGGACTTGTTTGCAACACAATATTAGATCTAGAGGAGCATTGGGAACAATTTGGATTGTGTTCGCAATTACCAAGGCAAGCTGGAAAAACCTTCTGGACAAATTTGGAGAGGAAAAGACATTTCTATTCCTCCATCAGACAAAGAGAGGAAAAAGAATTCTCTTACTAAGAATTTGTGATGCTTAAGCAATTGTGGAGTACAGTCATATTGCTGCACAGGAATGCAACTTTTTATTATTTATATACAATCATCTTCAAAACTGTCTTGGTTTGGCAGAAATAATTTTATTTGCATGTTGGCATGTTCTGTATCAATGGATTATGGGTACCAATCTGGAGTGGCATACTAAGGACAAAGAACATGAAAAACTACATCGTGAAATCCATCTAAACTTGAATAGTTCAAGTCTCAAGGGGCAAAACTGTGTTATAAGTATTCCTGGTGAGTAGTAACAAGTAGTCCCATTAAACAGCAGCTAGAAATCAGCATGCCTCTGAGACAACCCAGCAACATTTATTCAGAGACCAATTCGTGGGTGAGATGAGCAGTGTTGTCTTTGTACTTTGCTCTGAAATACTTATCCCTCAACATCCCTCTGAGCTGTCGGGTTTCCAGGGGCCAGAGCTGCCTCATAATCTTTGTTTGTATTCACCTCTACGAGATCAGAATTTTCTCCTTATAAATTGCTGTGCTTTTTAATGACCATAAAGGTATCCTCTAGCCCAAAGACTGAGCCAGTTGTTTTGTTTAACCAAACCGGTGGTATAAATTCAGGGGATTTCTGCTTCACAGGATTCTGTGTGTATACATTCCTAGGAGAATCTTTGCTGCCAGGGATGCTTTTCCTTCATATAGAGACTCTTTATCAGAGCTCAAGTGATATGCTTTGTAAAAGCTGAGACCATAAGAAGTTCTCCCAGCTGTACTGAAATCTTTATTGCCTTTAATCGTTTAGTATTCCACAGAAATAGTATTGTCGTCATCTTTTTTTTCCATGCGCCTCTCTGATACAAATGCATCTTTTATGTTCGCAGATTTGGCCAAACCAGTATGTTATTTCAGCTACTTTTCATTAACAACTTGGGGTGTTTTAGCTGTGCAGTAGTTTTTTCATTGTGTTTCTACGCTACTTTACTATTGAATGAAATTTAATACATTGCTTATAATTAGCAGTGAGGAATGTTACCCTATCATCAGTTCAATGCTATGAGGCTCGCTCAAAGATTTCAACAAAGAAAATATTCTTTGCTCTTGAAATGCTTTGCAGTTCTGCCCGGGCTGCTCAAAATAAACATTGTTTTTGAACCAAAGCCCCCCCCCCAGCCCCTCTCCCAGCAACCTTCCAAAACAAACAAAATATTTTCAGTGGCCATCAGATAGAAATTTGACCCTAATTATATGCTTTGTCTATTCATTTCTTATAGTAGGGGTCCGGAGAGTGATAGTTTGCAACTGAAAGCATTTTAACATAGCATCAGGTGCTGGCAGAAATACACAGCATGTGTGTTGAATGATATAATGGGAATTATATGCTCTTGTAAGCTACAATTTGCATATGTGAAGTGAGGTGGGATTTTTTTTCTGTAGTGATTAGCAGTTCTGGGACAAGCCCAGAAATCCTTACTCAGCTATAACTCCTGATGCTCAGTCATTGTTCATATATTCATAATATGAATGGGACTTTATATGATGATGGTTTGTATCAGTTGAGTTTGGAAAGACCATCCCATTTCTTGCACTGCTCTGGGTTTCAGTAGATTCTGGGTCAAATCTCTAGCACAGAGTTTTGGGAGAGCTTTTGCCTTGGAACGACTGCCTCTGTCTCTTTGCTTGCTAAGTTGCTGTGCTATTGCTCACACTCTTAGACGTTCTGGGAGTGGGGGCTCAGGACACCAGAGGGCTTCCGCAGTTCACAGCAAAGTTCCTGTTAGTGACAGGGTGTCTTCAGTCCCCAAAGCCCCAGCAAAGCATGTGGAGACCCACTGCATAAATGGCAAAGCATCTAGTGCAACGGTGGGTCCATTCTGGTTGACTGCCAGACTATCCTAGTAAATATTGATCATAATTAATAGCAGCAAGGATATTAATTTGGCTATGGTTTTGCTTATGTCTGCATGCATCCAACTGGGGTCAGTTGGTGCCTCTGAACGTTGGTGTTTGTTAGTAGCACCTGGAAGGTGCTCTTGGTTGGTGCTGGTGTGGAGGTGTCCATGTGGAGAGGTGAATAGCTCAGCAGAAGGACTGTGCACTCTTCCTTGGGTTCTTATGGCCAGGTTGAACTCTCTTGGTTCTCATGCCACAGCTTCTGTTACTAAGCTCAGTATGGCACACTGTGGTGGCATCCTTCCTTCCCCTGTTCAGTGCTCCTGAAACACAAATTAAAAGTAATAATAGCAATGTTGTTTCATTCCCCTTCAGTGGTTCTTTTCTATTTGTTTATGTCCTTGTTTTGAATTCAGTTTATGACTTTGATTTCTCTGATGTATAGGAGAATTTTGTGGTAGTTCTACACAGACATTAGTTCTAGGCAGCAACTTACAACAAAATGAGGGGGAGAGAAAGAAAGGAGGAGATGGTTTCTTAGTTACAGAGCAGCTAGTTTGTTTGTATTGAAAAAGAGACTAACTCTAAAAGAATGCACTGTAATTTGTATCATAGATCTAATTTGCGAGAGTCTTAAGTGCAACCATGCGTTAGAGTGTTTGCAAAAAATTAAAACTTTGAGATGTGGGAAGAGATTGAGTTTAATTTGTAATTTGTGCAAACATTTTAATCTCCCTCGCAGAAGATTTGTGAACTCTCTTCAAACCTAGAATATTTAATAGTTCAGACTGAGCCTTTCCTAGGGGTCCAAGGTAAGCAAGGACAAACTCTCAAATGCAAATCACGTCTGTGGCCTCTGTCTCTGTTTTGATCAAATGTGTACTTTCTACCTCCACCACAAGAGCTACCAAAGAAATGTGTTGTGGTGGGCCCTGTGGCCTCAATTCGAGTACTGTGTGCAATTTTGTGTGCCACAGTATCAGGACATTAAACTATTAGAGATAGTCCAAAGGAGGGCAGCAAAGGTGGTGAAGGGTCTAGAGGGAAGATGTATGACGGTCAGCTGAGGTCCCTTGGTCTGTTCAGCTCTGAGCAGAGCAGGCTGAGGGGAGGCCCCATGGCGGCCTGCAGCTCCCTCAGGAGGGGAGCAGAGGGGCAGGCGCTGAGCTCTGCTCTCTGGGGACAGCGACAGGACCCGAGGGAACGGCATGGAGCTGGGACAGGGGAGGGTCAGGCTGGGGGTTAGGGAAAGGTTCTGCACCCAGAGGGTGGTCAGGCACTGGGACAGGCCCCCCAGGGCAGTGGCCACAGCACTGAGCCTGCTGAAGTTCAAGAAGCTGAAGTTCAAGAAGGACAACACTCACAGATACATTTGGTTTTTAGGTAATCCTGTGTGAATCCAGGAGTTGGACTTAATGATTCTTGTGGGTCCCTTCCAACTCAGGATATTCTGTGATCCCATAATTCTATGTATCTTGTTCTGTGGCTACTTTGGTCAAAAAGTGAAATGAAAATGAAGCAGTGGTTTGTTGGATACCTCCCAGTCCGAAATGGCTGTGCCAGAATGAGGACACTGGTAGAAGACAACAGCAGCTCAGCAATAGAGGCTTTTAAGTCAGAGACATCAACAAAATGAACTAAACAGCAAAGCTGCTATTTTAATACATTCATATTATTGTAGGTTGTCTGGCTTGAAGCAGGCATGCTGAATGTTACACTAGCATGAGGACTTTGGGAAAGCAGTCTGGAAACAGAAGTCTCAACTTGGACCTTCAGAATATCTTTAAATGTTCTTGACATATTTCCCTGAGTGTGGTGAGGCCGTTACACCCTCTTCAACCTGCTCTACAGAAGGTACAGATTTGGAGTGTGGCTTCCCTCTAAGGCTCTCCAAGACAGTTTGGTTGCTGTGCTCCTCGTACTAGTGAATGGTGTGCCATAAACAGGCTATTTTATATTTTGCTCACACCCAGTCATCAATGGCTTCCTGCTTGGGAACTGTGGTATTCAGACACATTAGTGGCAGCAAAGACATGTAAACACATTTACACCCATTAAGTCAAGGCCAGGAAAATGTTGGCATGTTCCCACTAGGAATATAATAACTTGCTCGTTAGCACAGGTCCAGCTCGTGCTGGGCTGGTTTCTGGAGCAGCCCAGGCTGTCGGCCACATCCCAAGGAAGCTGGGTGATGTTTAGGTTGACTGAAGTTTGGGCCAACAGCAAGGCTGTGGCTGCCCTCTTCTTGCTTCTGCTCTGTTGTGTGTTTGAGGGATGATGGTCATTTGGGTCATATTTTATTCTTGGCATAATGTTTCCCAAAGTCACCAACAGGTTGCCAGTTTTGCTGTTCATGATGTAAAAGAGGAACAGAAATGATGTTGAAACCCACCCTCAGGATCTGCATTGGCAAAGCCCTGCTATTTCATAATTAGCTCTGATGCTTTTGGCCTGACTGCTTAGGAATCAGCTCGAATCATCCTAGGGTGCCAAATTTCTTTTTTTTTTTTTTTTTTTTTTTTTTTCCTTCTTGGCTCGGGCAGTGCTCCTGCAGCAACATTACGATGTCTGGCTCCAGCAATCTTTACAGTGAGTTTGTATGACCGAGTGGTCAGGAAGGAGTGATCACAAACTGTCTTTCAACCTAGGCTTTGGTGGATACTTCGCTGTGTTTTTGTCTGGCAACACAGGGTGATGGCTCTGTGGCTGCATTGTGTCAGTCTTGGTCTGTATCAGAGTAGTTTTATATCATCATGTCACCAAGTGCCAGTGGGCACCATTTCACAGGCAACTGGACATACTGTAGTATCAGTGCTCATCACTGAAGATTTCCACAGTGCTCAAGAATAAGCACTAAGTGGCTGAGAATATGGGGAATGAAACTGGATTCAGATGTACCTGCTGGTTTACTTATTCATTTTTCTACTGATGGATTTTTAATGCTCTTGGATGGTTTTGCCTTTTTTTTTTTTTCTTTAACAAGGAGCAGTTTGCTATTGCAGCTCCACCTTGGTAGCCTTAGAGGGCTTCTACACATGTTTTGGAATGGGCCTTTGAAGGCAATGATTCAAACATAGGTTTGGCCCAACTCCATGGAAAAGCGATTTTGATGCCCTCAGAAGAGAAGCACTGCTGCCAGTGCATATCGGCCAGCACTTGCTGTGTTCTCCTTCATGTATTCGGATTTCTCATGAGCCCATACAAATCTCAGCATGTGTGTGGCAGTGTTTTTCCTTTCTAAGCTAAAAAATCCAGTAGCAACAGTCCAAACTGAGCCAAACCTAAGCACTTAGATACTTTGGTAATGTTCCCGTTATAGCAGGTAGGAAAACTTCCATTGTACAGAAGAGATTTTGCAAATCCAAGCGAAAAGCCATGAATGGAAAGCTCATTAGAATATAGTCATTAATTCTTGAGTTAAATTAACAAGGTTAAATATAATCTAGTGAGTTTCTCCATGTAGGTCTGGTTGATCCATTAAAAAGAGTTTAAAACAAACACTCTGTAATAACCACATTTCTTAAGAGCTACATCAAAAGTGCTTTCGCAGAAGGTCAGTCCTGGCTCTGAGATATTTTGGGCTACCCCATGCTCTTGGGACCACTTTCAGTGTTTAACATGCAATGTATAAATAAGCACTGCTGAGCCCTTTTTCTTTTTTTCCTTCTTTTTCCCCCCACGTAAAAGGCGCTGAGAAAGAGACCAACAGTTAGGGCAGCAGGAACACCTTGCGTAGATGAGAAGAAAATCTCCCCTGATTCGAGCTGACTCCCACTAATTATGTGGCTGGAGATGGACCTTTAAGGAAGCTGCCTCATGGCTTTGTCCTGGACAATCCCCACCAAATTAGGCCTGGTCAGGCCGAATGTGGAGAGAGTGGTGATTACCGAGATTATTTTCTTTTCAAACATGCTCCTTAGCTCTACTTTGCTGGGTGTTGGTTTTCAAAAGGGACTTATAATAAACGTGGGCCATCTATATATAGCCCAACTTTTGTTCGTTTGCACAGTTCAGAAAGCCTACTGTTTGAGGTTAGCCTTGAGTAAACTTGTACCATTTACTTTGGAGCATTTCAAAGGGAACAAAAACACAAATCATGATGAGGCTAATAAGAAGTTTGGGTGTTTAGTTTAAATGTGTACACAGCAATCATTGTAGAGGAAGTCCTTCTCTTTGGGAGTACATTATTATTAAGCAGCATTGCTGTTTGCCTGGTTTTGTCTGGTCCGCAATTTGCATTCACTTGATGGATTGCCAGGGTCGGAGGTGCACTACTTGGGAAACACTGAAGTGCCGTCTCAGCAAACTCTTAAGAGGAGGGGAACACTAATAGAAGCATTTGCCCAAACTCCTTGAGTCTTCTTAGGCTTCCTTAGGCTGTGCTAGATCAATATGACAGTTTGCTAAGAAGCTTTGGACATGCATTCACAAACTCTCTCTATTGGCTTTCTTGGCATGTTATTCAGGAGGTAGTTGCTAGTGAAACATGTCTTCTACCAGGACAGAAGATTTATACATGCATTTTCTTCTCCTGCTAAGTGATTTATTTACTAGCAATAATGCCTTGCAGAGCTGCTTGGTCCAGTTTGCAGAACTCATTATGTCGACCCTCAACAATCTATAGATGAATGGGATCGCTCGCTCTCGCTCTTTTTTTTTGCCTCCCTCTCTATCCCCCCTTTTTTTTTTAATGTGGTCACATGGCTCCAGTCCTCCTGTTCGGTGGAGTGAGATGATCCCAAGCTGATGAACAATTCTTTCCATATCATACACAGAGGTAAGTTATCGCTTGCCACTTGTCTCAGCGCGACAAAGGGGCTTGCTTGCTTGATTGCTTTAATTGTAATCATTTGCTTCCTGGCTGCTTTCAGTTGCTTGCAAATGGATAGGCTTATATGGGAGATAATCCATACAGTATATTTCTCACAAGCAACAAGTCCTGCAAAAGAGAAAAAAAAATAGGGAAAAAAAAAAAAAAAAAAAGCAATACTAGGAAAGTTGTCAATGGCAAAAACTTTACACTGGCTTTTGCTCACAGAGTGCTCAAATCTCCTCTGATCCCAGGCTGCCAGGCTCAGGCTGGTGCCTCTCAGCCCTGCTGCCTGCCTGCTGCTTGCACTGCCGCCTCTTCGAGCACTCGGGAGATTCAGCCCTTTCTCTCCCGCTGGCGGAGGATGGGAAATTGGCTGCTGTAACTGTTCTTGCTGCCTCTCCATCAGCTGGGGAGGCTGCTTTAAGGTGAGCGGTGACCTGCTTATTCATGTTTTCTGCCTTAAGCACAAGCGTGTCACTTGTGGGGAGGGCTGGGGGTAGCTTTTGTGCTGCATCTCGCCAGTTACTGGGGGACTGGGGGGCCCTGTCCGGGTCTTCCCAATTCTTCTGAGCCTTTGTTTAGGGAACTCCCCAGCACGTGTGGCTTTGTACCCTTCTCCAAATGCCTGCACAGGTACGACTCCTCGGACATGCGATGTAAAAATGTTCCAGGGCACCTTAAACCGCTTTGCGTTTTATTGGCCAAGTTCTAAGCACACCTTGAATAAATTCATAGTTGGTGGTTGTGGCGTATGTACCTTGGCTACCGTGGGTGGATAAAAAATGTTTCATACCCCCGAGGAGCAGCAAAAGAGCGAGCAAGTTCTGTGCAGCGAGAGGAGTAAAAAAGTTGGATTAAATCATGTCTGTCTGCCTGTGGTTGAGCTAGCAATGAGGCATTTTCAATCAGAGGTCAGGGCTGTGGTCACATTTCTGCTTCACTTTTTGCTCGCCGTAATTTTCCCTCATACCAGATTCCCTGTGAAACTCCAGAAGGGCCGAGACACTCTCTGTGTCTGACCTTTTGGGGCAGGATTTTTCAGACAGTCCTGTTTCAATTGAACTTGCTGCCAGAGCATGCAGGAAGGAAGCGACATGTGTTAGTCATACGCCCCGGTGTGTGTTTAGCATCCAGTTTGTGTATAGTCCAGGAATAACCCGGCATAATTCTGCAAAGCTGGACTCACACTCAGTTGTTTTGATGTTTGGGCTAGGAGGGGATTTCTTCATACATGAAACAGGCTTTCAGCGCTCGGCAAGGATCAATGCATCTCTCCGGGGAGCTGAGGCAATGAAAATATTTTTGCAATGGCTGCTCAACCTGTGCAGGGGTGTCTGGGGTTGAGTGAGTGCATTTCCAAGCTGGGGTTTTCCCCACCCTAGGCAGACCCATAGGTGTGTGTGGGCAGCGATGCCCGGCCCTGGGGACAGCCCCTTACGACAGCACAGAGGGCTGGAGCAAGCTGGCGCTGCTTGCCCGCCTTCAGAGACAGCGCTGGGGGCAGCAGCACCCGGCTTGACATCTTGAAACAACATTAATTAAAAGTAACTTTTTAATCCTTGAGGGAAGAGAAACCAGAAGTGACAGTCTCCTGGCTACAGCCGCTTGGTTTTAATCCCAGTTTTGACTTTTTGCCTGGGATCGACAAGCCGCAGAGAACAAAAACACATTTTTAAAAGTTTCTTTCAAAGCAGATGAATGTTAATCATGAGGGTGGGTTTTTTTTGTTCGTGTGGGTTTTTTTGTTCGTGGTTGGTTGGTGTGTTGTTTTTCCTTTTTCTTTCTTTTTTTTTTTTTTTTTTTTTTTTGACTGCTGCTAGTGTGGAGGAACTGGAGCAGCAGACAGCTTCACTTTCAGTGGGTATCATTCTGCTTTAAACGGGCCTCATTCTGTGCAGTTGGACCGATACAGAGGACAGTATTTCTGCTCTCACCAGCCCCAGTTGTACATCGTGCCCAGTGTTTTAGGGAAGTCGGGCTGCTGGGCACACCAGTCTGTCCTGTGCATCGTGGGAGTGCAGTGCTTGGATGGTTTGTGAAGGGTCCTTGATGCGCTGCTCATGGCAGGAGGGACTAGGATGAGTTAGCCACTATTTGGATCTGTGCATTGAATATCCTTGAAAATGGGCTTTTTGAGACCAGCCTGGAAAGAAAATGATGCCAGGAAGATGGGGGATGCCAGGGAGATGGGGGAGATGCCATTTCTGTTCCTGTTGCAAAATCCCAGTTTTCTCTCTGACCCCACACACCCATCAGCACATATGTTCCCTCGCAAGGACCCTGGTCCACTTGCAGTCGGGAACACTTCAGCAGCCCTTCTCTCCTTCGCTACCTGTCAGAGCAGCAAGCCCAGGCTTTCCTAACCCGCTGATCCAAAAATGCATGTGTGCCACACCGCAATTAACATTCCTTCTGAGCGCCTTGTGTTAAGCATCTCTATATGTGTCTTGAAGGAAGCTTCTGAGAGATTGTCTTTTATGGAGGAGTTATAAGAGATTTCTTATGGCTGAGTTCACCTATAGAAAATACAGAATTGTAAGTCTATGTAGTTCAAGAAAGAAACTGAATTAGCCAGACCCAGACAAGAATAAGTTAACAGTACTCACTAAGGAGCCTTGAGTGGAATTATAAAAGAAAAAAACAGCCTGCTGATAAAAACAAAGGCGTAAAAACTCGATGAAACCCTTCCTTCCCCCATCCCCATCTAATCAGCCCAGGACAGAGCGGGGGTGGCGGGGATGCAGGATCTGCTTGGTGCTGTTGGTGTATCTCCTCCTTCCCTTCTTTATTTGACCCCCTTTTAGAGGAATGTTTAGCAAAGCTGTTTATTTTGCATAAACCCAAGTAATAACGCGGCCCCGGGTGATGGGCCCTGAATGAAGATGACAGCAGTTTGATTTAACGATTAGCCACCTGACCCGATAGCACCTCTGGAATCTTAACTGCGGAATAAATTCCCATTCTTCCCTCATGGGCTGCATGTTAATCGCGGGAAGAAAAGCAAAGGGTGGCTGCAATAGGGCCATTGTTCCTGGGGGCGAAGGCTTGAAAAGAAACTGCCCGTCCCTGCCTGCTTTGTGCTGGCTTCACGCTGAGTCCTGGACACTCAAGTTTCTTTTACTGCTTCTGTATCCCCCCGATGAAATACGGCTTTCCAATGGGGCGCATTCGGCTGGGTTCATTCATCGAGGGGCTTGCCTTCGCCCTGAATTATCACCACGTAGCTTCTAATATTTGTTTCAACTGGAAGTCGGCGCTTGCAGCGCGGGACTCTATTTGCAGAGTGAGCGGAGCAAGTCGCCGAGGGAGCCCAGCTTCTTCCAAATGCTCCCTAAAGCGGCTTAGCAGAGTGGTAGGGCTTTGTTTTGAGGGAAACCAATTTGGGGAAAATCTTGCTGTGCTTTTTGTTTCCGCCCTACCCTCCCCCCCGCCCTCCCAACTCTTTCAAAGCGCCTGCATTAGCAGCGCAACCCTCGCCTTCGCGGGCTAATATTCACTTACCGTTCAGCTTCCAGCTTGGTAGCACAGGGAGCGATGTGGCAAAGGGGAATTAAAAAATGATTGCAAAGTCAATGGTTTAAAGAGTAATTACAGAGTCATTAAAGGTTATTACGGGGAAATGTTCAGCCGAGCAGCGATTAGCATTCCTGATGCCTCAAGTTCACGGTGGTTGGAGGGCAGGAATGGGACGGGCGCAGAGGTCTCTGCCCCCCGGGATGGCAGCAGCCCTGTGGGGCTGGCAGCTGGCCAGGCAGTGGACAGGACACCACGAGGCACCTGCAGATAATTTCAGGTGTTAAAACTCTCCACAGGCAAATTCTGCCAGCTGTGAAGCCAGCATGTCAGCATCGCCCTTTTCACAGTCTTTTGCACAACTGTGCCAGAGCTGTTGTTATCTGGGGTGCTGACCTGTGGCACAGCTCACACTTGGCCCCTATGGGGAGGTGTGAAATCCCAGTGTCCCCTTGTGCTGTGGTTACTGAAGTCTGGGGAACAGCAGGAGCAAGCAGTGCTATCTGGTGTTTGCGTTTGTCCATGTGCGGTGAGAGAAACAAATCTGCTCTGCTGTGTCGGTGCAAGAAGAGTAAGACACTGCTTCAATGTTCTAGGGTTGAAGGCCTGGTAAATATTTAAACAGATAAAACATGAAGGTGAAGTAAAACCGAGTATTGATGTCAGTATTAGCAAGTTACGAATATTTAGGTACAAAGCAGGTACCGCGCTCATTGCTAAGGCAGTTGGCTGCTGCTTGCGTGCTGCTGTTCGGATTTTCTTTTCAGCATTGAAAAGGGCATTAATACCCTGCCAGGAAATATTATTTCCAAGGTAAATTTAAAAAAAAATATTTCAGCTGGCGGGGGCTGAGCATGGCGTCGGGGTGGGAGTGCTCTGCTTGAGACACAGCCACGGGTGGGCACAGCCCAGGGCCGGCGACAGTCGCGCAGAGCCAGCTGTCCTTCCTGGGTCACACACAGCGGGCCTGGTAGACAGAGGCTTGTTTAAATAAATATCAGCGATGATAAAAAGCGACTTTTTTTCCTCCGAGGGTGAAAAGCACTTACTTTGCTTACAAGCTGACACCTCAACGGGAAAACACTGCTGCCTTTTCATAGGGCAGCTCCCGAGCGTCTCTACCAGACAGACAGACAGACAGACACTCATGGCCCGCCAGGCAGGCGGCCTTTCAGGAGATCACAGCCCGTCCGAGGAGGGAGGCTGTGCTAGTAGTGTGTCTGGGCAGCTGGTACTCATTTACGTTTTACAGGAAAGCCTCTCGCTGCAAATAGCTTTTGCAGAGCTCTAAAATGTCGGCGCGGCGCAGGAAGGGAGGGAGGGAGGCCGCGATTTTGGCTGCGCGGGTTCGCTCCCACTTTGACACTGGCCTCCGCTTCCCCGCCAGGCCTGAGGCAGGGGCTGCACCCACATGGCCAAGGCTCATCCAGACACAGCCAGCTCAGTTGATTTAATTATTCATTCTTGTAGGCTGCTTCCAGCCTCTCTTCCTAAATCTTGTGACACCCAAGATGGGGAGCGGTGGAGGCGAGACCTTGTATCTCAGGCATTGAAGCCAGGCAAAGGCAGAGAGATAAATGGGTGCAGAGCTGGGGTGCGGTGCATGGTAATGGCTTTTGGTTGGACTGAGGGGTGCTTCTAAGGCCGTCGGCTTTGCCCAGGTACCTAGGAATGAAGCGGAGCCTCTTGCTGCTTCACCTGCATGTCGTTTTAATGTGAGCCCCGTCCCGCAGCGAGGAGTACCACAACTCCACTTTCACTGCCCAAGGAACGTCTTTCATTGCCTTAACCTGAGACCTATCAGAGTTATTTGGCGGCTTGCAGGTTTTTTATGGGAGGAGACTGAGCTATCAACCCATATTGTCTTCATTCCAGACACAAAGAGTGAATTTCCTTCTGTTGTTTTTCTTTTTTTTTTTTTTTCAAACTGATGAGCTCGGGTCTGCTCACTCTGCATTGAACCTCATCACTGGAGCTGAGCTCTGTCTGCGGGACACGAGGCTCCTCGCTTTAAGTGGCTGAATAGGAAATGGCTCTCTCCAGGCCTCCTCAATAGTCGAGGAGAGAAATGGCCTCTCTGCGGCAGGCGAGCCGGGCCACCCAGTCTGATCCCCTCCCCTCCCCTTGTTCCCCTGCATCGCCTTTATGGGGAGAGAGAGACTGTGCAGAGACCTGCAAGGTGGAGGAGGTGTGATCCGCTCCTGTGAGATAAATGGCTTCTCTTTGTGGCTTTCAAAAGGGCTCAGTGACTGGGGGTTGCTTGGTTTCTGGTGAGTTCCTACCACCTAGGATAGGGTGTTGTTGGTTTTCAGAGGGTTTGGTTTGTTGGGGTATCTTTTGGTGTTTGCTTCAGTGTTTTTCCCCAAAGAATGGGTGCAGGACACATCATAGAAACCAGACCCTTCAGGTTCTGTACCGCCATTTGCTATTGCCCCTGAGAATTCAAGCTCTGCAGTCTTTTCCATCAGCTGCAAATGGTGTGGAGTCCCATATTCACAGCGAGCCAAAGATATCACTTCTTGGTGGGCGTCCTTTTTGCATCGCTTGCCCTTTCTGTTTGTGCTTTGCTTGCAGGGGACTCGCAGTCCCTCCCCCGGCCGTATCCCCCAAGGAGCCGTATGTTTTAACCTTAGAAATGAGATGTAAACACGGAGGCGTGCTCCCTGGGTAGTCAGCAGCCCCGATGACGCTCGGCGCGCTGCCCCGGGCCGTACAGAGGAGCTTTGTGAGGCCCCACATCCCGCTGGCTACCCGCATTTCCCCTGAAAACGCTTTGCGTGCGTGATGGCTCTTGGGAAGATGGAGGGCTCAGAGGGGAGGGCAGGGGCCAGAGAAATTCGGGCAAGCACTCAGCACGTTTCTACTGCCTTAGCCCCCACCTCTGCCCTCTCCTTCCCGTCTACCTGGCGGCGGCAGGGCTGGGAGCGCGGGCGAGCGCCAGTGGGAATCGGCAGCCCCTCTTTGAGCGGGACCCAAGCAGGCGCTGAGCGCGGGTCTCCATGGGTGAGTGATCAGCGCGCCCGACAATCGCCCCGCGCTCTCCCGGCATCTAATTACCAGGACAAAGACTTCCGTAATAATGGATATTGCAGAATAGCTTATTCTCCTCGAGGATTTGATCCCAAACCCAATGAAGTCGGTGGAAAGACTCCCATTGATTTCAATAGACTTTATGTCAGGCTGCTAGTGTGCTGTTGGTGGCTTTGCCTTTAACCGCAATATGCATTTTCAAAACTTTCCATTGAAATAAGATCTCAAAATCATACATGACTTACTTGGAACAAGGTAGTGGCATCCTTTTCAAAATACCCCTTCCTGTATCGTTCGTTGTCAAGTTGATTGCTAGGAAAATAACATCATCGCTGAATATTGCCTAGTTTAGCTTTAGTAATGACAATTGGTAATTGCTTACATTTTTTATTTTCCAGTATGTAAAGCTGTGCAGGGGTTTGTCCTACCGTCATACCGTTTCAGCAGCCTGGCAAAATATTTTATTTGCTTCCTCTGTTGAAAGCACTCACCAGGGCTGACATATACACTAAAACACTGTTCTCCTCTGCCTCCACTCCTTGTGGCTGCAGTCTCATTAGCATTGCTGCATGTAAAAGACTCCTAAGTCTTCTTTTATTTTTTTTTTTTTTTTTAATCTTTAAGTTTTCTCATCTGATATTTGCATGAGGCTCAGGAAGGCATAAACTGGAGGATCCGTGAAAAAAAAAAAAAAAAAAAGTAATGTTTTAAAACTTTTACAGTCTCACAGGATTCCCTGTCACTTCAAAGTACTCAGGGACAAAATGCTTTTGTTCAGCCAACACAACCATGTCCCTTTAAATTTATAATTTTCTTCAGAAAACAAAAATTGTAAAATTTGATGACGTTCGTGTGCTGCTTCTCATTTTGACACCGTTAAAAGGAGAGCATGAGGTGACCTTACCTTGGCAAGGATGTTGGCTGAAAGTCCAAAACCCAAGGACTGAGCCCCAGATGTGCTGGGGAGGCATAGCCTGGACATGCAGGGAAGGGTGCTGTGAGAGTTGGTGTATGGCCAGGGGGAGGATGCTTTTGGGTGCCCAAGGGTGGTGGGGATGTGCACAAGAGCAGTGATGATGTCTGAGAGGTGGAGAAGGGGCTTGGTGGGGACACTGGTGAGTGTTGGCACCCTCCAAGCTGGGAATCCCCTAAGGAAGGAGCTGGGGAGGGACCTGGAGGTGAAAAAGGAGACCACCCACAGTCGTTGTGATGAAGGGGATGCACACAAGTGTACGAGGACAGGCAGGGCAGGCAGTGTTTTCTGCCTGCTTGAGGGATGAGCGGCACCGAGCACTGTGCTCAGTCCAACATGCTGAGTCCAAGAAAAGCAGTGTGCTTTGCCACCAAGGAAGCAACAGCGAGATTTGTCTCCTGCAGCAATTTGGAGCAGGATCCCTGCAAGGGGAAGCTGGTTCGTCACGGTTCAGAAGATTATTCAAAATGCATGAAATTTGCGTGGAATTTCCTTAATCTGCCTTTGCAGGAAAATTCCTTTCCCACTTCCTGAGGGCAGGCCCATATTGTTGAAGGCAGCATTCTTTAACTGAGGGATATCATTTATTATAAAGGATCACAGGTCAAAGTATCTTAACCCAGATCAAGGGCAAGGTCCGTGGGGAACGCCTGGAGCCTTTCGTGGTAGCTCACAATAAAGGAGCAATTACAGAGCGAGGGAGCCCATGCCGCAGCCGCAGGCAGCAAGCGCGTCTACGCGGACCGTGCCTCTTGGGAAGGGAGAAATTGCTGTGGGTTCAACTTCTTCAAATGGGTGACCAGCGCTAGCGGGCTAATTACACCTTTCCAAAGTGAATTCCAAGTTGCTTAACGCTCCCCGTGTTTTTCTTAGTAGTTTAACCTCGATATCTTTCCTGGGATTAGAGAGTGATGAAAGGTTGAATTATTTGTCTCCGAACTCCCACCGCGAGCGGTCTGACTGCATCTGTTCGGGTTCCCGGTTTCTCAATATTGGTGTTGCATGCGATGCTCCGAGGGTGTTAGGCTCTAAGATTGTATCGCTGTCAACTACTGTTACTCACGTGGGATGCAGTTTACTGGGTTGTAAGAGCCAGCAGTTCCAGGCAAGAAGAATAGGCAAGTAGGGAATCCCATGTAATTACGAAACAAAAATTAAAATTTAAGAGTTTTACATATGTGTGCCTGCGTTTCTGTCAAAGCTTTGTTTTAAGCACTTTGCAGGCATTATTACAGTTGCTGAATGATTTTTTGTAAAACTAAGGGCAACTTTTTTTCTCTGTTTTGCTACTGGGGAAACTGAGGCAGGGCTTGGAAAGGAAATGTGTCCAGGTTTATTAAACAGAAAGGCATGTCTCTGGCTCTGGACCTGAGGTGTAGCGTGGGCAGCTCTGCAGGGGAGGGGAGCGATGGGGGGGATGCCTGCAGCTGCTCCAAGTGCCAGGCTGTGCTAGGAGGTACCAGGGCCTCGTTACGGCTTATCGTTGCCACAGACAGTGACTGGAAAAGGCTTTTTGCAAGGCTGAGCTGTAAGCAGTAAAACTTGCATTCTGATACTGGCGCAGTGCACTTAGCTAATAAAAATAGCCTTGGTGTCAAAAGGTTTCAGTAAATGTGGTTAAAGATATTAGCAGGCGCTGTGCTCGCCTTTCACTTCCCTGTAGACCCAGCATGAGGTGAGGTGATAAAAACGGGCGTTTTGTCTCCGCTGGGAGCTGAAGTCACAGAACTTTACTTAGGATGCCAGGGGAGCCGTCCTGACCTTTCCCAAAGCAGATTGCCCTGTGCTCTTCTCCCCACCCGGCAGCCCAGGGATGCTCCCAGCATGTCGCTGTGTGGGCAGTGGAGCATCCCGTTATTTCTGACCAGGGCTGGAGCAGGGCTGGCACTCCTGGTGTGATGGATGGAGACCTGGTCCTGCAGAACAGGGCTGGGACATGTGCATCACGCTGCTGAGAAGTTCAGGCTGCGAAAGGAGAGGGGTAACTGCATGGTGTGTAGGCGAGGGTGTACAGCATTGCTTTCCTGAACTGAAAGCTGTTGTTTAAAAGCCTAAATCTGCCATCCAGCCCCATCTGGAGCTCCATTAATCTGGTGGAACTGTTTGCAAAGTACAGTATTACCGGGCTTAAGTAAGTGTAGCAAAACTGGGTTTACAGCTAATAAATTAAGGGTTTCCTGAGACCAGGCACTGATTAGAAAAAAGAATTTCATGTAGCTGAGGGTGAATGCTGATTTGACAACAAAACAATATTTGGCAACGGAGCAGTTAGTGTCCCTTATTTGCACAAGTATTAACAGATTTCTTTTGTATGAGCACATAGCCATTTGAGTCAGAGGGAACCGTGTTGACCAATCTGCCTGTATTTCCCAGCCGTATGTCAACCCCGCAGTGCCTGCCAGGAGAGCCTGTTTGGGATGCCCGTGAATTGGGTCATGCTGCAGAGGTCCCTCCTCGGCACACGGCGGCTGGAAGCTGTGGTCCCAACAGATTAGTAATGATGATAATTAGCACTTACATGTACTGGCAAAGCTACGTTTGGCAACTCTTTTTGGCTATGGATGTGGCTTGTGTTGATCGTAGATGAGAGAAAGTCAAAAGAAGATAAGACAAGAATGCACCCTGAGAAATGGAGAAAACCCGGTAATCCAGAAAATTGTGCCCACAAATTTGCTTGCTGGCCAGCTGAAAGTCTCACAGGAAAGTGTGCAAATAATTAAACATAGCAATAACCATTTGCAGTCATTGTAGTTCAGTGAATAATTTAGAGGGGTCTCCGTAACAGCTTGTCTTGCACTTCCTTCACATCTTGGCTTCACCAGCTCGATTTCTTCCTCCTCGTCTTCCCCCCAATCTTTTTCAAAGTGAATACAGCAGGATTTGTGCTGCCAGCTGATTTCTGGAGAAACGTGATGGTGCTGGGAATCCACCAGCCTGGTTGGATGTGCCTTCACCTTCATCAGCTGTGGCTTGGACCACCAGCACGATGGCAGTGTGTGTTTATCCAGGCCTTCTCTTCCCTTCCTCTCCCTCAAAAGCCCTAGTGAGGTTTCATGTTGGTGTGTATCTGGCACACTCGGGCCCCGAGAAACAAAGTGACTCTTCATGAAATGGGGTTTCTTTGTCTTCCTTATCTGCGGTGCAGATCCCATCTCCTTTTATGCACACGCAGGTGTATTTGCCTACAGATGAAGAGCTCTGAAATTGGGGTTGGCAGTGGGAAAAGACTTGCTCACGCGCTCAGAGACATGCACCACAGCAGTTCAACTGCTCACCTGTGTACACCAGTGGGTGCTCCCCAATTGTGGGTGCCCATGTCCCAGGGACACAGCCAGTCTGTGCCAAACCCTGTCCCTCTCGGGATGGGCGAAGCAGGCTGAAGGTTGCTCCCAGTGCAATGCTGCAGGTGCTGTGACACATGGTGATGTGAATGCAGAGATTAAGGGCTGCTGCTTCCTCACCTGCTAATGCAGCCACACTCACAAGCAGTAAAATATCACCTCTGATTTTCTGGAGGTCTTACATCCTATAAAATGACTTCAAACAGGAATACTATGGGCTCAGAGGATGAGCGCTCACATAGGGTGTATCTGAGCCATCAAGCCCAACGGCTGGAGGCAAACGCAAGTCGATCACAACTTCTCTGTAAACAGGATTCATCAGCTACTCTTTTGTCTCCCCGATCACATCCAGGTGACGGCCCGGGAAGCCTGTTAGCAGATGCCAACACGCCTGCCGCACCGGGCGGGTTGCACAGGAGAGGGGAGTGCGGGAACCTCAGCAGGGCAGCAGCAATGACTCACTTGAAGGCAGAGGACCTGTAAGGGATTTTCTCATGGGAAAATCCGAGATCTGACATCACCAGGGTTGAAAACCTGCATTCCTGTTTGAAAATACCATGCCTGATAAAAGCGGGGCACACAGAGAGGGTGCACATACCCGCAGCACTCTGCATGGGTATATTACAGTCTGAGTTTTGCCCTGGGACATGGGGAAGGAAAATTACAGAAATAACTGGAGCCAAACAAGTACCAGAGTCAGGAGGGAAAATGCAAGAATTACAGCAGATACTTCAAAGTAAAGTGCCTGTGCTAACAGCCTGATAGCAGTCCCTGTTTCAACGTTAGAAGTGCGCTGTCAGTGAAACGGTGCTCGCAGGTGTTTTGATCTGCCAGTGCTGCATTTCTGAGGAACTCGATATGCCCACTTGTGCCGTCGTCCTAGTTCAGGGGCCCAACAAAGTGGAGATGCCTCTCCACCCACCCCAACTCCAGATTCTTCCAACAAGAAGGCTACACAAGCAATTGTGCAGTTCTCATCCTGAAATGGTGCAATGAGCCCCAAAGGAGCAGGTGAGGGCAAATCCAAGAGTCTTCCTCAAGCTTCTCCTGCCAGGCTAGCTGGCTGGCTTGCTTGTCCTCTGCAGGTATTGCTACATTGCATAATTTTGTGGTGATTTTATGCTAGAACAAGACCGAAAATGAGAATAAAGTCCAACATGGTGCCATATTCATTGTGCAGTGGCTTTCCAACTCAAAACCAGTGCTAACATTGCTTTTTGCAGACAGTGAATGAACTAAATAAAACCTGAAAAGACATCTGCAGCTGTTTGCCAGAGGAGGCTTCCCATCTTGCAGATCTCCCAAGCTAACATGAAGCTATCAGCAGACGTCAGTCAGGCTCTGATCAGAGGTGGGGAAGCTGCTCCTTTTTCTACTCACTGAGGACAAATATTAAAAAAAGGCAAGTGCTGCCGAATCTGCAAACTTGGGAGTTAAACACGGTCTTTTACAAGTGGGGAATTTGCTGTCAGTGCTAGACAGCTTAAAAAATGAATTAGCCACAAATTAATAAAACCATCCCAATTTATGCAAAAATGAGGTTGAAGAGACCTGTTTCAGAATCCCTGGTGTCATTAAAAACAATCCTGCTGTTGCAAAAATCTTTTGATTGGGGCCACATTTTGAAGTAATTTGGTTTTGTGCATCCTTTAAGATTAGAAGGTTTTGAATAAGAGCGCCACTTCAAAATTGCTCCCTGTCTACCCAGGAAAATGGCAATAATTCAATGTTTGATTAGATGGGGGCTGTGGTAATCATTAGGCTGTCTCAGGGCAGATGTCATTTGGTTTCTCCTAGCTTAGTTTAGGTCTGTGGTTAACTTTAGTTCCCAAAAGTGTCACTTTTAGCCTGAGAGAAAGAGGCTTGCGCAGGCTGTATTAAATAACGAAATGCACATAAATGAAACAGTCCGGTTTTTGTGTTTTGATCTGGCCAAAGTAATCTGCTTCGCTTCCCAAAGTTATGGGATAGATTGACTGACTGAATTAATATGGGGAGTGATACAGGATATTTGAACTCGTCGGTTATTTCATTCTGCTTTTTCCCAGCAGTAAAATGGATTTGTTCTGAAACCTGGAAAAGAAAGAAATAAACTTGGCAGATGTAGCCAGTTTGTGATTTATTCTGAATTTGTAGCCTGATCCAAACACCACTGAAGTCTGCGGAAATCTTTTGGGGGATTTCAAAAGGAATCTCGTCAGGCTCTTGATTAATATGTTGGGGAGCGGGGGTGTGCATGTTGGGGCCAAGGGAGCCTTGCAGAGCTCATCCTCTTTTTCTGGGGGGGGTTTGCATTCTCTCAGTGTGCATCCTTTCATGCAAGCCTCTCAGTGCTCCCTGAACCATATGTATTTGGATTAAAAGGTAATATGAGAAGAGCTAGGGAAAGCTGCAGCCAAGTTCCATTTTTATTGCTTCGAAGTGATGTGAGGAGGGACAGCGGGGCTGGCACCAGGGGCTGTGGGAACACCACGAGGGGCTGCTCTCGGGACGGGGACTTCTGCCAGTCCTGCTCCCCTCCTGGCCCAACCCTGCAGCCACGTGCCGGTGCTCACAGGCCAACCCTGAGCAAATCTGGGGGTGCAAAGGCAATGGGGAGCCAAGGTACACTGTGGGGCTCAGCTTCATGGGGCAGCGTAAGTGTGTGACCATCATCAAGCCTTTTAACCTTGCTGAGCATCTGGAAACAGAGAGGAGTAGTAATTGCAGCAGAATTTGGTGTGCGGCATCTTTTAACTTCACACTTATTTGCGGTGCTTTCTAGACTGGAAAATTTCCAGACTTTTCTAGGATGGGAAAGGCCACTATGTTATATATAAAAATGAAACAGGCTTTGCATCTTGATTCATTCCTAACCTTATTACTGTGTGACAGGATCGGTTATCTCACAAGGGGTGGTATTAATTAAGGTTTACAAAATATTTTGCAATTCTTGGGAAAAATGCATCACAGAGCTATGTTATTACTTGAGCTATTTATTAGATGGCAGCTGATATGTGAACCCTTCTGCTTGTAAATGTCTCTGATCGTGTTTCAGTGTAAATTGCAAACTTCCAAACTCCTTTGGAAAATCTGGTTTTCAAAAATCTTACTCTTTTTCTTCCCCCTCCCTCCCCCCCAAAGTGGGAGGGAATCACAGATGATCTTTCACATGATTCTTCCAACACCCAGTCATTCATCAGCAGAGACTTAAAGATAATAAACTTTTTGTTTCAGGCAATTACTTAATCTCGACAAACTCCTGTGTTAAGCAGGGCTATTAACTGAGCAGGCCATAAATCAGCGTGTTGCCAGGTGGGTGAGTCTCCTGAACTGCAATCACTCTTCAGGACCTTCCAGAGACCCCTTCCCGTCTTAAGCGCCCTCATTACACAAGCAGCATGCTAACAACCCGCACTTTGCATGAGCTGCCCAGAGAATCCACTGCAAACTGCACCGGGACCATTTTTAACACCAGTCGGAGAATTTGCAGGCCGAGGCAGGATGATACATGGCCGTTATTAGCCTGCACCAAAAGCACAGCTGGGTAAAACAGATAACTTCCTCACCCCCCTGCTCCTCAGCCCTCGCGCCTGGCTGAGAGCGGCGGGCTGCCGGGCGCGTGGCTAAAAGCCAGCTCATGCACTATCTGCTCTGTCTTTATGGACTGGGAGTGCTTTGGGGACTGATGTCGGGGAGCGCGAAACCTCCCAAAATTCTTCTCTGAAGGCCACTGAGATGCTTATCACCTGGCTGTAAGTGCAAGCAAAATACCCGGCCCTGCGGTTTTGTCATGACTCTAGCAGAAAGCAGGCTTCTTTGCTTCCATTTCCAGAAAGAACTTCGGTCAAAACACACAGCAGACTCCATATGGGGTTTTTCCAGGCTTGATGTGTTCGATTTTACAAACGATATAAACAGACCTTTCATACAGAGGGGAAATTTTTCAAGCCATTGCCTATAGGAGCAGTTTGATTTCAGTTTGTTTTAGTGCCTGGAGGAGCATATGCATAAAGAAAGCAAACTTGCTTCTGTGGTTTGGATCGGAGAGGCTAGAAATGCCAGCGTTGCATTTGAAGCACAGCCTTCTCCCGAAAGATCGAGACAGGCTTTGTGGCATGACAGGGACGGGTGTCCCCGCGATGGCAGCAGGCAGCCCCGTGGTGCCAGGGGCCGCTCAGGTAGGTCTGTGCTCGGGGCAGGCTGGCGTGCCCGCTCTTGCTGGCACCGGCACCTGCGCTTGCACGGCTTTTGAGCGTGTGCTTGGGAGTTTTTCTTCTCTAAGGCTGCTTTCCAGCTCCTGCAAGTTGTGCCGGCTCCTTGTGCCAACAGCTCCCGGTGCATTGTCGCACCTGGACAAATCCATCCGTCCCGATGGATGTGGGGAGATGTACGGTGGACACAAACTGGCAGTGGGAACAAACTGGCAGTGGGCACAAACTGGCACGCAGGAGGCTCCATCTGACCATCAGGCAGCACTTCTGTGCTGGGTGGGTGGCTGAGCACTGGCACAGACTGCCCAGGGAGTTGGTGGAGTCTCCTCAGAGATCTCCAGAAGGCACCAGGATGTGGAGCTGGGCCCCCTGCTCGGGGTGGCCCTGCTGGAGCAGGGGGTGGCCTCCAGAGGTCCCTTCTGACCTCATCCACTCTGTGACTTGGTGGTTTAGTTTTAGGTCACCTTCTCATAAGCACAGTCTGGCCAGCGCCGGAGGCAGCTGTGTCCCCAGGACAGGCACCTTGGGGCCAGACGTGAAGCTCACCCAGCTGACTTCAGGAGGGGACGTGCTGGGTTAGTGGGGCTCGGTCAGCCATGAGGCCACACAGAACCAGCCTGGCCCCATAACAGAGTGCCTTGATGTGGGGACAAGTCGCCAAAGGAGGTCAAAAGAGCTGCTCTCAGTGGCAGCTGGGGCTGGAAGTGGTGGCTGGACTGCAGCCTGAGAGCCTTCTTCGCTCATTCTCGCACCAGCCATCTCCCGGAAAACTGGTTCAGGGAGTAGATCCAGCCAAAAACCCATGCAATACAATTTCAGGTGATTAGTTTTCAACTGGATGAACTCCCTGAGCTGGCTAGGCGTGTGACTGTGTGAGCACCCGTGCCACCTCCAGGGAAGGGTGTGAACGCGTGGCTGGGGGCGTGAGGCAGGCTCCGTTTGGATGCTAAAAGACATCCCCATCGGTAGTCCCGCTCTGAGGGATGCAGCTTGGGATGATGCTCGTGAATAAGCTTTTATTTGCATGACTGGAAGGCGCACGGTCAGGGCTCTGCTAGACCCACTGTCGGAGGCAAAGTGTCGTGCAGAGAGCGCTGCACTCTCCCTCCCTTCTCATTGACCACTTTTGCCCCCCGGTACTCAGACAGGGTGGTTGCAACAGCCTGAGGCTGCTGGGCCCCATCCCTCTGCATCTCACCCTGCAGAGACCCTGGGGTTGGTTGTGTTGGATGCAGCCGAGGGCATCAGAGTCCTCTGGGGCTCCTGCTGCCTCCCGCTTACAAATGCCGGTTAGTGCCTTCTCCACAGTGCCTCCACCTAATAGCAAATTACAGCTTAGCCTTTTGTATTACTGATGATCAGAAGCTGTTGCACTTTTGAGAGCCGAGGAAAGGTTTGCTCAGATGCAAGCCACAGCAGCAGCGGAGTCATACAGAGCAGCACAGCTACGCTCACGAACTGCTCTAAGGGATGTGGCTCCTGCTGTGAAATGAGCCTTCATATGACATGCATGGGGGAAGATGCTGCTGAAAGAGTTTGCCGTTCATTGGCCTAGTCCCAGAGCACAGAGCACGCAATGGCAAATCCCCTCGGCCCTTTTTTTTTATTTTTTATTTCTGGAAATTGCTGCATCAGCTGGAGGTGCGGGCGCTTACTGCATTAGGATGCTACCGGCTGCCGAGCGGGCAGGATAATAACAGCGTGTGGAGAAAACTTCTCCCCTAAACTCACAGGCACGCTTCCTTCTATAAATGTATCTTTCTTGAGGGACCCATATGTTTGCAGAGATGCTCTTGAGATCCCGATTCTTCTCCCGCAGCCGGGAGCGCATGCAGCCCCCGTCCAGGCAGGCACCAGCGAGCCACCAGCTGCTCTGCCCCTCCGCCTGCCCGCCCCTCGCACCCCGGGGTGCCTTCCGAGCTGCTTGGTGTGGTTTTGTTCTTCCCTCCATTCTCCCGCGGCAGCTGTTGGGAGAACAAGCCCCAGGATCCATCTGGCCCTCCGAGCTTCCCAGGCCGCGTGTTTGCTCGACAAAGCGGCGTTGGCCACGCTGTAATACAAGAGTTAGATTATAAAACTGCGACTTGCTAGCAAAGCAAACTGCCTTTTATTCGCTGCTGCTGCTGCCTTTCTCCCTTTAGAATTGCAGCCGCGGCTGCTCCACAATGTAGCTTCAGATCCAAGTCAGTCTAGAGGGCTGCTTTTTTCTTTTTTTTTTTTTTCTTTCTTTCTTTTTCTTTTTTTTTTCTTTCCCCTCCTCTGCTTTCTGGAGGAGTTGGCACAGCCCTGTGTTATTAGGACATAAGCCAGCTTGTTCTAGTGGAATTTCCTGTCTGATTTTAATTTCCCCCTCATTTTTTTTTCCCCCCTCAAAGTGAGACAGAAAAGCTTTTTAATTGCACTGCCGTAGGTTGGCCTTTCGGGATATTATTATTCTTATTAAGTACTTCCTGTTGGGATGCGGCACATGAGAAGTACCCGGGATCTCGGTGCAGTCGGGGCTTGTGGCTGCCTTGTTTGTTAATAACCGTCAGATTGGCAGCGTCCTCAAAATACATCTTGGCATGACGAGCCGGGCAATTAAGTGATTTTCAAGACTCTCAACGTTTGCAGCTCGAGACCTGCGGAATTAATAAGCTGCACTAGGCCTTCTCAGTTTTGTTTTCTGCTGTTCAGTAGCTGCAGCTCCTCATTCGTCTCACAGAGAGCCAGTGCCAGTGGGAAACTCTAGCTCTGGAAATCAGCACGGAGGTAGAAACGTGCCGTCACTTTGCCGATGGTTTGTTTTGTCCCAAGAAAGGATCCAAGGCTGGCTTAGCAGAAAAAGTTTTTTTCTTTTTTTTTCTTTTTTTTTTAATTTCCCAGGAAGTGAAAGTCCTCGGCGATCTGTTTCAGAAACTTCCCGTGTTGGCAGATGTCACTGTAAAAAAGTCAAAGTACTCCAAGTTCATCACTTCCACGTTCTTCTTGTTTTCTAGAGTATAATAGCACGTAAACCACCCTGCTCTCTTCTGGGCTGTTTCTGACAGCAGCTGCAGGTTTCTGGAAGAAGTTTTTCTAACGGAAAATGGCTCTGCTTTTCAGTCTCCCGCCGGCTCAGGCTATTTAGGGCTGCAGATGACGGCTGGTGGCAGCAATGCTGCTCTGGAGACATCGCTAATTATCGCGCTCCGTGTCAGGCAGACCTGGGCACCCTGCTGTGGGATTCCCCGGCCAAACCTGGATGCCGAGAGCCCTTCTTGCACCTTATTTAAAAAATACGCATTCACCCCCTTATGGCTCCTACGTAGCAGTAACCCGAAGACCCTAGGAATCCTTGTAGAATAATAAATAATTCATCGCTTTTATTCACAGATGCCTACCTGAATGTCTGAAACTACTTTCACAGAGTTGTCTGCTGGCTGCAGAAAATCTGTTTTCTTGCCGAGAAGGAAAGCGCTCCAAAACCATACAGCTTTGGTCACGTGTGAAGCGTGCTGCGAAGCCACCAGCTCCGGTGCAGGGACGTTGCAGAGGTCCTGGTGTCCTCGTGTCCCCACCATCAGCAGCCGGGCTGCCCCTGGCAGGGAGGTGGCAGTGGGATGTCTGCCCCCAGACCTGTGGGGGCCAAGCCCCCAGGCAGCGCTTCAGAGCCAGCAGACAGCAGCTGAGGGATTTCAGGGTTTGATTTCTTAATGGTAAGAGTCGTCTTCTCTGTAGAAAATGTCAATGAACTCTTACATTTTTAATCTAAATTTTCCGTGGAGAGGGAAAGGCCATTTTTAGCCTCACTGTAATTGTTCCAGCTCTCGTGCCCAGGAAAGGACTGACAGGTTTAATGTCCCTAATGACGGTCACGTGGCGCGGAGGAGGAAGCTGAGGAGCCCCGTGTGGAGCTCCAGGATGGGACCAACGTTATGATGAGCAAGACTACCTTGCTTCCATTCAGGCCCCAGTTCATTTAAGCACTCTGCCTCCTTCTTGGGCTGGGGAAGAAATTTTGTGGGGACTGAGCCACTGGGCTGGCCAGCTCTGGGGGTCACCTGGGGGCTCATGGGGGAGGTTTGCTGTGTCTCATGGCTTTTATAACAGCTTTTATTATGCAGGCAAACCTAGGAAGGTGCTTTATTCTGCATAAAGTATGCACTGCGTCCCCATGGGCATCCAAAGCCCATGTCCTCATTTCCGTAGTCTGCTCCTTGCCGTGCCTCAGTTTCTCTGAGTGTAAAGTCACACTGACTCTGTCCTGCAGGTGCTTTGAGCTGTCTCTGCTATAATGCTTGTTCTGAGTTTATTTTTTTCTTGTTTTTGTGTGTGCATGTGTGCGGTTTGGCAGCTGAAAAAGGGTAAGACATTTTTGATTATTTCTTTTACGCTTGGCATATATCTGCATCCCAGCCCGGCTGCTTCCCCATCTCCCTCCCCACTACCCCTACAAGGTAGTTACCATCACCAGAGGTATTTGTCCTGTAGAAGTTGTTTTTTTTTCTCTTTGTTTCTCACCTTAATGGGTAATTTGGCTTCTGCTGTGTGTGACCTATGTTTACACTAAGCACATTGCCTCCTCCAGCATCCTGAGGTGTTGTCTGAAAAAAAATAGTTTGATGAATCAGGCTGCCACCGTCTTTCCTCATTACACGTGTTAGAAGAAGAGAAAACTGGTTCTGGCTCCCACTGGATATGAACAGCTGGTTGGATGTGCTTCAAAACGGTCTGTAATAGCTGGGGTGGGAGAAGGGTCTCCCTTGGGTGCGCTGGTGGGAGCCCGCCTCCCATTTATCCTTCCCTTAATGTTCGTAGCAGGCCAGAATGAATCTTTGCCATGGTTTTACCCATGAAGTTCCTCTTCTATTTTTGTCAAAGCCACTGAACAGGTAATAAAACAACGTAATAATTAACCGATAATAATTGAAGTATGCTGTATGAAAACCAAACCAAATGCTAACAAGCCAAACAAAAGAAAAGCATGCACGGTGCAGCCCTGTTTATAGTGCTGTCTGCCGGAGTCATTATACACGTTGATATAATAATACTGAGCACTTAATTACCACATCATTTTTAAAGCGCTGTATAAACATTAACCAAACCTCTGAGGTGGGGAGGTATTATTATCTCCATTTTAAGGAGGGGAAATTCTGACACGGCGAGGTTAGTCAGTAATTGAGCATCGTGGAGGCAGGCTGGAGCAGAGGCTGCAGCCTCACGGCCGCTCCGATTCACACTGGGGTTTTGAAGGCTGCTGAAGCACCTGAGATGGCTCCACTGGGACCACGGTGCTGCCATCCAGGGAGGGCAGCTGTCCCTCTGGCACACCTCTGCACTTAGAAAACGTGCACGTTGGTGTAACTTGCAACCATGTAGTTATCTCTTTTGGAGGTAAGTGCGCACCCGGCGTATTTTGCAAAGCAGCAAAACAGTGTTTGACGCTCAGCTCTCTGACGGGGGCTTGGTGGAGCTGAGAGGAGGCTGCTGCCTGTGTGTGCCCCAGCCCCCTCCCCATGCCGCCCGGAGGGGTGGCTGTGGGAATGGCTGTCCCTGTGGAGCAGTTAATATTCGGCGTGGCGGTACATGACTTCATCCGAGGAGAATCCCACAGGCGCACCAGTGTGATCTGCTCTGTCATGTTTCTGTGACCCAATTTTCCCCGTTCTTTGTCTCAGACCTTCCCTGACCCCAGCCCTATTATCTCTTCCAATAATTCACCCGGGCCATTATTAATGGTGCATTAACTTTGGCTGTGCTTTCAGCAAAGATGTTTTTCTTGTGCTTATTCATTCGCTCAACTCACTTAAACAGCGAGATCATTATTCTGGGGACGTCACATGAACACAAAAACACCTCCCTCGCCGACACCTATGGCCCTGCAGCACTTTGCTGGAGGGGCAGCGATCCAAGCACAACACCAGGACGCTCGCAGAGGCAGGCACGGGGGCTCCAGGAGCCACCCACACACTCATGCACCCAGGGACGGGTTCACCTCCCCTGCCTCCATGCCAGGACTGGGCGCTCTGGAGCCCAGCAGCTCTGAAGTGAGAAAGATCTTTGCACTAAGGCTGTGGAGCAAAGCACAATTCACTGTGTGATGTTTCAGGACAAACCTGACGTTTGCCAGAGTAGAGTTGTTGGATGCCAAAATGCGTCCCTTTAAGTTGGGGGCTTTAAAAATGAATGTCACCTCTGATTTTACTAATGCTTGATGCTTTGGGCTGCTTTGGGTAATGAGTGAGTGAAGGGCACATCAGGTTTGTTGTAGCTTTAACCTCACCTTTGAGAGGAGAGAGAGACTCTGATATCCAAGAGAAAATATGGGCAGCGAGAAGGGCCTTTGCTTCAGAGATGGGGAAAGCTAAAAAGTGCCTCTTCTTGTGTCTTAGAAGCTCGTAGTGGTTGTTTCCCTGTTATCCTTTTCAAAGGAGCTGGAATCTGGAAAATAAGAAGTACAAGCTTCAGTGTCGCATTAAGCAGCATCCCACCACTGCCAGTGACAGGGAGGTGAGCTGAGCCAGCACCGCGCTGCTGCTGCTGCGTAAACCCTTGCTGATGCTCACCAGCATCTTCTGGCACATCCCCGTCTCATTTTTTCTGGGTCAGCTGTTGGCGCAAAGCTGCTAATGACACCGCAGTGACAGGATCGCGTGAGCTGTTGTTTGGAGAAGTTTTTCTGCCATTAATCCAAACCAATCCAGTCCCCCGGGGCTCCAAAGCCTTTTTCAGATAAAGTTGCAGTTTCTGCCTGCTGTGGTTGAGGTTTTCTCTGGGACCTGCTGTATGTTTGACTGTATAGGCTTGGGCAAGTTATGTTGCTTTACTCTGTTTCAGCCCTACTCAAGTGAAAAAAACACATGTGAGCATTGTTTGTCTTACTAAGGAGTTTTGTTAGTCTTTGCAAGGCAGCTTGTGATCCCCTTATGAAATCCGTGTCACGCATCATAATAATCATAGGAAATCAAGCCAAAAGGCATCTCAAGAGGCCGCTGTTTGTTTTTTCCCTTTTGTAGTATGGGTGGCTTTGCAAATCTGTTAGAAAAAAAAAAAAAAAAAAAAAAAAAACACAACATGATAGGTATTGAATTATTCTGACAGCAATCTTTTACTTTTTTTCTTCAACAAATGACTTCTCCTGTTGATTGCAAAATGACCATGCTGATGGCAAAAGGAGCTTGTTCCGGGAGGAGGCTGCCGGACACCCGTAGGAAAACCACGTCTCAGCCAACCTGATGGCTCGGCAGCATGCACGTGCTTTAGATAAACCCCCAGGAGCCCTGAGCACATCAGGTGGCACAGAGGGTGTGGGGGGGTCTTCTGGGCTGTCTCCGAGCCCTGGTCTTGCTGCAGCACCCCAGCTGCAGACGAGTTGCAGGGAGTGAATGTTTGGGCTTCCCCCATCTGAGTCTGTCCCTGCCACTGGGGACCGCTCCTTGTTTCCAGCTCTGCCGCTCTCACTGGAGAAAGGGCTTTCCAACTTATTTTTATCAAAGTGAACCACAAGTGAAACCTGATTCAGTGGTAACGGGTCTGATTTCTTTTCTTCTGCTGCCTTTTTTTAAGTGATAAAGTGAAGCTTGAAGTATTTGGAATAGAAAAAGTTTGTTTGACCCTTCCTAATTCTCCTTTTCGGGCTCAAAAAGAGCAGCTGCGGTGGGTGATGTAAGAACGGCTCCTTTGCTCGCTGTACAAACCCCTACGTGCAGTGTGTGTTTCTCTTGAAGTGCAGGTTTATCTGCAGAGATAATCAAAAGCCTGCATCATCCTCAAAAAATGCCTGTTTCTGATGCCTCCCTCCCCGATTCCTGGGATTTTCGGCAAAGGGACATCCCCTTTAAACCTACATTTCTGCTTCATATCTCTTCCCTTTGAAGCCAGAGGGTTGGCTGGCCTTTGAATAGGCAAGGATGAGAATAGAGCAGTGGGAGGTCCGTGTCTTGCTCATAAACCTTGGCCAGAAAATCAGTTCTGACAAGTGGGGACAGGTAGCGACGTCTTTCCCCTTATCGGGCGGTGCGGCGGAGCAGACGCATTCCTGCAGGAGGAGCAGTTGGGGGCAAGGTGGGGCCTCCCAGCCTCGCCGGCGTGTGCTTCACCCCAGGAGCTGCGTGCCACAGCCTTAATGAGGAGCGATGTTATTTCTGTGAGAAAACACCCTGTTTTTCCATCGGCCCTGCCCCTTGGGTGCTGCTTTGATTTCTCCTTCAGTTTTTCTCTTCTATCCGTGGGAGTTTTTCTGTTGTCCCAGTGCTGTGGGACCTTGGGAGATGTCCCTCAGTGCCTCCTCGCAGCAGCGTGGCCTGGATTTTTCCTGGGGGAAGGCATTCGCCAGGCCTCCCGCTAAAAGCTTCCTCACTCAGTGTAAAGCAATCATCATTAGCGCTAATTGGGCAGCTTTGGGGTTAAATCTGCAAAGATTGCTTGGGTTTGGTAAATCCTCTGCCACCGCAAAGCAGATAATGCTAAACAAAAGATCGCCTTGATTAGATTAAAGTTGGCAAATTCATTGCCCTAATCATCATATTGCCCTTCCCGTGGCTATTCAGGAATACATCACCGTGACTTACTTGAAGTAATTGAATATAATTGTCTTTTTAACTCCTATGTGTAAAACATCCATCTTTGTTAGCGGCGTGCGCTGCTGTCCTGCTGCCAGCTCCCCGTCCTCTTCAGGAGGGGTTGGGAAGGAGAAGCAGAGCCAGGCTGACGGTTATGAATCGGTAGCTGATTGCCTACAAAACCATTCATTATTTCTGACCAAGCACCTGGAAGAGGAGAAAAAGGAGCAACACCAGCCACCGATTGGCTTGTCTGCTGCTCCCAGGCAGGGGAGCAGAGGGGAAGCCCCAAAAGAGGGACGATGCAGAGGGAGGTCACCAAAGAGGAGGAATTGCCGACTCTGCCACCATCCAAATAGTCTGAAATGCTAAAAACAAACCAACCGTGCCTGTGGGAGGCAGGAAATTAATGGATTTTTTTCTCCCATTAATAATGAGAGGTGTGAGGGATTCCTTTCAGGTGTCGTTTTTGTAGCAGCAGATAGCCCGGAAAGGAGGCCCAGCAACAGGCACCCCGTGTGTTCCTATTCCCAGCTCTCCTGAGTGACAAGGAAAGACTCGTTTTGCACTAAAAGTTTTGATATTAGCTCAGCCATCACTCACTGTCAGTAGGCAGTTACAGAACAAGATGTAACCTGCCTTGTTTTTCAGAGATTCAGAATCCAGCCTGTTAACAGCTTCATCATTACTAGTGAGTTAAACTGGTCCACAGAAGGGCTAGGGATGATGATGTGACTCCCCGTACCGCTGAAACCTTGCCACAAGTGGCCACCCTGTTTTGGGGAGGATGCAAAACTTTACCAATGGGGATGCCAGCTGGGTTGTGCAGGTTGCCTGCAGGGTCGCAGAAGAGTTGCTCCTTTGGATTTATGTTCATGGAATAGCTATGGGGTGAGTGCTGCAGGGAGCCCAGGCTGGTAGAGGTGTCTGGTCCCCAGGGAGGAGGGCAGCAGCTCCACGTGCCTGCCAGCCTGGGCAGCACTTTGGACTGAGCGTGGGTTTGGTGAGACCAGGGACTGCTGCGCTCCTGACCTGGAAAAACACTGGCTGCCTCTTAAAACGAAGTGTTCTTGTGCGAGGGATCATCCCTCCCCAGGACGAGCAAAGGGTGAATCCCTCTCCTGCCAAAGCAAATCCTGAAGGATGCAAGTTTATTCTCTGCCTGAGCTGCTTTGGGGGAAGGAGGGGAGGGGAGCAGCAGGGGGGGAGCAGCTAACAGTTACCCTTCTGTGTCCTGACATCAGGCGAGCTGCAAAAATGCTCCCAGTGTATCAGGTCGTGCGCGGTGCCAGCCCTGCGCTGGAGCACGGAGAGTGAGTCTGCTGCGGAGCCTGAAATACTTTCCACCCCGACTACCTTCGCCTAGCGCCTTTCAGCGGAGTTGGCAGGAGGCTTGTTTTTGTGTAGTCTCTCACCTCTCCCGGCAGCCCAGCTGACGTGCCTGTGCTGCGCTCGGGGCTTTGTGCGCTGCGATGGGGGCAGGAGCCGCAGATCCTCGGGCTGATACGCGGGGAAGGACGCGCGCGGGGATTTCGCCCAGGCTTCGCGCAACGCAGCCAGGAGGAGTGCAGCCTCGTCGCATGGAGTCGGCGTAGCTCCGTGACGGCTGGAGTCACAGAGGCAAAAGGCTGAATTTTAAGTCTTCGATAGAAAAAGAGCTTGGCACTGCGGGAGTTTGCTCAGCATCAGCGAGAGACGTGGCCCAAGCCTTGGCACTTGGGGTTTGGATGGTGCTGTCCCACTCGACAGGGAGATGCTACCTTTCGCGGAGGCAAGTGGCAGTGAAACGCCGAGTGCAGACTGGGTGTTGAGGTGCTCACTTAGGAGGTTGAGTTTGGTTTGCTTTCGGTCTGCGGTCAGACAGAAGGGCCTCTGCCAGAAGCCATCAAGAGGATAAGAGGTGTTGGGACAATGTCAAGTAATCTTTTGTGAAGAGCATCAGACTGCCCGCAAAGGCAGAACAAGACCAGCCTTGTGCGTTACAGCCCATTGCTGGTGCAAATCTAGACAGTGGCTTTGTGACCGAGGGCGACCGTATGGTACCGGTACAGAGCCTCTCCTATTTCTTTAGTTTCCGTATTTGTTCTTTAGTATTTCTTCAGTTTCCATAATTTTAGCAGGAGAGGCCCAGGCAGCCGGGCAGCGTTGTCGGGGTTGGTGGGAGAAATAACCTGATAAATTTTGCATCAGCTCAACTCGCTCAGATATTCTTGCCGTTAACTTTTGGGGTCAATAATAAATATTAAAACCTGTAGATTTAATAAGTCAATGTAGGTGTTCTCTGCCTTTTGAGACCACTTTATCTTTCCATCAAAGATGAAACAAGCTTCTCAAATGAATAAAAAATAGGGCCTCAAGTGATTACAAGTGAGAGCAATTTGGGCTCCTCTCTCAGAAGCTGGCAGTAGGCACTTTTGAGCCACTTCTGAATGCCTCCACGATTTGCATTAGTGCTGCTTTCTCTGTTAGGTTTTTAGGTAAATATTTCCAGCCTGTGTGTACAGACCTTCGGGAGAGGTGCTTGCTGCCACTCCAGGCGTGGGGGACAACACAGGTCTGGATCCCGCCAGGCTCTGTTGAGTCTGATTTGCGTTGCAAGTCTAGTTTTCCTTGGTGCTTCCTATAATCTCCTCAAGTTCAAAGAGCGCTTAGCTGCTTGTCTTTGTCAAAAACCCTGTTGGAGATCTTTTATGTCGAAGATGTAGGATTTCTCCGCATGACTTTGATTATTTATTCATTCCACTTCTCTGGTGTATGATAGCGCTGATATCATGAAGACCCCTTGTCTTGCACTGCTCTTGCTCTGAAATTCATGGAGATTTAGTGCCTTTGAAATTGTTTTAAAAGGAAAGGAAAAGTTTTTGAAGTCCCTTTTTTTTTCTTCTTCTTCTATTCCCCTCCACAGTGCCGCAGCACATTTTTCCAGCCTTCCACGCTCCTTTGCCAATTGACATGCGCCACCAGGAAGGACGATACCATTACGAACCTCACTCTATCCACGCTATCCACGGGTAAGTCTTGCACCTCTGCTCCCGAGCCTCGCTAAAACCTTGGCTGCCCGTGCTGCGCCGAATCTCTGCTGAAGCGTGGGGCACTCGGTGCCCTCCTGGCTATACAGCTCTGTTAAACCTACAGAAGTGCCGAGCAGCGCCGGGATGGGAGTCCTAGGGTTGGGGTTGGCATGTGTTTTTGTGCTCATGGAGTTTCTCACGTCACAACGTACCTGGGTCCTTTCTGGCACTGTCTTGGTGAAGCCCCAGTGCTGAGCCCGCTGTTTGCAGACCCCCCCCCCCCCGTGCCATTCCTCCCTGCCCTGCGGTTTTGGGGAAGATGGTGAAAAGCTGCCAGGCATGCCATAATTGGGTTTGCTTTCATCGGACAACAGCCTAGACAGTCTGAGTGGTGTTTACAAAATGCGGTAGAGAGGTAGGTCCTCATGCGAGTGTCCACATGTGCTCTGAAGGAGCAGGACCATGGGTTTTGATGGTGACCTCTTGAGAGCACCCTGGTCTCTTGGTGGCTGATGGCCAGCGAGGACAAGCACTGACTGGGGCCTGTGCAATCATGTTGATCTCCTAATCTGGGACATGACAGCCCAGTTGTCCCTGGAGAGCAGTGAGGACATGTTTGTAGAGATATTTGGGTTCACCTGCTATGATCTTTGAGCAGGGCAGGGAAGAAGGAGTCAGTGGAGTTGTGATCAGGAAGCTGTAGTGACCATGTTGTCGGGAGGGTTACTTCTCATCCCTGAAACATGCCTGATGAGGAACAGCCTGATGAGGTTGGTGGTCCCACAGCTGCCCCAAAATCCCTCAGCCAGTGGCTGTAACCTGAGGGGCAGTCCCAGGGCGTTCAGCGTAGGGGAGCCCACAAGAGCTGGAAACATTTTATAGGAAGAGCAAGGGAAAGTGAAATAGGGCTCATCAAGTAAAAAAATCTCATCTCTGTTGTCTCCAAAAAGGGCAGTTCTCCATGGCTTTGCAGGGCTGTTTTAAAGCCGTGTTTTTTCTGGACAGGTGTGAGCAGGGAAACAGCCCTTGGGAGGCAAGCAAAGCAGAAACCAGCAACCATGAGATCTGTGGAGTCTCACGGCTATGAGGGCTTTATTCCGATTCCAAAATGCTGCGGGAAAAAATGATAGGGCATTCCCCTGGATCCTAGCAGAAGACAAGTCGTTGTCTTTTTGGCTGGCAGTCAATTTGACTGGATGTTTAAAGGGGCAGAGCAGCTCCTTCCATACTGCGTGCAAAGGGGAATAGACAGAAAGGTTGCTGAAGTGGGAAGCCAAAACTGGGGATTTAGGGGGGCTGAATGAAACAGTTCTGATCTTGCCCGTATGTACATATAAGAATTGTAGAAGAAAAGAACACAGATTAATTTAAAACTGTAGTCGGAGACAGGTAATAAGTCAGAGCTATGGTTTATACAGCAAACACAGACTTCTGAAAGAGACGTCTTCAAAATTGTGGTTCGGAGGGAGGGTGGCAGATGTTCAGATGTTTGGCACAAGTTATTCGTGTGCCCCAGGAAGCTGGATAAAGTCAGCCCCAGCATGCTGCTACAGGGCATGGCTAGGTCTGTCCTCTCGCCAGGCTGGCACTTGGGAAAGCATGCAGCGACCACGCTCCCCTTCACTACTCCTGGTGCTGCATCTGCCCAGGGGCACCATGGCAGTGATTTCGGTAGGGCCACTGAGCAGGCTGTTCTCCAAAATGCAACCCAAAACTTGCCAGTTAGTGCCATGTACCCGGGAATCATATCCCCCTGTGATGAGAGCCAGCATTTTATCACATTGGGGTTCTCCAACTGATCAACCCTGGCCAAGCATATAGTGCTGACAGATCAGGTGTTCGGTTCATCTGTGCCAGTATTAATACTCTGCTGTCCTAGCAGTGGCCACATTTGTCCGTAAGGGGACCAAGAGTGCCCTGCTTAGGGTTTGGGTAGAGTTGTCTGTAAATACCTACTGTCCTTATTTGGGGCCCTTCGCCTTCCCAGCAGCAGCTTTCGCTAAAATGACTTCTGAAGTACCAACAGGAAAGTTTGTTTGTTGGTCTTAGAAGAGGAAACAGTTTTCTTGGAAACTGTGGGTAAGATCAGACTTGTTACTTGGACATGGTGCTGAAGTGTGAATGGGGAAGCACTCAAGTGGCGTTGCCAACCGCTTCTTGGCCGTATTTTTTTTTGTGCAAAGATTTCAGTGGTCTTTCTGAAGCTGCAGAAGGTACCACGTTTGTTGACTGCAATATCAAATGCAGCTTTTGTGAGCGTGCAAGTGTGTGCATGTGTCAGTGCCGTGTCCTGGGCCTTATTCTGCTATCAATTAAAGAGGTTTTTCTTCTGCAGCTACAGCAAAGCCTGTGTTTTAAGATCAAGGGAATACTGCTTCTGTCTAGCTCTCTTTTCCGAGCATGCAGACTATGGCATAACCACATTGGGAAAATCCTCACCAGCTGTGCAGTTAATCTTCACCATTTTTTCTCTTAATTTTATCTGCAAATGTTTAAAACTCATCTCCAGCCCTTTCCTCCTGTAGTTTTTGTTCTTCTTCTCTCTTGTCTTCCCCTTATCTCCTCCAGTCTCTGCTCCAGATATCACAGCATAGTGCTCACCACCCCTCACTGCGGGATGTCCAGCATGAAATCATCCAGAACATGGTGGTGGAGCTGGGCTAGGACATGCTTAGCAGTTGTGGCTCTTGTTGGCTTGGCTGGGTGGACTCTGTGGGCACTGTTGAGCCTCTGGAAATTTGTACTTCATCCTGGTGGTGCAGAAACCCGTTCTTCTGTTTAGAGTAAATAACTAGTTGGAAGGAGAAAAAAAAAAAAAAGAGGCATATTTTCACTCTAGAAAATTATGGTAGATGTTTGGAAGAAAATTAGCGTCGCTGAGTTTTGGCTTTATGATTAATGGGATCACTGCCTGACAGAGAGCCCCCAATTCATCAAGCCCATATTCTAGCTGTCTGCTGTCTTGCTGGTACCAAAATTAACTAATTACATGAACATTGCACAGCAAATTAAATGTAGTCTCTTTTGTTGCTAACTATGGGGTCTTATTATCCGCCTGCTGCATTATGTCAGAGGTTTGTTCCTGATTGCTTGATGTGACATGGCCGTGTGTGCCCCTGCACTGCTGTTTTCTTTGGGGCTAATGTTAGCATACATGTAAGTTGTTTTATCCTAACTGGAGGGAACTCATCTGTAGGTCCCCTGAGCAGGAATTTTGGCACCCTTTTATTGAGAATATGGTGGGAATATGGAAAACTCAAACAATAAAAGGCAAGCACCAGGATGTGCCTGAATGATTTTCTGTATTTCTGCTCCCTGTTTCATTTTTTCTGTTCGAGTCTCTTCCATGTTAAGCATGTTGAGAGCTTGAGTCTTCCTCACTGAACATTTAGTATATATGTCCAGTCGCTGGTCATGGTGGTAGTGCCTTGAAATACATTTCTAGAGATCTTTATCTGGATAAAATAGTGTTTCTCCAGTCAATAGGACATCTCACTTTTCTATACAACCTCCGGTATTTTTACTGACTTGGTGATAACTGCTTTTCCACTTTTGGAAGTGGTGTCTTTTCTGGCATTAAGAACAATTTTGCAGAATCATGGTGCTTACTTGGCTAGTTTAGCAAAATGAAATATTTCATTCAGATGATCCTTGAGCTCTGCTGTGCAAATTGACAGAAATATTGTGGATTTGAGACATCATCTTGGATTTTGATGTTTATGGTCATATGGAGGATGAAAGGAGAGGCAGGACTGTAGCACAGTGGACACCACGAAAGTGTAGAGTGGAGCAAAACTGAATGTGAGAGAAAATCTCTTCCGGGGCTGTGGAGGTCCAGCAGAATGACTGAATGAAATTGCATTGATACATGTAAATTGTATGAGGTACCAGTTCTCCAAAACAGTGTTCATTTGATGGAAATAACAGAAATAAGTTTGCAGATTCCCAACCCTTTTGTGCATCATTGCGATAGTGCATTAACTTGCACAGCCATGTTCTGTTTTTCCCCCCAGGATCTTCACCTGTTCTGTAGCACAGGGTGGCCCATGCTCCATGGATGGGGAATGATGGGTGTTACGTGTGGCTCTTGCATGCTGCTTTTCTTGATTTGTCAGAATTTCACTCTGAAACATTGGCTTTAAGGCAGAGCACAGGTCAGCGTTACCTGAGTGAAAGTCCTCAGCAGGTTCAAAGCTGAACCAAGGAGATTCACTTCATACATTAAAATAAGTCCTTTTTTAGCAGAGGGGATAGTTGATATTTTAGTGAGCTTCTTCATGAAAGCTCGCTCCACTGGAGCCCCGTCTCTGCAATAACTCCCTCCTCTGTACACCAAGGGGACTCTTCGAGGCAGCTTTGGAAGATCAAGCCCTTAACTACAGAGGGAAGCTGCTGGCAGAGACGGCAGGTGAGCACTGATACCTTCCTTCCACTCCCCACTTTTAGGTGTGCTTAGCTACTCTCGACTATTTTATTTCTAAAGCACAACAAAAATAACAAAAAAACTCCTTAGCTCAGCTTAAAAGTCCCTGCCAATGCAAGAGCCTTCGGGCTAACCCTTGTAAACAGCATGCCTAGGCTTGACTCAGCAAGAAGCTTTTTAACAGTAGCTCCTAAACTGTGGTTAAAACCCATCAGGCATTACACAGTGTAACAAACAAAAGCAGCCTTGTTTTTCTACTGACATCCCGGTGGTGTTACAGGATGCAGTTCTGACATTATTTATTAACAAAATATTGTTGTTGCTCTTCTGTCCACATATCAAAGTAATTTTAGGGGGGAAAAAAAGAACAGTCTAAGCTCCTAATCACAAAATTTCGTGGCTTTTGTGAGGACTCGTTTGTCCCGAAGACCTAAAGATAGAGAAGATTCCACCTCCATGATAATGTGTAGTTGCCCTTAATTTCCCTTGGTAGGGTTTTTATCTGGATTAATCACGGATCTTCCTGCATTTCCCTGAGATCTTAATATATTACAGATTTTCCCTGATATTCAGCCTACACCGTTTTCCTTTATCTGATCCTATTACCCCTCCTTGTTGAAGTTTGTTTTCTTGTCGCTATGTTAAAAATTGCAGAACACCTTTTCAGGATTGGCTCTAATGCTCCCAAGCACATTAGGCAGAGTGATTCACAGGCGGGCAAGGTGGCTGTTAAACTTTTCATCATAAAAAGGCTGTGGCTTAAGTGTTTACAAAATGGCCAAATTTAACCTCGAAACCACGATTTTCCATGTCGGGTATCTGTTTCAGGCTGGTTTTCTCTTTCCTTTGTTTTGTTTTTGTGAGATTCAGCCAAGGAAGGCCAAGTGGGGTTAAGGGAAAATATGTTGTTTAGCCATACAAAAAATAATAATCATCATCTTATAATGGTGCTCTGAGAAACACCAGTGTCTCCTACTTTAGGGTTGGAATTTGCTACTGTCACAGATGTGCCTTTTTCTGTACATATTGGAAAAATAAAACTAAAAAAAAAAAATACAGGGGAGAGGTGCTAGAGTTTGGTGGGAAATTTTCTGAGCATCTCATGGCACTGACCGTGCTCCAGCCCAGCCAACTGGGGGTGTCCCATCAGAGCTCTCCATTTTCTGTCAGGGCTTACACTCATCCCCTGCACCATCAGGAGTGCATAGAGCAGCTTCGGTTGTCCTTGTAGGACAGTGCTCTTGTGAGGCTCCAGCTTTGATCCCACCAGGCGGCTTGGGATGGGACCCAGGTAAAGGTTGTTCCTGCAGCACGGACACTGCTGGGCTGAGCTGCAGAATGCACGCATCAATAAAACGTGTGTGTTTTCATATTTGCTCTGCTACCAGAGGAGAAAATCTTTGGCAGGTTGTGATTGATGGTACTGTGCTGCTTTGGAGATAGAGCGAGCTCCCTCCGGAGTCAAAGCAAACAGCTGCTCAGAGAGGCCTTCTTATGTGTTTTGCAAACTTTTACGACTTTCACCAAATAGACACATCGCTCGTTTGGGAAACAGGTTTGGGGGCTCCCACATCCAATTTATTCTGTTCCCTTCTTTCCCACATGCTTCTTTTATTTATTTAAGAAAATAAGAACGTGCGAGTGCGCGATGGTTTGCAGAGGCTGGTCCCCTTCAGAAGGCTGGTTCAGACCTCTCCCTGCTCTGTAATTAGCAGGAGTGTGTTGCTTTTAGGTGGCTCTTTGGTAACCTACAGGAGGTGATTTGGGGAACTATCAATACCGCACTCACTGTAAAACTACCAGGATTAACACTTGATGGTTACTTGATCCTTCTCTAGGAGACTACAGATGAAACTGCTCTTCTGTTTTAGGAGCTGGAAAAACTACTTTAATTCCATCTGTGCTTTCGTTTTCCCTTCTCTAAAATGCCCTTACAATAATTCTCACCCCTTTATGTTTTGAGAGCTAAGAAAAGTCGGGGCTAATTAGCTGTCTGAGACTCGTTCAGCTCCCCAGAAGGGGCTTGTGGTATGTTTTCAGGTCTCAGGACTTTCCTGTACACAGCGTACCCGACTGTGCAGAAACTGAGAAGGTACACGCTTAACATTTTCTGACCTCAGTACGATGACAGGCTAATCCAAAATCGTGATCAAGGCATGAATGTTTCTGTAGGTTTTTCCAATCTGGATAAACCATTCTAGGGGAATAAATCTCCCTTTTGAACCTGGTTAACAAGTTTCACGCATTTTTCATTATAAGAGGTATTTGCACATCTACGCTGTTATGAAATTGAGAAGATAGTTTCATCGTATGTATTTAATTAAAGTTGTCAGAATACTTTCAAAAACTCAGAGCTGAAATCCAGGGGGGACCTGAAGGTGCATAGTTTTTGAGTCACTAAAGTATGCAGTCAGACGCAAGGTCCTGCAAATCAGACTTGGAAATGTTTGGGTTGGATCTTTGGTTTCTGTGTGCTGCCATCGTCACATTGGAGTGAGGGGCCTCGGTGAGCTCAGGTGGAGTCGTGCCCATTAGCACTCGGTGAAGATCTGGGCCACCAAGCTGCTGGGGCTGTGACACCACAATTTACTGAATGAAAAACTGCAGCTCTAATTTAGCCTAATCACCGCCAGAAGTGTAAAAATGGCTAGGAGGTTTTACTCTTGGGAATAAGAGCCTGATCTCTCAGGTCTTTTATGTAAACCTTTGGCATGTGTTCGTTTAATATGATGTCACTCTGTAATCCACCGCTGCTTTTAAATGTCATTCTCAGAGCTTCATGTCAGCAAGTCTTAAGTGATAATCCCTCTGCTTACATCACTTTACAGTAGATTAAAAGTGACTTCATGCTTCTACCTTATCCGCTGTTAAGCTTGTGCTTTAGGAGAAATTTATTTGAACTCTCTTCTCCCACTGCTTTCTAAAGAGTTTCTAAAGAGAGTAAGGGTCTTTCAGAACCTGTCTTAATGGTATATCCCACTTTCCTTTGCTTTCAGCATCCTCTGAAAACGGATAAATGTTCGGTGCCAGTCTCCTGCCCTTTCAAGCCCCAATGTCATGAATTTGTTTCCTACCAGTTTTCTTTCAGCTAAAAGCAGAGCGCTGCCCCTCCTGGCCTTTCCTTTTTCTTAATCCTAAATAAATCCCCCTTCTAGATGGTGTTTTCCTTCTCATCAGCTTCTTACAGTTGTGAGGACAGGGCACAGTGAAGACTTATTTGCCTCAGTACTGCTCCTGTGTAGCACCTTCTGACCAGCACAGGGGTGCGCGGGCTCCCCATTTCTGCTCCTGTAGCTCCTGGTTAAACTTCTACTCCATCCTGTAGCAAATTCTTTTTCAGCCTACAGAGCTCTCTTGGCAGTTCGCCTCCCTAGTTCACCCTCCTTCTTTTCTGCCTGAATTTCACCCTCCTGCTCCTAGCACACCTCCTCCTGTAACACTCCCCTCCAGATACTTGCTGCATGTTGTCATATCCTTCCTCCCGCAGTAATGAATTGGCCAGGCTGCAGCCTGCAATGTATGCTCAAATATCAATCTGCTCAGCCTCCTCATTTTCATTGTGTTTCTCTGAAATCCTTCCAGTGTGTGTGGAGATAAATGGACAAAACCCATCCATCCCACTGGCTTGCTAAATGAAGGTTGCAGCACATCACTTTTCAGGTGCTGGTTAATCTGGATTCCCAGCTACCAGTGGCCATGGGAAGCAAATAACACAAGGTGCTGAGAGATAAAAACAAATAGCAGGATTGCTGGCCTGTGATCCTGGAAGAAAAATGCAGGGTTTGTAATGTCCATACAGAGCGGAAATTTTAAAATCTCATCCAAAAGTTCCCCCCACGCAATAAAGTGCAGCGAAGTCAATTTACCCTGGAAGGATGAAGGACTGAGTCAACTCTGCTGGGATTAGAACATGTGGTTCGAGGGATCCTAGGTATTTCGGGTCTGATTCTCAGACCACCCAGATGGCTGGGGGGAAAGAAAAAATAATAATAATAATAAAAAAAGGACCCTATTTGGCAGAACTCTGGATACCCTGCCTGCAGCTAACGCCGTGCACTCACATCTGCACAAATCAAAGGGCAGAGCTGGGTGCTGTTACTCTGACAAATCTCAGATCTGCAGAGCACTCCTGCGGGAACACGTGCATTTAAGTGGGCTTCCTAGATCCCCGAACCTGACACTGAACCACGTATGTATGTTTTTTTTTCCGTGTGCCAGACCATTTTGAGAATTTGTGATTTTACACAATTTTCTGCCTCGGAGGCTTTTCATGTCTGTTCTTTCATGTTTCACCGTACAACTAACAGAGCTAAAGTTTAGAACATTACTCAGGGGTCAGTTTTTAAAAAGTGCCTGTGTGATTTAAGATCGTAAGTCCCACTGTACTGGGTCTGGCTAACAACATTATTTTGAAAGTGGGTGTTGTGGGTTTCAAAATAATGTTGACCTTTAGGGCCAGCTTGTCAACTGCTAGAAACACAAAGGCACAGTGAGCTTTCCAAACGCAGCACATTCCAGTTAATGTCAAACTCTCCCAAGCTCCATTGAAGCTCAGGACCCCCAAGCCAGCCCTGGTAAAGGAGTTAAGTACCTAGAAAATAAGAAAATAACTGTAAAGAACATGTTAATGTGGATGTTTGGAGTCCAGTTTTCAATACTGGGTTGTACAGCTCTTGAGTTCCTGTAGCGCTGATGGGGATGTTTTCTGCCCAGTCTTCTCTCTCTGATAAGGCCATGCATGTGGCAAAGTTTATGGAATAATGTGGTATGGAAAAACTGTACTCGAGGCTTACTGGTATCATAGGACGGACTCCACTTTAAGAGCAAATCTGCTGTGTGCCCCACACCCACTGTATTGGCATGTATGGGACTGGGTTGTGATACAGTTGATGGTGGTAGCTGATAGTGACTCAGGAGATTGTGACCTCTTAGGAATTTCTACACTGATACTGGAGGAACACCTTGTAGTGTGGCAGGAGCCAGGCAGATAGGACGTATCCTCTCCCACCCCCCAAGCAGCAGAAGGACCCACACCGTGGTCTCCCCACTGCCAAGTGCCTGCTGTTGGATTAAATGTGAGAGTTGGGTGCCCTTTCTGTAAGTATTTCTTTTGTACAGGCCTCCTCACAGCAGAGGTATGTCTTTCTGCCTCAGCTCATTTTCCCTCTCTTACACTCCTCCCTACCCATGTCGCTTATAAGAGCAGCTGGGTGCACTCAGGTGTGCATGGAAAATATGCCAGGGCTTCACGTGGAACTGAAATGCTCACATTGAGCTTTCTCTCAGTTCCAGTCTCTCTGAAAGATAAATGTGTTCCTAAATCCTGTGAGGGCCTTTGAAATCTTTTCCTTTTGATCCTGTAAAAGCATCCTGAATAAGAATTTGTCTTACTCCTCCTCTTGCTTCTTCATGGAGTCTTTCCTAGCTTGGTTGTGGAGCTACTTACGTGGCTTTTGATTTGCAAACCAGCTGCAGAACGCGTTACCTGCTGATTGAGTGCTTCATCTGAAAGCCTCTTAAGATCCCACAGAGTAACCACACATCCCAAATTACCACTGGTAGAGGAAGGACTACCAGATTGTGGTTAATACATGACAAATAGGAAAGCTTCGAGCTTACAGCTGCATTAAGGCAATGTTCTTACATGCATATCCTTGTTTGAGACTATTTGTCTGAGTTCTGAGATAAAACACTTGATTTCATATGCTATCTTTCATCCCAACTCAAGTGCAGCACGATATTTTACAGGAGAAAACTGCATTATAGATGTCAAAAAGCAGGGTGTAGAAAGATAAGGTAGTGAAAGAAGTAAAGCATTCAGTCATCAAATCAGTAAATGAAGGGAAGATCAATCTAATGGGGATTAACAAAGAAAGAGATGAGATGTTTGTAGAAGAGATTTGGAAAGAAATGATGAGCTGGTGAGGCAGAGGGACATAGAGAAAGTGATCTAGGCTACAGGACTGTTTTTACGTCTCTCCGCATTCAGGAAAACACCCAAGTATATGCATAATCAGAAATGCACGTTTATGTGTTGACTTCAGAGGAATTTAAACGTGTGTTCACATACTGTCCTGGATAGAGGCATTCTTCTGAAGATGCCATAAAATAGAAATCGTTACTAAATCCCCCCTTGTGTAGTCCTGCTGGAAAAAAAAAATAGAGATTTTTCATGTGACAACATAGATTTGGCAGCTGACTTCAGACCTGTTACAGTAATGGATTATTTGTCGGTATTCTTATGAAGAGCTTCACTTCAGTAATGTTTCTCTAGATAATTTTGGCAAAGTAGAAGTCAAGGTCTAAGAGGGACTTGAAGAGGGACTACAGCTTCATGGTTACTTCCACGTAACATTGCTGTGAGTGCAGCATTATCACTGGGATCCTGGGGCTGTTGTCAAACCTGGACTTGGAGGAACCTGGCCATGGTGGTACCATGTTCAGAAAGACTCTCAAGGAGCCATGGGTGATTTCTGTTCCCTGGAAGGAACTGAAATGAGGTCTTTGCTGCTGTTTTACCCTGGTCACAAGGCACTCAGTTTGTGATGGCATCTTGGGCTGAGTGGTGGTACAGCACGAGAGTTAGTATGCAGCAGGGGCCAGGTCAGGGTGGATTCTAATATATGTAGACCAGTGAGAAGAATATTGAAGTTGGCTCCCAGGGGAGAAATTATGTGAAACTTATTTGTAGCTTTTACCCTAGTCCTCCAGCCCAACTGTTTCTGTGTAAGAAGTAATGCCAAGAACCCATGGAAAGCAAGGTATCTGCAAAGTTTTGTCCAGCTGAATGCTTTGATATAGCCCTTACCTGTTCGTATATTATTCCCAGTAAAAGTCTCTAAACAGAGAACCGATCATGCTGAAAACACTGTTGGCAGATCCCAAACCACTTTATTCACTTGAATAAAAAAGACTTTCAAACTCCATCCAAATTTCCAGCCATTTTTGGAAAAAAATTTGTACACACACACATAACCAAACCAAATTTTGAGTTAGGTCAGGAAAGTTCAAACCTTCCCTCGGGGCAGTCAATGATGAGATGACCAGAATGGAAGAGAATAAATGGAATTGAGCCAACTTAGATATTTTGCAACCCATGTCTTTTTAAGAATCCCGTGGGACCCTTCCTGAGGACAAATATGGTGGACTTTGGGGCTCTGATGGATAGGAATGACAGCCGCTCCGTGTTCCTCACCAGAGCATCGTCACATGGCATTGCCTAGTGAGTCAGAGGGAAAGGCTCTCTCCCACCAACACCACTTCCTCTGTGTCCTGGGATTTTCTTTGCAAGTCATCTATTCAAGACTTGGCTGGGTCTTGACCTCTCTTGGCATGTGAGATCTAAACCTGGTATGACTCCAGATTCCCCTCAACCGCGTCTGGTTTGAATCCTGTCAGTGCCGAGACGAGTGTTACCGCAAGAATAAGAAACTCTTCAAAGCGTTGTTTGTTTGTTTTTTAAAGAGCTGGCTTCTGCCAAATGTGAAGAAGGTAAGAGCACGGTGAGCTGTAGCTTCTTTCCCTTCAGGTCCTGATGTGCTGATGGAACTCAGGATCCTATCAGCCTGGTTTCTCCATGTTTGATATCTGCAGAGGACGGTTTGCATTTCTGTTGAAGTATGTGACGGTTTTTGATAAGAACAGATGCTGAGCAGAGACTTGGGCTTGGTTTGCACACAGACATTGCATTGCTTCAGGTACGTCAAACTGGTGCAGTGTACTGGGTGAGTGACCTGTCCCAAGGTGACTCTGAACGGCACAAACTGAGGGACAGAAAATTCCTCGAGGTGCCTTCTGCTGAAGAGCAGATCTTGCTTCCTCCCCATAAACTTCCACTGGATTCAGTGGTTTCCTATCCCTTCATTTGGTTTTTGACTGTGTTGCCAAACTGGCCTTTATCCAGATTCTGGTTGCTGTGATTGATTTCATTGCTTTACTTTTCATAAACCCAACCCCAACCCTACCGGCTCTGTGTTCATTGGTGGCTTTTCTCCCAGGCAGGGCAATTTTGTGGTTCACACATTCACCGGCAAAGCTGCTGCAATCTGTGAACTCCCAGGGCAGTAAGGACTTGTGTGTACGTGTGTTTGTGTGTGTGCAGTCTCAGTGTGAATCTCTTCCATCCACTATCATTCACAATGGGTGAAAGCTACACTGAAAGATAATCTCCCTGCCTACAGTGCATCATGGTCTGCACTCCCCTGATTGCATTTGAGTTTCAAATGAAAGAGCCTTCAGAGTCTGGGAGCAAATCTTCTCGACACGGGGGGCTTGAAATTGAAGTGAAACTGGAGACTTATAGAAGCTCTTCTTGGAGGCTAAAAGATAGAGATTGTGCTGCCAGGGAATCTGGCATTGTTGGGAGTGTTGCAAGAACTTGTCAAATACGCCAGTAAAAATCTACGGGTACAAAAGCATGGGCTGCATTTGTTGTTCATTTTTGGCTTGTCGGACTTTCAGCCTGCTTCACTGAACAGCAGAATGAGATCTTTGAAGTGGTACTTGTGTAATTAAAATTTGATTTCCTACCCACAGGTCCTTACAGCTCGACTTGTGCTTCCTCAGTCCCTCAGATACTTCAGTTCAGAAAACGAACTGTGCTTTCTTGTACCCTTTTTATTGGCTACAAGCTCTTTTACAGCCAGCATCAATGGTTGTATTAATCCTTACAGTATTCATGAGTACCAAATGTGTACTGCGGTGCTGAGCAGGAGTAATTATTTTGCCATTACACTGTGAACAGCTTTAAAACTTGCATTATAACGTGATGCACATAAAGGGAATTGTTAATATTAGAGGTTCTTTTCTGGACAGTTGAATTTCCTTGGTTACTAATAATGCTATCGATTATTTAAATGGTAAAACATTTAAAAAACCTTCTTTACTGTCATATATTTTGCTTATTTTAGCAAATTATGCATAAAATGCAACTAAAACAAAACCCAAAATATACAAAGTGCAGGTCCTTAAGTCCTATTTTCAAAGTAAACTCAGAGCCCAAGGTATTTAGACATCCCGCTCCCATCGCCAGCCCAGTTCCACACTGAATGTGTGCAGGAGCTCACACCCCACTGAAAGCGATGTGGACCACAAAAGAGACTTAGAGGTGCTATGGGAGGACTGATGGGATTTTTCAAGAGCTGCTGCCACATGGAAAACCTCACTGCTGGAATTTCAGCATAGACTTGATTTTCAGGGTTAGTTAGTTGATCGTTGTTGTCTAAATAGGTTAAGTAATCCACTGCACCTGAGCAGTTACATTTTCTCATTCCCAGACCATGGTACAGTGGCCCAGTGTTTGGCTTTTCCACAACTGGAGAGAAATGTTAAAATTTTGTGCTGAATTATTAAAACCGTTGCAAATGTTTTTATTCAAATATGAGTACCTTTAATATCCCTTCTCTTGAATTTTAAATACAACCAATAGTTGGTGACTTGATTACCCAGCAATATCTCTCTTTAAGAAAGCCATTTTTACCTTTTATTAATAAAATCAGTGTATTTACACAGTTCCAGCCTAAGCCCATCTTGTTTAGACTGAGTGCATTGCTTAAAGGGCATATAATGTTAATAACCTTTGGCTAGCCTGAGACTTTACATCATGCTCCACAATGAGTCCCACAGTGATCTTTATCCTATGCAAAAAAAAATCTCTTTCATTCTAGCTAAAATGTAGAAAACAATACAAAATACCACAATTCTCTAGTCACTTTAAACCATCCCCAAAAGTGAGGAGTGAGGTTATAGTCAGAGTACCTATAGTATCATCCCAGACAGACTTTTGGCTGTTGTTTGGGAAGCAATGGGTATGCTGTATGAGTTGGGCATCTGCAATCAGCCATGCAAATAACACCTCTGCCTCTTCCTCAGCTCTGCATGGTTCAAGGGCTTGGCAGAGCAGGTAGAATTGGGGCTGGAGGTCTTGTCCTTCTCATCACTTAGGTACTGTAACAGGAACATAGCCTGTTGTTCAGTGAAATACAAGAGAGGAGGTCTTTGAGGTTTGTGGAATGATGAGGAACCTCCTCCTTATGCCCCAGTCCATCAGCATGGGCTATTACCAGAGCTGCTAGCAAGAGGAGGATGTCTGGGAGCATTTGCAATCTCTGATGCTGTAAAAACAAACCCTGTTTTGCAGGCAGCACCCCAAAACCCAGCTACAATTCCCACACAAGGTTAAAGGGTGGCTGTGCCTCTGCCACTGCTGCATTTAGGACAGAAGCAGCTTCAGTGACTTGGAGTCAGCCTGGGACTTTTTCCAAAGAGAGTCTTTTGGGAATCAGATGTGACATCTAAAGTTGTGGCGGGCTCATTTAAGGCTCAGCTGAAGACTGCAGATAGTGAATTTCCTTTCTTTTCCCAGCTGAGCTTAGTGCCTTGTTTTTGACAGAGTTGAAGGAAGGTTTGGGGCATCTAAAATCGATGTGGGGCACCAGGCAGGTAGAAAGACAGGTGAGAGCTGTGGCTGGGGGAAGCAAGGCACACCTTTGGAGTGTGGTGGCACGGCGATGAGCTGTGCTATGCTCAGCTGTCCACTCCTACCATCCACTGGTCCCTGCCACAACCGCAGCGGATGCGCGAGGGCGGGCTCTTCCACCTCGAAAAGCCGTGTGCGTGTGTATCATTCCCCAGCGAAGACAACGATGACTCTTTGAAATGTTTTCCTGCATTTGCATTTACAAAAGCTGGATAAGCCTTTAAAAAAAAATCTGATAAGTAGCAGGCAATTGAATTAACCACTGTTGACTGTATTGCTGTCTCTTAACAAACTCCATCTGTATGGTCTCCCTTTGTAGACACAATTTTATAACTTAATTTCCCTACCAAAACATCAGTGTTTACTTAGTAAGAAATCTGTTCTTTGTCAGCTTAAAACAGTGATTTCTTTATTACCACTCTGCGCAAGGAATGACAGCACAGAGTTGGCACTGGAGCAAGTCTGGTTGAGTCTACAGCGTTGTAATGGAAACAGGGTGAACCGAGGGTCAAGTATAATGGGATTTGTATACAGAAATGTGTCTGCATAAGGAATAGCTGCATGAGATAAGAGAATGAAAGATGAGGCCCGCAGGTCTCCCCTTGCGTGGCAGTGAGCCGCTGGCGGCAGGAGGGAGGTGTGACAGTAGGTATACAGGACCGCTGACTTCGGGAGACAGGTTTGCCTCTGCGCTGGTGTGGCAGAGGTGCCTAATTTGTGTGTGCTCTGGTGCTAGCTGGCTTTAGTGGCTGTTGGGTGGACTGGGTGGTGGAGGGTGATTGCCCTGCAAATGCCACCTATGCGATTTTTCTTGGTTTGGAGAAGCACAGGGCTTTTCCAGCTATTACAATCTGTGGCCTCCCAAAAAATTTTCCAGCAGGGTTGTCAAACACAGCATAGTGAATTTAGCCTGAATGACAGGAGGCTCACAGGGCTTTTTGTTGTCTTTCACAGCACCTATAGGAGTTCTTTGTGATTCCCAAGGGTTTTGCAGAGCTCAGTTTGAAAAGCACGAGTGTAAGTCTTCAGCAATAAATAGCAGGGGAACATCAGCACCCTATTTCTTACACAATAAATATGTTAGATTTTCTTTTGTCATTTGTGAACTGGAAAGCAGCAGCAGAGAATGACACAAATGGAGCAAAAGGATTTTTGGGTGGTACGTGGTCGATGATATAAAACACCTCATTCCTTCTTATCACAGGCTGGTTTGCGGGGGCAGCCTGGTTCCTTTGAAGTCTGTCGGAGTTGTACAGTTCTGCTAGCAGTGCAAGGGTTCTACCAGAGGACCAGGCTTTGGTTTATCACATTTCATTTCCCTTGCAGTAGAGCCATCCTCAGTGTTAACACTGCATGCTAGAACTGGTAGAGAAATGCCAGGTGTTTATCACAGTCAGTTGGAGAGAGATTCTGCTTTCTCTGAATTATTTGTGTTCATCCTTTCCATATGGAAAATTAACCGCTGAACATTGTCCAGATTTTTAAAACATCCATGTTTCATTCTGCTTTACTTTCTTTCTAATGATTAAAAAAAAAAAAAAAAAAAAAATTGAAAAAAAAAGTGATAGGTTAAAAAGAAGAAAGAGTAAGTATATTGTTAATTCTTGCTTTACACAGAAAGCTCCAGACATTTCTGAAAGAAAAGCTCGTTAGGAATAAAAAGGCTTTTCTCCCTGCAGTCATGTTATCAGTGAAAAACTTTTACCTAGTTCTGCTCTTCAGCATGTAATTGCTTGCTGTTCAGCATCCTTGTAGCAAAGGAAAGGATGGTTAGATCAGCCAGCCCGCTGGATCAGATCTTACATTACATCTTGAGCTCTTCGAGTGCCATTAGCATTTCCTTTTAGAAGTGAAGAAATATTGACAGTTTGGTAGGTTATCTCGCATTTTACTGCACGTTAGGGCACTTCAAAGTCTTTATGTAGTGATGGGAACTGTCACGAAGTAGATGTGAAAGGGGCCTTTGGTCCAACTAAACCTGTCAGCAAGAAGATTTAGGGCAGATGGTTATTATTAGAAATCAATGTATTTATTATATATTGTTCAGGAATATTTCCCTTTTGAGGTTTCTGTGAGTGCTGTTGCTGTTTAAAATGTGTCAAATGCCAATAAAATTAATTCCTACAGAAAACCTGTCGAGCTCCAACCCAAAGCTTTGCTATTATTGGAATGTGTCTTTTTTACTTCTTTGTGCTGTGATGCACCAGAGGCAGGTACGTGCAGCACACCAGCAGCATATTTGGGATGTGCATACGTGCATGTGAGATGTGTTTCTGTGGGGCTATCACAGTCACCTGTACCTGCAGAGCTCCTCTTACTGCTGTGTCTAAAAAGGTTTTGTAGAGATCAGTGCTGTACCTGTTCCTGTTCATTTTATTCCCCTTTGTCAGCCACATTTTTCTGGTCACTTCCAGTTGGTTACAACAGCTTGGTGCTGCTTAGGGCAAGCATTGCATCTTTCTGAAGCATGAACTCCAATGGTTTTCCCTTCTACTTCAGAAGAGAGGCATAAATAATTGCTGGCTTTTTATAATTAGTTGGGTGTACATTTTCCTTCCTTGGTGTCTTGCTTAGTTATAGAATTTAAAGATCTTGAATTCTGGGAAGAAAACATTCCCAATAGAAAAGGGGGTATTAGCAGCAACATTAATGCTGGAAGACGCTGCCCTGGAACAAAGATTCATTTTCCATTCACCCCATGATTTACAGCACATTCCAACCAAGTGATTTGGCTATGGTCTTCTGGCATAACATTGTTTGCCCTTTCCATGACATTTTGCATATAAAGAAAAGTTATGAGCTTCTTGGGCATTCAAGGTACCAGGAAATGCAGGAGTCTACCTAATTTGTTAACATGAAATTATAGATGTCTGACATAGGCTCCGTTAGTTAACATTGGCTAGAGTAATGCTGCAGCCAGTTGATTGTATTACAGTCATGATGAAGAGGAATGGTCCTTTTTTGCTTTTCTGGGATATGACGGGTACGGAGCCAAGGCAGATTTAAAATGTAATGAATGAATAAGCGTTTTCTATGGTTCGCTTGACTCTTCCATGAGCTCCGCTGCTGCAGTGTTGCTGCTATTGACTCACCATCTCCATGACAGGTTGGTGCTGGCACAACATGTACTTCTCAGAAGTACTATAGGGGTAGTCTTTTAAATGTTAAGCCCTCATCGCACTTGAACGTTGATTTCTTTTAAGGCAGAAAAACCCCACCCAAAAGTAGCATGGGAAGAAGACACGAAACAGGGATCACTTCCCATTTGTTTGCCAAAGCCCAGGGTCTTCACAGCTACAAGCAAAAGTATTCACTCGAAAGTGCTAATACCCTAACCATGTGTCCCAAGGGAAATCAGTCAGATGCAGATAAACGGCTGTGTCACATCCGACACATCTTTCTAACACCCATTTCCCACACACTCTCCCCAGTGCAACATCCCCTCAGATCCTCCTCAGCCTCCCGCTCAGCTCTGCCGTCCGGATCTGGTCCCTGCCTCCACCTTGCCCCATCTCATTCCTCGCTGCTTCCCACTTCACTTGCCCCTGACACCCCCAAAGCTGCTTCCCAGCCCTCATCCCTTCCCTGCCCTGAGCCCGCAGTGTTTTAACACCCCGGCCTTCACATCTTGTGACTATTGGAATCAAGTTCTCACGTCTGGTGGTTTGAACCTGAAGTTCACACACCTCCAGGTTTGCATCGTTCCTTCAGTCTGTTGCCAAACGACTTCTGTTGGCTCTTGCACTTTTATCCGTGCTTTCTTTCATGCCTTTTCTCTCGCCTTCCTTCTCTCTCTCCCCCTCAGCTACTTTCCTTGAAGTTCCCCTTCTTACAATACACTTCGTCTCTGAAGGCTTTCATCATTAATCTCTCAAGAAACTATCTTAGAGACTCATCTACCGTGCTTTGATTTATTCATTGTGTTGGTTTTTTTTTGGCGAGTATCTCGCAAGAACTGAGGTGGTCATCCTTCTACCTCCATCGCTAAAGGAAAGCTTGTGTGAAAAGGTGGGCTTTCAGAACTTAAATTAAAAGATCATGTAAGTAAGATAATTGGATAAAAAAGGATATTAGGATCTGAAACAGAATGTTTACTTGCTTTGATGTGCTTTGGGAACATATGTCTGCACAGTGGGCTGTGTGGCTGATTAAGTATAAAACAACCCAGGAAAAAATCACCACTATTAAGCTTAAATCAAAGATCTCTCCTCACGACACTAATTTGATTTGGGTTTGAAGGTCCCGTATCAACTCTAATTTCTGCCTTTGATGTCTTGCTTCTTTGTGTGTTGTATAATGGAGGGCAACCTTACTTATTAAAAATATGCATTTTTCTTCCATTTTAAAAGCAAATATTGTTATTGTTGTTATTATTGTGTTGCAGTTGTGCCTACAAGTGTCAGCCAAGGCTAGACCCGCATTGTGCTAAATGCTGCATAAATAGAATAAGAAACCGTACGTAGTTAGGACAGTTTCTAATGTGAGGACTGGTTCCTGTACAGGATTACTTCTGCTCCCAGCTTTGCTCCCTTGTCCCAATAAGGTTGCCAGCAACATGTGAGCTCAAGAATGTCACTAACTTTTGGCGGACCTTAAATGGGGGGAAAAAAAAAATCAAGTTCCAAACCAAAACACTTTTGATTTCATTGATAAAACATAGTAATACAGTTACATCAAGTAGAATTAAATCTTTGTTCTGTTTGTTCTTGGTTCAATATATATTGCTGAAATATCGTCTAGGTGTTTTAACTTATGATTCAGTTGGGTGTGTATGAAAACAGAATGGTCTTTCAAAAGGAAATATGAAAGATGTCTGCCTTTTTCTTAACTTTTAAAGAAAAAAAAATCTTTTTCTTACCTGGAGCAAATATATTAAATTGACCTCACAGGCTAGAAGTTGCATTAAGTCCTGAATGCATTTTTCTGGGGAATGGAAAAAAATACATTAATAAATTGGTCCCACCATAGATTACTATACTGTTTCCATGGTGTAGATGGAAAACAGTGATCGACAAATTAGAGGCCTGGTCTTGTTGTTCCTGTCATCAGTGGCAGAGTTTCCTTTGACTACAGTGGTACAAGACGAGACTTGAAGGTGTAATTTTTAAAGGTATTTAGACAAGTACCACTGCCAATAGATGCGTAGTAGGTTTTTTTATAGACCTAAAACCTTCTAAAAGCAATGCCTTATCACAAATTCACAGATAAAGGATTTTATATGCAGAGATTTGTGTCTGTTAAGACCCCAAGTAGCTTCCATCGTTATCTGATCTGACATCTGTGATGCTGGGCATAGGATTTCCCCTTTTGTTTCTACAGTGGGAGAAATTAGACTTTCCTACTATTAAAACTCCAAACCTTGTGATACATTTAGAGCCCATCTTTTAGAAAAACATCTAGTTTTGCCATGAAGTCTTGCAGCAGTACTGAATTTACCACTTCCCTCTATAAACTGTTCTAATGGGAACTTGCCCTCACTGTTAAAATATCTTTTCTTTTTTTCTTTTTTTTTTTTTCTTTTTTTTTTTCATGCTTTCAATGCCTCAAAGCCATATTTGAGGGAAGAGGAGAAAACATGAACTCAAAGCATGCCTGTTAAATTTCTGCAGGGAAGCTGTAGCAATTTTTGTCCAGCTTCACTTTAAGTGAGAGCATTGTTGAATTGCTTAAGGTAGCTCTGATTTTCTGTAACATTCATCTTTGTGGGTGTGAAAAAAAATGTATTAATCCCATTTTAGAGATGATAAATTACAGGAAAAATAAATAAAATGACTTCTTCTGAGCAATCCCAGCAGAGGAAGGCTGTTACATGTGATGTCTTTTGGGTCCCCATCTCCTTAGTGGGACACAGAAGCTGGCGTCTTTGAGTTGCTAGCCCTGTATGGGAGCACTAAGTCACTTTATCGGATCATTATCACCTTGCTTCGGTGTCAGGAGAGCTGGGAAGCAGGACGGATTCCCCATCACATCATTACCAGGCTGCCCTATGCTCCTGGGCATTCGCTGGAGGTCGGGGCAGCTGCAGGGAAGCTCCATGCCCCTTCCTCCCAGTGCGTCACAGCCTGTGCGTCCTCTGCTTTCCAAGTGGCAAAAAAATGGAGGGGGGCAATATTTGTGAATGATCAAATGCCACATGCATCTGATCATCGTGGCCCAGGGCTGACCTCTGAAAGGTGCCTCATTTTGAGGGACCTCGCAGATTTTCATCCTGAGGGTACCACGCAAGTGTCGCGACCTCCCACCCTTCCTGCTGTAAGGGACTTTAAATCAGAAATAAACAGAGGTGAAGTCAAGGGGCTAGCTGTTTAGACTGAACCGTTCGGCTGGGGTACTGTAGGTTTCCTGCTGGATAAAGCTGTGGCATCCCATATGTAGAGTGTCTGCCACAAGTGTGGACCCTTTTTTGGATAACCCTATGGCTCTCCTACATCTCCTTCGGACTTTGAGTGGTATTCTGGATACACAGCGTTTGTGAAAATCAGGCCAGGATGTTCTATTTCTGTTATGAAACAAAAGCAAGGATTTATTATGTGGAGTTTGGATGGGATAGTTGGCTTTAAAAGATTTTTTCTTCTTATAGGAAAACACTACCAGACTATGATACCCCCGTAAGCAGTTCTGTTCCTAGCTTCCATTCCTGTGTAGCAGCATGCAGTTTTTTATTGCACAGCAAAACAATTGCCTGCAAGTGTCCATATTCCATTAAGCATATGGAAAAGTATTCAGCCCTTTGTTTTCTGCTGAATGAATACATTTGGCACATAGCTATTAATTTAGACTAGTCATGGGACATTAGTGCCGTTTAATTGTCCCCATTTTTCTGGGTTTTATTTAACGGATGGAGAGTATTTCAGAAATGTGCAACTTCTTTAACTGTTGCATTCATTGCCGGGTACCCCTTGTGGAGGCTCCAGACCTGCATGCGGCAACAGGGAGATGGTGCCACATCTCCCTCATAAAAGATTTTGGGATGGCTGGTTCATGACTGCAGGTAAACAGTGTAAGCATTTATGCTAACTGAGGAGCATTATCCACTGCCCTAGTGAAAACTTGCTCTGTAAAGCATTAAGCAGAGTGAATTGCCTCCAGCACTGCCCTGCAGCCCTTAGATGGGGTCAACTAATTTCTCCCCAATCTCAGTGTCTCTCTCTGTTAGCGAGCAGGGAAGGCAGAGCCTCTTCTGGGTGGGTGGGGAAATGAATCAGGGCTGGTGCACTTCATCAGAGATGCAATTTGCTATACAAGTCCTGAGCATTAATTATAGAGCCTGGGCTTCTTGCCGCAGCCGCGGGGAAAACAGGCCCCTGGCTCCCATTAAATTTAATGGCATTTGGACACCTAATTCCCTTAGCCTATTTGAAAACCAGAATGCCAGTTCCTTCAGAAATGCACGTGGTCAGGTGAAATCCCTTGTCCCGCTGCAGGCAGAAGACTTTCACACTGCTGGCTTCAGCAGAGCCAGGAGCTCTTCCCCAGGCACTGGGGTGTTTGGGGCATGATTTATGGGTCAAGGAGGAATGGGCAGGGGCTTGGGGCATGGGGCTGGGCAGTGCCCACGAGTAAAGGCACTGAGCCAGACATCTGTGCCTCCGCAGAGCAGCAGCCCATCCCTCTCCCTTTGCTCCTCCTTTGTCTAGGAGCAGCCCTGCGAGGCTCCGGCCGCCTCTCCGCCTCTCGCTGTGCGTTGGCAGCGTGCCAATGTGACGGCACAGCCCAGGGCTGGGGGTCAGATAAGGAATCATGCCAGTAAGGCAACTGGAAAGAGAGGGGAAGACCAGTTTTTGGGAATCTGGGGGCAGAGGAGGCTGTGGCTCCAGCCACGTGAGCTATTCCTGGTAGGCAGCTATCAGAAGCCGTGTTATTTTGGGACGTGCTTTGCTAGAATTGTACAACAGTCAGAGGTGATTCCCATCTGAAAGGGCTTTCAGGAGCCAGACCTGACTGAGGACAGCTATCCTGACACACAGACAAGGAGATGTGGCTATGAGAGGCTTTAAGCAAAGCTGTCAGGACAAACTTGCTCTCCAGCCTGGTCTTCCTGTGCAGGGCCAGCCTCCTCTTGAAATCCCGCCCGGGTCTCCAGCTGCATGCATTTTGGGGGAATTCTTGATCTTTTTCCCAGTGTTACCTTTTTGGCCAGGGTGGAGTTTTCCTGTTCTGAGGGACTCCAGCATTTCTGCCCAATTTAGCATGGGGAAAATGAACAGCAAACCCTTCATATTGTTATACACATTTTAGATGTCGGCCTCACAGTTTGATCAGCGGAGGCTCCGAAGGCTCGTAAACCTGGTAATACATAGTTTCAAGCCTGCATCAAAGAAGTTCACAACCCTTTTGGGAGAAGCTGTGAGTACTGATGAAAGAGGGAACTTATTGTATATGTAAGAAAACTTCTTTCATGGCTTATGTATTAAGGCAGGCTCTGTGGCCCAGGGAAGATTGGGGCTGCTTTTAATTTACATCCCCCCCTCACTTATATTAAGTCTTCGTCAGAAGAAAAATTAGTCAGATGTTTTCTTAATGACATCATTTTTTTTAATCCTGTTTCATTTTTTCCAGATGAGGCGGTGGAGATTATTAGAAATGAATTGAAACTAAATCTGGAACAGAGGCTTTGATTCACTTCTCCCTCCTCCCCAGTAGAAATAAATCGGCCGGCTCCGTGTTCGGCCACCGTTATGAGCAGCCTCAGCAGCAAGCGGCCCTCCTGACGGCCCTTTCCAAGGGTGGCTTCCGTCACCCCGTAATTTGGGTAATGAACTGCTGGAGCGACGCAGGTGGGGAGCTTATGAGGTCTGAAATAGCGATGCCATCATAAGTTTGTCTTTCGGCGCCGTGAAGGAAAACAGGCTGGATCCCGCTGGGTGTTCCTCTGGCGAAACCCAGCTCTCGGCGCGAGGAGCGCATGCCGGCGGCTCTGCATCGCCGCCAGTCCCTCACCCAGCTTTGTATCTGATACGGTTTCACTGCCTTGTATTTCACACCAGTGAGCCACGCGGTGTAGTGCTACAGGAGAGTACTTTGAACTATAAATATTTTAAAAGACATTTAATTTACTACCCATCAGCAGAAAGTGTTCAAAAAACCACAAGGTTTACTAATTTATCAGAAAGACAGAGAAACACACAGAAGATCAAACAAAGACAAACACGCTCGTAAACTGCTGAATAAGTCTGCAAAACTTATATTACGTTTCTGTGTGGTTTTGTTGATATGCAAGTATTATAAATAAATTAGAGTGCACCTGAGCTGTTGATAAGGCAGGGTGGGACTGACATCCTGAGGTGCAGGTGGCGTGCCTGAACTGCTCAGACCCTCGCGCTTGTGGTTATCTGTGCGCAGAGACGGATTTGCTCACTAGTGGCAGCTTTGGATAATCTTAGGGCAGGGCACTGGTAATGCCACCCCATAGCTCAGCCCGCATCCCACATCCCTTCCCCAGGACTGCCAGATCCACATGGTGCCCCATTCCTGGGGTGCCAACACATCGGGCACACATCCATCTCCCCCAGCCCTGCTGGGGTGTCCAGGCAGGGCCCAGTGCTGGCCCTGGCATGAGCCCTACTCCAAGCAGCTCTGGCAGCATGGGGGAGGCTAACGCAGAGCAGATTTAGCTCTGCCATTTGGCCTGATGGCAGCTCTGCCTGTTTTGGTGTCTAGCTCAGATTCTCTACTTCTCAGGTCACGGCCTGTCATTCTTTCTTCCCCTCCTCGCATCCTCTGCGGTTTGCATAAGAGGACGGAGGATACAGGAATAGATGTGTCTGGGAGATGTCTGCTTGATTTCTCTTCTGTCTTTGCCCACCCTGTGAAAACTGCTCAAGTGCCGAAACACGTCTCTGACTTTTTTTTTGTTACCTGCTGAATCCCCAGCATTTGCTGGCTCCTTTCTCAGGTAACATTTAGCCTGGGGAAGATCTGAGGCATTTAGCAGTGGTGGCCCCCAGAAAGCATGCAATAAAACCTCTCCTGAACTTTTGCCCTCTGAACTGTAGGGCCGACCTGTCAAGGGGGTTTGTGCAAGCCCTGATGGACGCGGGCGGGAGGGCCGCGCGGTCGGGGCCGCCGAGCTGCATCCACTCATGTGGCTGGGTGGACGCTGTGGATGTCCCCAGGTCCCCATCCTGCCCATGTGGGGGCTGGGGCTAGCTCCAGGCACACAGAAGCTGCTTTGGCCCCATGCTGCCTACACCCCTCAGCAAGGCAGCCCAGGCAGGGCAAGCCGCCGGGCACCAGGTGATTTTTAGCCCTCTTCTTAACCTCCTCCCAGCAGGGTCAGAGGGAAAAGTGTGGCCGCAAGTGACAGCCTCTCTCTGTTTCCTCCTCAGGCCTCCTCCCCTGAGCGGCAGCCCCGTCATCTCCGACATCTCCCTCATCCGCCTGTCTCCGCACCCCGCCGGGCCCGGCGAGTCGCCCTTCAGCCCGCCGCACCCCTACGTGACGCCCCACATGGAGCACTACCTCCGCTCCGTCCACGGCAGCCCCACGCTCTCCGTCATCTCCGCTGCCAGAGGCCTCAGCCCCGCCGACGGTAAGAGACCCCCGCCACCGCATCCTGCCTGTCACGGCCGGTCCTGGGTTCACCGCCGGGGATGCCTGTGTTGTGCCGCTTGTCGCTCACCAGCGCTGAAATTCCCTGCAACCCAGGGACATACAGCTGTGAGGGCTCCGCAGCTGCTCTCTGAAGTGGGAAAGCTGTCTCTTTTTCTTTTCCTTTTTTTTTTTTTTTTCCCTCTTCTTCCCCTTTAACTACACATTTGTTTTGCATCATTGCGCTGAGAAAGCAGAGCGTGAGAATAGCTATTACCACTGGATCGTATTATAAATATTTTGCTTAAAGTATGTTCCTTTCTGCAGCGCTCTCAGCTCTCTTCTGAGCTTTCCTGCTCTGATGTCTCTACCAGGAGCCTTGCTCCCCTCCAGAAGGGTCACAGTTGTCCTGGCTGCCTGGCGTGTCCGTAGATGACCCAGCAGAAAGGAGGCGATGCCGGCTGGGTTGTCTCCCCTTGGCTTTGTGGCTGGGGGCGTGCATGGCTCCAGGGCGAAGGAGTGGGCCTTTCTTCCTCCTTGCTCTAAAGCCGCTCTGCTGAAAGTACTCAGGAGAAGGCAGGGCTGTGTGGAAAGCTGGTGTTCAGAGCATGTGGAGGTGGTAGTACCCACCCAGCCCAGGCAGACCACACGTGGGGTCAGCATGGGCACTGGCTCCCATGTCCAGAATAAAAATAGCCAAGCAGGGAAAGGGGAAAATACAAAGCTTTCCTGGGAGGGTTCCAGGACCTCAGAGCTCGTTTTTGAAAGGCGGGGATAGATCTGTGTGAGTTCCTTTGGTCATCAGTATTTCATATGGATGGTGAATTTGGGCTGCTGTGTATGTCATGTTGACTATAACATGACCCCGCTTTGACTTGGGGAGCTGCCAGCTGTGACTCACTTCACCAGAAGTGCTTTATCAGACTGCACACCCAGCAAATCCCAGTGTCTCTCAGCTCCTGAGCCACCACTGGGGCAAACAAAACACAACAGAGAGCAATGAGTCCCTGGTTTACTGTCTGGCAGCATTAAACCATCTCCTGTGGGCAAAAAAAAAAAAAAAACACAAAACATTCCTACAGTGATTGGGAGATGCATTATGCCTCCTTCCCTCTCCTAAAATGTGATCTTGATGTAGAGGGCTTCCTTTCCACAGCCTTACCAGGGCTTGAGTTCCCAGCCGCCAGCAGCGCAGAGGCACGACGGCTGCTGTGTGCATACTCTGTCCCGTCCTCCCCCGTCAAAGCCAGTTTCGTTATTTGCTATGAAAAAGAGGCATTGTGTTTTGGGTTGCGTTGCTTTTCTTTTCTTTTTTTTTTTTTTTTTTAAGGCCGCGGTAAATAAGTTAATGGGGCAAGTGGGTGGGGAGGCAGGTTTGAAAAATTACAGCTGGGAGAAAGTGAGCGTAATTGGCTTTGGCAGCCAAAATGGTTTTAGGCTGCCAGACACTAAACCTAGCTCTATGCATTAGACCTTGGCTTTAATTTCCTCGCACCGCTATCGGGAACTGGGTTGCATTTGTCTTTCCTTCCTAATAGGCAGGGATGTGGATGCTGACAGGGTTACTGCTGCCGGCGGCCGGGCCCTCTCCCCCCTCCCTGGGGCGACGGCTGCGTCCGAACGGGAGGATTATTAGAAGGGGGAACGAGAGATTGTTTATAAATTTGCGGAAATGGAGGAATGCAGAGGCCCCAGCTTAGTTTCTTTTGTCCGCAGAAACACGCCCAAGCTCACGTCACGGCCACGCTGAGCGGGGCCGCGCGGAGAGGGCTGGCGGGGGGCGCGGGGGGGGACGGGGCCGCCCGCCTCAGCGCCGAGGTCTAACGTCCTCTGGGAACCTTCTCCCCATGTTCTCCTCTTCACCCCCGGCTTCAGCAGTGGCTCATGAGCATCTGAAGGAGCGAGGCCTCTTCGGGCTGCCCCCACCACCGCCGGGAGCCAACCCTGCAGACTACTACCACCAAATGACGCTGATGGCCGGCCACCCCAACCCCTACGGGGACATCCTGATGCAGAGCGGGGGAGCAGCCAGCACGGCACACCTCCACGAGTACCTCAGCCCCGTCGACGGTGAGTAGTGGATCAAGCCACCAAAACTCGGGGCAGATGGATGGGGCTGTCTTTCAGGTGGAGGTTGCTCTACGTGGTCACCCTGTCCTGATGAAACCTGTGGGCCACTGGATAATTTTTGGCTTGAAACATCACCTTGTTCCATACATCTATATATAAAATATGCCTAATTTAAAATATATGCACTGAGGTGTTTTGGAAGGGCTGTTGCATGGGTAGGAGGTGGGCTGGTCAAGTGGACAGGGCAATGCTGCTGTCCCACTGCCTTGCCCGTGGGCAACCACTGCATGCTGTGGGGAGAGCCCCAGCTCCAGCTTCTTGTCCTGCCCACCTGCCCCAACGTTTTGTCCAGCCGGCATCTGGGGCAGGCACTGGCCACTTCCCCCTGTTGCCATGCTTGGCACAGCAGGACCCTCCTCTGGGTTTGGAGACTGTAAAACAAAACCCCCGAGGAGAAAAAGTACGTTAACAGGGAGCTACGGTGGAGAGGATTGTGTTCATACTTTGTGGGAGGAAAAAAAAATTGCAGGAATGCTGTATTTATACTAGTATCAGACATTAGAAACCCAGAAAGTTCTGGTTCATGGCTAAACGAAGAAGAAATAAAATGATGTTAATGATTGCAGTGCTGAGTCACCCCCATGGCCTGACCGCTGCCCTGGTGTGATGGGTAATGTTTATGTGGGAGAGTATCTGAGGTCCGGCTGATTTTTAGAGCCGCTAGAAATTTCTTTCCTTTCACTTTATGCCATACATGTATCTTGTAAAAACTAGGGTTACACAGATATTCAGGAGGGCAGTTTGAAGATTAGTTCTGCTGCAAGAAAGAGAAGTCTTGGCTCAGCTTTCAGATCCCAGCTTCTGTTTTCTGGGCTGCCTTTGGATTTGCTTGTGGACCATTATAATTTTTAGAGTGGGGTTCTGCATCATTTCATTACCGCTTCAAAGTTTCTGTTGTTGAGCTTTTAAGATGAAAGACTTTGCGGTCTTGCTGCTTCGTAAAGTGACTGGTTTAGAATGATAAAAGCTGCTCTGGCTGTTCAGTGATAGGGACCTAGGATGTTTCTAACTAAAAAAAAAAAAATAAAATATTTCTTGTCTGCAGCTGCTGCTGAAGTTTTACCTGAGTAGTCATTTTCTGCCGCCAATTCCTAGACTGATTGGAACTTTGGATCCTAGGCTGAAAGAGAGAGCACATGCTCCTTGATGTCATCCTGCCTCTAACATGCAAAACATGTTCAGGGTTTCTCTGCTACAAAGCAGCAAGTCAGTAAGGCTGCTCTCAGTCTTCCATCTGAAGGGTTAATGTCTGTGCTTATAGCAGATGGGTGCAAATGGGCTCTGCCAAGTTCTCCTCAGGCTCTTGAACAAGACTCCTTCCTCCTTGCCTCCTTATTAGTCCATCTCTGACCGGCAGTGCCTCACTGAAGTGCCAGATAAACAGCCAGTAAGAGAAGCAAACACAACTGTTTTTATGCTAGTGCAGGCTGACGCTCAGCACACCGAGATGCCTGTTCTCAGGTTTTGATGAAGATCAGTCTTTATCTGAAGTCATCCAAGCTATTCCCTGGGCAGAAGACTCTCTTCCCACTTGGCTTCTCCTGAAAATGGCTCTAGAGTAAATCACGTAACAAAGGTCCCAATGTCATGCAGCCATGCTCGTGACCATTACGTGTTGGAAAGCCAGGGCTCACCAAGCATTTATTTTGACCTTTTAGTAAAGCTTTGCTGATCAGTAACTGGAAAGCCTTTTGTGGGCCTTCGCGTGCTCTGAGTGAGACGAAAACTTTCTTATATCATGAGGATGCAACCTGAGATACCAGAAGGCTACTTTTTAAGAACATGTGAAGGAGCAGCAGCCCACTGCCAATCTCTGGTCTATGCATTCAGCTTTATCCATCAGCCCAGGGAGGGCTCCCGCTGTGATCACGTGCAGTGCTCTGCTTTATCCTCCCTCACTGCCCCTGCACTTGGTGCTGCTGCAGGTACTGTGACCAGCTGTGGTCCACTGAGGCATATAAAAGCATGTCTGAAGCCAGAGGAACTTGAGTGCTGCTGTTTCCCATTTTAGTGTTTCCTAACATCAAGTCTGTATCCTAAGACAGACTACCTTACATAGGTTGGTATTTTGTTGGTGGGCTTAATCCATTATCCCCAGTGTACCACCCTGTCTGATGAAGGAGGCCCAGTCTCAGCATGAAGAGAAAATTGTTGGCAGAGAGTAAAATGGATGGCTCTGAAATTCTGGCTGATGAGCTGGAATATCCCTCTCTCTTTAGAAAGCTATTTCAAAAATTTAAATCAGTGGGGACTAAGTAAATAGTTGAACAGATAATTTAATAAAGCATCCTCTTACGGTGTTTTTCTGAGACAAGAATATCAGTAGCATGCATAAAAACCTAGTGAGTCACTGCCTCACAACATCTCTCATTCAGAGAGCCCTTTTCTTCCCAGAGAGACCCAGAATCTATGAACTTTACAAGAATTATTTTGCTGGCTGCTGAAATACAGGTAGCTCCTGTTAGAACATATGCAGCACATCTGTGATAACACTGACACCTGCAAAAGCAAAAGAGGAAGATAAGCACATTTAAAAAAAAATGGTCTATTCAGTGTCACATCACCTCCAAGCATCTGCAGGTCCATGGGAGTCTAAGACACTGAGTATGGTTTTTCTTCCATGCAGCTGGGCCCTTCTGGTTGCTCTAGCAAATCCCTCAATGACTGAGTTTGTCTGTGTTTTTTCACTGTATCAGATGCATAGGGTCAGGAAAGCAATAAGGTGTCAGTGTTGACTGGAGCCTATTGGTACTGTCCATGTGTCAGAGTGTTTAAATAATAAATGAGCAAGGGTGCTGCACAAATGCATCTCTTTTGCAGGTTTTTTTACTGTGCAGCTACATCAATAGTTAAACCCCTAAAGGAGACCAAATCTCAGTGTTACACACCAGGCTGCTTGGGTCTTCCGTCCAGTGACAGTGAAAACTAAATAACCCTTCAGGTAGCTGGCCTGTTTCATTCTGTCCATCCAAGCAGGGACTCTTGATCCAAGAGCAGAGTTTGAATCCAGTCTTAAAACTATTTGCCAGAAAGCCTACGTGTTCAAAGCAAAGGTTAGCCCCTTTCCAATGTCACAGCGTGGCTGGTGGGACACTTTTGAGATTGTCTTGCACAGATCAGTCTTTTACAGTTCTATCCTAGAAGTGTGTGCCACATGGTGTATTATTCTAGGTTATAGAGTGAGAGGTGAGGGCATTCATGAGGCAGAAAATATTGGTGGAGGGCACAGATGAGACTGGAGATGACCGCAGCTTTCTGAGTGTATTTGGTGCATCCAGCTGTTTTTTCCATAAGCACAAGGGCTTTTGTCATTACCTACAGCCCTTCTGGAAGTGCCATTTGCTCTCAAGAGGAGTGCATCCAGACTGACTTGTTGTTTGTATTCTAATAGCCCTGTACATCAAAAGATCTCTCAGTACAGCCATTTCACCATTGGAAAAGAAAGATCAAATGATCAGACAGCAGAGCAGTGGCAGCTCTGGGAACAGGACGCAGATCTTCAGAATAAGGAGTTTCATGGCCAGCAGTAGAAGCCAAGCTTGTCTTTAAATCCATCACTTCTGTTTGCACAGTGTCAAAAGTGGGATTGGGTTGCTCATACTGAGTCAGGGAATGGGAGAAAAAACATCTTGAGTTCAATTTATGTTCAAGCAGCACTGTACAGAGACAGTCACTCAGGTCACGAGCACTGCATAGATGTCTGTGCAACCCAGCGGTTACCAAAAGCAGTGCTGCAATGGCATTTCATCCGGTTCTGGAGCTAGGGAGGGGATCCCTGCCCTGTTTCTTGCTGCCCCGTGCATGGCAGTCACAAAAGTCTTGACTTAATAACAGCAGTTCAGCTGGGAAAAGGCTTTGTTCAGCCCAGGATAGCCAACAGACCAGCATCTGGCACAGTTGCCCAGGATGTGGGCAAATGATCAAGTAGGACTTTATTTCCCCCAAGTCAAACAGTGATTCACTGTTCACTGGCCACTTCATCGGCCTCTCGCAGTCACTGTTGTTGGAGCCTTTCTACTTCAAGTAAATGACTTAATAGTCCCCGGGCTGAGGAACCGTGCTGGCAGTGCAGCCCAGTGGTTTCTGCAATTAGCAGGAGCAGGAGAGGTGAGTTCAGGACTCCTCCAGCAGGTTGACATGAAGTGACTGCTCCATCCGGAGAGACAGAGGGGAACCAGCTTTGTGGTGACCCAGGAAAGAAGTGCCTTGCCTGGGGCTTGAGGGACCAGCAGCTCGGGGTGTGCAGGCTGGGTGTGCTGGGTCGCAGATGACTTCCACAAACCAACCAGCTGTTGGCTACTCCGGGCAGACGGCGCGCCCTGTGGTTGCTTCCTTAAAAACTCTGACAGATCTTTTTTTTTGTTGTTGTTGTTTTCTTTGTCCCGGCACAGAATGGAAACTTGCTGAAATCTCAGAAAAGGTTCAGAGAATGGGAAATGGTTTCCCACCCAGTTCTAGCCAGCAATGCTGTTTTCCTCCCCAGAAAAATATGTGCAGAAGAGAGAAAAGGTCCCAGAGCACCCCATAAGCGCTCTGTCTGGAATCCCGCTGCACTCTGGTTTCTAAAGAATTCAATTTACATATGCAAGTTGGGTCGTCTAAACAGTCACCTTGTGGATTGGGAGTAGAAGAATGCAGCCTTGTCTTTCAGCAAGGATTTGAGGGAAGCATTAGTATTCCTTGAACTTCGAAGCTGATCAGGCCCCAGGGAGGGAAGAAAGAAGGGTCCCAGGACAGCGTCTGGTGCCAGAACAAATGTCCAGCATCTGCTGCAGTCTAAGTGAGACGTGTGCTGCCACTGCAGAAAGGGAGAGGGGAATAAGGAACTGGTTATGCGAAGAGCGTGAGTAGCTTATTGCTGCTGCCTCTTAATGAAGGGATCGTCCCGCGTTTTAATATTGCCCACGGATTTAGTGTGATGATGGGAGAAGGGGGTATTTCTGTATGCTTTGGGTGGAGTTTCCTTGGTGAGTGAACAGGGACAGGGACCACACTGATAGCACTGGGATTATCCCAGGGCTTGGAGGGGCATGCAGAGGAAGCGGAGGTCCTGGCGGTGTTTCAGTGGGGAAAGGGGTGAGCATTTGCAACCCACATGCCTTATGGGCTCGGCCACTTGGAAGCAAATTTCCCCGATGTCCCTGTGTGATCGAGACCACAGCAATGTGCTTGTCCATAAAGAAGCACTTGAAATTTCTGCATAGGCTCTGGTAAAAAAAGGAGGGTCAGAGGAGTGAAGCCCCAGAGGAGCTCCCACTGAGGGAGCCCTTTCCTTTCAGGAGGGCTTTGCTGCCACTATTTCTAATGTGAGAGGGAGATCTGAAATCTCCCTGCAGGAAAGCCACTTCCCTCAGTGTCCTGACAGCCCACAGCCGTGGTGAGCGGCTGGAGCAGGAGCCTCGACTCCAGCCTCCCCTGGGAGCCTGGGCCTGATCCTGACCTGACCAGGCCCTCCGGCACGACAGCACTGGGAACAGCCACGGGGCTCACACCACAAGCTGCCACGCGTGTGGAAGTGGGAGAGTGGCCCTACAGCTCATCACTGGCCCATTGTGCATAAATTTAAATTTGGGAAGAAAATCCTGGCTTCTGAGTAACTCGTGGATGTGATAATTCCCAGACCCTGTATGAAGTGTGGGCGCTGGTCCATCACTTCTTTCTGGACCCGAGTGAGAAGGAGTACTATTCAAGGGAAAGCGATTGAAGGTTAAAAAGGGTTATATTTGAGGAGAGAGGCATTGAGAAGTTTGATTTAAAAACTGAAACTCTGGCAGATGATTTGAATTAATTTTAAATAATTCCCTAATTTTGATTCAACTTCTGACATTTTCAGATTCATTTTAACCTATCATGATTTTAGGCTTCTAAACAAAACTTCTTTTAGAACAACAATTGAATTTTATTTTTTTTTTCTTTCATGAGTGATGAAGGGAGTGCTCAAATAGTTTGGAAACTTTTCTCCTAACATTTTTTCCAAGTATCAGAAAAATCTTGAAACTAACATTGTTGGGTTTGCTAAGTCAGCATTCCTGAAAGGGAAGATGAGTTGGGGGAGTTTTAGTGATAAATCCTCCCGAGGCTCTCTGTCTCCATCTCTCTGTGCCTGAAAATGGATCCTGCCTTCATTTACTTCTCCGGGCAGTCAGTGCTGGAAAAGTTGTATGCAGTGTTTCCTTTGAAACATCACTGGACCTCAGGCAATACAGGATTTTTCTTACCTGTTCTGAGCAATACTTGAACACCTTGCCTATGTGTACAGCTACTCTAATATTTATCCTTGCTGCTGCCTGTTATCATTTAATGTTCATGCTCCATGTCCTCGGATCAGGGGATGAGGTCACGCTGATTTTATTACTAAGAATGATCCTGAAGCTGTTAATCTGCTTTTCAGAAATAATTGTGAAACGTTTCCCTCTTCCTAAATGCACTCATGAATGCTTCCTTGTGTGGTTAAATTCCTTTTATGTTTCCTGGACGTTTCCCTTTCTGGGCATCTCAGGCAGGCTGTTATTAAGTAGAGATGAATTGTTCATCCATAGCCTGATTTTAGGTCACAGCTTTCCCTGAAAGCCCACAAGATCTCAGAGGCTTTTGTGTAAAGCATGAGCCTAACCTATTGGATCTGCTATCAAACATTTCATATTGCCCACGGTATGTGCAAGATCTAAATTAGAGCGGACAGTAACACGATGCATATTACTGGTTTGGTGCCAGGAAGTCCCAGGCCAGCTTGCAAATCTGACAGCTTCCAGCAGAGTTTTACACGGGGAAAAAATGACATACCTGTGTGCAGCCAGGAGGGTGCCCACGTTGGTTGCACCGGTAAAACCAGGGCTTCTGTTGGACATCAGGACTTCTTCGCTCTGCAAATTAACAGTGACCAATGGCTGAACCAGCGCTGTGGACATAAATCATAGGAAAGAACAGCGAGAAATGAGTACAAGGCTTTTCTTTCTATTTAGTAATTTATCAAGGGAAGTGGCACATTAATAAACAGATCTCCCTTGAGGTGTGGGAGTAACAGAGATAAATATGACTGTCAAATCTGGCCTGCTTCCTTCTGTTAGAGAAGGAGGAGACTGTGGGAATGCAAATGCAGAAAGCAATATCCATATCTGGAAAGATGCATATTATTTGTACGACAGAAACATTGTCAACTCAGCTGAGATAGAGCCCCATCACACAAGGTGTAATACATAGGGAGTAAAACACAAACCTTCTGTACAGGAGCTCATCTGAATAGATGACACCAAAATAGGGACACACAAAGAAGAAGCAACTTGCTCAAGGAGATGTGGCTGGGGAAGACTGGCAACAGCACCCAGGTCTTCCTGGGTCGTGGCCCCTGTATTGGCCTTACTGCCAGGGAAAAAAAAAATTAATTAGTTCACATCAGTGATATTAATACGTTAACTATGTTGTGGACTGTTTTCACTGTTTTCACCTTTATGATCTGGACCCAAGCAACCCTTGCATGGTTTGGGGGCCTGGCAGGGCCCAGATCTCATGAACAAAGTGTGAAGTTTGGGTGTTCTCCAATCCAGCCTTCAGGCAGGAGCCGCCTTTGCAGAGGGGAATTTGTTCGCTTATTTTAGTTGTGCTTCCTTAGCACCTCTGCAAGACGGCGGCTGCTTTTCCAGCTCCCGAGGGACGTGCCACTATGCAGCAGAGCAGGGCTGGGAAGGGCCAGCCTCGAGCATTTGGAAAGTTTGAGTCTAGTCCCACCAGATCACAGGGTGGCTTTAACAGTCACAAGGTGATTTTGTAGACTGCGGTGTGATTTTTGGGTCTGGTACCTGGTCTTTGAGTCATTTTTTCAGCTTCTCTTTGCTCCATGAAGCTGGAAAATGTAGTTTTACAAAATACCGTAAGAAAGGGTTTAGCATATATACAACAACCTGATCTTTAGGAGAAGTTCCCAGTATTGTTAGCCTTGCAGTGAAGGCATCATAGCCAGCAATTCTTGAGGCTTCTCAGTCATAGGACAAGAATCACAAGAGTGCTTGGTTCAAGTACCAACCTGGAAGTCCAACCTTGTCCAGGGTGACCTTGGGCAAGTCACTTAACTTGTGCATCGAGGGACATTAAGGGTAGCGAGGGGACAATGGCTCTAAATCCCATCAGTTGCACAGCACTCAGGCATGGTAATGGTGGTGCCACTTAAGTACATGGGTGACTCATGTGGGTGCTGGGAGACTGAAGCCCAGCCACTGATGTCAGGAAAATGTTGACACAAACTTCTGCGAGCCAACACAAATCGAGGAATGCTTTTGTCATGCTAGCAGGGTATATATTGCCAATTCACCCTCTTTTGTACCAGCACTATCTGCAGGGCAGAAAATTCATGCTTCTGCAAAGTGCTGGCTTGTGTTTGGTGATACCGAACCAAAATCTGTTCCTCTGACTGTCTGGAGTAAAATAGCTTGTATTGCCTGTCTGGGCAAGTTACTTCTTCCCTCACAGGCTTTAATACGATATAGCCAGAGCAAGCCTGCAGGGCAGCTTTCTGGGGAGACCACTGCTGGAAAAAAACAGGTAGTAATACAGCACTGCACTCACCTGGGTGAAGGATGGGGATCATCTGCCAGACAGCATGGCCCAGTGGCATATTTTTACTCTTAGGAATCTTTTTTAAAGATAGGTGGCTCCTTCCCTGGAGGCTGCTCTCCTTGCTTTGGAGGGATGAGCCCATCCAGGCAGGGCTGGGGCTTGGCCAGGAGCCAGAGCTGGGACCTGGCTCTCGGGGACCACTGTGATGTTGCCCAGGTCCCATCCGCACCACCCGGTGACTTGCAGGTGATTTAGTCCTGGGCAGAGTTTCCTCAGGATGAAGTCAGTTGTTCCAGTTAGCGATGCTGAAACACTGGGGGAAGCCAAATTAGTAGAGCAGTAACTTGCCGCGTATTGCAGATCCACAAATGGGACTGGCAAGGTTGAAAATGACTTCATGCCTGAATGATTGACAATTGCTAATAGGGTCCAGGCACTGGCAGGTCCCCTTGGAGGAGGAGAGCTTGAACTTTGCGCCTGAGCTGCCAAATTGCTTTTCTTAAAACTCTTAATTTACTTTTGGGGCTCCTGGAGTCTCTCCTCCCTCATTAATTGGGTGGTCAGCACTGTGCTCACACTCCTTTCATCCTGCTCCCAACACACTCACCATTTCTGGGGGTCACCCAGGCTCTGACGTGCGGCTCCGCTGGCCTCCTCCTGCCACCAAATCAACAAGAACGGCTGCGCTCACAGAAATCTTCTGGGGCCTTTTCCCTTTTAATTTCAAGTTAATTTAGTGCCAGAGAAAAGGGATGATTGACAGGCTTCTGTTTATCCTCTGAGGAGGATGAAGCACGCCAGCGTTTGCCGTGCTGCTTGACCCGTGTCACTCGGCACCGAGCAGAGAGGAAACCTCCCACCCAAGCACAGCTGCTGCCCACAGCGCTTCTCACACATCCCGCGGCGGGCACGAGAGCAGCAAGTCTCAGCCCCCCTCCACTGCCCATCCCAGAGCTCCTCTGCCCCCAGCACAGCGAGGGAGTGCTCTGGGAGGTGCCCCCTCACCTACCCAAACCCACCCTCAGCCACCAGGCATTTCTTTCCTTTCACCTGGCTGCAGGAAGGGAGCAGCGTGCTGGTTTTGTCTGACTTTCTGCTTTTTTTCTCCTCTCCTCTCTCTTTCCTACAGTGTCCCGGTTTTCAAGCCCGCGGGTGACTCCAAGATTAAGCCGAAAACGAGCCCTGTCCATCTCCCCGCTGTCTGATGCCAGCATTGATCTCCAGACGATGATCAGGACCTCCCCAAACTCCCTTGTGGCATACATTAACAATTCCAGAAGCAGCTCTGCAGCGAGCGGCTCCTATGGCCATTTATCTGCTGGGACGATAAGGTAACACTTTGGGAGCGGCTCAGTCTCGTTGTGTAAGTGTCCCCCAAATGGAGGAGTGATGTCCCCTCCAGCAAGGGAGACTTTCCCTGCCCCAAAACCTCTCCTGTGCACTGGGGCTGTATGGTGTATTAAATCCAAGCCCCCTCTGGTTTTGCATCTGAAAGAGTACTTGGAAATGTCTGGGGGAGAGGGGATGGGTTGCTGGATGGGAATATTGGTTACCAGGTTTCCAGTAATTACAGTATGATCATGCCTTTTTGCAAGCAAGCAGAAATGGAGAATAAATTTGTCTAACAAAATGCTCATTGTGCAGAGTTCAACTGATTAAGAAACCCCTCTGATTTAAGAGATTGCCCCAAAGTATTCTTGAAATTATTGGCTCACATTCTTAAAACAAAAAAAAATGTTGCCTGGGTGGATTTAAGAGCCTAATTCTAAAAACACATTTGAAAAAAAAAAAAAAAAAAAAAAAAGAATCTAAGCCCTTGAGTAAAGTTTTGCTCAAATCTTAATTAAAAAGCACTTACACTAGGCAGCTCACTGTTGTCAATTCCTGCCCTGATTGCTTAACCCAAGTTTCACAATGTTATTATTCTTTTTATTACTTAACTGTTAAATATGTTAGTTCTAATTAACATTGTTGTTGCAAAGCAAAAGTTTGTAAAACTTGCAGGGGAAGTCAGGGACATTGCCATTAGTAACTATTATGTTAATTTTATCAGTTACTTTATCTGTCAGTGTCATTTAGAAATTGTACAATCTAACATAATGCTAACTTAAAAAAATAGTGACTCCTTGTCTGCTAATCCTACTTTTCTGCTCCTGTCACTCCCTGTCTTTAATTGGACATACCTGTAGCATCTGATCTTATACTCAGATTTCAAGCTTTTCAGGGTAGCAGCTGATATTTTCAACAGGCCTGGGGAGTACAGAGTCAGACCTGGGGACTACAGAGGTCAATTGTTGACCTCTTAGGGTGTAATCGAGTAATAACAATGAATTTTAAATTCTTCTCGGAGTTCTAAAGCCATATCTTAAATGCCAGGAATTGTAAAATGGGTTATGTGTATAACGGGATAACTGTTAGCGATTTGGGATGAAATGACTTACTATTATTTTTAACAATTCATTAACGGCAGGAATGAAACCTGTTCTCACCCACTCAGACCTAGACTGTAGCTACATTTCAGAAAGTCATTTCTGGACTTTGTTGTAACACAACGGTGCTGGGCAGCAGCCTGCTATCACACCTCATTTACTGCAGCATGTATTTAACTCCCAGAGCTCTTTAACACTGTAGTGATTTTTGCCCTTTAGGCTTCTGGTCAAGTTGTCATTAACTGTTTCAGAAGTGAAATACTAATTGTATGGTCACTGGCAATGAATACTTTCTCTAAAAACAGAATTGGAAATAAGGTGTGTTGCTAATAATAACCCTGTTCTCTGAGTATTTGCACCATGGGCAGCTTTAGTGACAGGAGCAACAATGCCACGAGGGTAAGGATTTGGGGCAGCCAAGTTTTAAAGGTGTCAAATAATCAGTTTGGGGGCTCAGAGTCTACAGTTTGTGCATCACCTGTCTGGAGTAAGAGGAGCAGAGGATACTCACCACATCTCCAGTGCTCCTTCATCTCTGTCAAGGGGACAAATCCCAGGGGGTGAAATCTGTGTTTCCAGAAGCAGGGCTTCATTTTTAATGCTGCTGGCCACTGCACCCTGGCTCCAACCTGTTGCCTCCAGCTAGCTCCTGAGCAGCCGTGAGCTGGTATTGTTTCTGGTCACTGCTGACCTAGATTGGAGCTGAACCAGTGACCTACATATGACGGGTGACATACTTTAGCAGTCCCCTGAGCCAGCACACCCCTCACCTGAATTCAGGGTAAACTACATGGCTGGGACAGTGCTAAATGGCTTGTTGTGATCTCTGCCAGCTGAGCCAGGTGAGGCTGGGGTTTTGCAGCCTGGGGGGCTTAACCCCAGACTTGCAAGCCTGCAGAATAGCTCTGCCTGGGAAAAGCTGGGAGCCACAGGGCTGCAAAGATGCATCCAGATGTGTCCTGCACTCCCTGCCAAGGGCTTTAGCTGTTTTTAAACATAGGAAGCAAAGAAATTACGGTCAGTCTGATACGTGGGTCAAAAGTTTGTTGAGGCACGCATGAGAGAGAGGTTGTCTTTGCAGTAAAGCAGACTGCCAGGCCTACTGTGGCATTAAAGCATCTAGCTGGGACACTGCAGCCAGTTTCCTGGAGTCTCCGAGAAGTCCTGGCCAAAGTGGAGTCAGTTGTTAGCCAGAGTGATAAACATGGTTTAAAATAGCTCCTCATCATTTTTCCTCCTCCCACTGCTGCAGCCCCGCGTTCAGCTTCCCCCACCCCATCAACCCCGTGACGTACCAGCAGATCTTGACCCAGCAGCGAGGCCTGAGCTCAGCCTTCGGGCACACTCCTCCCCTGATCCAGCCGTCTCCCACCTTTCCCCCTCGGCAGCACATGGCGGTCATCTCCGTCAATCCTCCTGCGGCACAGATCAGCAGCAACAGCAACTGCATCTCCGACTCCAGTCAGGTAGGGGCGGCTCTCGCCTTACATCTCTTTTTCTTCCTCCTGACAAAGCATTTCTGGACTTGTCACAGCCAAATAGTGGCCCACCAACCTTCCTTGCACACCCACGCACACAAATACCTATGCAGGACCCAAAGGCCCAGATCCATCAGAGCACTAAATGTGATATGCAGGACCATCTCGGGCAGCAAATCTCCTTGAACACATGTTACGTGCTGTTGAAATCAATGGGATTCGGCACACGCTGAAGGGTTTTGCCAGATAAGCACATGAATGCTGTGAATCAAGCCTTGTCTGTTCTTTCACCAGTCCCTCCTTCCTTTTTCCTACTAACATGAATCACGCTGATAGTTTTAAAGTACTGTATCTCTTTTCTCACTAGCAAATAAGCACATCCTACAAGGACCTCTAGCTGTTTTACATATTGTTCCTTCTTTTTCAGTAGTCAGGTGGCCTTCTCATTGTGTATCTGCTGTTGTTTTTACTCATAAATTTTGCAAAATCAAGGGCCATTTTTTGAAAACGAGGAATGCCACAATGTGTATGAAATCATACACCTCACCCAGTCCATGCAAATACCTGTGTACTCACACACATCTCTGTGTGTGCACATACTCTCCCCATGCGTATGGTTAGTGAACACGTCTAACACATTTTTAATCATTTTCCCTTCCCATACTCATTCCTTGGAAGTTTAAATTGCAATTGGTTTTCTCCCCAGAGACTTATTTCACCTCATTTCACACCCATTTCAAATTGTTGTTTTAGTTGTATTATACTGAACTTTTCAGACTGGTTTATTGTTTTAGGGTTTCTCATGGCTGCTGCACTGCAAACTCTGTTTGTTATTGAAGGTTATTTGATTGATTGGTTTTGTTTTCTTCTTACAAACTGGCTACCAAAATAATGTGGCTGGCAGGAGTTATGCCTCTGTTTAATAACTTGCAGGACCAATCTTGAGCAATTAGCAAGAGTGTATTTAAAATGTTAATGTTCCAATTTTATGCATATACAATGGGATAGTTTTTTCTCTTGAAGTTGTTCTCATTTTTTAAGAGCTTAGCAAAATATACACATAGCCTTTCATGCACCCAGCATGACGGAGCCCTCACATGTAACCAGAGCTTCCCACTCCCCCCAGGAATTCATTTTCTCAACAAATCATTTCATCACATTGAGAAATAAAATCATGGCTTGGGTGGGGGTTGCATAACATTTTGAGGGATTTGACAGGGACTGGATTGCTCTGAAAGAGCCAAGCTCACTGGTGAGCTTGCAGAAGCTGATGGTGCCCTTTATTTTCCCCTCTCTGCCTTGCACAAACCCACACGGGCTAGTTTTCACACGAAACCCATGCCAGCAAGCCAATACGCCATTGTCCCCAGCCACTCTTGAAGTTCAATCTTGACTGATTTTATATTTATCTTTTAACAATGCTGGGGGCTGCAGTGAGTCTCTCATCAGTGCCACATCTTGCTTCGTTTTCCTTCCTAGAGCAAGCAGAGCAGTGAGTCAGCTGTGAGCAGCACCGTCAACCCAGTAATTAACAAGCGCAGCAAAGTCAAGACCGAAGTTGAGGGCTTGCCTCCAGCATCCCCGACCACGCAGGTAACCTTCTTGGTGTGACAAGTGTCACAGGCCCAAGGCAGCAAAGCTGCAGGGTCTTGTTGTCTTCGGGAATGATACTCTTGGCATGTTTTGATGCAGCTGGGAGCAAAGCATCAAAGTGTGCCAGGCAGGTGGGTGTCTCTTGAAGCAGAAAGCCCAGCACAGTACAGGGCAGAGCTGCTTTGAGTGAGTGAAGCATTCGAATGTGTGCTTGGGACTCAGCATGCTGTTGCTGTGGTTGGATGCAAAGGGAGGAGGGAAGGAATGTTTGATGCATGATAACTGTAAAAATGATGTTTGAGTTTTCTGTGCTGCAAAGCAAGCAGTATTGGTGTCTCAGAGCAAGCATAGATTACAAGGGAATCTTGCATGTAGGTAGAAAGCTTGCAAAAAAAGGACTTCTTGATTCAACAAGGAATTGCTGCTAGCAACATCCTTTACACCAGTGACACAACGTTTGACACCAAGAAGGGCCCAAAGCCCTTTGCTTTCTTTCCAGAGCTCTGTGATTGCAAACTGTTTAATGGCTGACAGTATCCATCTGACCGTCCTTTATCACAACTGTAAACTATCAGGAGTGCTCTGGGCACTTCATTTTCATGAAATATTAGGCCATGTTATTGTCAAGCGAATGGAAGAGTTGATGACAAATTTCTCCGTCTGCCCTGGTTCAGGAGCAGGTCTCAGCATGATGCATGGGGACAGCAACGTGTGCAGTCATCAGGGGGCTGGTAAAATTGATGAAGATAGCATATCAGGGAAAGATAAACATGCTGTAGTCAGCACGATTAGGGCAAAGAGGCATCTCTCTGGAGCTTTGAGTTTAGGAGTGCATCCACACACTGCTGCAAAAGCACATGCCCCAAAAAACCAATCTGGCCACCACCAGGGCTAATAGGGCCACGTGTTTATTTCCTGCAGCAAATGAAAAAAGATCTGAAAGCCATCACCTGCTTTCTCAAGCATCTGTAGCAGAGGAGTTGTGGGACGAACAGCCACTTTCTCGAAACTGTCATCCACCTTGTCTCTGCTCCAATTTGGAGAGGTGTGTGCCCAACAGTAGGGAGTGCTTGTAGAGCCCAGCCTGGCTCTCCCCTGCAGCCCCACCTCAGTGTTTCATCCACAGAGTCCCATGCAAAATGAGCACCGAAAGAAGCAGGAGAGGGATTGTTTAAAGTGTTACAAGGAGGCTTGATTAGAATAACACGGTAAAATTAAGAGAAAGAAAATGTGCGTTGGTAGCCTACTAGTTCCTAATGAGGAGATGTGTGGAGTAATACCCCAAGGGAAATGTAGACTTCACATCTTGCAGCATTTCAGTATTGACTGGGAAATTATTGGAAAGTGCCTGGTAGGAGACAGTCTGTTCCTGGCAAGGAGAGCAGGTTAAAAGACTGAATGTCGGGGGTGTCTCCTTCTCAGCTGGTCTAAGTGACAGCTACTTGTTAAATCTGGGGATTTCCATTCTGCTGGAGACTCTGCTGAAAACTTGATTACTGATTGATATATTTTTTGCAGAGTGAGAAGCTCAACCATCCCCAAAAAAAGCATGTGTGTGTGTTTTGTTTTGGAAATGCTGTATTGGAAATGCTTCATGTGAGTTGTGGTTTGGGTGTCTAAAATCCTTGGCCAGACAGTATCTCCCATGGTGGTGTACACTATAAAAAATGTAATTCAGACAAGATCTGTGGCACACGGTGGAGTGCCAGGCATGAGGGACCTGAGTTACTGTGCTCTTATGGTACCGCAATAGCTCCAATGTAAATTCAGATTAATGTTGAACTAGCCAGAAATGAAACATGTCGATCCTCTTCAACAAATTAAAATGGTCTCAATTCAAGGTTTTCCAATGGAAAGTAGAAACATTTTGGCAAAATAAGATTTTTAGTAGAAAATTTCACTTTTTCAGAGAACACTTTCTGTGAAAAGAAACATTTCAACAAAGGTAGTGTTCACAACTCAGCCACATAGGAATTGCAGGAAAAAGAAACTGCTGTTTGAACTTTCTCAGACTGTTTCTCTGGGCTCTGATGTACTTTGAATCACCAGAAGTCTTTCTGTGAATTACTACAGTTTCCTGTCCCAAGAGCCACCTTGCAATAAGTTTTTTATTTTTAGATTAAGAGCTAATTAAAACAAATCTCTTCCTCTCCATATCTAAACTGTTGAATTGAAAAGTCACAGCTGGTAAGTGTGCCATGAGCTAGTTAATGAAAATTGTTGAACTCATACAGCACATCTCACTTTCCAAGCCATAGAATGCCATTAAGCCATTAATCATTGCAGCCCCTCAGTAGGTTCTGGGAAGGTGTTGATGGGGAAGGAGATGGCAGCCAAATTGATCCATCTGGGCAGGTCAGAGACAATTTGAGATGGATCTGGCTGTGGCTGAATACTTACAGGGCCAGTTGGAGCATCAGATCATGAGGAACAGCAACTAATGGGGTCTGTCACCCCAGATGCTCCTGTCTAAAGTTGCCCTAGAGGTGGGATGCTCAGTGCTGGACAGTGATAGTAACTGGGAGGAAAGGGAATGAAGGGGGTCAAAACCAGCAAGGTTTGGTATTCCCAGGTCAATATTGGCTGCTGGTTGCCTTGTCTGTAGGAGTGACCCTTGTCCTTACCTCTGACTTGTACCAATTTGCACTTCTATTGTATGTTACACTGTTGTGGAGATGCTGATGCTTTAATCCTCATACCAGGCTGTTACAAAAAAAAAAAAAAAAAAAAAAAAAAAGTGATTCATTTAGCACTGAGGAAATGGGTAGACAGAGAAGTTCAGGAGAGAGCTCACAGCATGCCAAGCATTAAATTAACTTATTTATGAAGATCCCAGTGGGCCCCAGACTGGAGCCAGAGCCCCTGGAGCTCTGCTTTGCAATCCACTCATCACGGGATCTTGTTCAAGCTTCCCAAATTTGCTGATTCCAGAGGAGTGCTTTGAGGGCTCAACATTTGTCCTTGTGGAGTGCCCTGGAGGCATAAATCTTTGGGTAAGGGTTAGGCATCATTTTCCATCTGTTGAAAGATGCAGAAGATAGAATGCCTCTCCCCAGCGTATGTCAGGTGAGTGCGGTAACCCAAAGCTTTGGCTGCTCTGTGATTGCTTCCTGCTCATATTTCCTGCTTCTCACAGATCAGAACTTTTGCTTCAGAAAAGGACAAACCCAAACATCAAAAGCCAGCCTTTTCTTTTCTCCAGCCTTTCCTGCAGCTGCTCATGACCTGGCTGGAGTCAAGCACCATTGCAACCATGGCTCTGGGGTGTTTCATGTCTTGTCATTAAGTCCGATCCATTTCTGCCAAAACTCTGTAACTCGTTATTTCTCTGTAATCAAGCATGTTGTGCTGCTACCACATTTTAGTGATCAGTTGGTACCTGCCCTGTAATCTATGAATGACAGAGGAATTCAGATGAAAGAAGTTCACCTTATACAATGCACTGTTGTGTGTTGCAGGAGCATCTGACAGACCTGAAAGAAGATCTAGATAAGGATGAATGTAAACAGGAGCCTGAGGTTATTTATGAGACAAACTGTCACTGGGAAGGGTGCACAAAGGAATATGACACTCAAGAGCAGCTCGTCCATGTGAGTAATGGCTGGGAGGAAACCCCAGCGATAAATTTGGGTTTCTGTGCACTTGTCCTCATTTTTTATCACTAGCTGCTGTACAGCCAGAGCTCACTCAGGGAGCTACTAAAGGTGCAAATCAGAGATACAGTGTGTAAATACTGCCAAAGCAGGTCGCTGCTCCCAGAGGAGTTTAGCTGCCGGAAGCCTCTCGTAGATTATTTGACGTCGCTCTTTTCCCAGCTGCTGAGGCTGCATTTTGATCTCCCTCTTGTACAACCCAATAAGAGAAGACTCCGTGCAGAAGACCTGACCAGAAAATGGGGAGGGGGACTGAGACCTCCCCTTTTCTCTGGGCTCACTGGATGAGCCACCCCACATACCTACACCAGCTGTGGACCGGGAACAGTCTGTGCTGTCCTCAGCCCTTGGCCAAGGCATGAAAGCATTTCATGCTCCTGTTGACCTGCCTAGCTCATCCTTCCCACCTCCCTGCCTCTGAAGTCAAAAATAGGGCACTTCCAGAGCTTGGAGACACACTCCAGTGTCTCCATCAGGGCCTGAAATAGAGAAAGCGGATTGATTTTTTTAAAATTGAGAAATAAGCCTTCCATAATCACAGTGATGTCCCCAAACCGGTGTCAAAACTGCTCTCTGAAGGATCTCCAAACCAAGTCATTAATCGGATTTTCAGTTCTAATTAATTCCTAGAACCTTTTGTGTGCTTTGCTTCACCTGGGAATCCACCATTTCGTTTTCTTTTGGCTTTTGGGATAGACAAATCCCTCAAATTCAAGGCAAATCCCCGAGAAATCAGACACGATCTGTGTGAAAGCCCCATCCTGCCCTCAGCCCAGTCCTCATTTTGAGTCTGTGGTGTGAGCCCTGATTGTTTGAAGCCAGCCTAGAGCTGCCAGGAATTCATCAGCCCCAGCAACCACGCTGCTTGCAGCAAAATGATGGATGGAGAACATTTTGCGTCAGGAGCCGCTGTCTTCTGCTTCCCCTTCAGCATTTTGCTGCTTGCCTCAGCGTGGCTCCAAGCCTGCCGGGGCCACACATGTGCGACTCCCTTGCAGTCCTCTTTCCAAAGCTCTACAAAGCTCACATCTGCTCTCACCCTTTATTGTAGATCTTCGTTTTATTATAGTCAGGTTTAGATGCCACCAAGTTTGAGCTGGTCTCCCAAGCTCTGCACACAAATTTTGCCTTAGCCCAGAGAGACTGGGGCATTTGATCATTTGGGGGCATTTGTTGTTCTTCAACCTAAGGTTAGCACCTGCCCACCCCTGCCAGAAGTCACTGGTTCAGGGCAACAACTCCTTGAGGACAGACAGATCTGGAAACTGTTTTCAGGGCCAAATGAGCAATAGGGGGTTCTGTTTAATGGGTTGCACATTGCGTGCCATGGGATGTTGCTGTACTGGAGTTAAACCACAGCAGCCCTGTCAGATGGGCTGGTCTCACATTTGTCCAGCGGTAGTTGTGCATTTCCCTCTCAGCTGTAAGACGAACCCATTAACTCTGCCCAGAGCAAAGTGTAGGGCAGATCCAGGCAGCTCAGCACAATTTATTTCCAGAGAAAACCCAAAGAAAAATATTTGAAAGAATGTCCAAGATTTTCCTAAATGTGGACGGTTATAAAAATGGAGGCTTCTGTACTATGATTACTAGCAACACGGGGTTGTGGATTTGGGATGCCCAAAATACACATGTAAATGAAATACAGATGTCATGGGCCAACTTCTGAGAAGGTGGCATCCCACCATGCATGGAAAAACACTTGTTTGTGTGCAGAGCAAAGTACCTGGGCATGCAGAGCCTGTTCTGCACACGCAGTGGGCAACGTGCTTGTGGGACGAGTGCATGTCAGAGAGGAGCAGCAGGAATGAGGGTGTCTTTTTGCAAGCACCACCACTACGCCCCAGCCTTGAAGGCTGCACACATTTGAGAGAAGCCCAAGAAAGATCCCAGGCCAGGTGGGGCTTCGATGGGAGAAGTTCGATGGGAGAAGTTCGATGGGAGCAGCATAGCTGAAGTGTAGTGAGTTGTGTGACTGCTCCTCTGCTGCGTGATGGGAAGCAGATGTTGCCCAGACAGTGAGTTCATGCTCCTGAAGGGGGGCTGCAGTCCCCCTCCGATAAATGTGTCTTCCTCCGGCCCAAGGGGGACCCAACAGGCGAGCCCATATGCTCCCTGCTCGTGCTTCTGTGTGTAGTCTTGGTTGTAAGTCAGATTCCCACACAAACAGAGCCAGGAGACATATCTTCCCAGTCTGGTCTGGACATGGTTTACTGTGTCCGTAGGTCTCCCAAGGAGCTTACTAGATCTCTGCCAAAATCTCACACCAATGCCACGTTATAAAAGCAGAACCATAGGCAGCTGTGCTCCAAACCCACCTGAAACCCAATCCACAGCTGCATGCTGCAGCCTCTCCCCATCATCCTGGCACGGGGCTTTGGCTCTCGGTCTTCACCCGTGGTCAAGCTCCATGCGCTTCCTCCTGCCCCTGGGCAGACCCTGTGCCCCCAGGCAGCAGATCCCTGTCCCCAGGACTCAGTCATGGCACACAAAATGCTGGGGCTGGAGTCAAGTAGGGCCATGAAGGCAGATTGCTCTGTTTTCCCGAGTTTCTGTGTCCTCACACTGCCCCGCCACCCCGACAAAGGCTCGTCCCCAGCCGCAACATGTGTGCCTGGCCTTGACCAGGGGGTGGAGACAGGGGCTGGAAAAAAAGTCTCAGTACAAAAAAACAAAACCCAAACCCAAAGTGGTTTATTTTAGGATTTCCTGTCAGTGAATGTCTGCTAAAAACACAGGAGCGAGGACAGGCATTATTTTTGGCAGCAAGACCCCATTCAGAGAGACAGGGCTGCTGCGGGAGCAGCACCGCCGATGGGCTGGTCTCTGGCTCTGCTTATTTTCACCAAGGATTCATCTGCCTGCAGCTGGTGAAAAGCAACCCTCGTCTTCCTCCCAGGGAAGATGAAGGCACCGTTCTGGGGCTGACTGTTCAGCACCCAGAAGTGGGATTTTAGGGACCTGAGTACTTAGCAGTAACTGAGGCCAGCGAGCCTTCCCTAGCACCCACACCTCACAGACACTGACATTTCCTGCCAGCCCCAGCACTGGGGCAGGTGGATGTTTTGGGGCCAGCAACACACTCGTCTCTTCCTCTTTCCCCCCCTTCGCAGCACCCCAGGAAGGGTCCCAGCTGCGTGGTGAGGGACAGGAGGGTTCGGCAGACAGAAATGACTCTGTCAAAAATGGTGGTGAAATGCGCACTATTTTCCTCTTCCCTTCACCCATAAGACTGGCACTGGGCACCCAGGAGGCACTGAGAGGGCTCCTTGCTCCCTGGCACTGCAGGTCCCTGTCTCCTTTGCACCATTTCAGCCAAACCTCTGATTTATGGCTGCTACGGACCCAGCACCCAGGTGACTGCTGTGCACCTTCTCCTGCAGGACACGCCAGATGACAGCACTGGCTCCTGTGTCCCTGCGGACGGAGGGGTCATCAGTGTTATCCGTGCACCTGGTGCCCAGGTGCAGAGCCTGACCACTGGGGAGGGAACGGCTGGTTTGGGGAGCACCATGTGTGCTTTGCTGGCATCAGCTCTTCCAGGAGTGACCTGCTTCTCCCTTCTCTCCCACCAGCACATCAACAACGATCACATCCACGGGGAGAAGAAGGAGTTCGTCTGCCGCTGGCAGGACTGCACGCGGGAGCAGAAGCCCTTCAAGGCTCAGTACATGCTGGTGGTGCACATGCGCAGGCACACCGGAGAGAAGCCGCACAAGTGCACGGTGAGCTGGCAGGGCTGTGTGGCGCAGCTCGGCTTGGCAAGTGGGACAAGTCACTTAAGGTGAAAAACAGGCAATTTAGTGCTTCCATCCAAGAAGGAAACCAGAAACCACACTGTGGGGAAGCACCCAGCCCTGGTTGTGTGTAATTCAGCATCACCCAGTACTGCTGCTGGGGACACTCTCCCCTGTGTACTCAAACATGCACACAAGCATCCTTCCTGCCTCAGGAGCTGTGCCAACACCTTCTGCATGCATACAGCATGGCACCTAGCATTAAATACTGCCTGAGGAAGGGCATAGGGTGACATTTTTCACCTCAGTCCTGTGGGTACGGGCTTGTCCAGCACACAGGAGAGCTGGACTCATCTGTCCCTCAACACTGGTGGATTAAAGCCCATATCTCCCATCCCACGTGGAGTGTCCACCGTGCCACTGGCCAATGTGGGGCAGCAAAGGACGCTTGACAAGGGCATTGGAGATAAGTAAGCCATAGATTTCAGTGGCTGTGGCTGGCTGGTAGGAGAAGAGAGATGCCCATCATCTCTTCCCATGTAGGTTTCAGCCCCAGGGTCCACCCATGTCTTTTGATATCCTCTCCTCCCTTTTCCTCCTGCCAGTTCTTCACACCTCCTCCACTGTCAGCATTACACCATTCCTCTCTCCAGGGTCTCAGAGATGAGTCTCTCTTTCTGTTTGGCAGATGTCTGAGCCCTCCTCCTGTATCTTCCTCCTCTTCTGCTCCATTAGTCACTTCCAGTGCTGCTCCCTTCCTGGCTCTGCCCCAGCTCCTGCTTACAAATATTAGGATACATATGATTTGCTTGCTGCATGACTCCTTTATCCATCTTCCAGCCCTGTGCTCATTTAATTTAGAGCATTAGCTCCCCAGGGCATGGGGCTATGTCCTTTGTTTTAATCTTCTAAAGCACCTTGCCCAGTTCTAGCACTTTACCAATCTTCCTTAAAAGTATCAAGGAATATTGATCGGCAGTGTGCTGCGAAGGGAGCAGCAAGGGAAGACTAGCCCTGCCCTTCCAAGTAGAGGGACTCAGGAGGTGAAAACCAGCAGGGTCTGCATCCTCTCCTGTACTGAAATGGAGCAGGAAAAAGCACTGCTGCTCAATCCTGCCTCTTTCCAGCCTCGCTTGTGTCTCACTGGAGGAACGGCAAGGCTGTGGCAATTTGCAGTCTCAAATCATCCTCTGCCTGCAGTCCTTCTGCGTGTGAAATGTCACAGCAACCCTCCCTGAACTGAAGTCCTGGCGGTTTCCAACTGACTGGGATACATGGGAGCTCTGCAGATGGTGCCCGTGTTTGGCAGAGCATTCCTTGCCCATGTCTGGCAGTGATTTTTCAAAGTGCCATTTGTTTCAGACAAGAAGTTTGCGGTGTACATAAAGCTGCAGATGAGCCCAGTTGCAGCCTGGGATCTGGTCAAGAATTATTTCAACAGATGACAGCCAGAACTCCCACTGACATAATCAAATCCACGCATAAGAGTGGGAACAACTGCTTTGAACATGCACAGGATGCTTTGCTGAGAAGCCTTTATTTGAAAATGGGGCCTCAGTACTTTTCCTCTTAGGAACTGCATTTTTGTGTCAGTATCCAGCAAAACCAGAATGGACACATGAGCTGCCTCGTGCTGAGTTCCCTTTGTTTTCCAGCGAGTGGAATGATGTATTTCAGTAACCATAATCGACTCCAGTTTGCCCAGGCCAGGCGAAGAAAAGGCTATACTGTGCTCCTCAAAGTTGCAGCATGTTCTGTGGGCCTAAGGGGCTCGTGAAAGTTGTCTGAGGAAGGGGAACTGGATTTGTCCCACCTCAACGTATCTACAGAAGGAATCAGCTCCTGAAGGGTGCTTCTACTGTCTTGAGGAGACCTGGGTGTCAGAAGAGAGCAGAGAAAGTTTGCCTTATGTCCACCGTCCTCATGCCAGACCATAAGGGGAAGCTGGAGTAACCCTATGTCTTTTCCAGAACAATGAAGCTACATGAGATCGGTGTGCCTACATGCTGGGGTCCCAGATGGCAAGGAATGGGAGAACCTCGTTAGTAGAGCCCTGTCTGTGCAGAGCCAGGCCAGCGGCACTTAAATTACTGCACATGTTAAAGGCAATAAATTCACTCCTTGGTTGGTTAGGCAGCAGAATGATAGAGCGATTGCTCCAGTGTTGCTTCTTGCAGCAGTGGGAAGCATGGTGGCCACCGTTTCAGCTAAACCCCAAGTGTTCAGCCCTTCGCAATCATTGCTCTCAGCAGAGCTGTTGGACAAGGGGAGTCAAAAAAACAAGTCTTACTCTCCCCCATCCCTTTCCACCCCCCACCCCCCCCCAAAAAAAAAAAAAAAAAGTGCATTCACTCTGGGCTTTCCAAGAGGAGTAACAGTTTCCTGGGCTGCATATTTGCCTCTCTCCAGTTAGGGCAGGCTATACTTATACCCTCCAAGTACAAGGAGACAGGTACAGCTGCTCTTATTGCATGCAGCTGCTTTTGGCTTCTGCCCAGAAGGGCCAGCTGCACAGACGTGTAGGACCACTCATCTGCCCACAGGGAAATCAGACACTCAGCTGTAGCATGACCTGTCCTGCTATGACATTTTATTTTTTTTTTCACTGACCAAGACTCAAACATAACAAAGCAAAGTCCTGCCACAGCTGGACTGGACTTGCAAACACATTTAAGTGGTCTGACTAAAATGCAACACCTTGTGGCTTTCGTACATTACAACAGGAGGGAATGCTCATTGAAATCGAAGGTATATTATAAGGTGCTTGTGTAGGAATTGCAGCACAGGATTTGCAGCTCTCCAAGCTGAACAGGGAGTGCCACATTTAGCCAGAATTTAGAAGGGAGACTTATGTTTCTTAAAACCTCTTTCAGTGTTTGTAAGTTTCCACTTTTTTCATCAAAAGCATTTAAGATGGCCTCTTGGGTATGAGTGACTGATGATATCCTCCCTTGCTGCAAGGGCAGGTGCCGGGAAAAACATCCATCCCAGCCTGAGCAGAGGGTGGCAGGACTTCCACCTGAAGCCTGACATATTTCCCAAGCTGCTCCTTCTCGTTGTGTGGGCAGCTGGTTTCCTTCCAGGATAAAGGCTTCTGGCCTGTAGTGTCATCCAAAAATCCATCTGTCTTCAAGATTGAGAGTCTTGTTTTTTAAACTGGTAATGTCAGACAGCCTGACCACAGCATCCTCCAAGAGTAGACCCAAGCTGTAATTTGGGAAACTTCAAAGGTTGCTAGATTTCTGCTTGTGTGTTAGAGAATGGTGTGGTCTTTCCAGCTCTGGGGCTAGGGAAGCTGCGAGGCTGGTCAAGCTGCTGAGAAGCTGTCGGTTCTCTGGGCGGGAAGGAGAGGGCCTCCATTTCCGAGTGTGTTAGCTGCAAAGGGATGCCTAAGAGAGCCCTGGGAGGAACAGACGGCTGTTCAACCCTGCTGGAAAAAGCAGGCTCTTGTTGAAATGTCAGGTGGGTACCCAATAAGGAGCAGCACCTTAAACATGAGTCACTGCTCAAACTCTCAGCCTGCCTAGGGAGCGGAATTCTCCCAACAAAGTAGATGTTGTTCCCTAAAACACAAGCCCTTTAAAGGGAAGAAAGAAAAAAAAAAAAAAAAAAAAAGAAAGAAAGAATGAGAAACAGATGAGAAGGGTTTAGGCAGGGGGAAAATCAAATTTTTCTGGTTAATTAATCGGTCCTCTTGTGTTTTTTTATTTTAGTTTGAGGGTTGCTCCAAAGCCTATTCCCGCCTGGAGAACTTAAAGACACACCTGAGATCCCACACTGGAGAAAAACCCTACGTCTGTGAACATGAAGGCTGCAATAAAGCCTTTTCCAATGCCTCAGATAGAGCCAAGCACCAGAACAGGACGCATTCCAATGAGGTAAGCCTGGGCTCACCGCAGCTCAACGGAGGGCTTTTTTTTAATTTTGCTGACAATAAACATACATTTTACATGCTGGACTCATGTAAAAAGAAACCTACTGTAATGAGAGGTTTTTCTTATTTTTTAATAGGATTTATTTTGCTGGAGAGCCAGACCACATTAGCTTTATATTTATGAAAGCCATGTTTGAAATCATAAACAGATGTTAAAGTATGCAAACTTTTTAATCGTCTTTGGAAATGAAAGTGAGCATTTTCCAAAATTATAATTTTTAATAGTGTGAATAGGATTGTACATTTGTGCATGTGGTGTTTAATGTTACTGTGATGCAGACTTGCAGTAGTATAACAGCTACCCCAGATCCTGATGCTCTGGAAATAATACTCCTTCCATCGTTTGATGTACAATGATAGAGCACAATGCAATGCTTTGTTAACCTTAGCTAATTAAGACCCACTATTAGTAGTAGGGGAGCAGAGGAAATTGCCTTTATTGTAACGCATGTGATGGTCTGTTGCAATCAACCATGGCCAACGATTGAAATTTATATTACCACTAATTAGCTGACAGGGAAGAAAAAACAACACTCCAAAGTTCTAATAATGTTTGCAGCCATGAAGAATTCAGTCTGTAGCCTAATTTGCAACAGTTAAATATAGACTATTGGAGAATGGAACGCGATTGCCACAGATGACAGCTTTTTAAAGCGATGCTGTGTCTACAAAGGGCTTTGGGGGAGTATTTCTATCTCTGGCATAATATCTGTCAGCGATAACCAGAGCTCTGTAGGCTGAAGCTCTTCTGTTGGAGTCAGAATAAGGATTCAAACTCTAGGATGCCCTTCTGTGCTGTGTGATGCTGAGATGGACCCGATGAGTGACCTGAATCCTGGTATTATTTTAATTTGTTTGGGTCTAAACCCAAATATCAGGATTGTACTTTGCCAGTGAGCCATTTCCCCAGCAGGACATGGGTTAAAATTAACCTGTATCTGTGCTGGGGTTGATTCAAGGCTATGCAGACCTAGAGGTCAGGAGCGACGAAGACATTCAAACTCTCTCTTGCTGAGCAGCCTGCATTCCCAGTAACTGCTGTTTGATAAAAACATAATTTGACTTCTGTTAAAGTTTCTTATACCGGAAGGTAGGTAGTCTTTATTTAATCTCACTGATGAAGTTTCAGGCATTAGCAATTGCTTCTCTTCTAGCCCTGGATGCTTCCTCTGCCTTTCTCCAGTGCTGGATCCAGCGTTCCTTTCATTTTTGCTATTTCCCTTCCACAACACCACAGTGCTAAGTCTCTCTTCATCTTCTTTCTCATAAACTACATGTAAGTCAATCAAACCACTGAAGTCTCCCACTACTACAGTATTTTTTTTCTAGTCTTGTATCAATTTTGTGTCTCTCTTCCATCCCTAAGGATCCTGATGTGGATGGATCAAGACTTCTCATACAGCTTTCAGTGATGGATACAGACTCTCTCTGCCCAGGTTGTGCATGCTGAAAGCAGCACATGAATTAATTTTGCCCATAGACCACGTAAAATTGGATCCCTCCTGGACAGGCTAGAGTCTCACCTTCTGTTTGTTCAACTAGTGTCCCACATTCCTACATATGGAATTTTGCCTTTGTGTTATTAAATACCATTTCTTCAACTGAATTCAGTTTCCCATGTGATCCAGATCAGCAGCTGCACTAGGTCTGTGACAACTCCTCCCACCATCAGAGCAGAGACTACACACTTGAAGTTCTGCTCCTCTTGGTTCCTATTGTATATAAAGGTGAAGTTGTAGGGCAGAAGCATCCAACTCCTTGTGAACCCTGATCTAATGTGTTGATGCTTGGCTCAGGCTGCATCCAGCAACAGAAGTTAAAGACTCAGATAACAGGTAGGAAGTCAGCTGAGTCCTACCAAGGGAGCTATATGGCACTGTGGGATCTTTTGAGGTCATGCTCGCTCCCGAACTGCTTTTCAGCCCTCTGTGATGCAGCAGAGGCATGCCCAGAGATTTGTGAGGGATCTGCATATAATGGCTCTCTGGGGCATATATCTGATATTCTCTTTTTGAGCAACATATAACATGATCCTTAGCAACAGATGACGTCTCTCTTGCACTGGGCAGCAGGCCCAGATGAGGGCCCTGCAACCAGCTTTGGAAATGTATTTTGCTAACCCATTGGTCACTGACACCCTGGCTCACAAAACCACATGGATGCAAAGCAGGACTTCATGGCTGCGAGTATTTCCCATTACCCATTGGTAACTGGTGGTTCCTAGCTACCTACCAGATATTTTGCTCTGCTTGCTGTGTTTACATGGGATGCACCACAGTTTCATAGTCACCCATGTCTCCTCTAAGGGGAAAGTTCCAGGTTCCCTGTATTTGTCTTTATCATCGTGTAACAGGACATAGGTGTATGATTCAAACATAGATATGGGTATATATTACCACACTGTTTTTTGTTTGATTGTTGAAATGTCATATGCACTATATCATTTTAAACTTTCAGTGATTATTTGGCTCACTTCAGAGCACACCTTCAAAGTCACTCCTGGAAAAGGGGCTTTCATCCTGAGATCACTCTCCAGTGCATACACAGTAGAGTGGCATGAGTCCACTGTCAGCCACAGGCTCAGAGTGGTGTTTTGTCCAATTCAAGCTCAACAGGAGTAACATGCAGAAATTGATGCTGGTGATGCTGAGCTCCTGGGGAGAACTCTAATTCTTCCACCGTAAGGAGAATCACACAGTATGGGGATGAGAGTAGGAGGGAGGTGTCTGAGATATCTAAGGTGTTGACTTCACTAGTGTCCACTGCATCAGTGTTTGAATAACCTGGGGGGGGTATGAAGGTGTGCCAAGGTATCAGCAGTTGTGCTCAGCTGGGTTGCAGGAGGTATGGCCTGATGAAGTGGATGGTTGTATCCCATTAGGTGGAATGTCTTCCCTTCCAGGCCGGAGTGATCATGTTACCCAAGTGACTGGTGTCTGAAAATCAGAACTATTGAGCCTAAAGGAACTTAGAAAACATCATTGAACTATTTAATATAGATTTTTCAGCACTGGGGGAAGGAGGGTGTCTATTCTTTCAAATACATTTTAATAGCAGTAATAATACTTCTATAATGCTTTATCCAAAGGGTTTCATGAGATGTATAAACAAACTATTTTACTTTTTATGTTTTGGTTTACCCAGCTTTAAAATATATTAAATATTTACCTCAGTGTGGTGTTACGAGGATTTAGTTTGTTCAAGTGATCTGCCAAGATCAGCCAGGAAGCATGCTTTTGAATAAAAAACAGACTTTCAGTGTTTTTCATGTGATGGTGGTGGCTTTCTGAAAAGAATATACACTCCTTTGTATTTTTTCACTCAAGCTTCTGGATGAAATTAGAAAACAGAATAAAAAAATGAATAGGAATGGTCATTTTGGGTAGCCTTCAAACATCTATCTTTTTTTTTTTCTTCTTTTTTGTGGACCTATTCCAGTGCATTGGCAGAAAAATACTTAGACTAGCTGTGAGGCTGTAAGCGAAACTTGTGATGAATTCAGAGCTTCCAACACAGCAGCACCAGCTCAAACAACTGCGGTGCTAATACACTTGGAATTGGAAACTCAATAAAATAATAAAATAAAAAAAAAAAAAAGTTAAAAGAAGAGAAGTATCTGTTTGCTGACTTCTGTTTTCAGAAGCATGGTTTCAGTCTTGTTTTCCTGTGGCAATCAATGATTCATGAATTCAGGACTAGAGTGCTATCATCAGAAAAAAACGTTGCATGCCTGTGGTTTGTTTTGCACAATAACAGATTTCAAGGTGACAGGTGCTGGAGTGGTATGATAGATTGGGTAGGGTGAATCCAGTCTGGCTTGGTTTCACTGGAATTCCATCAGCCGGAAGGTCTCAGACATTTTCACGGTGTAGACCCCACCTTAGCAGAGAGAATGTGTTATGGCCAGTCCCCTACATCACCTCCCTCCCATCCATAATCAGAAAACATTCCTGTGGCCACCCTAGCAAATACATACATGGGAAAGTAGCATTAGGAAAGTATTTCATGAATTCTTAGCTGTCTTTTAATCCAGCAACTGAAAACAAGGAGTTTAGCCAACATCAAATGACTGCCCGTGTCTGTATGGATCATCAGCAGCCCATATATCATATCTTGGAGATCTTGGTCTTACAAAACCCTGTGGAGCAGATGCTCCACATTTTGTTGCTGCCAGCAGCCATGCTCACTGTATACTCTTGGCCCATACAATGTACCTGGAATATTTGAACTTACTCTAAATATAACACAATATCTGCTTGTATTTGCAGAAACCCTACGTCTGTAAAATCCCTGGCTGCACAAAGAGGTACACAGACCCTAGTTCCCTCAGGAAACACGTCAAGACCGTACACGGGCCTGATGCCCATGTCACGAAGAAGCAGCGCAATGACGTTCACCCAAGGCCACCTCCTCTCAAGGAAAATGGGGACAATGAGGCAAGCGCCAAGCAAAGCAGCAAGGTTTCAGAGGAGAGCCCCGAGGCCAACAGCACCACGAGGAGCATGGAGGATTGCTTACAAGTCAAAACGATAAAAACAGAGAATTCTGTGGTAAGAGCAGTTGCTCTTGGCAGAAATCACATGGGCCCTAATTTCCCCAATGCAATGGGGGCATGAAGCATTTGCATGCGATTTACCTCTGCCCACAGTTGCCCTTCACCTGCCAACACCCTAGAGATCAAGTCCAGAGATGAGACTGCAGGTCAGGGCCCAGTCCAATACATTTTGCACCTTTTCTACCCAGCATCACAAATTCCCACCCTTGGAGTCACAGGGACCCCGTGATGCCTGGTATTATGTTTGGCCTGCCTTTGCTGTGCACATGGGTAAAACATGGCAATATCACAGAGTTATGGTCAAATAAGCTTTACCCTCCTCTCCAGTTTAAACTGAGCAACAGACACAGGACACAGATCAATGAAGGTGTCTTGAAGCACAAGTCCATCCCTTTTCTCCTCTTTCTCCTTCCCACCCTCTTCCTTGTTTTACTTTCCAGGCTGCTGCAGCAAAGTTTTGCTGGTACATGCTGTTGTGGCCTGATGTTGTGGTCTAATGAAGATGATGGCAATATAAGTAGCTGTTTTATTTTTGCCATGTGTCTTGAAGTTAAGTTCTTCAGGCCTGTCCACCACACAGAGAAGCCTGGAATCAATGGGGTTGACAGGAGACTCTTGAGATCATCTGGTCCAACCCCCTGCTCAAGCAGGCTCAGCTAGAGGAGTATACTCAGCTCAGGAGTATACAAGTTCACTGCAGGACCCCCAGCTGCCTGAGAAAATTGTAGTGGGATGACAGGGTGGGGAAGTGGTGCCAGGAATAAACAGGTGAGCTAGAACGAATAGTCCTTCTGTGGCCCACAGAGTATGGACTTGCAGTCAACCATGATCATGCTTTACAGCCCCATGAGTTGCCTCTAGCAGAAACAACGACCATTTAACAGCCTTTTGGCCATTACAGCAGCTCCACAGTAGGCAGTAGCATGGTCAGTGGTGCTAACAAAGTATGTATAGTGAAGGGCCCAAAAACATTCAAGGCTCTTCCTATGGAGGGAGCCCACCTGCTCCTCAGCACACTGCTGCTGGTGAAGGAGAAGGGGCAATGAACACACAGGAGCACTTCTACCTTTTATAATTATCTTCACCTGCATACCCAGGGTTCTGATCTCCTGTACCAGCTCAGAGTGGGGCAGGGTACGGGCTGGATATGGCAGAAATGGCCTTCACCTGTGCAGGAGGGTGCAAAATATAGTCCCCAAACTTCTTGCTGTAGCTGAAAAAAATTTGAGCTCCAAAATACGTTTTCTTGATTTGATTCCAAGCTGAAAGATTGTTATTCCAATCAAACAACATGCCCTGAAGGTACAGAGATTGTCTGGAGAAGGTTAAGGGATGTGCCTTTGGACAAGTTAGTAATGAGTTTCATGTTTCAGTTAGGAAGGAGTTGAGTATTTTCACATCCAAGTTGTCTCTTACTGACTAAAGGAACAGTGTTACCTTACTGACACTCAGCACTGGGTTATAAAAACAGACTGTGAGAACCACTGGACAGAATGACCTCTCTCCAGTACTCTTCCTCTGTGTGTTTCTTTTTTGATTATGAAAACATGGACACAAAACTGGTTCCCCACCCGGTTTCTCCTGAAGGTGTGAGCTTGTTTTCCCAGCTCTGCGCTCCCAGGGCTGCAGCCAAGGTGTCTCACTGGCAGCAGGGTCCATGGGTCAGATGTTCCTCTATGCTCTCCCTGTCCAGTGCTTTACTCATGTGTATATAACAGGCAGCATCTGACCTGGAGGTCTCACTTCCATCTCCTCTTTTGTGATTAAGGACAGGGTGGTGGGAGGGGTGAGATGCTTCACTGGTTCTCATTGCTCCAAGGCCCCTTGTTTTTGCCCAGCTTTGGGTCTAGTCCCAAACCTACAGAGCCTGGTGGGAAGTCTCTCGTAGGAGTTTTTATCTGGGCCTACAAACTGAAAAGGTGCTTGTAAAAAAGACGGAGAGAGACATTTTACCAAGGCCTGTAGTGATAGGACAAGCAGTAATGGTTTTAAACTCAGAGAGGGTAGGTTTAGATTAGATGTTAGGAAGAAACAAGTGGCCCAGAGAAGCTGTGGATGCCCCATCCCTGGAAGTGTTCATGGCAAGATGGGGTGGGCCTTCAGCAACCTGGTCTGGTGGGACGTGTCCCTGCCCACGGCAGGGGGGGTGGACTAGATGATCTTTAGAGGTCTCTTCCAGCCCAAACCATTCTATAAGTCTGTGGCAAGGAAGGCAGGGTATGGGAGGAGGAGATGCTTGCAATTTGTGTTGTATTCTGCATTCCCCTCTTCTTCCTTTTACTAACACGGTCTTTACTGTCAATGCTGTCTTTGTCCTAACAACCTGTTCTTTATTCCCACTTACCCCTCCTTACTCTACCTTCCTAAGGACAGTCGGTACTAAGGTGAGCAAAGAAATCCTTTTTGTTAAAATTGCTGCGTAAGGCATGGTCTCCAGCAGACCTCCTGTCTCCAACAAACCCGACGGGAAGGGGGTGAGGGGTGCAGAGCAGAGCAATGGGGAGGGACAGGGGATATTTGCTTAAGGGTGAAAAGGGGAGGAGCATAATGCTTGAGGACTCCCCCGTCACGTTGTTCTCAACATCACAACTCCCATTAAATTGTGGGATCACAATCTCTATCATCCCGACCGAAGGGCTGTGAGGCCATCAGAGCCAGTCAGCCCTGCCTGTGAGGGCTACTACAGGGCAAAATAAAACATCACCTGCACTCCCACCTCGGCCTGGGGCAAAGCATGTTGCCTTTTCAGCACTCCCATTTTCTGACAGTTGCTGGAGCATGGGCCTCGAGCAGAGAAGCCAGGCATCCTGTCGGGCAGCAGCAACTGCTGCCTCTGAGCAAGTTCAGACTATTTAGTGTCTGCTGTGAATAAACTCCTCAATGTGAAATGCAATTTCTGATGTAAATAAAATAAGCGTTTATGTTGCTTATCTCTTATCTGCAAGTGGGAGTTTGCAAACAGTAAACCAGGTTTTTACCTGGCTGGGAAGTTTGTCAGCTAGTGTAATTATATGTTAGGGTATTTTAAAGACAGAAATACATTGTGTCTGAAATACTTAGACCTTGATCCTGTGTTAGATAAGCCTGTGCTTGCCGCAACATACCTTGCACAACCAGGTAGTGTGCTGCTTCTCTTCAAGAAGCATCTGTCCCTTCATTGTTTGGTGGAACATCATTTGGTTCCTCTCTGCACCTGGGATAGGGCCAAACATGGAGCCCACTGGAGATGTTGGGCTCCTGGTTTCTTTCCACCTGTCCAACTCCTCCTCTTTTCCTTCCCCAAGATGTGTCAGTCCAGTCCTGGTGGCCAGTCGTCATGCAGCAGTGAACCGTCACCCCTTGGCAGCACCAACAACAATGACAGTGGAGTAGAAATGAACATGCACAGCGGGGGAAGTCTGGGAGATCTGACGGCGTTGGATGACAACGCTCCTGTTGTGGACTCAACGGTCTCATCTGGTAATTCGACAGTCAGCCTGCAGCTAAGGAAACACATGACGACGATGCAACGACTTGAACAGCTCAAGAAAGAGAAACTCAAGACAGTTAAGGATTCCTGCTCATGGGTGAGCCCAGCTCCACAAGCCAGAAACACCAAGCTGCCTCCCATCTCAGGAAACGGTAAGCTGTGGGCCTGGGCCTTGTCCTGTAGAACCCTCCACAGCTTGGCATAGGTCTTATAAATAAGAGTCTGCCCTGAGAGGGGATCATTTCTTATGGCCTCTGAGTCAGTCCTTGCTGGACAGAGATGTCAGGTAAAATGGAGAGCTTGGGTGGAAACACAGCCATCTGGTTACATGCAACAGAAATCCAGATGGCACAGCTAGGAAGGGAGGTGAAGGTCTCTTGTTCCTGGGCTTGTCCAGAACCCAGCAGCAGGTGTCCTCAGCATCCCAGCGGCAGCCACAAGCCTGCTTGGATTTGTTCCAGCAGTAACAGTTCCCCAAGGGCTGACGTGCCTCCTGGGAAACTGCTGGAGCATAGCAGCAATACAGCCAAGCCCTCCATACCAGATCTTGCTCCAGCAGGCCTGCTGTCACTTCGAGGGCTCGTGGCTATTCCCTACAGCTTCATATGCTAGTTTTACACTGACTGGGAGGTTCCTGATTAAGGTGTCTCGATGATCCCTTTGTGGTCCTCTAACTTCTATGACTGTTCACACCAGTCCTACTTTTTTTTTTTTTCCCACTAAAAAAAGCTCATGTGGAGGGATTTCCTCAGCAACTGAGCACCAGTGGGGGGTACACACTGCAAATACTCTGCAGCAGGGATAACTTGTCTTCTCTCCCCAGATTTCTTGCTCTTTGTACATACACACAAAGCTGTAGATGAAGCTTTGAATTCACTAGCAGCAAATGAAATTCACTATCATCCCTATAAAATGTTTGGGGGTGGCTTACTGTGTCTCTGCTTCAGCACCTAGAAAATTACCAAGCAGAATTTCTCAGCTAACTAAACCTTTTCCTTCCCCACAACCTTTCTCTCAGGCTCTGTTCTAGAAAATAGCGGTGGTTCTTCTGCTACGCTGCCTAATCCAAGAATAATGGAGCTGTCTGTCAATGAGGTTACGATGCTGAACCAACTCAACGAGCGCCGTGATAGTACGACAAGCACCATCAGCTCTGCCTACACTGTGAGCCGCCGATCATCAGGGATTTCCCCGTACTTCTCCAGCCGCCGCTCCAGCGAGGCTTCGCAGCTCGGGCACCGTCCCAATAACACGAGCTCTGCCGACTCCTATGACCCGATTTCAACTGATGCTTCCCGTCGGTCAAGCGAGGCGAGCCAGTGCAGCGGGATGCCAGGTCTGCTCAACCTCACGCCAGCTCAGCACTACAGGCTGAAAGCCAAGTACGCTGCTGCTACAGGGGGCCCTCCTCCGACTCCCCTGCCGAACATGGAGAGGATGACCCTGAAGAACAGGATCTCACTAATGGATGGGCCAGAGCCCACCTTGCCCTCCATCCGCCTCCCGCCAGGCCCCAGGCGTTGCAGCGATGGCAACACCTATGGCTACACATCGGCCGCAACATTTCCACATGAGGTGCCAGGCAACTGCACAAGACGGGCGAGTGACCCAGTGAGGAGACCTGCTGGAGACCCTCAGGCCCTCCCGCGAGTTCACCGCTTCAACAGCACCAACAGCATGAACCCCTTCCATCCTCCACACCCCACAGACAGGAGGAATTTCAGCCTCCAGAGCTACGGGCGCTCCGACGGGAACCTCCCCCGGCACACCTACTCACCCCGGCCACTGAGCATCAGCGAAAACATCGCCATGGAAGCTATGTCTGGGGAGGCGGAGGCACCAGTTGGAGACGACGACATTATGCTGCCAGATGACGTGGTGCAGTACATCAAGTCTCAGAACAACGGGACAGCGGCTGAGAGCACTTCCATGGGGTATGGCAACGAGATGCAGAGCTTCCAGGGAGGTGGAAAGCTGCAGCCCCCGGCCTTTCCTGGCCAGCGCAGGATGGCGGTGGCTGAGGCGAGCATGAGCCATTTGGGGCCCATGATGGCAGAGTGTCCCATGAGCTTTGACGCTCCCTCAGACATGAATAAAAATAACATGCCTGTCCAGTGGAACGAAGTCAGCTCAGGTACGGTTGATATGATGTCCAATCAGTCGAAGCAGCAGTTTTCGCAAGGGAACTTAGCAGTGGTGCAGCAGAAGCAGAACTTTGGTCAGTACCAGAGCTACAACCAGCAGCAGATGCAGCTACCAGAGAACAACATGAATGTAACACAGCAGAGCTTTATGCAAAGAAACGTGGGCATGGACGGTCAGAGGCTAAACTGTATGCAGCTGCGGCAGCAGCCAATGAGCCTAGGCCCCGGTATAAACCCCGATCTGGGCTCTCACACAGGGTATAACCAATCTCATCAGATGCTGAGCCCCAGTGCAATCAGCAGCAACCCAAATCAGATCTCTCCTTCTTGTAGCAGCATGGCAGCAAAGCCCGGACCCCACCTTCACCCTCAGCAAATGGACATGGCAACCGACCCTTCGTTAATGGTCAGCAGCAACAGCGAGCGCACAATGCTCAACCAGGTCATGCACGAACCGAGTCAGCAGAACTACTCATCTCAGCAGACCCACCTGAACTTCCCCATGGCTCAAGAGGCCTTTCACCAGCCCATCATGCCCTCCAACCAGCCCAGCTATGAGCCCCAGCAGAGCATGATGGGCTCAGCGGCGCAGCCTTATCCAGCCGGCATGGTCCAGCCTCGTCCCCCACCTGAGCCGAGCCCGGCCAGCAGAGCCCGCGGCCTCCGCACCGTGCAGCAGCTGGGCTACATGAGAACTCCCCACCCTACAAACACCATGAGCCCGGGCCAGGAGGCGGCGGAGGCTGTGCACAAAAGAACCGGTGACATGTTGCCCGCGCTGGCCCAGCAGTGTGCAGACGGCACAAGGGAAAACAATTTGATGTACTATTACGGCCAGATCCACATGTACGAACAAAACAGCAGCTTTGATAATCAGGCGGACTGCAGGGTCAGACAGCAGCAGTGCGCGCTGAACGGCAAGCCGGCTGCGCTGCCTTCCCCGGGAGCGAACCAGGTGTCCAGCACGGTGGACTCGCAAGGTCTTGAGCCACCCCAAATAGATTTTGATGCCATCATGGACGATGGGGACCACTCGAGCCTGATGTCGGGAACCCTGAGCCCCAGCATCCTGCAGAACCTCTCCCAGAACTCCTCTCGCCTGACGACTCCACGAAACTCTCTGACACTGCCCACCATTCCCACGGGAATAAGCAATATGGCAATAGGCGATATGAGCTCCATGCTGACCACGCTGGCAGAAGAGAGTAAATTTCTCAACATGATGTCCTAACAGTAAAGCACAAGGCCTGAGCGCTATCCAAGGGGTCTGTGTGAAGCAGTTTTATGAATGTGCTTTTGAAAAATAATCTGTTTCAATAGAGTAGATTTTTTTTTTTTTGATAAGTATTAAATACATTAAAGGGATTCAAAGTAAAAAAAAAAAAATTAAAGTCTCTGTACAGAGTTATGTAAACTACACCCAGGCAGTTCAGCACTGCAAGGGTGCACCTCTAGTAATATTTTTGGCTTGGTTTCCCAGAGCACTGAATGGTATTGCCACCAAGCCAGGAGACTGCATGAGCGTGGTTCAAGACGAAACCCTCCCTCCTTGGCAGCCCTGTAGATAGCGCTCCCCGTCATTTTCCATTAGTTACGTTTGCAGAAATTTAATTTTCAACCCGCCCCAGAAAGAAACGGGAGGACGTGGGTTTGATCAGAATAAAAGCCATACTATGTACTCTGCTCTGATGAGAGCAGTGTTTAGTTAAGTCTCCAAACAAGCCCTCTGCCAGCAGTATTGTTTTATACCGTAAATACCTTTGTACCTTGCAAAGAGCATCGATTCCAAATGGCTTCTCAGCAAAGTGCCTTACCATGCTTTCATGTTAAATAGCCAAGGCCTCTCTTCCTTTAAAAATCAAATATAGTGTATTGCCAGAAGCGTATATAAAATGTACATTTATAAAAACATAGTGGTGTTTCTGAGAAAACATTGGAAAGACACATTGATGAGACACTTGAAAGGTGAATGCACACTTTGATCAGATGTGTTTACAACGTGGTTTATATCAAGTGCAGAGTGGAGCAGAGGCCTGGGAACAGCAATCACTGGGAAATAATCCCCCGTGGCAGGACGGCTGCAGTGTGCAGAGTGACACACGCGCATACCTGTGCGCCCTCTGAGCGGCAGCGGCGCGGCACGGGGACTTTCTGCGGGGGCCCTGAATGTCTTTTTAATGTCAGATTTCTGAAGCATGCATTACCATATCCCTCTGCAGCTTTGCAACGGCTTCGCTTTCTTTTGGGTTTTCCAAGCTAAGGTGCTTGTATAGAAAAGAGATAGTGATGGAGAGTGGTTTCGATTGTTTCAGCCCAGTCTGCAGGCAGTGCTGTGGGAGATTGGTCTGTCCAGGGTTCACTTACTGCATGCAGGGTTCTGCCTGGGCTCCATGTACACGCCAGGCACGTGACTGCACTAACGGGAGGCCAAGCATGAGCTAATAAACCCTCCCCAGCAAGGAGGCTTGTTGGCAGGGACCCAGTGCTGCATTAATGTGTCCCACCGCTTCGGTCAGTATGAAAAGAGCTGCTGTATCCAAAAAGTATACCCTGGACAACCCACAAACTGCTCTTTGTACCCAGGCTGGTTCAGTTCAGCGCTGCACCTGCAGTCTGCAGTGTAGGCAAACATCTGGATAGTCTCAAAACAGGTATTTGAATCAAAATAGCGGCTCTGTCTGTGAGAATATCCTGCAAACATTCTTGGGGAAGAGATGGGAGGAGCAGGGCCTCCCAAAGCCAAATCCTCCACCAAAATACAACTGCTTAGAGTAATGATTAGTTGTTTCCAAGGCCAGGCTCATCTGGCACTGAAGTCAATCTTGTTGCATTATTTATTTTGTTGTCATTAGACAGAAGGGTAAAAGTGGTGGGGTGCGTGTACTTGAGCAGGAAGACTTGTTTAACTTCTGACTGCTCTCACAGCACCAAATACTTTGTGCCCTGTTTGTTAAAGGGAAGGGGAAAAGTGTGCCATCCTCCCCAGGTTCTCACAGTTTGACCAAACACATCTTCAGGGCCTCGGCCTCTCCTTGCCATCTCCCATCTCCTCTCCATACTGATGTTCTCACTTGCGTCTGACTCTGTCCCCTGCATTGGACAGGGGCAGCTCTGTAGAGGTGCGTTCTGGTGTCCTAACGTCCCTGCTTTCCTTTTGCACAAGCTGTTGTGTCAGGCTCACTGTTCCCAGCATGACCAGGAGCTGCTGTGAAATGCCACGTGTTACCTCCAGGCAAACTAAGCAGTATTTCAAGCCCCAGCAGCCATGGTTGGCAGTGCTGGGTTGGCTCAGCCCTGCTGCCAGGTAGGGCACAGCTGGTGCAGGGAGGCGCTGCCCAGCATCCTGCGATCTCACCCGTCCTCATCCCAAATGCAAAGGGTGTGCACAGGATGCTCTCACCCCTGGCCTTCACAACTCAAGCCCCCGTGACTCCACTGATGTCCTGGGGGTGTGAGGACAGGAAAGCAAAGCAAGGTGCCTGGCTGTTTATTTGTGTCTCCCGTGACAGGTGTATGTAAAGGGATTGTTTTATAGTCCGCTGTATATATTCTCCTGCAGTTACTGACCTTGCCCTTGCCTTTGCATTTATGAAAAGAGGGCAGTACGTATTTTAGGATGTTGTATGTTGTCCTGGACGCTTGGAGTGCAACTGGGCATCCCTTGTGCTGAGATGGATCAGGCCTTTGTGTGTCCTTTGACTGCTAATCTGATTTTTTCAACAGCTGCATAGGGCAATGGTGGCTACTGAGTCCCTCTTCACAGATAACTCATTTGCAAAAGATCAAATGCAAAAGCAAAACCAAATCTCCAATGACTTGAGATTTCTCAGACTTTCCAGTGGTGGTCTTCCTTCATTTACTGAAATAGTATTATAATAACCATTCCAGCACTGTATATATTATGTATAGAAGACATCATTACTAAAAGTACGGTAGGTGAATTGTTCTGTCAAATTTATATCTTAAGAACATTTTTAGCTGTTTTCTACATCATAAGAACAGAGATAACATGCTGAAACTGTATATAAACCTTTTGTACATTAAAAAGTAATTTTTTTTCATAATTCCTTGTGCCTGTTGTTACTGCCTTTTATTGATAATGGTGGTTGGCATTGGTCTGGCATTGCCATACCAACACGGTCAGATGGACTCGGGTGGTGCCTAGGAATGGGTGGTGAGGAGATGGATGGGCCTGGTGTGTGAGCCACTGCATGATGCTGCCTGGGTTCAGATCAGAAAAGCCATGATGAGCCATGACAATGACTAGATGAAATTTCTCCACAACGACTAGTTGAAATCTCCACTTGAGAGACTGATTTTCAATTTGATTTCATAGATGAGGGAGGATGTGGACTGGGTGAGAGCTTTAGGGGAAGCTGGGGAGGCTGTTCATAGGTGAGCATTATGGGCACAGCAATGAATTTCGGATAAAGTCAGCTGTTAAGCAAAGCAGTTGGTGTGTGAATCAGCCATAGAACTTCGTGCACATGAACCAGAAGCTTCAAGCGCCTGAAAGAATGTCCTCATTTTGCTTCAGGCAGGACTCCTGCTGAGCTTATCAGTAGAATCAGGTAAGTTTGGGACAAATCCTCACCCTGTAATCTGGATTCCCTCATAATCAGCGGCAAGAGATGGACATGCCCTAAAACACAATTAATCTTTCCTGTTTTAGACACGTAGGATGGGGTGGATTGTACTCTGGAAGGCATCAGTCATCCTCCTCATTTATTGCAGGATGAGGTGAATCCCATGCTCTTGTGACTCTTGCATCAGTCTCAGCAGTCTGAGGTTGAGCCAGGGAACAAGATGTTGATTAACGTGTTAATGATCCTGTTAGTCTGCAAATCCATTGGATAAATATCACACCCTTCTGAACTGTCCAAGAACTACACAAATAACATTTTTTAAAATGCAGTAATATTATTAAAGGGAAATGGTTCAGAGCTTTTCTATTGACAAAAGGCTTTGGAGACTCAGATCAGCTCCTACTGCTTTTCTACTTCAAACACTTAAAGTGAGTCTCTAATCTAGATCAAATGCCACTTCTAGCCAGTATTTCACTTTAGAGTTTGATCGGGGCACACCTCTGCCTGTGTAAGAACATCTTTATTACTTAAACTGGGTCAATATTTCCTAGGAATACACCCGAGGTTATGTACCAGCATACACTTTTTTACTGCCTAGCCATCCTGGAATCAACAGAGATGGAAAGGCTCATTCGTCCAACCGTAAGAAGGTAATAAACCTTCTGCAACAACTGGTATTTGTAAGCCAGACCCTTGGAGTTTATACAACTGTGAGAACATCGTAATATTCAATTAACCCTCTTTTTAATTGATCGTCTCCCTTATGAAATTGAAATATCCTAACAGGGCTGATTCTGACCCTCTGGTGAGTGTTACTTTATTCCACTCCCAAAACTGTTGAGGGCACAGGAGGAGTAAGATCCCATTCTGGGTAAGACCATCGCAGCCCTTTGAAATTGCACTAATATCGAAAGTTTTCCTGGAGGGGAGAAAAAGTCCATAAAAGCTACTGTTGCTGGATCTGATTGCACTTACTGAGTACAGAGTCATTCCAATGGCTCTTTATTGCAGTGGTCTCAGTAGGGATGACATAGGAGCTCTTGTTCTTTACGAGCTGTTGGATCTACTTGGAAGAGCATACGTGTTGTAAATAAATGGTGTGGTTTATATTATTGGAAGGACAATTTATAACCAACCAAGGCCTCTTGCAGACAGCTATTTAACTTGTAAGTAAAATGACCTAACACTTAAGAAATTTAGAAGCTACAAAACAACCTATGTTGTGGCCAATATACTTATTTCTCACCCTTGATTTATGCTTCATGTAAAATTTGAAATGGCTATATTAAATATGTTTGCTGTAAAAATAAAATTAAAAAACAAAAATAAAAAAGGCAAAGTGATGCTTTCACACACACCGAAGGTTTGTGACTACTGGAGCTTGTTCCAATTGCACTAACACCTGTGATTCATTGCACTGGTCCCTTGCCCTCCCTATTTCCATTTTCCCCACACTGGCCTGTCAGGCAGATATGTAGGGGGCACAGTGGCCTGCCTGCTGTCAACTTTGAAAGAGCTGCTGCACTCACCAACAGTGCACTTGCTGGAAATGTCTCTAAGTATCAATGTCTTGCTGAAAACCAAACTCTGTGGCTACTGCTCCCACGCGCCCTGTGGACATTTTTCTCCATCAGAGAGGCCATTTTACAACTGTATCTCTATGATAATTTGTATGGTGGTATCACCGAGGAGCAACAGACATGGCAAGAAACACCAAAAGGCAGCTCCTGCATCAGGAAACCGGGCATGGAGCTATATAAATCTTTGGTCTGGGTTGCTCTGGCTAGTCTTAACTCTTAATAAGTACAGCCCAGGGCAATCTCCATAAAGAAAGGACTTTAAAGGAAGGACTCAGAGCAGAACCTTGGTCTGATGCTCTGAACAATTTTCTAAAAGAGTCACACTCTCCCATTCATTTTCCCTTTCCTACTCCTTTTTCTTTCTCCCTCCCTTGACTATACAAAAAGACTACAGATAAAGACAACCTTCACATACACCTCCCTTTCCCCCATCACTGTGCCTACTCTGTTCCTCTCCAGGAAGGACCCCAGAGCGCTCTGCCCATACAGACAGCCTCTCTATCAGTGTTTGACAGACAGACAGTTGCATTTTTTGACTCAGAAGCACGAGGAACAGCTTTCCTGACACCTGCAGAGGGAATGGTGCAGGAGAAGAGCACATACTGCACAGCTGGATGTTGGCCAGAACACAGGTTTGTGCTACAGCGTAGTGGTAGTGGTTAAAACAGATCAAGTGAAATGAGGAGAGCAGTAGGGAAGGGAGAAAAACTCATGTCAAAACAGGGATAATTTTCTTTCATGGCTTTCTGTCTCGCAGTGTTGTTCTCACTTCCAAAATGTCGGCAGCCATGAGGAGTTACTGGCCATGACAAAAGGAAAACAAGGAAGCGAAGCTTAGGTATATTTGTGGGCGTGAGATCTAGTTTTGAAGATAATTTTACATCTGTAGATCTTTACATTAAGGGCTTTGGGGAACAAAAGCACCTACGTGGGCTCTGTTACCCTCCCATGCCCACTACTCGGACAACTGGCCATGCTGGCAGCCACCGCCAGGCCAGGCAGCAAGGCTGGGGGCACAGGTCCCAGCCCGCACCCGGGAGGCTCCATCCAGCCACACAGGTGGCGGTGGCATGGCTGTGACGGTGACTGAGGGCATGACTGGGGCTGATTCACTGCAGGCTCGGAGAGGAGAAGCAGGCCCGGGCCTGGAGTCTGTAGGTGGCCTGCCCCACCCTTTGGCAACGCCAGCCTCCTGCCCTTGGCTGCAGACCTCGGAGCAAAGGCGCTCCCAGCCCCAGCGGCTCGGCCAAGCTGCAGGAAACACACGTGCTGCTCCATTTCTGCCCACTGTTATTGCATAGCAGCAAGCTGATAATCTCCAGGTGGCTTTATTGGCCCCATTTCCCTGCTGGCAATGCGGCCCTCCGCAAGGGTACCTGTCTGCTGCACTTACCCAGCTATCTGGCAGCCGAGCAAAGTGTCTCAGCTGACTGAAAAGTGATGTGTTAATTTTTTATTTTTTTTTCTTCACGAAAATGTCTTGATGCAAATCATTTAACCTCCGTGTCACTCATCAATAATGACAATAAGTGAAATTCGATCGCGTTACATGAAGTGCACAGAGGATTAAACATCACTCCAGGCACACTGAAAGTGGGCGGCATTACTCTATCTGGGAGATCTTAAGGAGGGGGCGAGAAAACGGGTTTTGCTGTGCAGGCCAGGAGGCTGCACCCATGTAACACCAGCACCCACTGATGAGGGTGCTCCCAGTGACGATCCTCATCGCAGGCCAGCGACTTTCCCTAGTTAGCAGCCGTCCAGGAACCAAACAGGTCTCACCTTGCTCGAGGAATGCTCAGGAAATGATCGCCTGTCTTAGCAATGTCTGGAGATTTGTCAGTGAGAATGAAAAATGTTTTCAGGGAAAAGAAACTGGGGCTGAGCCAGGTGAATGTTTCTACTTAATTGAAAAAAAAAAAAAAAAAAAAAGATCCCAGCATTTCCATCACTAACTGGAATAAGTGGGAGCGTTTTGAACAGATCAGCAGTGGTCTAGGTGTTGAAAGCACCAATGAGACCCAAGTATTTGAGAAGACTTCTCTCAGAGATGAGAGCCAGCTTTGTGGCCACTGAACACTTCCAGAAAAATGGACTGTAAATGCACAAATTAAAAGGTAAATTTAAAATCTGATCTGACTTATAAACCCTTTCAAAAATTCAACACATACTAAGAGTGCATTAATGAGTTTAGCCTAAAAACCTTCCAAATCTAAATCTTGGATTTAGAAAAACACGAGGCTGATGTGACTTCCAAGTAGTCTTGTAGAAGTGATATCAACAGAATTTTCAGCTAAAATATTATCACTACATTCTTTTAATTAACATTTTAGCTGTCATTTACTTTAAAAAAAAAAAAAAAAAAAAAAAGTAGAGAGATGGGTTGGCTTCATTGTAGGTGAATCAGTACCAGAAAAAGTCATGTCTCAAGGGGCCCATGAGGAGCTGTTTTCCACCCCTGCTTTTCCTATGAAGTTCTTCCACTTGTGAGAAATAGATACCAAGCAGAACTCACAAAAGAAAAAAGTGCATAATAAAGTCAGGGAATGAGAGCCCTTTAGATTAGTAACATACTTCCTTATAAAAGGAAAAAACACATTTTTAGTTCTGTTTAAAATTATTCCAACTAAAACACTAAGTACTATACTTTGTTATGATTAGATTAGCTAAGGTAAAACACCTTTCCTAGCCCTCATTTCAGTGCTGACATGAGACAACTCAGGCCAAGTGCTGGCCCAAATGATTCAGCAGCGCTCAGAAATGGTTCACTTGGTAATGCAAATGGTGAACAAAGGGAGCCTTTTCTCCCCTCAGAGTAAAATCCATAGATGGACAGGAGGTTTATTTATTTAAAGATATTCAAACTTCTTTACTACTATTAGAAAGGAACCTGCTGTTTCTTCAATGAAAATAACTGCAGAACCATCAGAGGGCTATAATTGTAAACTTGGTCTTCACAGCCAGTGCATAAATGCTCTCTACTAGGCTGCATGAAAACCACTCAGATTAGAAAACACAATTCTCGAATGAACCCAATTGGGTACCACACTGAAGGAGATTATCTTCTAGCATGAATAGCACAAGAGGAGCCCGACATAATTTATCTTGCTAGGTAAGTAACCACAGGACCACGCTAGGAGCATTTGTGACTGCAAGTCCATACAACTAAGCCAGAGAAGGTCTTGCGGTTAGGCTTGATCTGTGTGTTTCTTTTGGTAGTGGTGGTTTGTTTTCTGTTAAGACACTGAATTTTGAGCCTGCCATTTTTCATAGCCACAGAAAGCACAGAGATCTGGCACTAACAGGCAAAACTAGCCAAGAGGTGGAAACGACACCCAAGAAACATCTCACTGACCTCATGGAAGAGTGTGAACAGACCCTGTCCTCAGGGGGATTTTTTCTGGAGATAGACAAGAATACAAGTTTAGTAGAGACTGAGATGAGGTGATGTTCCACTTTACCTAAATGTTACCAGGAGTATACAAGCCAGAATCCTTTTGTAGACAAGCAGCAGATGCTCTGGCATTGCGAGAGGAGGACAAGCCACAGGGCCTCTCTCATCACAATTGCCCTATGTTCCTTGGGCTTCAGGCATGTTTCCCCTGGACAGGGTATGCCACTTTCTAGAGAAAAAAAACAATTCACGCTCACCCTTTGCCACTGCCAATATGTGCAGCTGCCTTACTTAGACATGTCTTGTAGAGCAACCTGCTACTGCGTTCGAGAGTGTGTTAGCATTTTTTGAGTTTTTCTACTGTGTCCTGGGATTGTGTTTTTTCTTGTTGTTTGTTTGTTTTTGTTTTGTTTTGCCATTTGGTTTTTGTTTGGCTTTGTCTTTTTGATAAAATAGCACATAATGTTGCTTTCCTTTTAGCTACTGAGGAAATAGCTTTTGTCCAAGCTGGTCAGTCAGCAATGGAAAAAGCCCAAACATCACCAGTCAGAGGTGCCTTTAGCAGAGAAGCCAGAGCTTTTCATCTGTGCAAACTGAGAAAATTCAGCTTTCCAGCTCAGAACATGAAATTTCTCTGAAGAACTATGTGACAGTTTTGGGAAAAGTGTCTTTCCTGAAAAGCACTGGTGGTGGGAGAAACCATCAGAAGCATCACACAAAGCACAGCAGTAAGTATACTAAGAAGCAGGAGTAGGTCTGAGCCCAGTGACTCAGAAGCAATAAGCTGCATTGCCCAGGTAGGATGGACAACTCAAAGACCACTAAAATGTACCGCAATGTACATGACAGCAGGCTCCAGCCACCTGCAGGCTTCACAGTGTGCTCAAGGTCATGTAAAACGAAGACAGCTCTGTCTGCACGCCACGTGTCAGGAAGCAGGAGATGGAGCCGGTCAGGGTATAATCCAGTTAGGTGGGACATCTGAAAGACCATATGAAAACACTGGAGGTACAATAACTCTTTGGACTGGATTTTCTGGCAGTCATGCAAGCTTTTTTGTTTTGTTTGCAATATAAAGGATGAGACAATGCTGGTACCATCAATGCTTCAACCAAGAGGCAAATATCTCATTTAAAAGTTTATTTTAATGAAGGCCTCCAGCTGGAAAGGTTATTTATTAACCTCTTATTTACAAATTGAGCCCTGATTTGAAAATTAAGGCATTGTAATTTAATATTAACCCACATGTCAGAAAATAATGAGACAAACTACAGGGAAAATTGCATTCCATATTGCAAAAGACCCATTTTATTTATAATGACCAGGATTACAAGTCATGCCAACATTGATGGATCATACTTTAAAAATCTTGATAGCTCATTCATTTCTATAATTATATTTATTACAAATTAAATAAGTTGCGGACACCCTTGATATACAAAGAGACAAAATTAATTTGTGAATCAGTATTAATCTGTCATCAAACTAAATGAACTCTCTTTCTGGCAGCCTACTGAATGTAATGTACTGTACCCGGCTTTCCGTGATCCTTGGGACAAGTAAGTGGTGGAAGGGCAAGTTCCAGCTGTTGAAGGAACATGTCTTCACTTGGGTGTATGTCACTTCTCAGTATGGCTTTTAAGATCAAGAGCTAAGATTTCAATAGAAAACATTCTGGGCCAATTTATAGAAAATAATATGACTTCTGGTGTTTCTGTGAGCCTTGGTGCAAGGGCTCTACAGCCAGGTCCCTGAATGCAATCAGAACTCCATGGACCTCAGCTGCAGCCAAGCCCTGCAGCCTGGCCATCCCTAATCCAGCCCTCAGGTCAGGAGGAGAATATGGTGTGCAGCTGTTTATCACTTTTACTCTAACCCTCATATCTAGATAGAAACTGAAATGTCATGTTTCTTACTGCTGTTTTTTTCTGGAAAATGCAGGGCCTGAGTTTTTGAGGCACAACACTGTGGTGTGCAGCGGCAGCAGTGTGATGCTGTGTGCAGTGGGAGGCAGCCCAAGCGGCACGGGGCGATGCTCATGCCCCTTGGCCGAAGGAGAAGAACATCCTCAGCTGTTGGGATGCTCCTGGATGAGATTACAGACCCTAATGCTCAACAACTGCTGCTGTGCTTAGCCGAAATGTGTGCCCATCTGCTCTGGGGTTTTGTGCCCATAGACAAGGAGTCCTGCCAGCTTCAGGAGGACTCAGGCTTTCCTCCAAATTACTAAATTTGAAGTCAAAAAAAAACAAAAAACAAACAAACAAAAAAAAACAGGCTCAGTGCTGCACATCATCCCTGTAGACACAAACAAAGTGCATTAGGAAGGGCGGGTAGCTGCCTGATAGCCTGTCCCCTTGCCACCAGCCTCTCCATCCCCAGCACTACCCCCAGAGTCAGTGGTACTGAGCGAGATATGACACAACTCAGCTAAGGTGGCAGAAGTTCTTGTATGCCCTTCTGGGGAGCAGAGAAATATCCCAGTGCTTACATTCTTCTTGGTTTTAATTTTTCACCAACTTTTTTTTTTTTAACTTTCCAACTTCACAGCTCTCCCAGAGGGAGGTGCACAAGCTCATCGTCCTGGAGGCAAATTTCCAACTCCAGAAGGTTGGACCCCATCCAAAGTTAGCCAAAATACACTGAACTCCCCCACCATACTCTGCCACTCTCTCCATGTCATTTAACATCTAGGATCAACTAATAAAGTGCGAGATGTAGAAATGTCATTTAGAGTTACCTACCCGTAACTAAATAACTTTGTAATGAATGAAAGACCATTTTGAGCTGATGCCTTAAAGACTAACTTCATCTCCATAAAGGAAGAAATATGACTCGAACAGAGGCAGCCTGCATGTGGCATTAACAAACCCTCTTTGTGTTTCTATAGGAAAGGCTGACACCAAGTGAGTTGTGTGCTTGCATCATCTTCACCTTATTTCTGCTTTAATACCGATGACTCCACCTCAAAATATTGCTCCAGCTTTAGGTCTGCTTGGAGGCAGCTGGTGGGCCTCTTTTCTATGAAACGGAGGGCTGGAAAGGTGTTTTTGAGCTGAAATTTTTTTCCTGGGTTAACTGCAGTTACAGAGCAAGAACAGTACCTGGTTTAGTAATAAAACCGTAATTAATTCTGACCATTCATAAAGGAAAAGTCAGTAAGCCAGAAGAAATAATTTACACGTCTTCATATGACAGTGTTTTTCCATTCACCTTTTTTTTGGAGCATTTCCTTCAAAAGATGTTAAGCCCATACATTACTATTTAAAGAGTCTAATTCAACCCAGGCAATAATGACCTATAAATATTCATGATTTTGTTTTAACATTAAAATAACATCTGTTTCAAAACATCTGCAATCTGTTTTCAATGCTTCGGTAACATTTAAATTAACTGTAACTAATACAATAAACCACTATTAGGGATAATGATAATGAAAGATGCCCTATTAAGAGACACGAACAACATGGAACTGAATGAAAAACCAAATGGGGCTGGGGAGGGGAGAAAAAAAAAAAAAAAAAAAAAAAAAACAGTCAGAAACCAAAGCTCCTTGGAACTCAAAATCACTACTATGGGCGAGTTTCCTGTGTGTAGGACTATTGTTCAAGGGTCTCAGCTGCTGCGCCTCGGCTCAGCTCGGGTCCCGTTCCAGTTTCCACTGCGAGAGCCATGATTTACGGCCCGGCAGTGGGAACGCTTTGAAGGCGGGGGGAGGCTCGTGCTCTCCAGCTGGAGGGGCCCGCCAAGTGGTTCGGAGCTTGAGAAGCCGGCACAGCCTGCAAAGGGCTCTCCCACCAGATGCGGTTAACGAGCCCATTAACCTCACCTCCTGTCCTACGATGGCCCTGGCGAGCCTCAGTGCCACGCTGATGGGCACAAGGGCACCCAAAATCGTCAAATTCCCCACCCCCAATAAAGGGCTTTTGTTTCCTGCTATGATTCTTTTTTTTCCTCTCTTTTTCTCCCATTGCCAGGAGAGATGACATCATGAACATCTGCCTACGGTTGCTGTGAGGGGAAGGTGAAGGCCGGCGCGGGACAGAGCCGGGGAGGAAGGCAGCCGCCCTCCCTGCCGGTGGGCTGACACCGAGCGCCTCCACCAGTGCCGCGGCTGGAGGGCTTTGCCTTCAGGAGCATCTCGGCGGGTCGGGCCGTCGGTCATAAATCTATTTGTTTAAAAATTAGACTTAGCGCTTTGCGGTTTGCTGGTTGTTTTCTTTGAAGTCAGCCCTCCCTCTCCCCTTCTCCCACTCGCGCGCAAAAATCCAGGAGGCGTTTTTAATCTCCTGGACCAAACGCAAACGGATGGAGCAGCGTAAAGTGAGGATTACAGCAGCTGGCCTTGCTCTTTTCAGATGATTTCTTTGAAAAGGAGCAGTCTGTATTAAAAGGCTTTTTTTTTTCCCAGTTGAAACAAAGTCGGGACCTGCCGCACATCTGTGCGGGCTCAGCCCAGCAGGAGCAGCTGCTCAAGCGGTTGCAGTGGCACCTCCTCACCCAGCAAGGCACCCAGACTGGGACTAGGGCCTGGGGGGCCACCGCCGTGCCTTCCCAGCAGCGACGGGAGCCTGTGGAAAGCAGGGCATAAATTCAAACCATTTAAAGAGTGATTAAGACTTCCCCTGATTACTGCTCCGCATGATATTGAATGCTTCGGCTGGCGGTGATTTATTGAAGTAATATATAATATGCTGCATTCAGTTAACAGTCCCCATCAAGCACAATCTAGCTGAAGAAAAAAAAAAAAAATGAAAAAAGAAAAAAGAAAAAAAGAAAAAGAGCGAGGGAGAGAGTGTGCTCTAAGAGGAAATCTCCCTGGATTTAAGGGAAATTGAAATATGCACATGGTAATCTGTGTCCAAAGCTTTTAGCACTTCAAGAAGTGCCAGTTGCTAATGCCACTGGCTAAAGCCAGCATTGCTTGGATGGCTGGTGGCCCCAGTGACGTCCTCACCCCCTCCTTCCCTCCACCACTGACACCTGGCTCTTCCACCCAGGCTACTTTGAGGTGGATGCGTGGCTTTTTTGTTAACATCTGTTTTATTCCATGGCAAAGGTTCAGGTTCGGCTTCCTCAGCTAAGGGGAGGCAGCATTGCAGGGCTTCGCGCACGGCCACCAGCCCCACACCAACATGAGAAACCAGTGGTGACCGCAGCCAGCATGGGAAAAAGCTGGGGCTGGCAGGCAAAAAAGAGAAACCAGCAATATAAGCACTCAGTCTAGCTCCAACACTTTTAATGCTTCAGTTCCAACAGCAGAAGTAGCTCTTAGTTATGCAGGGAAGAGGTTTATTTGTTTTCATATACGATGTTTGATGTATTATCACTCCTTTAGGACCTGATTCAATGAGATACCTCCGCAGTGGGCTAATTTTAAGGCGTCATCTTCAATTAACGGTGATCTCAATCACCAGCCTTCCAAAATAAGGTGGCTGGGTTAGAAATGATAAGATTATTAATCAAATGTTTTATTTGACATTTGCTTTTAAGGATCCGTGCCTCCAAGTTGTTGGTTGGTGTGTTGTTTTTGTTGTTGTTTTTTTTTCCCCTGAAGGCATAAGAATTGGAAATAACTTTTACAAGCTAGCAACAATGAAAGCAATACCCCAACACAAGCGCCTTTGCTCCACAACCTGGGGCTTTTGTGAAACCTAGACGAGCTGCCCAGAAATCACAAGCATTGTTAAACTTTGCCAGCTCACCAAAACCAGCACCTGAAAACAAACGGGGTTGGTTTCGTGTTCTCTGCTTCTGAAACTGGTGGAATTAGATCCACTAACAAATTTAAGGAGAAAGACTTTTCTTCAGCTCTGACGTTCTTGCATGGAAGTCGTAGAGTTGTTCTTCTTCAGCAGGGCAGGAAAGTGAACTGTGGTTGGTACATGATGGGCATCAGTACCTGTGAGATGTATATAAATATGTATTTATATGTATGTGTGTATATATATACATCTCTCTGCAATGCACAGTGATGGGAGCAGCACAAGGCTCATCCCTCACCCCAGGGCAGGCACATGCCAGCTGTAGGGTCTTGTCCCGAGGGCCAGAAACCCTAGAGCTCCTCTGGAAAATGTCTGTCAGAACGTTTTAGCTTGGGCATCACATTTTCCCTTAATCTCACTCTCAGAAATGACGGCATCATTTTAGCTGTAACTTTCCAAATCAAACTCAGCCCAAGGCATGGAAAAAATCCTGCTACAAGTCTGGCCGAGCTGTAGGCTGCAGGGTCTCCCGACGGGAATGCTCGGGCAGCCTTGCAGGGAGGTGGCAGCCCCATCCTTGGTGCTGAGCTTCACCAGCCCCGGCACCACGAACCTCGGTACTGCAGCTGCAAAACTACTGCTGGTTCTGAGACCAGTAATGCAAAAAAAAATGCATATGCAAGAAATTGCCTTTTTTTTTTTTTTTACACAGTTTGATTATCCGTCATGATAAGACATTACTTAAAGCAGTGGTGACACTGTCTAATCATTCTTGTGAAATATAGACTTCTCTCTCCACTTCAGACAGAGCCGACATTAATACACATTTATGCAAAGCAGAGCTGGAGCTGTCAGGGGCTAATCTTTACAAGTATGATAAATGATGTTTATTTTCAGTGATGGAACGAAACACCCGGGCTGACAATAATTGTAATAAAAAGGACAGATCAACTTCTATAAAGTGATTGAATTACCAGTCTATTGCATTAATGCCTGATCTTGGCTCTGTCATAAACCTGCTTTAGGTTACCGACGCCTGCGTGTTAGGAAGCATCCACCTTCAAGCAGACACCCTGCCCTTGACCTGTGGGCATGCCAGGGAGTCACTGCTGGAGGCAGTTTTTGGCCAGGCATGCTTCTCCTCGCTCACAGCACGGTAACATTTCCTCTGCTCAGGCCAACAGTAAAGCATCTCTGTCTCATGAACCTCGTAAAGAGTTACAGACCAAAGCTCAGCGGCCACTTGCACCTCTTCTGTGCAGACGTAGTGCCCAAGCCCTCATACCAAGGGATGTTACCATGGGTTTGTTGCTCCTGCCTGCAGTACAGGTCGGCTCCACCAACACCCACAAGGACCAGCAAAAGGACAGCCACCACCAGAGCCCCCTTGAAGCATTCAAAATAGCAAGAGACTAACTTCACCTGCCTTCTGTCGGTAGTGGAAAGAAAACACTTGTTCAGCTCTCAGAATGGATAGCTGTCATGGGAAAGAGACAGAGTTTTTAAGTCACAATTCTGACTTACATATAAAAACTGAAGAGAAAAAAGAAAATGGAGCTCATGATCCATCCCTCACAACACAGCAATCTGAAAACACTTTGTTTCAGGTCAATTGGAACATTTGTTTGCATTTTGGGATTATTTCCTTTAGAGGTTTTCTATTCCATTATGTTTATATTTAGTATAAATTTCATATTTAGAGTACTGCTTGTTTCTATTCCAGTTCAGATTTGTATAGCATTATTCTGTTTCATAACTCATTTTGTATTTTTCATACAAGAATTTATGCTGCGGCATACATTAATGCACAGTGGTGCCAAAGAGAAGTCATTTCAGACTGAACACTTGCAGTGCCCCAGTCTGACAGCTGCCTGCTGACTGCTGAGAGTTTACTGAAATGAGTTATTCTCAATTTTTGGTGCCCTAAACTTCAGTCTGTCCGAACCGACGCGCTCCCGTGGGACAGTTTGATTCAGGCAGAGCAGCACTTTCTGACAGCAGACACTAAGCAGGGAATTTTCAGCCTTTCTAAGACTGAGTGTTCATCGGCACATGTGCGTGTGTGTGGTGCTGCAGGGCAGGACCCCACAGGGACTGGGAGCCCATGGCCATGGCCCAGGCCAGCAGTGGGAGCTCTGATCACGGCCCTGCTGATGGTTTCCAACAGCTCCAGCGCCTGCCCTGCTGATGCTGGCAGGGTGATGGCACTCCTCAAAGTCCCAGCGTAGGGAGAATAATGATTTTGCAAGCAGCATAAGGTAAGTAAATAGAGTTAATACAGAGAATTGGCTCACTTTGTTGAAGAGCATCCCTAGCATAAATTCCTTTATGAAATAAGCCTTATTGCTGCTGGGTCTGTCTGTTCCCAGCATTGCTGGTAGAAGTTTTTACCCTCTGCAGTGCTTGCAGCATGGCTCTGGTTGCAGACCTGGGGCCTGTCTGGTGTGAAACCAACAGAAGCGGCAGGTTCCCCACTATTTCCTACTTTGAGCTCTGAGATTTTCTAAATACTCCACTGTCTGTTAAAAGGGGGTTATGTTCATAGGAACACCTCACAAAGAGGACAGAAACCTCTAAATTACATCATACTCAAATTTTGCAGCTCCCTTGATACTCTATACCCTCCAGGTTGAACTATCATCAGAGAGAAAATTAACCTCACTGGCAGCTGGAGCCTTTTTTCCCCAGACAGCAGTGTTTAAAGATGCGGCACAAACTCCTGATCACCCAGAACTGCCCGTGCCCACACGTGGATGGCAGAAGTGCCTGAGAACTGAGTAAGAATGGCAATAGCTGTTTCTGTCACATCCATCAAAGGGACCCGCAGGGTCCCATCATCCAGTACTGCCAGCAAGACGTCAGCATCCTCCAAGTACTGCCTAGAGTGTGCCAGTGTGGTATTTTCAGAGAAAATGCCTGGTTTGTTTTCTTGGGGTACCAGGGCAGCAGCCTTCATCCCTCTGCAATGCTGGGCAAGGTGAGGGATGCTACAGACCTCCCAGGAGGAGGGCCAAGAAGTGCAAATACTCCTAATTTCTAAAATAACTTGTTTCCTGCCATCCCAGTCAGCTTGTTGTTGTTGCTGTTGTTGATTATTATTATTATTATTATTATTATTATTATTATTATTATTATTATTATTATTATTATTATTATTATTATTATTATTATTATTATTATTATTTCAACCTGCCACAGGAAAATTAGAAACAGCTCCCTGCTTGGCCAGGAGCAAGACGTCCCCTCACCCAGATGCATGCAGGGAGAAAAACAGAGCGAGCACCCAGGTGAAGGCCCTGGGCTGATGGGGGAGATGCCTGATGGCAGCGAGGCTAAGATGGGTCTGCAAGAGTGGGGAAAGAGGTTTCTGATGCTGGAGAGCATCAAAAAGGCAGCACCATGATAAAAACTGCAAACAGCAGGAGTGTTCCTTTAACAAGTCTCTAAACAGAGACCTCACAGCTTAAGGAGAATGTATGGTCACTGCCGGACAATTTTTGCATCTTCACCAGCAAGAGGCAGAGAAGCAAGAAGAAGAAAATCTTGCATGACAACCAGAAGCTTTCAAGTGCTTCAGGACTAACACCAGCACCAGCAAAGGCTGCCTACCTGGAACAGGTTAACTTACAAGTCAAAAATGATTCCCATCTCTTGCTCTTGAGACAGTCCAAGATACATCACTTCTTCACTCAATGCCCTGCTTGCTGGAAGGAGCTGTAAACCAAAGGGTTTGGAAATCATTATGCGAGAAATGTTAGGAACCCTTGACTGAGACTCTGCCATCATGTAAAATCCATTTTTTACCTTATTCAGGCACACAGAGAAATTCAGTCCCCAGTCTACCGCCTGCCCAAGTCCTTGAACTTGCAAGAAGCACTAGCAGATGTTCGTTAGTGCATCGGTAACTAGAGAATTGGAGGCACTTGTCAGCTCCGTATGTGATGAATAAATGTTGGAGAGTTTCTGCTGGGGAATAACACTTTTGGTCTGGGGCCAAGTGGACGCAGTCTAAAAGGTGTGTGAGGGGCAGGGGGAGTTGTGGCCAGCAGTTTGGCTCACTTGTTCCTTTTATTATTAATTTAACTGGAAGTGTGAGCTGCCAAAAAAAAAAAAAAAAAAAAACAGAGGGTACCTACCCCATACCAAAGCGTAACAAATAGCAAGTTTGGGGGGTGAGAATAATGATTTTTGGAAGTTTAATACAGATTTGACAATGGAAAATAGTAGATGGTGTCCTACAGCTGCCCCTTTTCGTGGAGCACCCGTACATACATGCACACCTCCATCCCTCAGTGCTCCAAGCATCCCTGACCCTCAGCCCATGAACCTGCCAGAGGTTTATCTTCCCTTGGAGCTACTACAAATCCCAGTAACGCCTGATAACCAAGGCTGTTGGCATCGTCACACAGTCCCGTTTGCTTTTGCAGGGCCTGTCCCAGTATCTCCAGTGCTCACTGGGAAACCTGCCAAGAGGCTGCAGGTCAGGAGTTTGCTGGGGGGCTCTCCTTGGAGCACCTACATCAAAATCCTTGCAAACCTTGTGCGCACCATGCACAGCAACTCAAGCACCTGGCTGCTTGTGGGCAGCCACGTGATGTCTTCCTCCCTGGTGGCATGAGAGCCTGAATGTCACAGCCATCTCACAGCCCAGGAGACAAGAGCAGAGCTGGAGCAAGAGTCCCATCACTCGAGATCTCAAAGCACCTCCCAACCCCATCCTCTGCCTTCCACCTACCTGGCAAACTCAGTCTTCCTTCCCTGCCAATACCCCTCGAGGGCATGAGTCCACCGCCAGCCCCTCCAAAATCTAGCAGACATCTCCTGCCCTCTGTGCAGCCGTTGCTCACACCAACTCGCCCCTCGTAAAGGACAGAGACTTTTTTTCCTCAGCACTAAGCCAGGCTGGGTGTTTCCCAGGCTGACCTGGCACACTGAGCAAGGTCACACTGCAAAGAAAACTCCTGAACTGTGACAGACAGCAAAGGCACCGCATGGCTTGGTTGTGGGGGTGTTGCTTTAATTTGCAAAACTCAAATGTTTAAGCACTTCTGCTTGCTAAAGTAATTCAGAAACGCAACGCTTGCCCACCAGGAGAAAAGCCAATGGCTCTCCCAAGGCAGCTGTCTGGGCCAGCGCTCTCTCTGAATGTGGGAGTGAGCAGCTCCGTTCAGCTCCTCATCTGTTAGCAGAAAAATAACTGAAAGTGATCTGCTGGCAACTTTGTCTGTATGCACAGACATGCAGGCACACAGACACACGCACGGCTTTGATATGTGGGGCTGACTTAATTACAGCTGGCAAACACGAAGGGTAGATATGCTTGAGAATGATGCTCGACGAAACTACACTTCACAAAGGAGAACTTGGTTTCCCAGAGAAAAATGAAACAGATAGTGGCCACATCTGGATTTTTCTTGCTCTCACATCACTCTGCATTTCCTGGTTAGAGCTGGGATCTCCCCAAGAGAGGCTTTTTTTGTGGTATTTCTGGCTGGGACTGGACACACCACAAATCTCATGAGAAGGTCTTTCCTTCCAAGATTCATGAGCTGGAGGCTCATGAAGCACAGATAGTTCAGGGAAGTGACCGACCGTGCAGATGCTTTCCAAGCTCTCAGCCTTTTGGGGGGTCCGGTAGCACTCACGATGATGTAAAATCCCATCTCGCTCCATTCCCTCCAACGTGGCCACTTGATGTCACAACTGTCTGGAAAACTCCTTACTTTTTAAAAAGAAAGAAATGGAAAAGAAAAGCTCCACTGTGTCAGAGCAAAGTGGCAGGGTTTGGGGCACTCCTTCAAGGTCATAAAGCAGCAGTCTCCCCCCAAAACCCTCAAGCCAACCCAAACCACTCACCCTCGTTGACTCTATGTCTAATCCATCTCTGTAACACGCGCAAAGAAACCAGCTGAGAAACCCAACACATCATCACCTTCCTTCAGAGCTCACACCCACCCATGGTCAGCCTCTGGGTCTTCTAAAGAGGTACCCAAAAAAGCACTTTGGAAGCTGCAGGACACCTAGGAGCTCTGTCCTGCTTTGCCATGGGTTTGCTGCTGCCCATGGGTTATTTGCTTAGTTGAGCTGTGCCTCAGCTCCCTACCCACAAAAGCAGGAGGGGGAGAGAAGGACCAGCATGTCCTGGCATTGCCGGGCTGTAGTGAAGATTAATACATTAAAGAACAAAGTGCTTATGGATGGTGCAAAAGAAAAGCAAGTTGGAAGGTCAACACTGCACTGAGAAGAAGCTGAGAAAAACAAGAAGCCACCAAGAAAAGCACAAGTTTTGTTTATTCCATATTGTTTCTGTCCGAGAGAGATTTGGAGGCTAAAACCAGAGCAGAGTAAAAGCATCCCTCACTGTGCCGAGGGGCATGCAGTGTGTGGGCACACGGGAAAGCTCTTAGGAGTAGGAGGTTTGGAAACTGTTGTGAAAACAGAGGTCATGAAGGAGTGAAACCTCCTGAATCCCCCCGAGCGCCTTTACTGCCAAATAAGCCATGATCTCCTCGTGGGCAGAGGCCACAGGATGGATGCTCCCCAGCTCTTTGGCACAAACACAGAGCCTGGAGCCGTGCAGTCTGACAGGGTTTGACCACCAGGTGCCAAAGCCTTCCCCCCACTGCCTGCACTACCCTCACTGGGCTGTGCCACAGCAACAGGGCAACTCCTGGGGGGCACCTCTTGGCCCAAAGCTCCTGCAGGGCCTGGGTAAGAGACCTCCCTTCAATATAACCCTGCTCCACAGACCTCCTGCCTTCCACTTTGTCATCCTTCAAACCCAAAGGCTTGTAGCTCTGCCTCTCCTGGAGGAGCTCTCGCTCTAACAGCGTGTTTTGGCACAGCGTGTGCTGGCTGGAGTCACGCCACATGGGGGCTGTGGGATCATATTTTAGCACAAGGCAGTGGGACTCCCAGGGCCTTCCCTTTTCACACGAGACAGCCGCTGCTGGGAAGTGTGGGGCCAGCTGGGAGCTGAACAAACCTCCAGCTCGGCCTGCAGTCAGTCACACACCACAGCGCTCGTTTTCCTTCTGGATCCATGAGTTTCCTACTCCTGAGGGGGGACCTTTCTCTCTGGGGAGGTTAATACCATGTATTCAGGCCTCCTTGAACTGAAGAAATAAAATAAAAAATAAAAATAAAAATGTAAAACGTACATTTCAGATTCACTACCTCCTGTGGTCTGTTATGAAATATCTACCATTACCATGAGCGTCTCAGAAGAAAATTAAGCTGTTTGTACTCAAGCACCTGTTCTGGACATCTAAGAGCAGGACACATTGCCTCTGAATCTCCATGTCTTAGAAACCACTCAAGTAACTGCAGACACCTTCATTTTCGAACATATCACTGGCACATCCTCACAGCTGGGTTAGACATCACACCCCATCCCAACCCAGATATCATGCATATGAAATTCACTGCATAGGAAAAACAGGGATCGCAGCATGGAGCTGGGATCACGCAGTCTCCAGGACAAGGCCAGCCCCGACTGCTCAGCTGCACAGCTCCTGTTCACCCAATTTGCCCAGGGAAACTTCAGAGAGTCCCAGGCTTTGTGCCATCATGTGCCACCCATCCATTCGGGCTTTGAGTTAACTCCAGGTCATTCAAAGAAACAGAGCCACAGCTTCCACCCTCCTCTGAATTCTGGTGGTGAGCAAAAATAAGTCCGGGAATGAGATTTGAGTGATGGGCTCCTGACACAGCCCCAGTCCGCAGCACCTGTCACCCTTCTTCCTTTGAACCATCATTTCAGAGAGCGCCAAAAATTCCTACAGCGAAATGTGATACAGCAGAGGTGGGGAGGGCACGGGCTGAGGGCCTCGCTCCCTGCTCGGGCATCTCTCCGGGTCTGGCTCTGCAACCTCACAAAGGAGCCTGGCAAGCACAGGGGGAAAGCTCCAGCTCTTTGGTCTGGTAGGAGTCAAGGGTCCTCAGCACTGACCCATGGTGGCATCTCCTGCTTTGTCCATCCCTGCCGAGCCTGCACTTCAGGGATGATGGCACAGCGCATGTGGAGGATGAGTCTGAGGGGTCAGAACACAGGACTGATCAGAAAATACAGACTTATGAGTGGAGGTGAGGTAGTAGGCTTCAGACCATCGATAAACTGCAGTGAAAAGGACAACCACGTTTTTCTCTGCCCATGGTGAATTGCACAAGCAGGCAAAGGCTCCAAGTGCAGGGAAAAAAAAAAAAAAAAAAAAAAAAAAAAAAAAAAAAGATTCAGGTTAGACGACAAGAAAATCTGCCTAATGATAAGGATAATGCAGATTGTGGGGAAGCGGCAGAATTCCCCCCATTCGAGATCTCTGAGAACCGGTTAGACAAATAAACACGTGTCAGGCAGGGGAGGGGCAGATTTGATCCTGCCCTTGGGCTGCAGGATGGTTTGGAGTTACAGACTGCTGTGATGCCATGATCATTCGAACCATGTTAGGTGGGACTGCTTCAGGTCTGTGCTGCTTCTCTGATCCCCTGGGGTGCAGCCCAGGCACAGCGGTCACCTGGGCGGCCGCAAACCCCAGCCCTGCGCTGTCACCGGGAACCCTCGAGGTCTCGGTGGGAAATGTCACCTCCTTGGGGTGGCAGGGCTCCTCCTGCCAACCCGCTGCTTTCTCTGTTCATGCTGGGTATGTGTCCTGCCTTGGGTTGAAAGGGCTGATTGGAAGAGCTGCCTACGGAAATGAGCTGGACATGCGGGAGGGGACATGCAAGGTGTTAACAGCAGAGAACACATTACAGGGTCTGAAGTGCCATCAGCAGGCAGCACAGATGTGGGAGAAAGTTCACCACCTTCTTGAAGAGCTGTGGAGATGCTAAGCCTTCTCACAATCAGCATTAACCTCTTCTACCCTCCCATGCCATATTTCCAAAGACTTATTGTTAAAGGGTCATAAAACACCCGCAGGTGACAAAATTGGTGTGCCTGTTGCAGCGGGGCCGGTGGCGAGCAGGACCCCAGTGCCAGCACTCATGCCCCGCTGCACAGTGCCCCGGGTGGAGTTTGGGGTAAAACAGCCGGGTTTACTTTCACACGAGCTCCCCTTCTTCGTGCTCGGCTGTGGGAAGCTGAGGGTTTTCAGCCAAGCTCTCCTCTACCACCTAGTGGGAAACCAGATTTTTCCCAGCGTGGCGAGCGCTGAGAGGAGCAGGATAACCTGTGTGGTGCTTGGGCAAACCCCATGTAGTCCATCCAGGGGACATCCTCAGTGTCCCCCAAAAGGCAGAGCAGCACTGGGCGATGGGTTGCTTCCTATCTCATGCATCAAGACACTGTCAGGTGAAGTTGCCACCTCCAATATGCACGATTTCTGCTGCACAGAGGAGAAACCCAAGCCTGTTTTCTGACCCATCAAATCAAGAGGGCACCTAAACTGGCAGCACCTCAATCCCTCCTAACTCGGCACCCCTAAAAAAAATATAGTAATAATAAATAAAAATAAAAAGATTAAAGAAAAGCTGACTTTCCCATCCGTGCACAAACTCTCCATCTCCTCCTGCCACCAATCACCCCGGCCAAGGCTGGGGCACAGCCCCCAGCACCTGCACACTGGCCGTCAGCCTCCAGCCCCAAGGCAGCTCTGGGAGGAGCGGAGTGGGGCTCTGGCCAAACTCCGGCGCAGGTAATTGCCATCTGCTGCCTCGAATCCCCCCGCAGATACAGCCGCCTTCATTTCCTGCCCTACACTGCAGGGCAGCGTGGCTGTGCGCTGTGAAACAGCTGCCGTGCGCTCCCCAGAGGGGCCTGCACGCCTCGGAAAGCCGGCCAGGAGGGCACTGGGTCAAGCTGCAGCTTGCCTCTCCTCTCCCCGTGGCACAATTTGGGCATCACCACCTCGCCACGCTCTTTGTGCCGTGGCCAAAATGTGGACGACCCCCTCCGTCCCCTCCTCGCAGCCAGGGAAAGCCGCGCTTTCCTCCGACTCTGCAAAGGGTTAACGGTGCGAGCGCGGGGTTTTTCTTTCTCCTCGCAAACCGGGACCCCTGCGAGTTTTATGGGGAGGGCTGGTGGGGGCGGAGGGACGGGGCGGGGGAAGAGAATTTGCTTTATGGCTTTGACAGGAACTCCCATCATGGTATAATTATGGAAGTGAGAAGTCTGCGTGTAATGAAGACCATATGCCGCGTTAAAACACACACGCACAAATATTAGGCCCCCGTGAGGCTGCCGGGGGGGCAGGAAGGGGTGGGGGACCCGGGCCCAGCCCTCCCCCCAAAGCCTCAGCTCACATTTTCCAGTGCAGCAGGGACATGGGCACTGGGACAGCCACCACTGCACAGCCACCCTGCCCGGGATCACTTTGGGGTGAAAAACATACGGTTTAAATAACATTGAGTGGAAGGAGGGGCCCTCAATGCCCTAGAGAAGGGCTGTCACCCCACTTGGGGACCAGAGTGGGGCTTGCTGCAAGCACGGGAGGGGGCTCCTCCAGCAGTGTTTTTCCTTTGGATCCTGCTGCGATTTTTCCTTTCAAACTACGCCCTCCCTACTCTTTCCTCGCTGGAAATATCCACACACAGCTCCCTTTGGAGCCACCAGCCCTCCTTCTGTGGGGCCTTTAGGCCTCTTTTGGGGCTGTTTCTCCCCATGCAGGTCCCATCTCACTTTCTGGGTCGGGAGCCCCACTTCCAGCTGCCTGCTGTGGGCACCATTTGCTGTTGCAACTATTTTGCTGGCAAGAAGGGATGGATTTGTTGCCATTGTGAGCCGGGTCTGGAGGCTTGGATCACGCTGGTATCGCTGCAGGCAGCGGTGCTGCTCTCCTTGCTCAGCAGCACCAAGGGCATCCAGCTGCAGGCCTGGCCGGGTCAGCAGGGGAATGGGAGGGGAGTGGGGAGCAGAACTGATTAGCTCAACACGAGCTCTTCTTGAGGAAGGAAAAATGCAACCCCATGCCTTGTCTGGTGGAAACGAAAGGTGAAAAAAGCACCTTCCTGGGGAAGAAATACCAAGTTCTAACTGGGACTCACTGGCAACTTACAGGAGAGGAGAGCACATAAATTGTATTTTCCTGATCTTTCATACAACTTCCATAGAAAATATTCTTTTTATTCATTTATATATACACCACTATGAGTTCTCCAAAGGAAAAAAATATATATATAGTTGCTTTCTACCACCCTAATCTCCATCTCCTGGGCACGCACAGGGGCTCCAGCAGGAGCACAGCACAAAAAGCGCCTGGACGAGCACTGCTGCAAGCTCAGTTTGGGATTTATCCACCTTGCTCTGTCGGTGCAAGTTCCTCCTGCACATTTGCCATCTGCGGCGGTGCGTGCTCTCACGCAAAATGACAACAAGCATTTGGCATTAGACTTCATCGTCTTCTACAGGCAAACTCACCGCTCCTGCTAAAAGCACCCCTCACCATCATGGCTGAGCGCCCAGGGCTGAGGTTCACCGTTGCAAACCCTCCCCCCGGTGCTGCCTCTGCCGAGAGCCAGGGCCATCCCCAGCTGGGCGCACCCAGCCCCGTTGCCACGTAGGGAATTCTCCTACAGACTTTTGCAGGCAGTTTTAGGGGACAGAGCTGTCACACAGAGGGGAAATGCAGGTGTGGGGCAAGCAGCCGTCCCCTGCCGGGAGCGACCTCTTCCTCTCCTGGTGTCTGCGGCGATCCACGATTCCCGTCATGCACAGTGTGTCATTTCCCACGAGTACCTGCCTGTTTCTGCCATCTGCCATGATTTATAGAAAATGGGCAGTGATTAATAGCCCAGTCAATGCCGAGTGAAGCCATTTTCTTTCATTTACCTGCTCCCTGACCTCCCCGCACAGTCCCAGACACGGGCTGGGAAAGTGTATTAATCATGCACTTAAAAAATATTTAAAAGGGGAGATTGGCTGGGAGCTCAGTTGTTTTCGTGGAGTCATTTTCTACAGAGGGTGCAAGCTAATTGCCAGATAAAACAAATGGGCTCTTTGAAATGGAAATGAGTCACTTGGAGGTGCTCTGTGTTTGGTACTTGAGTGATGCCTTAAATCCATGCTCCCCCTGCAGTTCCCCAGCACCTACCTGGGACCAAGCCCAGCAGTAGCCACAGCTCTCAGACACAAAGGATGGGATACAGGGCACAGCTTGAAGCGTGGTCATAGTACTGAGAAGTCCCTGTGACCAGCAAGGGCCGTGCTCCCACCAAACCGTGGTGGTGGCACCAAGGTAGGGAGGGAATGGATTGCTTGTGCCCACCGGGAACACACCAGCAGGCATCTTGCAACTGGAGAAGGATATTTAAAGAAAAGAACTTGATTTTCCGTGACGCGGGTCATATTCCCAGAGCATCACTAGATGTTTAGTGTAAGTAGAAGCGCTCCAGACCATCTCCCTGGGCACAAGATCTCTCTGCACCATTTTGGCCAGCTCCAAGCAGAAGGATCAGCCCTGGCTGCCTCACCCCGCAGGAGGAGGAGGAGATAGCTGTGGGGCTGGGCATCAGCATCTCTTGATGCCCTGATCGCAGGACAGGAGCCCGGCTGCAGTGAGCAGGACAGGACAGAGCCAGGCACAGAGCCATGATGCCACCAGACAGGCAGCACTTTGCTCTGTGTCCCTGCTGGCTTCTGGTTGCAGTTTATATATTTGTGTGGCTGTGAGCAGCCCTGGGAGGTCCTGGGGCTCATGGGACCTGAGCTGGGGAGCACCAAACTTCTGGGCATAAATCTGACATTTCCTTTCCTTGTGATACTGCCCCGGGCAGCACCACGTGCACTGGGTATGACTGCGCAGCCTCCCGGAAAATGCCTTTCTGACATGGGCCCCTAAGGACAGCCAAGGCTGATAGCAATAAAACGAAAATCCCCCATCAAGCCAAACAAAATTATTGAGTTATTCGCACCCACCGGAGACCAAAGCTTTGTTGACAACTTAATTAACTGTGTTTGTAATGAATTTTTTGGCCACATGCAACAGACTAATTATCAAAGCAAACCTTAATCTCTTTCCAGGCACATCAAAGTCGTGAGAGCAAAAAATATTTACATCAGTCTCAGATAAAATTCTTTGCACTAATTCTAACATAATTAAAATTATGTTGGGGCTAAGGTAATTATGCAAGGTGCTTATACGGCATAACAATGTAATAGGAGCTTGGGCTTTTTTTTTTTTTTTCTTACCTGTAGTCAATCAGCAAAGTCCTCAAACATGTATAATGTCTTTCGAGTGCACTTTAAAATGAGAGAAACAGCACCACGTTTTAAGCTTGGTTAAGGTATTTAAAAATCCCCACAAGGCTGGATTCAAGGTATGCTCCTTCATTATTTGTTATCTGATCTTTTCCCAGAAGTAATGATATGGAGGCATAGTGAGTAAAAATGGTAAGTTTCAAGCAGCCATTGTGAATTTGATATGTTTTGCGGTCTGTTTGTTGTTTGTTTTTTTTTTGTTTGTTTGTTTGATTGTTTTTGTGAAATTGATGAACAAAAGGCGGAGAGGACCATGTCCTTACCAAGGAATGTCCTCCCAAGTAATGGGTACTGACAGGGGGAGAGAAGAGAGCAGAGGAGGGCTTGCCCTTTTTCTTCCTGGAGCATGCTGTGCATGACACCTCCGTGCCCTGGGGTGGGACACAGGGACTCAAACAGACAGCTTGCAGGGAGGTGGCACTGCCTGGGCACACCCCAAAAGTCCTGGAGAGCAAGTAAGGGTCACACACATCCGTGTTGTGTCCTGCTCCTCTGTGTGGCCCCACACATCCCCACAGCTGGAGGACCTGCCCTTGGTGCAGCATGTGGGCTACACCTGGGCAGGAGAACGTGACAGAAGGGCAAGGTTGTTCCCATTTAGCGCCTGCCTTTGTGCTGGGTGTCACTTCTGCTGCAGCAGGAGGTGACCTAATTTCAGCGAGCAGGTCCCAGAGATGTGACCCTGCGTCCCCAGGCCCAGCACACCTGTGCCCAGGGCACGGGGAATGCAGAGAGCCCAGGGTGACCCAGAAAATCCTTTAGCTGATGATCTGAGAGGCCAACTGCCTGGGTGAAATAATAAATAGATGAATACATAAATTAATTCATAACTAAATTAATTCATAATTAAATTAATTCATAACTAAATAATAGTGCTGCCTTAAAGGTGTCCCCACTTCTCTGTCCCTGAAGTACGCATCACTGAACTGCAGACACACAGCTCAGGAGGTGCCCAGCATGTCCCATCCCTAATGTAGGATGAAATGGGCTCATGCATAGCCTGGCCTGTCATGATGAGCCTCCATCACTGGAGACTGCACCTTCTCCCTCCACACCAGGGGTCTATTTAGAAAAGCTTTAATTATTCCCCCCGGGGTTTGAACTTCTTGTCCTGCCCACCAGTGACAGGCAGATCTGGAAAGCTCCACGGGCACAGCAGCCTCATCCCTCCTAGGTTGCCTATCCTGTGCCTGTCCCCAGCACCTGCCCCCACAAGCAGGGGGTCCCCTCACAGGGGCTGTGCCCCTAGCAGCTGACCGAGCTGACCCTTCATGCTAGGCACGGGGGCCCAGCTCACCCACCTCAGCATGAGGACATCCTGCAGATGCCAGGACATATGTTCCTGCTTTCCCGGCCACTAACATCAGCTCCTTTCCACCGCCTTTGGAGACTTTTTCTGGTGGAAAGGCTGCTTTTGAACAGCTTTCTGCCTGGGCTGGGCTTCATTAATCAAATCATTTCTTGACACAAAACACCGAGGACTCACTGGAGGTGCAAGGCTGGAGAACGGGGCTGAGCTGAGCAGCTCCAGGGGCACTTCCACAGCTCCAAGGAAACTGCCAAGCTCTCAGCTTGGTGTGCAGAGATTAGAAATTAGCAAGTACATTTGGAGCAACAAAAACAAACCCTCCCAGCCCAGGATTCCCCACTATCTCCTGACAGATGTCCTACCCCCTGCTCCTGCAAGAGGCTGGATCCCACACAGAAAATGAGTTGGTCTGGGGCAGGACTTTGTGGAAACACAAGCATGTGACAGCACAGCTACCCCAAGCACCTCTTCTCTCCCACCTGGGCTGAATCCACCTAAGCTCACCCCAAACAACTAGCTCCCTGTAGTTTTCAGCCTGGAGTTAATCAGGAGACGGCCTTGTGCACAACATACTCACTGCCCTCATTGCACCTGAGATGCAGGTGCAGGGCAGAGGAGAGCTTGGTCCTTCAGCCTCTGCACAAGGGCAGGCTGCAAGAGCTATTCCTCCTTCTCCCTCTCTGGCCAGTTTTGGCACTTGTTCAGCATCTGAGCAGATGAAACCAAGCCCAGGCACTTCACAAGCTCCTGTGCAGTGTCTCTCCTTAATGCTTGATTGCCAAAAGACAACTCCCATGTTCCTCAGCTCTCTAACAGATTGATTTTTTATTTTTTAATTCTTTTTTTTTTTCCCTTCAAACATCCTGCAGGATTAGGGCTTGGTTTAACCTCTGACAGAACCAACAGATGCTTTAGGAGCTGGAAAGACTTTTCAGTGTTCTTAGTCCTTGGCCTCTCAACAGAGACCAGGACCTTTATACTGCTGCCAGAACAAAGGAGGAGAGGTGCTGGTGGTGCTCTCTAGTGGCAGCCTGCAAAGGGAGGAGTGGAGCAGCATGCAGATGTTACCAGAACATCTGGAGCAGCAGTGGGGCAGCCGAGGTAAAATACAGCTGGGAAGGTAGGCAAGAAAAACAGCAAACATCAGCTAGGGGAGTGGCAGGCTGCAGAGTGGTGTGCGTGTCCTCTGCCCAGGTTAGTCTTGATCAAAATGCGTAGTGCTTCCCATTAGCTGTCAAAGGCATTTGTGGGGTTTCTGTGCAATGCACTCATTTTTTTGCTGCTTGCAAAGGGAACACTGCACCTGACCAGCTCCATCCTGGTTTTTATCCTGACCAAACCTTTCTGCAATTAAGGAATATTAGCCCCATTCCAGTGATGGGAAACAGAGGCAGAGAGGGCTTGCCTTATTGCCTTAAGGGTGTTTTAGCACTGGTACTGAGCAACTTGCATCGGGGGGGGGAGGGGGGAAAAAAAGAAAAAAAAGCCTTTTTTTTTTTTTTTTAGTTAAAATAGCTTCATAACCTAGCTTAGAGCATGGAGAGTGTTAATCTGTTAGTCTTAATAGATTTAAATTTTTTAAGTTTTATAACCCTTTCTTCATTACCTCTTCAAGTTTCTAGATAACAGACTGAGAATTAGATAGCGAATATTGAAAGTCTCCCATTATCTATCAGGGAAACAATCTGAAATGTTGGAGGGAGAAGGGCTTGTGAGAAAGTTAAATTATTTTTAAAAATAAAATAAAAAATAAAATCCACAACATTTTTCACTTCCTAGCTGATTCAGGACAAGGTTTATGTTCAGCCACCCACCAAGACTGAATGCCTTTGGCCTTTTCTCAGAAGGAAATAACAATCCCACATTATCCCCAAATTATCTCTCCCCTCACCTGAGGTATTGTTTTTTTTTTTCTATTTGATTAAAAGCAATAAATATTGCACTTTGGGGAAGAAGCTTTTCTGATTCCAGCCTCTCCAGCAGTCCTTAGAAGCAGCTGCCCCCCTTTTGAGGCCATGCACAGACAAAGGGGGGTGGTGGGAGCTTCCCTCGCCACATTTTCACTTAGGGCAAAACAAGGAGTTCCTGGGTCCTGGACAAGTTCCCAGGACCACATCCAGCTGTCCGAGAGCACTGTGGGATGCCCTGGACCTCCTCAAACCCAGCCTTCCTCAGAGCCACCAAACTGCTGCCAGCATTAACCTGGAGGGAACAGAGCTGGGTGGGAGCAAGACTTGGGCTTTTCCTTCTTGCTGGATCAGCAGCCAAACATTTTTCTTGGTGCAGAATAAAAAATAGGAATATTTATTCAGAAGTATATAAGCCCCTTGTGGCCAGCAAGTAAAGCTGACCCTGATCCTTATTCCAGGGAAGGAACAGCTTCGGGATGCGAGCAGCACCAGCAGGTGGAGCTGCGGGATCAGGAGTGGGGACGGGAGGTGCCTGCTGCAGCTCGGAGGGCAAGGCACGTTTGGTTTTGATGGGGAGCTGCAAAGTCTCGGCTCAGTGTGGCCTTCTGAAGCTCCCCTCACCGCCACAAATTAAAGAAAGGAGATGTTTGTTTCAAGCTCAGGAGGAAAGGCGGGGAAGGGGGAGAGCCTGCTGCTTCCTGCAGAGAAGAGGGATGCTCAGAGGGGGGGGATATTGAATGGCATTCGGCTGCCAGTCCTGGTGCCACCGCAGGCCTCACATGCAGCCTTGCCCATACTGTTTGAAGACATCTGAAATGGTGTTTCACCATTTTACACGGTAATTCAGGCGATTTCTAACCAAACGGACTCAGAAACATCTTTCAGTCCTTGTCCTCCCTCTTTCTCTGGCAGCCCCTTGAAATGCCCTCTGTCCTAAAGCACCTGCAACAGCTTTCATTGACAGGTAATATCAATGTTTGGCTCCTGTTTGTAGCCAAAAAGACAGAGCAACATCTAAAGATCTGTGTGACCTGAGCAAGGAAAGGCAGATAGGGGGGCTCCTCCAGCTCCCCAACACATGCTCAGCACACTGGTGCCTCAAGTTGCACGAGATTTTATAAAAGAAATAAAGCAATAACTTCAGCATAACAAGCTCCCAACACAGTCCTCCTCAGCTTAATTTTTAACTGTGAGGGTGACAACCAACCAGCAGAACAGCTTCCATAGGGAGCAAGCAGATGTGCCATCCCCAACGGACCATAGAGGTGTCCTCCTCTAGAGATTTGCAGTGGTGGCAACCTCCCTTTTTGGGCAGGCCTGCCTGACACCCTGACATCTGACATAGATGTGCTCAGACAAGTTTTCAAAGAAATACATTTAAGGAAAATCTGTAGCAATGCTGTTAGATTTCACTTATTGCTTACTGCAGCTGAGCTATTACACCATCCTGCGAGCCTGCACCAGTGCTGAGCACAGGGCTGGACCTGCTCTGAAGACACAGCAGCTCTGCAAGACCCTGAGAAGTTTGGATAATGCCATTCTGCAGGCCGGATCCAGCCTATCCCAATTATCATCTCATTTATGGGCTCAGGGCAGCTGAAACAGGAGGAGTTCTTTGCTTAGGGAACATGGGAGCCAACATACAACTGCAACAGCTTCTCCTCGCTTTCCCATCTCTGGAGCGCTTCTGCCACATGGTAACAGTGGGGAATGAGCTATTTGCTCCACAAGCATAACCACAGCCTAACACTGCACGAAACACGTAGGAACAAAAATAAAAGCATGTTCAAACCATGTTGCAGCTATTGTTCTTCAGCAGGATTTTCATCTCACGGCAATTTCTGAGGGAGTTGAAGTCTTTGTGGTTTCTTGCATTTGGGGGGAAAAAAAGAAAAAGAAAATAAAAGATCTAAGCACAATACCCTTGGAGATCTGGCCTGGATGACACTGTCCCCAGATCACTCGGTGGCATGTGACATTATAGCCTGCAAAACAAGCTTTTTACAGGGGAAGATGTAGCTTGGTGCTGGCTGCTCCACCACAGCGCCAAGCTGCAGGATGAGGTCCCATCCCTCAAGACCTCTGTCCCACTGTGTGCTGGTACCACCTCGTGTGGGACAGCCAGCCCCTTCACAGCCCAGCTCGGTTCACACATGCCAAGAAGCAGACATTAAGACATTTACTTGAAGGAAAACCACCTCAGAGCACACAAGCTGGCAGAGTGGGTGCCCCACAGCACCCAGCCACCTCTGCGGCCTACACGCCCTGCATGGACACAGTAGCCATACTGCCAGCACAGGGCAGCAGGGCATGTGTGGCCAAGGAGCTGTTCAGCCCTATGAGGCAGGGGGCACGAAGGAGCTTTGTGCCTCAAAACATCTCCAGCACACCCACCTGCCTGCTCAGCTGCCCCGTACTCATCTGCAAGCCCCCAGGCAACCTGACTTAGGGTAAATTGAGCCGTCATTTGAGCAGGGAGTTGGATCTGAGACCTCCTGCAGTCCAACCAGCCTAAAGTCTGCCACGATGTGCATAATGTTTGCCATGGAAGGTCATCCCAAGCTGCCACTATCTCTTCCTCGGTCAAGCATTGGAACGGGCTGCCAGGGAAGCGGTGGAATCCCCATCTCTGAAATTATTTAAGAGATGTGTGAACAGGGCACTAAGGGACATGGCAGCTCACACTGATGGTTGAACTTGGTGATTTTTAAGATATTAGAACATTTTATTCCTATGCACCTCCTATAGAGGCCAAATCATCCAGCTCTCCACGACCTCATGCAGCAGATCTGCAGCCAGATCTCCCCTGGTATTTAGCTTATCCCTTCTGTCAACCCAGCTGGTACAGATCATTGTCCAAGGTAGATGCAGAAAGCCCAGGACTCAGCTCTTAAAGCCCTATTAAGTTCATAGGGCTGGAGCCTCAGGGAAAAGAGCAAAACCCTTCCAAGGGCAGCCCCAAGATGCAAATCAGAACTTTAAGCTTGGGAACTTTGGTCCCTTTGGTAAATAACCAGGCAGGGATTGGGAGACTGCAGAAAGAGTCCTTTAATATCCTGGTTGCCAGTAAAAAGAAAGAATAGGCTGTACATTTAATAACTTTGCATGTTTTATGACATTATTGTCTGTAAACCTTCTTAGTTTCCCCAGTAATCAGAAAACCGACTCCTTTAATAGAAAACATGGTGTACTCACCACAAGAGCTGAGAAAGAAAATTGGTCTCTTATGCAAATAGTTGAATTATAATCAAACACAAACACAGAAAAAGGTCAGGTTCCCAAAAGGATGTCTATTTACATTATAAATAAGGAACTGGGAAACAGGAAGAACATGACAGTTTTACTGCTCCTGAGTCGTGCCTTGCTAAGGTAAATGGCAATTTCGTGAGTGGATGAGCGCTCCTGGGAGAGCGAGCTGGAAGCAGCATGGACATCTGTCTGTCCGTCCATCTGTCCTGTGGCTCCTTCCTGCCAGGTCCCTGCCACTGGGTCCCCACAACCAGGCAGAGCAGAGACTACTCCCTGGTGCAACCCAGGATGGTATTATGGCTTTTTTCTTTTTGTGGAAAACTGTAAAAAGGCTTATTCTGTTCACAAAACCAAGAGGCTGATCCCTGGATAAGTCAGCAGGGTTTCCTATTTGGTGTTTGGCTAGATGATCTGAAATCAGTGCAAACAGCTCTGAAGAAAGCAAAATTTGTCACTTAAACTCTTCACTGAAGATAAAACAATTTCTAACATGAATCAAAATCCTCATGGACAAGGAGAAATTGGTTCCTCTTTATTATTAACACCTTTTGGTTCCCAGTCGTAAACTGTTAGCACATTCTGACTAAGACATTGGAGCTTTTTCAGAATAAGAAAACCAAAACCAATAAATATTTTACTATTTATAAGTAATCTGTTACTGGTGAGTAATGTACTCCTACTATAGCTTTGAATTAATGTATAACTTAAATAATGACCAGTCTAGTGCTGTTGTGTTGGTTTATATCCGGGAAGGCTTTAGGCAAAAGCAGGACCTGATGGGGATGGTTGAATAATAGAATATAGAGACAGGGAGCCTAACACAAGGAGAAAAGCAAGCCCAGTATAGGCGAATATAAATACAAGACAGGAAATATAAACGTAAGAAAGCTTTTAATAAGAGAAAGGAAAATATTCCCTTTGTCACTTCCCAGGAGGTGCTTCAAGTTTTTTGGGCTGCAGGCCGAGCCCATAAAACACATCCTGACCCCCACCTGCGTGAAGTGGTCAAGGCTGGAGATGATCTGCAATGAATACTGCCTGGGTATGAAACATTCAGCTCAAGAAACGTTCAAATAAGACAGAGAGCCCAGCGATAAGCCAAGGCTACTACAGCACTGCAAGTGTGAGAATGACACTGGCATAGCCATCTATGTCCGCTTGGAAAGGACGCTCTCAGACAGAAGGTGTAATCTCACACCTTGAGACTCACAACAGCTTCAGGTGAAAAGGCATTCAGGTACACATTCAGCTGGGTAAAATAGGAATAAAAATATAATGGAAAAGCTGTTGTACAGATGTGTGTAACCTCTATCAAGTGACACAAGGAAACCATTTGAGTCTATGCCTCTAATTCCTGAATCAACTCCTTCATCCCTAATTAATCAGGATAATCTGCAGGCTTTTGGTTCATTAAAATCACATCAACTTTTGCAAAGTTTTCTGAGCACTCCCAGAATTGGACATTATTCCCACTTCCAAACAAGTGCAATAAAACACGCTGCCTAAGACCAAGCTTCTGACAGTGCTCTTCTTATACCTGCCCAAAATAGACAGGGTATTTTAGGCTGGAGGGGCAGTTTGGCCCAGATCTGTCTCTGCTCCCTAGCACAGCCTGTAGCCTGCAGAACAGAAGGGCACAGGTAGCCGTATGCCAGCAGGAATCTGCACCTGCCCCCTCTCCTGCGTTGTTGCACAGCACTGAGGATCCTGCTCTGCCTCCGGCACATCGGATCAAATTGGTCCTTGGCCCAGATGCAAGCTTCAGGAAGAGAGGGAGCACACAGCCCCAGGCTGATTTATTGGGAACATGGGGCAGAGGAAGGACCTGCAAATAACCAAAAACCCAAGCTCTGAAAGATGAAGAAAGGGGTGTCCTGAGGCACCGAGTAATAAGGTGTCTTTCCTCCTATGAGTCTAAAGGAGATCAAACAATCAGTGAGAGACAAATAACCCTGCTCCAACAGAAAGAGGGATTAGGGACTGCTTCCAAGGGGAGAACCCACCAATAAATTCAAAGTGAGATTCAGCAAGAACTGTGGAGACAGGTCTAGGTGACAGCAGTTATTTACTGTGTGCCCATACAGACTTCAGCAGGACTCTGCTTTCTTCTCTTCCTCCTACATGTTAAATATTGCACACCAACAGTAGGTAACAGCTACAGTCCCACAAACCTAGGGGTGACCGCACACCGGCAGGTGAACGTGTGCATATAGCACATTAAACACACACATCCCCCAGGCTAGTCTCTGTCTATACATTAACTATTTGTCCAGGCTGGCTGCATGACAGCATCTGTACAACACTCAGCATCAGTGCTGTACAACCATTTTAAAAGCTGGAGAAAAAAAAAAAAAAAAAAAAGCACATAAGCTTTCCAAAATCCTGCAGGATATTTTCACTGTTACCAACAGCTGGACAGGGTTTTGCATGGTAATATCACAGCAGTCCATAATGCAAAAGAAAAGGAAGAGCTGGGGACTGAGCTGAGCCACCAGCATTCCAGCATGAAATGTTATTTCATTAAGGGCCACAAATGCAGATGCTGTTTCTCAGCAGAGCAGAATCCCATCCCACCAGTGCCCACTGCAGTCACTTGGTGTCAGGATGTCCCTAGCCCATAGTGTGCACTCCACCATCCAGAGTGGTGGAGCTGTTGGAGTCAGGATCCAACCAGGATGCCCAGGATGTGGAACCCATTGTATGTCTGTTAAAACCACAGGCACTCACAAGCAGCAAAGCTATTCTGCAGGTGCTAAGGTTGTTTTCACAAACACTCTACCTCTCTCCATCACAAAGTTAAAGGCTTGCCAAGATCAGCCTAATTGCTGAATCGAACCAAGATCTGAAAGAGCTTCCTTCCAGCCACACAATATTAGCAGAACCAAAGTGACCCCCCTTGACTGGGTCTTCAATATTCAGGGGAATGTGCAACGCTCTGCAGTTGTACCCAGGGAAGACATTACAAGAGGAAGAAATGTACTTTGAGCACTGCAAACTTATATTGTTGCATTACCATAGATGCTACCAACTTTTTTCCACCACCACAGGCAGTGTCCTCACTGGGATCGGCACTGCGGAAATATGGAAGCAAAGACTAATTCCTGACCAATTCTGAGGTAAAAGCTATCTCACATGAAAGGTTCTGGAGGGCCACCCCGATTCCTATGGAGCATAGTCCTAAATAACCTGCATTCCTCATCACTAATCCATAACGTGGTTATGCATAGCCAGAGCATGAGGATCCACCCAGCAGTGCTGCTTCTCTCACCATGCCACATCTCTGAGATTTGGCCCACTGTCCAAAGTGCTTCTACTCTCTGTTTTGATTGAGGAAAATGCAGAGAGTGCCTCAGGCTCCATTTGTACCAACCTGCAAAGTGATTTAGTTATAGTTTAACTCCCTCTTGAAAACGAGGTCAAGAGGTGAAGCGAACAAGCTAAGGAGAAGTCCTCCAGCAGGCATGTGGTTATTGGGTGCACTGCATAAAATCAGCTACGCCATCTCTAAGCATAATCTTATGATTCATCATGCACAGAAGCCTTTAGAATCTGGTGAGAACAACTGTTGTCCCTAGAAGTACTGGCTAACTTGGGTAAAAATGCCAAGACTTCTGTTGTACTGTTAGCTGTCTTGCCCCACCAGATGTGGCACCAGGCAACCTGTTCTGCCCCAGAAGAGGCTGAACTAGCAACTTGAAGGTTGAAAGAATCTGTATCCCTCAGTTCCAAAACATTGGACATTTTCACTCTGCCAGGGCTTCTGTGACTCTAAACGCTTTTCCAGGTATCTGAGATAAATTTTAACAGACTGTAACATCCCTCCTGGTTCACTACATGCAGGGAAAGCCCTGTTGCTTCATGTAGGTGCCAGAATGCGTTACTCACCCTGAAACACACAGAAGGCATTGAAAAAGCAGGGGCTTAACCAGTGAGCCTCCGGCTCATGCAATCCTTGTCTGTCGAAGGGGCAAAGAAACTACAAGCCACATTTTCTAAAGCAAGAGAAAAAAAAAATAAACACAGTACCTACTATGTGGCAAGAGGAAAAGCAGGGCAATCAGATTTGGTGGAACTTCTGAAGAACACTTTCCTGCGAGGGACATGTGCTGCCCTCCCTCAGCTATGGTTAAGAATAGGACATCAACATTCCTGAAGTTGTGAGGTTCGAGGCTTTTTTTTTTTTCCTCTATCTGATCTCACACTCCTGTCACCTTGGTACCTTAGTCCAATCTCAAGCTTTTCTAAGTAAACATTTCCACAGAGCAGCAATGGCACGTGTTAGCTCTTTTCATTTGCCCTTTGTATTTCCCAGGGTTGCATGCAATCTCCCATTCAGCAAGGATGAGGAGGCTTCAGTGAGGAGGCAAGGGGAAGCTTCTCAGAGGATATGACCAAGCAAAGTATGTTTTCCATCCCCTTTTCCCTGCAGTGATGGTTCTGCCCTTCCCTTCTCACAGCCCAGTTAGACAAGTCAGTCTCTAATCTGACCTTCCTCTGCCTCCCTCAACCCTGCATATTTCCTGCTAACATTCATCATGGCATGAGAAAAATGCGTGGCTCCAGTCAGAAGCCTCTGCCTGACCCACACCTGCCCACGGATCCTTCTCAGATCCTGTTCTCAGAATTGATTTGTAAACGTAGGTATTTCAGAAGGCTTACAGCTTTCATGGGGCCTTCACCCATGTCACTGCAGAATTAGTCTACAATCCTTTCCACTTCCTAGGATCCCTGAAAAATGATGGGGATTTGACATTTATATCTGGATGGCTTACAGGATACTTCTGCATCTCTGAAGAGCTATTGAGCTGGGGAAGCAATTGTCAATGTAAATTACGTGTAACTGGAAGATTTCTCCATCCACCCTTCTCTGAACATCTGGGCAGACCTTCAGCTGGTGTAAATCAGTGTAGCTGTGCTGTTACTCCAGCTGAGTATCTGGCACATGTGTCTTATTGCTCTTCCAATATTAAAAACACATTCGCTTTTTACGTGAGTTCAAATATTTATATAATATTCTTTGGACAATTTTACTTTTTGGTGGAGATTAATCTCCCACACAGAGATGGGTGTAAGTAAAATGGCTGCAGCATTTAGCATTTACCCAGCTCTTGCTTAGTGTCCCTTCTGAACGTTGTTTGCATCACTGTTTTTATGATGTGACATGTACATGAAAAAAATCCACATATCGGAAAGAACTGACAGGGGACCAGAAGCTGCTTACAGACAAGATTCAAAATATTTAATGAGTTTAATGCCCAGTTAACTAAAATAACATCATTTGAGTTATACAGGTGCCATTCTAGAGTTTAAGAAAAGAATCTGTACATTTCTAAACTGTGTGCCAGGTCATTGTATGAGAATACCTCCATTACCATCGGTAATGATCTGTGTTCCCTTACACCAGGGGATGAGCTGGCCACCTATGGAAGTATATTAATGGAATTAGACAAAGTTGATCTTCAGTCTTAGGCTACACAAAATTCAATTTAGAAGCTCTGTTTCACAGTAATATCTCAGCTCCTCTAAAGAAAAGATCCAAGCTCTGATGGTCTCCTGCAGCAGCCCTGTCCCCATAGCCATGCATGGAATTTGGGGAAGCTTTTTTCCCCGACTGTGAACTTCTGTATCTGAAGATTTTTCTCCTGACTTTCACTGCTTTCTACATTACTTGATGACCATCCTTTGAGCACCAGGGCAGACTTGCGTGATGGCTTCTGAATTTTGACTGCAGTTCATCACTGTTTTTCACAATGGTTGCTGAAACAGCTCCATGTTAACTACTACATAAATCTCCCATTTCCCCCGAATGCAGACAGTTTGGAATCCTCTGCTGTGTGACTATAGAGTTTTTTCTTCTCATCAGTCACACTAGAAAAGTTATTAAAAACAGGGTTTTTAATAAACCCCAGAAAGTTATGTATTTCCTGTACATGCCTGGCTAGCAAGAGAGAGACTCCTTTTCAAAACTGCCATATGCAAAGCTTATATCATCTGCCAAGGAAGCTATACCTAAACTCAGAGCAGCAGAAGTGAACTGAAAGAAGAACCTGCGCATATTTCCTTTACCAACCAACCCCCAGCTGCTTCAGACAAATGACTAGGAATGAGATTTCTGCACATCTTTAAAGCCCACAGGATTCCTCTGTCAGCACCAGAAAGAATCCTATTGCAAAACCCCTCTCCATCTTGTCTTGTCTGCCTACAGAATGAGCTGGCTAAGAAGCATGGCTTTCTTGGTCTGTCACAACATCTGGAAGTCATATTAACACATCCAAGCAGATGAGCGCCGGAGACCAGCGAGTTATGTAAAGAATGAACGTGTCTGCCCAACCCTCTTCCCAGACACCACATTATCGTGAGGGGAAATAAATGGAGCCCAATGGGGGAATGCAGGTGCGAGAAAAGGATGGCATTTGTACACACCTCTACATCACCTTCATCACGTCAAAGACCCTACGTTTAATTTGCGTTCAGAAGGACAACTGAAATTTCATGCTACTCAATGTGTACGTTCCCCTGCAGCAGGCCAAGGGAGATATAGGGAAATGCAATTATAAACAACTGGTGGGGCAGTAACTCCCAATCTTCATTTTTAGCTCAGCAGCTGAGATAAAGAGTGGTCTACACTACAGAAAGAGTTCACTACCCTGATAGCTGTGGTTGCACTGAAGTTTCTGGTAGCAGCATCGTGCCTTGCAAATAGAGCCCTGTCTGTTGGAAGAAGTATTTCTTCCATAGTGGTTACTGACTGGCAAAATTTCTGTGTTTTCCATACTGCCTATTTTCACCACACTGCAAACAGACAGTCTGATGTGAACTGCTTATCATCAGTGCTCACTTGTTGTTAATATTTCATCTTTTAGGTCACCAAAGAAGTGTTGCCAGCCTTGTCCTACTGCTTGCATTTGCAGACCACCAGAGCAGCACTGATCACAGCTGCCAGGCCTGGGACTGTGACACGCTCTGAAACATCCTATAAATACTAGCCCACCATCTGATGTGCAGTTTGACGAACAGATGGCACCGATGAAATATCTCTCAAATGCACCAAATATTTGTCAATAGAAAGTCCATGCCTCAGAGCCATCCAACAAACTGGTATATGCTATTGCTTCGCTGACCTTTAACTGGTGTGAAGTTGAATGCCACATTGTTCTCATACTCCACACGACAGCCACTGGAAATGCACGGTGGGTCTGCTGCTGGAGTTTTGCAGCTCTCCGCTAAATGTGCCATTTGCCACTGCCCTGCCACCTAGCAGTGCCTGAGGGACATCTCTGGAGGCTGGTGGCTGCTCAGAGCGAGGAGAGTTGGCTGGTGACGACAGCAGATGCCGATCTGGTTACTTGCGTCACATCTCCACTGGCATGATGGAGGTGGTGAAGACCAAGGGCACACAACCTGCAGGACTGGCCATGAAGAAGGGGAGGCTCTGCCAGTTGAACAAGACTGGGACATCTGCCCTGGCACTGACACTGCAATTTTGAGTCCATATGGGAACGCTGAAACAAATAAATGTGTAATATTGTCCTCAAAGTTGTCCTTTATTTGTTTAAATAAAAATAATTTAAAAATGTAAAATGAAACGGAGCCCTGCAATACTAGTTGCGTTCTTTAAAATACTATCTTCTGACTAAGAATAGTTTAGGGTTCAGGTTATTCATCAATGGCTTTTAGAGGATTAGAGGGACATGATAACATGCAAGTTTGGGACATCCTACCCCCTGAATTGCTATCTATGAAACAGAACTGAGAGCAGCATTTGGACTATGTAGCAGCCATGAGATTTCCTTGGAAAAAGCACATTAAATTGATTGACTAACAGCACAAAGATATTTCCCCATGCAGCTGCAGTCACAGAAAAGGGAAATACCTTATTCCATAGATGTCACAGAGAGCTGACTGCTGTTCATGAAGAGCCCTTGCATATTGACTGCTAAGGCAAGTGGCAGACAGGGCAGCCTGGCCATGGTGTGGACAAATGGTTCTGCCCCTCAGTAGGATGTGTCATCCCACATCTTGAGGTCTCTTCCAACCTAGAAATTCTGTGATTCTGTGATTTGTCCAAAACCACTATAATCTAGTAGAGGAATAATTTAAATTCTTCCTATCTGAAGGAATCAAGGAGTTACTTCAAACACAGATCTGGCCCCCCCAACCATGATCCAAAAATGCGAAGTGGAGGAATTTTAAAGGCATCACTCAATGGCAGCTACCCACACCTAGTTACTACATGGGATTCAGCACAGGCACCCACCTAAAAGGAATGAGGGCCAGAACTTCAACCTATACCTGAAAGATCAGAGATCAAAGAGCAGCCGCTGCATAAAACTCTATAAATTCCTTCAGTCAGATGAGGGACAGGTTGGTCTTGGTTTGACACAAACAGTTGTAGAGCTTTGTTGCAAACTACAACCACACAGGTATTTCATTTGTTTTTACCCTTGGCTGTTATCATCTCCCCAGAGCTGGCTCAGGCAGAAACAGGTCAGTTGGTTCCAGTCAAACCTCTGGGGAGGAGAAGGAGGAGGGACCACTTATTTGCACTGCTAAGCAAAGCCAATCTTTCTATCACCATCTGCCCTGCTCTGTTGCTAGATGAGTTTAAAAAAATGCATAGCTAGGAAGAACAAAAATACATACCCCACCCAGCCTCCCTCCACTATATAGCTGCCCTAATCGAAGGTTAAAAATGAACTCGGGCCAATGAGATGGAAATAAAGAATAAACATGCAGAAGCATCTGAGATTTACTACTCAGATATGACTATTTTCCATGGGATTTGACTAAGAATTTCTGGCAGAGGAATGGAAAGCAAATCTCACTCTGTCCTTTGAATGGAATGGGGATTTTCAGGTCTTTCTCTAGCTGAGTAAGTGCAGGCATGTGCAGCTTTCTGTGGATGTTAGCAGATGTAAATACCATGTTCAGCAGTCAAAGGTCCGGCACAAGCTTGCTGCTTTCAGAGGATATGAGGTTTAAAAAAAGCCTGTAAAGACAGCAGGAGCCTTCCTTGTCTCAAATGCCTGACCAAAGCCCACTGAACCAGCAGGTTATCTGAATATGGATGGTTTGCTCATTCTGAGCACGAGGATTTTTTGCTGAATTTGGTTACAAAGCTTGCAGGGAGCTTTAGAATAATTGGGGCTAAAAGATGAGTTTCCCCTCTTCCCCTTCATTTCAGCTACACAACTCCAGGCCTTAGCAAATTTCAGCTCTACAGCTGAAACACAGAAGAGATGTCTCTCAGCAGCCATAGATGCGTATAGTTCTCAGAATATGCCAAAACAAGATCTATGTAGTATCCATTGTTAGAGCAATAAACCTTTCCCAGTCTGGGAACACCACATCCTAACTGACATGTCACACAGACAGTACATCCTTAATTAAACCCCTTATAATTAACCGGGCTTCTCATGTCACTCCTGACACCTGAGCCAGCATCTCCACAAGGTGCCACACAAAGAGGCATGGATGCACCAGCCTGCTTCAGAAAACCCAGCCCAGCACAGCCTGACCTCAATTCCCACCCACACTCAGAGGAAAGGCAACTCAGCCAACCACATCCAGAGCAATCCCCAAAAGAGACAAAGGGATAGTGTTCAACGTCCCTTCTTCCCCTAAAATACTGCTTCTAGTGCAACCTTCTGCTTTCCTGCATCTTTCAGCACCCCTACAGCAGCAGAGTGGGGCTCCTGCTGAGAATGGGGATGCAGGTCCTGGTGTGGTGCTGATGATGAGACAACACCTCCCTTTCCTGGGTCAAGGCAGGGTGCTGGGATTCCCCCAACTCCACTGTCCCTCCTGGTTTTGTATACCTGTGAATGCTCCATGTTGTTTTGCTATACTGGAAGGACTGAGGAGAATCACTCCCACCAGTTAAGAGTGGTGCAGAAAGTCACATCGCAGCATGGAGATTTTTACTCCATAAGTTATTACAGAAAATATCTGCTGTTGGAGGGAAAACACTAAATGGCCAAGAGAAAGCACTGCATCCGAAGCTGACTGCATTAAGCTTGAAACCCAGAAACCCAAGTCCTCAACTGGTGTAAACTAGCAAGTTCCAGTTACATCACCCATATATCTAACCAAATTCAGTATATTCCCTGAGACTGCATCGTGCTTGGCAATAGCCTGCTATTCTATATGTGCTCTCAACTAGCACGACCCACGTTCAAAGGATGAGATTTCCAGCCAGATCATTGTCTGAAGGTTGGGATTTGGAGGTGGCTCAGCAAGTGAAACATACCACATGACTTCAGATCACAGCAGTGGTCAGAAGCAGAGCCATGCACTCTGGCTGTGCCTGAGGAAATCCAGAGCAAACAGAGCAAGCGGGCCAGACCTTGCTGAGATCAGCAAAGTGAGACTGCAGCTCTCTTACAGCGCACTTAATACATGGCCATCTGGGTACTTCATGAAAGGAGAGAGAGAGAGGGGGAGAGATACTGCTTAGCTGCTTTTGCTTGAGCCATGAGAAATCTTCCACTCTTTACCTCCTTCCCCAAATTTAAAACCTTAACATCGCTGGTGCTATCAAATAGCTAGTTCTACTGAAGAGATGTTGGACAGTTGCATCTCAGATTCACAATGTGATCTAAAAACTTTTCAAGCTCCTAATTTTACCAGGGCACACAGATTTCTATTAGGAGCCTAAATAGCATTGTGAAGTTTATTTCAAATTATCTATTTTCAGACCTGTTGAGCCAAATACAGAACTAAATATCCCTTTCAGCCTGTGTTCAGATGGTTTCTCTCTCAGTTGTGGTGGAGCTATTTAGTTTCGATGGGGCATAGAGGGAAATTCAGGCAGTGGCTCTGATCTTGCCACATCTGGGATTCCTGCACAAAGTCCTCACCTGCAGCAAACTGTTTGGATTTCCACTGGAAGCATAAAGTCATCCAGGTGCTACAAAAAACAAATTGAGCAACAAGCCTGCCACACCTCCCACTGCCCATCTGTCAGCTTTCACAGACAACAAATTTGCTTGGGACAACAAAGATAGCTCAGGAAGTAATCAAATGAGCCTCCTTCAGCCTTTGGGTTCAAATCACCATAATTCTGTAAATGTACGGACTGAGTTCAGGCAGGGTGTGGTCTGAAAGCAACTGAGATTCAGCTTCAATGTTTTTATAAATTATCTGGATACAGGACTCACATGCATACTAAGTAAGCTTGCATATGACACTAAATTGGGAGGACCTGTTGACTCACTCAAGGGTGGAGAGGCCTTGCAGAGAGATCTGGACAAACTAAAGGGCTGGGCAATCACCAACCACATGAAACTTAACAAGAGCAGATTCTGCACCTGGGACACAGCCATCACAGAAATGCATAGGCTGGAGGAGGATAGGTTTGAGAGCAACCCCACAGAAAGGGATCTGGTTGACAGAAAGTTGAACATAAGTCATCAGTGTGCCCTGGCAGCCAAAAGGGTCAGCCATACACTGGGATGCCTCAGGCACAGCACAGCTAGCAGGTCGAGGGAAGGGATTGCCCTGCTCTGCCTGGTCCTGTGGCCTCACCTCAAGGACTGTGTGCAGTATTAAGCACCACAATATAAGAACGATATAAAGCTACTAGAGAGTGACCAAAGGAGGGCTACAAAGATGGTGAAGGGTCTAGAGGGGAAGACATAAGGATCAGTTGAGGTCCCTTGGTCTGTTCAGCCCAGAGCAGAGCAGGCAGAGGGGAGGCCTCATGGCTTCCTCAGGAGGGGAGCGGAGGGGCAGGCGCTGAGCTCTGCTCTCTGGGGACAGCAACAGGACCCGAGGGAACGGCATGGAGCTGGGACAGGCTGGGGGGTTAGGGAAAGGCTCTGCACCCAGAAGGTGGTCAGGCACTGGGACAGGCTGCCCAGGGCAGTGGCCACAGCACGGAGCCTGCCAGAGTTCAAGAAGCATTTGGACAACACTCTCAGACACATGGTTTGATTTTTGGGTGGTCCTGTGTGGAACCAGGAGTGGGACTTGATGATGTGCGTGGGTCCCTCCCAACTCAGGGCATTCCATGATTCTATGACTCAATGGACACATCAGGACAAAATTCACTTCCTGCAATCCTTAGTGGGAACCATTCCTCAGCTCATATGCAAGAGACAGCCCTGGGTCACTCAGGGGAGCTGACACCCTAATTCTTCTCCCTCTCTTCCTCCACACCAGCAGTTCTAGCAGCTCTTCACACTCTGGCTCAAACTGGTCCCATTCAGTGTCATGGTCACCTCTCCCAGTTTAATTCACATTGGCAAAAAGCAGTGTTACTCCTAATGACAGTTTAGGATTAGGATTTTCTAATAATTTAAATTAAGAACTAACCCAGGTTCTACTCTTCCTTCCCCAGAATTAGAAACATCAGACAACGTGGAGCTGAACAAAGGAAAAGAACACAAAATTCACAGACTGGTTTATTATAAAGAGCTGCTAGAATGTTTTGACAGAACTTTAGAAGTTATTTTAAATACAATAACTAGATAAATCCCTGGTTGTGCTCATTAAGTTTATTGAGCACCAGCCAGGTCACAAGACAGTTGGAGCATCAGTCCTCAATTGTTCCTGTTGGCATCCAGCTTCTGCTCAGGTCTGTGTCCTCAGGGACACCTATATCTTACTTCATAGTGGGTTTACCCTGAAGTAAGGAAATTTTGTCCTCATCTGGATTGTTATTGGGTACATCTGTCTGCTGTACCCAATAACAATCTTCTTCCAGCACTACTGTCTTTGTGATGTTTGTAACATAAATTCAGTATTAGTAGGTGTTATGAAAACAGATGTGAATGAAAACAAAGATGCAAAAAGCACTATGGTTACAGGTACAATGAGAAAGCAATACCTGGAGAATCTTCTTCAGTTTTAATGTGGAATAAATCTTGAAGTTTTCATGGACATGCAAGGCTTTGTATAACCCAGACAAGCAATGCTTTTGGGTTGCACTAGAGCAGATAGAAATGTTTGTACACACTGAGGTGTACCACCCCATCTACAACACCTACTCCGTAGAAGATAGATATTACAGAATTCTAAGACCGCAGGCTTTGGATAGACACAGCCTACCCTTCTGATCCCTGACAGTACTTTTTTTGCTGTCATCCCAGAAAAGCCAAATACATCTTTACTGCTAGGATTCCTGAAAGAAGAAAAAAATCCCTTCAGTATATGACAAAATCCTTAATATAGGGTGTCAGTATCATGATTACCGCTTGACAGACAGGAAAACTGAGAAAGAGAGGTCCATGTTTGAAAGAGGAGGTTTGAGCAGTACAGGCTCCTACTTGCTTGCCTGCGCTACCTGTAGCAAGCCCAGCTGTCCTTGCCTGAGGGCACAATAAGCTGCTGTGTGTACCTAGGTGGATGGGAACACGCATGCCCTGGAAGATGCCTAAGGCATGGCTCACCAGATAGATGTACAGCAATGAGGATGGCCTCAAGGTAGACATTGCAAAGCAGATAGCCCATAGATATCTGACAGGCCAGTTCTGAGCTAAGAGATGGACTTCAGCCTCCTGGTTCTGTTCTGACTGTATCCTTCTGTCTTACATTTCACAGGCAATTAAAATATCCCCCTCAGCTAACTTAGAGCGATTGTCTTTTTAAGATACTGATATTCACTCTGAAGATAATGGTTCTTTATCAGCTAAGAGGTGGATCAGAGTATCCAGTGCCTGTGGTAGCCATATTTTCAACCAACTGAATGACAGAGAACAAAGCAAGGGATGGTTGCTAAGAGCATCTCATCCTCTGTACAACCAAGTCTCATAATGGGTGTATCATGGAAGAGAACTTAAAGAAAAGACTATGCTGTACCATGTTATGATGCATTTTTAAGTGGGATAAAAAAGTTTTTATTTGTTGTTTTCTAATGACATCATGCCTAACATTGTGGAGTGTGCTACAGTACACGGTGACAAAAACTGGGCCATTTACAGTATAGAGTTCTCCAAGTGCTTCACACCATTTTAGCCCATAGACTGCAAAGATGTGAAGAGAAGTTAAAGAGCACTGATTGACATACAATACATACCATTACCCACATGCAAAATCTAAAGTCCTATTATGTAAAGATTCATTGAAGCTTCTTCAAGCAGCATCCAGTGCTGGGTTTGAAGAAGATTGAGGTTTTCTATATAAGACAAAGATGGAGGAAACCCATGACAACTGTAATCTGCTCACATTGCTGTGCTGTAGAATGGGTTTACCCATGCACCGTGAAGATGGTACTCATACCTGTCATGAGCAGGCTGGGATAAACAGAATCATCTGCCTGCCTCTGAGCTCACAAGGATCGTACTCCATTGGGCGTTTTAACATCTGTTGGTATTGAAACTGCTAAAAACTGTCACCATATGAACCACTTCAGAAAGACTAGGTATCAAAATGCCAGCTAGCAGGAACAAAGACATCTGTAAAAGGTAGAGTTTGATGTTTAAACAGCAGAAGGCTTTCTAGATATTCTAGATATTTCTAGATATTCTGAAAGAAATTCTGCTGGTGGAAGAGAGTCAAATAACATACTCATTTCAGCTCCAAGCAATGCTCTTTACGTAAGTCCCTGCTGGATAAGCTACAAGGAATTGCTCATAATTGACTATGGGTTTGCTCTGGAGGCATTGAAGGCACAAAAGAAATCAAACTTTACCAGACTTCAGTCCTACCTGTGTTAATGCATGGAACAAGGACTCCAGTGCTACTAAGAAACTAATACTATTGAGAAACAGACATTTCATGCAAGTTGCCAGTCCTATTTCCTAGATATAAAGTGCTAGAAATGTGTGCATAACACAGATGTCAAACGTGCTACAGGGCTTGAAAGTTCATCTGGTGTCAACAACACTCATTTCTTGGATGTGTTTTCTCCTTGGATGAATCATCCTGGACACAAAGTCCTAATTATCCACCCCAAATCAGATAATGGTCTTCACCTGGCTGCAACAATGTACTAGCTCTTTCCCACATTGAACTCATCAAATTACCAGTGATTCACTCACTACTGTATCTGGTGCAAGTCCAAGTGTAGAGGTTACTCTGAATCAATTCAGTGTTCAAGAAAATTAAAGAAGAAAATTACTCCTGAATTGGAAGGACAGTTATCACAATAGTATTCACTTAATTAGGACAAAAACAGTTAAATTTTACTGCAAGAAGTTAGTCTTCTTGCTCTTACACATCTACTTTACCAGCTTGACCTTCACTATTTCATCCACAAAGATGCCAGCTTTTATATTACTTTGGGTGAATTTCAGAAGGTTGGGTTAAACAATCCAAAAAAATTGGAAAGCTTGGACAAGCTATTTGACCTTCTTAAGTCTGCAAGGCCTGATACTAAGTACTCAGTCATTTACATTTCCAGCCAAAAGCAAAAGCACATGGACCTATACAGACAAAAAACAAATGTGGAGGAGGGACTGCAATGGTTACTGGAATTGGTTACGGCCAGCCACCACCATTACTTGTGACAATCAAAGTGGGATTTGCACACTGAAAGACATGGGTGTGACTGCTGCCCAAGTCAAAGGGCTTTTCCACTTGGTTTTTGCCCCAGCTTTCTTTTCCAAGCCAACTCCTTCTTTTTCGGAAATTGCTCACAACTTTCTTCAAGGATTCCTTTGGGAGGTGAAGTTTTCTAGGCTAAGATTCAACCCAAAAGGTTTTAATTTTAGCCAAATTGATTTGACCATTTTTGAGCAGTGAAGGAATGGAAGAAAATACTTTTCCCATATGTTCCAGTCAGTGGAATATGCTTGCAGAGAAAAAAAGAATCCTTGAGGAGACCGAGGGGGAGAGGGGCTAAATATCTCTAAAGGATAAAAATATTCCCAGACACAACACCACCATGAGCTAAGCCCCAACCTTACGTCAAAGAACACAGCAGCAATGGCATTTGCATTTACACCAGCTGAGTATCTGGCCCATAGGAATAGAGAAGAAAGCTTTCTATTAAAATTTTGGATAGAACTCATCAGAATCTAAACAACATGGAAAAAGCTTTCTATGTTAACTCCCTTCTTGTTATTTTTTCAAGATCAAGAGATAGCACAATCCTATGCATGAAGAAGCATTGCTGCAAGTCCTGCCTGAACACAACGAATCCCCACAGCAAGACACCTCTGCTCAGACCTTCAGAAACAGTCAGGACCTCCCCAAAGAATCTGAGCTAATTAGCCATGAGGGCTCATTAATGGCTGTGTGTTCCCACATGATACTTTTGGCACCTCAGCTGGTCAGCCTCCCAGTCAGACCAAGCTTCCTCCATCTCCACCTGTGGAGGCTGCATTGGCTCTTAGCTGTATTGAAAAAACATGAAGTCCAGGAAGAAAATGGATAAAGTCAGTGGCAAACAATTTTCACAACTAGAGTTGCCCAAGCCTTAGCACTTCCAGTACCTGGAGAAGATGAATCTCAAAACTGAGGGTTTCTACTTCTGACCATGGAAACTCAAGGATCTATACTGACAGATAACATGATCCACAGTGCTGCTTAAGGCAGAGCTCACAAAGCTTGAAACATCCCACGGCAAAGAGATCTAGAGTGTAACTTCAGAGTGTAAAGCCTAGAAATTCAAAAACTTAGTAGATTTCTTAACTTACTCTCAATAGATCTTCCAGGGTTTCCCAGATTCTTAGTTTCTCTTGTCAGGCTCAAGACACTCCAGTTTCTTCAGCATCCATGATGTTTTCATTATGTTACCTAGAAGCTGTGTACAAAAAAGCCCCAGAGTCACGAGCAGCATGCTCATTTTCATTTAATAATATCATTATTACTATTAAATAGCTACACTATAGCTATTTGCAGAAGATCTCAAGAAGATTGCTAGGCATTTTCTGAAAGCCTAAATTGTCTGCCTCAAACAGCGTACAATATATAAAGGTGAACATCAAATAAAGAATGAATTAGGCAATAATATAAACAGAGCTACATAATTTTATATCATTTTGAAGTTTAAAAAACTATATTCATGCTAGCTATTACTTGTGAATTAACTCTTTCAGTACCTCCACTCAGCTATTTCTAATCTGCTGGTTCTTAATCTTTGTATTTAATACAGACACAAACCTTGGAGGGAAAATAATCCTTTTCACATTCTACTTCTTACACTCTCCTTTGAGCACCTGCCAAAGAGTTCTAGTGGACACAGGCCCCTTATAAGTGCTTCAGTACAGGTGGAGGACACTGAGAATGATTGGTAAGCATTTGATAGGACACAGGTGAGTTGGGAAGACAGAGAGACAAGACAAGACAAGACAAGACAAGACAAGAAAGAAAAAAAGCAGCAAACAAGTTGTGAAAAGCAATCCTGTGACCCTCACACTTGGTGCAGATATAGAGACAGGAGCAATAACAGGAAAGAAATGCAAATGGACATAACACCAACACTCTAAATCAGCAGATTTTTCTAGCAGTGATCCAGCTTCCATATCTTTAGCAGTTGTAGTCTGTGGAAGGTTAAATTAGAAAAGGAAAGATATCAGGAGGCTTAAAAGGACCAGGAAGATGAGAAATTACAAAAGTAGAAGGGAGGGCACTTTGAAAATAATAAAAATCTCATTGGGAAAAAGCTGTGAGTTTTGTTAGAGATTATTTGTGTGTAGCAGGAAAGACAAAAGTATCACATAAGCTGAGAAGTAGTTTTTTAGTAGTCAAGAAGATGGTAGAAAACCAATAGGTTGGTACTTTAATTCCCAGGAAATCTTAGCTGTAGGTCAAGGATGATGAATAACCTATTTATATTCCACACCACAGACCCCTAGAGACATGAGAGTCTGTAGGAAGAGGAGGTTAGTCTATATTCCAAATATTTCTCTGATGGAACTATATCTCCAAGGAGAAACTAATGATGACAGGTTACCAAAACAAACAAACAAAAACCCCTCTTGCTAGGACAGTTTAGCCTGAGTGATATAACCTAACCAAACAAAAGGATTTTTTACTGTCTTGCTTTTTACACAGTAACATTTGCTAGCACAACTCCATTCGATTTGAACATTTTACCCTTCTGTCAAATCCCTATTGTTTGTTTACTACATAGGTAGGTTCTTGCAAAATATACCTGTCCCAGGTCCCAACCCTGCAACAAGATCAGCAAAGTGACATTCTAGGAAAGGTTTCCTGTATTGCAACCTGCTAATTTTCCTGCTGTTGTCAAGTCTCAGTGATCAAAGGCCTGAGTCATGCCCTGTAAAAGCTGTATGTTTAGGTTAAACACGATGGGGTTTAACACAATGTTAGGTAATAAACATTGGGCTTCTTTTTAACTGCCCTTTGTTTAGGGTTGCCCATTGTACAGGTAAGAACTCTGATTACAAATAAAGCTGATTTTTTTTCACCCTGGGAACTGCAGAGCTCCACCCAGCCAGGGATTAGCTCTGCATGTCCCTGGAGCAGAGGTGCTGCGATGTGCACCTAAGGCAGCACCTACAGCCTGGCTGACCAGGCAGCCGTCCAGGCCCAGCTGGGTCAGTGGTACTGGCCACACAAGGGAGAGACCCCGAAGCTGAGAGCAGTAGAGTCCTTTTTCCCAAACAATTAGAGAATTCTTGTGATTGGCTCAAGGGATGATGGCCCCAGAGAGGACCTAGAGCTCCCTCTGTGACCTTAGCTTCTTATAAACCCTACAGTGTTGTGTCTCTGTGTTGGAGTTCCCTATCCACCAAAGGGGATGATGATTCTACCCAGGTCCTCACTGGTCTCTTTCAACTACTCAGAGCAGCTGAATAGTACATAAAACAGGTTAGGGTAAGAGCTTCATCTGTAAACACCATTCAAACATGATTATAAGTGCTCTTTCATTTAATTTGACAGTATATTTAATTTTTGTCTAGAGTAAGCACACTGACAAAGCAGCCAGTACTAAATGTGCAATAGGCAGTACTTGATTACTTTAAATGTCCTTATGTCTTGTGAGGCATAACCTGTCTCTATACGAACTGTTATAACTGTGATCCGTACTGTGACACATCCTCTGAAGACCTCAAAAGTCTCTAAAATATATATATATTGGCTACCATGAAGCTTTGTGGATATCCCCCTGAAGAGGAAGCAGAAATGGAACCCATGAGTGGTTCAACTTGCTGATAGGGCACACGCAGCATGCCCCATATTTCTTAAAATACCATATGTCAAGGACTGTGTTGACCATAGAGCTGCTGAGACTTGCAACCCTAATATCAAACAGATGTGAAGAAAATCTGGTCTGGATTTCAAGACTTCACCAGAAGGGAGCAGGAGAGGCCTGCAGAAGAGCTCCAAGCAATGTATGCAGTGTGGACAGTGTTGTCCTGCACAGAGCCTGGCTTTGCTGTAGGTGCATCACAGCCAGGCTCCCAACAGATATGACAACTGAGAGAGCAAGAAACCTGACCAACATCATTTTGTGACCTGGGAAATTGTACCGTTGCATTTTTCCCTATGTGTGCAAGGTGTTTGCCTATAAACACGATGGTCTTATGAGGACAGCACAAGTTCTCCCCTTCCTTTCCCCCTGCTAGTGTACTTACAGTTTATAAATGCATGTATGCCAGTAGAGTTCAATCTTATGTAAAAGGAACATAAATTAAGTCCAGTTTCACGTACTTCTATAAATATATAACTGTACCTATGCTAACTGGTAGGACAGGTTAAGACCAATATAGAATTCTACCCTTTTCCTACTGACATGGTTATATTGGTCCTCATAGCAAATTTGCAGTTGAGGACTGAGAAACCAAGTCTTAACTGATCCCATGTAAAGGATAGTAAGAAAGAATCTAGTTTTAATAGTACCTAGTTAGGAGCAATGTTTCAGAACATGTTGAAAAAAAAAATAATTAAAAAGCAAGTATGGAAAATGAAACTTTTCCCAAGTGCTGAACAGTTTCCTAGACAGCAGTTCATGAACCCCTGCCCTGGACACAAGGCTCCAGCTGCTGGCTGTCTCACAGTTGCAGAAGCAGCCCTGCAGCAAATTTTGCAACTGGTTTCTTGAACACCAACATTAGCAAAATATGCCATGCAAGTATACCGGTCCTTACCTGCTTGGAGTCCTCTTACCTACCCTCATCTGGCAGCAGCCCTCCTCAGAACATGTGCAGGACTATCTGCTGGAGAATAAGTGTCCTAGATGTGACACTGAAAAAGTTGTGACAGAGTTAAGAAAGGTCTCTGATTTTACATCTGGCCTAAATTCAGGGTCACAGTTTGTGGGAAGGCTAAGGACAAGGCGCTTTTCCACAAATTCTCATATCACCACTAGTGTGTAGCAGCCAAGAAACCTTGGACACCCAACCCAATTTGGTTGCACATAATCCACCCACACCTGTAGGAAGCCTGACATGGTGGACATGAAGAGTCCATTAAGCCCATCCTCTCCACGGGTGAAGGTTCAGGTTTATAAGCTATCATGAATGATTTGACTCAAAACCTGGATTTCCTGGACATTTACTCATTTGCAAGCTGATAAAGGAGTTAAGTAGGAGAAATAGCTAACCAGGGTGCAGGTCTCTTCTCAAGTCCAAGAGCAACCGTCCCTGCTGGGTCCAGCAGGAGAAGCTGTGGACATTTACTGCCTGTCTGCCTGTCTTCAGTCCCTGGCTCAGCACTGGTGCTGCCAGAGTTCACCTGGAGCACGTGGATGCCCCTACCCTGCTCCAGTGCAAGACCAGCACACCACTGCCACCAGGCTGGTGGTGCCCAGAGGAGACAGAGGTCCATCCTTGGCCATGAGAGCCGACTTTGCACCAAAGTGGCTGAGGAGTGCCCACAAGTCTCTGGTGTGGCAGGGGAGCCCACCCCCAGCAAAGCTGCAGGTCAGATGCACACAGGCAATGCCTAAAACCCCAGACATCTGCTGGAGCATGGGCTGGAGCTCTGTGGGCTAAGCAATGCATCCTGTTTGTCCCTTAAACTCAAAGCAGAGTTAAAGCTCATCAAGCTTTTCTAGCAGCTGGTTTATATACACAGAACACTGGGTGTTGATGTTTACAAGACCCAGAGCTCATTTCGGCTCTTTCCTATGTACAAAGAACAAAACATTTAGGTACTTTCCATCTAAAATAACTTTGCCCTTGTCTTTTTGCCTCAGCCATCCAAGAACAAGGGCTGTGTGAGACCAGGAGAAGGGAAATGCTTAGAAATCCTGCTCGTTCAACTGCTGCTGTTCCTTGCTGACATTTAGCCCAGACAATACGAGCACCACCCTCAGCTACACCCAGCTGGGCTCAGTGACTTCACTGGGAAGCCATGGTGTGCCACGGCTGTAACCAACAGCAGAAACTGTCCAAATATTTCTGCGTGGAGCTTCAGATTGTTTGCTAGACTGAACTACTCTTTGTTCAGTATATTTTGACTGCTACATACGTTGCTTTAACCTTGCTGCACCGTTCCTGGTCCCAGGGATATCAGGATGATAACCAGGACAGGGCAGATGAGCCAGGAACCTGGATTCCCCTCCTGGTGCTGCCCTGGGGACAGCTGTCACCTCTGCTCCTACCTTCTCCTTGAGAAGGAGTGACCTTCACGCTGCTTTGTGGGACATGGGGAGTAACGAAAGGAGCAAGGACTTGGACTGCTGCTCTGCTGATGAATCCATGTCATCTCAGTGCTGCAAATCTCCTTGTCTCTGAAAGTAACCTGGATAGCTGAAATACTGACTCAAACCAAGACATGATGAATAACAAGACATGGCCCTAAGTGCGGGATGAAGTTGGAAGCAGGAGTCACCTCCCCACCAACCACTTGTAGCCAGGACCAGGCTTAGAGAGCTCAAAGCCAGAGTGAACAAGCCACCAACCCATGCGCCACAGGAAGCAAACCCCATCCACATTGTTAGCCCTGTGACTGCCCAACTCCCCACACTGTCCCAGCCCAAGTGTTTCTCCGAGGAGCCTCACACCTTGGTGGGGGTTTGGATCACAGTGTGACAACCCAACTGCCCACATGCAGATGCCCAAGTCCTGGCCCTGTTGCCTTTGCCTTGCCCATTGCAAGGGCAGGTTCTTCGTGGTGAGAGCCAGCAGCACATCACAGCGTGCACTGCCACGCACAGAGCACCTCTCAGCCAGCACCTCCGGACAGCAAAACCAGAACTCCTTGTGAGTAGCAGCCAGTTTCACTTGCTTGGTCACTGAAGCCCTGCTTTCAGTTCTGGCCAGCCCTGTGTACACGGCGCGGTTCATGTCACAAACAGAAGGCACAGATTAGCCTGTGGTGCACGCCTGAGCACCAGGCCTCCGCACGCGTTCCAGCCCGCCCGTCCAGTGAGCACCTCCCCTCACAAAATACGAAATAAAGTTTAAAAAATTAGCAGCCAGAATGTCCCAGTTAATGATTAAGCGGTGACAGTTGCACAACTTCCCCGGGAATGTCTGTTTTGATGGCTGCGGTACGCTGGTGGGCAGGAATGGTAAAAAAAAGCAGTTGGATGGCGAGGAGAGGATGGGGCCTGGGTGTGACAGTGGCAGCAGCAAGGTCTGGCAGGAGACAGGCTGTCCTTCCATGGCAGGGGGCTGGTGTCCCCATTAGCATGTTTTCAGCCCCAGGCTGCAGAGATTTGGGGCACAGGGCTGCTGGCAGGTGGCCCTGGCAGGGTGGGGGAGCCCTACCATCAGCAGCAGGGGAGCACAGCGTCACTGCGTGCTTTACGCAGCTGGTTCACTTGCAGGCATGGGTCAGTGCGAAGCAAATGCAAACCTCATGCCTCAGTGTCCTTATATATGCATTTAAAAGCACACAGTACGCTCATAAAAGGGCCGAGTCTCCAGGGCTGACTTACAAGTGCCAGACAAAAATCTGTCAAGATTGATGAGCCTTTTTTTTTATGGCGTTCGGCACGTCCGACATTATGCTGGACTTTAAAAAGCTCTGCGGGAACAAGGGCCGTTAAACATCTAGAATAAATAGAGTCAGATAGAAGTTCAGACACCCAGCTGTTCGTTTGCATGGGCAAGTCCCATACTTGGAAATGCAGTAATCTTTCAAGTCAAATTCCTGGAAAGATTAGCCTAATGCACAGCTCCCAGATCCCACAGCTCATTAGAAGAGACTCCAGTGCAACACCTTCCGAGAAGTCCATGTGTATCCTGGCAAGGTGGCTTCTTGCAAGCAGTTGTTGGAGACAAAAATCTGCCTGGCCTGGCTGGCCATTGGGTCATTTGGGCTTCAGAGATGTCACCCAGCCACAGACAGCATCCACCCAGATCTTAGGGTGACCAGGAACAGGGAAACCTAATGCTCCCATTCAGAAATGGATCAATGAATTGATTCATAAAGGTGATGGTCCCTGACTGCCGCTGAAAAGTTGGCTTGAAGCTGAGACGGGGATGGTCCCATGGGCAGCAGTTGGGAAGCACCGTTTTCAGGCAGACTCAGACCTGCAAGCCCCAAAACTGACCAACTTTTCTTGTGCTGAAGAAAACACAGGTCTGTGGATGGATATTTGCTGTAAATAACCCATCTCGCACCATACAAACACCTGACTACCTCACAACCTTTCTCCTTCACGTGGCAACTACAGTGCTGGATCTTACCTGTCAGCCAACAGCTTCTGTCAGTGGCAGAGCTGGTCTCTCCGATCCATATGTGTCCACATGTGAATGTTCCTTTCAGGATTTTGCAAAAAACTTGCAAAATGTCCCTTGCATCTTCCTATATATTTATTTGATTTGCTAGGATGAGTGATGCCAGTGAAAGTCTTGGGCTGAGAACTCAGTTTCTGTACATAGTTGTGCTGCCTGAGGTCTCCTTCCTGCTGCTGTCACCTGGCACGTGGATCACAGAGGGCTGATCTGGTCTATCTGGTAGCTCCCCAGCACTCCGGGATGCTCTGGGCTGGTGTGAAGCCTGGCACATCTCCATGCGTACCCAGGAGTGATTTGGTTTCTAGTAAATTGACATTACCATGTACAGGGCTTTCTGAATGGGGACATCCCTACCCCTCGTGAAAGGACACAGAGGATAAGCCACAGTCTTTGGTCACCTCAGGAGTAGGGATGGTGCTGGGGGAGTTGCCAGGATAACTACACTTTCCATGAAGAGCAGAAACAGAGTGCCAAACCTCAACAAGAGTTGCAAGATTTGGGGATTCTCTCTAATTTTTCATTCAGGGAGCAGGTACTGCACCTCAGCCATGACTTGGCCAGCCATCAGACCCTTCCTGACAGAGACTGCAAAAACACATCATAATTAAAAGCAATCATCATTCTGGTTTCCACATTTCTTTTCCAAGTGGCTTCTGCCTCCTCCATGTGGAAGCAATACGTGGAAAACCCTATCTTTGCACGCACTGCATGCCTTTATAACCCCACTTCCAACTGTTGTCTGTGCTGGGAGCCCCAGCTAGCCGCCACTGCTGCAGCCTGCAGTACTGCACACCAGCTGCTCCTCTCTGTGGCCACAGGGATGATGTCTGTGCTACCATTGCAAGGTCTGGTAGGTGTTGATGTCCACCACGAGAGCTGATAGCATCTGTTCCATATGCTCTACTGCTGGCTGACTGATCTGAGACAGTGAGTGGCAAGCACCATTTGCATTCAGTAAAATGTTACCTCTTCATCTCAGGAGAGAATGATCAAAACTAGGATTTTCTTTCCATTCCTGTGAGTTCAGGGTTTACAGTACTTTTTAAGAGTGTAATGTGACTCATCCAAGTGTTTGAAAAGTACTTTTAACTTTTTTATTTAAAAAACAAAACAAAACTTTCCCATGTTTTGAGTATTAGGCAAAAAGGATTTCCCCTTTCATTTTTTTCTACCATCACAATTGTGATTTATTTTTTTAAACCAAAAGGAGGACTATTGAGTACATTTGCCAAGAGGTGGAGTACAAAAATTCTGTACATCTACAGCGTTAATACCCTGAGACTTCATTTTTGAGAAACATTCAACCCTGTATTTGCAATGGGCTGATGTCTCATAGAAAGCTCAGGGGACAGTTCTCCATTGCACAGCCCCATCCTCACTGCAAGGCACACTCCTCTCCCAAAGAGGGGAAAACAACGAAGGAAAGCACGCATAGGCACCTCTTTCCCCAGAGAGGATCAGAAAGGACCACCAAGGACAGAAATGTTTGGATATAATGAATAGTGTGGCCTAAGACCTGCAGAATATAGCAAAGGAATAAACTTCAAAGCATCAAATTTCAAGCATCTGACCCACTATGTGCTTGGGTCTTTTCCCAGGACTGACCGCTGGGCAAGGTATACTGAACTTCGTAAAAGGCATGGCTGGAAAAAAAAAAAAAAAAAAAGAAAAAAAGATAGAAATAAAACAAAAAGCTAATGTCCGAGTGACTCAGATAAGTTAAAGGCAAAGAAGGAACTCTTTTGATTGTCAGTTCTTTTTTTTCATTTATTCAGGTGTTTTTTTCTGCTTAAAATAGTGCCTCGGTCTGACTAAAACATACCTTTCAGCAGAGACCCCATACAGTAGTTACAAAAATCAACCACGTCAAATGGTAATTTGGTTAATCACCTTCCCAACTAAAAGTTATGCTTTATTTTTAAGTTCCAGCGCCTCTCTTTGGGTGGCTGTGGGCACTTCATGTTTACTGCTCTCTCCAGAAGAGATGGCATGCTGTTCTCAGTTCTGCTAGTATGTAGGTGATAAAGTCACCTCTGAGCCTGACTTACCGTAAGTTATAAATGTAGAGGGAGCTTCTTGCACTTCTTACAGTAAGGGGAGGCTTCTTGAATCCCAGTGACATTTTTTCGTTCTCCTTTTTTTTTCTTACTTTTAAAATGCTCTAGAGGTGAATGTACTCTGCCAGTATCAATCTTGCCAATGCCTGATGTAAGAAGCATAGTCCAGCTGAATAGACAAATGGGTAAAAGAATAAAAGCTACAAATCTACTGAAATTTTGTTCCCCCGTTTGTCATTTCACCACCAGTGAAACGGTAGCAGCCAACTTCCAGAAGCACTATTGGTGCTCTAAAACTACACTTCAAATACACCTCCGGTTGTTTGGGCCGTGACAAAAAGAGCGCTATAAAGAGCATAGTAAAATATAGTATAACATAAGATAATAAAGTATAATTACTAGAATTGCAAAGATTAATAACCCACATTTAGAAGGGCCCTTTTTGATCTTTGAGTGCCAACTCTTATTCTTTTAACAATCACTTAACTTTATGGTAGTGCCACTACGTCTATGCTACTGCGTGTGACTTAGTCTCTCATACAGCCATATACAAGAGATTATGTTTTGGTTACATTTTAACTGAAGTAAAAATACAAGTCATGCAGTTGTTTCATACCTGGTAGTGTCTCATTTGTGCAATGTCATCGGAGTGCCCTCTGTGAGCTCGCATGACTGTTAAAGATATCTCTGGTGAGCTCAGTATAACAGGACCACTGGTAATGAAGCAGCTATTAAAATTGTTGTGGATGTCTATAACACAAACCGCATTAGATCACAAAACCCCAAGAACAATCTTTTCTAGGTCATGGATACATACGTTTGAAATGACTGTTGGTTCTACCCTCAAAAATCCTTGCAAATTCTTGAAGTATCTCATAAAATCTGTATTTCTCCAACCACTCTGGCAGGGATTTCAAGTCTGCACTTCGTATCATCCCTGAGGAATTCATGAAAAGCATACTTCAAACTGCAAGTTTTTCACTCTCAGCCACACAGTATATGATCCAAATTCATTCTTTTTTTCCCATGAGTACAGTATAGGAACCAAATCGAAATAATTCACAGCTTGCACTTAGATTAGAAATTAAAGGCAAGCAGGAGCAACAACCAGACTGACAACACACTAATCCCAACAAGACGATCTGACTGCATTACAGGTACAGTTTCTCTGAAGGAACCTGCAGGAACATGCACTATTTCAGAAACTCTCTGCAGAAACTCCAGCCTTTGGCTTGGTGTTCAAACGTCCCTACGTATAAAAATTGCTGTCAGCATGCATTGGTGATGAGCCGAAGTTGAGAACATCAGCTGCAGACTACCTTTGCTGGGAAAACAGATGGTTTTATACAGGCATGGGATCCTCATCACATGCACTGTGTGAGCTCCCCAAGTCACACACGTGCTATCAGAAAACATGACCGGTCACCTCTGTAACCTGCTGTTGTTCACAGCTTCTCAGAGCAGCTTTGAGTCTCTTTGAACATGACACATGAAAATCTGTTCATGGGGGCTTAAAAACTTAAAACTAGGATAGAGGAGATGTATTTCATAGAGGATGTTTATGTTTATGCTCTGATAGCGATTGCATGTTGCAGAATAGATTGATTTTCAAAGGTAGATATTCTGTAATCTTTCAAAAATGAGTGCCAGCCCCTTGTACAATGAGCACTGTGATAAAGATAACGTTTTCCAGTCAGTGTCAGCACAGGCACACTGCATAAACTCAATCAAAAAATAAAACAGAAGAATTTCACCAATAAACTTCAGATTAGCGTATCTCTGAGTAGTTTCCAGCTTGTCACTGAAAGAGCAAACAGGGATATAACACAGAACAAATGATCAAAACATTAAAATGTGATTTTTCTGTAGATAATTCTTTGACTCTTGAAAAATAGAGTCAGTGTTATTCACAGAGAGCTATGTAAATGAAAGTAGCACGTATATGTGTGCACACGGGTGTATGCATTATGTTCATTATGCACAAACATTCAGTATTTCCTAGCCAAGTTGGTCGGAGTGTATGCCGCTCCCGTCTCACTATCTTTTCTAAAGAGCATTCCTTGGTTTCAAAACAGTAATAAGTTTTATGGAAAACTGGATACAACTAGTTCAAACAGGTTGAAAATTACGTCCCTTCTATCAGCAATCAGTCTCTTGCAAGGAAAGCTAAAGGGAAATGATCCTTGAAACATAGCCACTCTGGGTGGCTATGGAAATCCTTTTAATTGCACGCTACTCCCAGCAGTGACAATAAGTAGATACTACTTGCCAATAACTTTGATTGCCATCAGTTTGGGCTGCTATACTTTCACACATATAAACTGCATCTCAGAAAACCCATATATAAAAGCACGAGCAGTTGTAAACGTGTCCTCGGCTAACCTCAGCTGCAGCTACCTCCCAGAAAGCCAGAGGTGGAGGCAAGCTCACCGAAGTGGGACAGGTATGCGGGGTTCAGGCAGCACGGCCACGCAGCTTCCCCTCCTGTTACACACACCGCTCGTCACCCCTCCTACTGCAAAACCACGGGCACTTTTCCACAGCTGACACAGAGATTTACAGGTATGAAATCACTGTAATCATCCCATCAGGGCATTTTCTTTGTAATAGGCATGTACTCCATTTTATTTTTACTGGCATGTCACTACCTTGAAATACTGGTAGGAGAAGAATGAGGGTGTCTGACAGCATACCTCAAGCTGGGCGCTCAAAATCCTCAATCACTTGCCAGTTTAGACCATTTCAGCTGAGCAGACACACCAGAGAAGACGAGGGAAATGCAGAAGTAGCCAACAGCACGCTGGTTCAGATGGTCACACCAGTGCCCACCGTCACCACGTGGCAGGGATCGCTGCACCACGCAGTGGGCAGGGAGCACCTACACACAGCCACAGTGACATGACAAAGCATCATGCCTGAAGGCTTCCAGCAAACCCTAAACTCTGCAGGCCAGTCCAAAGCCTGGCAGAAATCACACTGGTGTTACCAGGACTTTTTCCAAAGGAGAATATTATATGCATGCAGGTATGTGTATAAAATATCACTAATTAAATTTAGAAACTAGGACCTGCCAGGTCAAACACTCCAGCCACCCACTATTTCTGCAAACTGCTTGAAATGAAACTAAAGGGAAAGACATTCATGTCCTCTCCCATCCTTTGCCGATTTACTTTGCTCAATACAGCAATAGCGTACAAACAAGCCAAGTTCTTACACTTCCCTGTGCAAAACAGCCCTCCTGTTGTTCTAGTTGTTCTGTGTGTGCTTCCCTGCTTCTGGGCTGCTTTTAGTTAATTTCTCTTGATTAGAAGTCAACAGAGACATCAACCAGAGCTACAGAGGATACCTCTGGGAGTTCATCTATAAATTATTTAATAAACAAGATTGGAAATCTCTGTCCTATAACATGAAACTCATGTGAGGTCTCCTCCTATTCTGATCTTTCTCTGCACCGAGGAAATGCCTCCTTTTGTGTTATTAGTGCCTTCATACCTACAATATTTCTAGAAGCAGTGTTGTATCCACACTTATTTCAGCATGTAAGTGAAGCGAAGCACATTAAGCAAGGCAGTGTCATTTATTAAACCAGAAAATGAAGTCCATGTTCACTTGCTAAGAGTTTCATCGTTCTCCTCGAGTGGCCAAAGTACCTTCTTCCACTATTTATCTTGCTTTTGTTTGCAAAATCCAGCTCGGCTTGACTTTTGACAGTTCTCCCTCTATCCACTGACCTTCTGACCTCTCTGCTACATGTCTTAGCCAATCCATCCTTCCAGTCCTTGCAGGCTTTCTATTTACTGCCATGTAACTTGATTACAATAACCAAGGTGATGAACAATAAACCCATACGTTTACTTTGACTGGTAGATTGTATAGCATGACAGATTTTTTCCTAGCATGTATGCGAGAGCCAGCTCTTCTGAAAGAAGGATCAAGAGGTCAAGGCTAAGCAAAATAAGAGGAAACAAATGACTAGTAAATTCATGATGAAAATCCAGTAAGTGCTGGTTCTCTTAGTGTCAGGTTTTACTAGATTGACAGCAAAGGTTGGACAGTCTAGAGGAAGTATTGCAGAGAACAACTAATTTTAGCAGCTGACTACAGGAAGAGGATCCAAAATATTTTCTTAGTAGTACAGAATCTGAGAACATCCCTTTCAGCAACACCTTGATGCTCAAGTCTAGACAAACAGTTCAGACCAGGTGAGACCAGTCACGTTTCCATGTCCTTCTTCACTGTTACTCATTTAAACCACTCAGCACACTGATGCCAAGTGGCAAGCACTATCAGAGAAGCTTCACTCCAGTGGAGGAAGCTAAACTGATGTTTCAAATCAAAGATTCCTGCAAAACATCTCTGATTTTTAGCCAGTCATAAATTAATTGAAGAGTTGAGAAAAATGTAAGAGATTTCTTTGCCACTAAGGTAACAATAAATGCTTGCCTTCCCTTCTTCTTCAGGCAAGGGAAGATTGCATCAAGGTGTGTTCACCACAGGCCTCTGTGCAGCTGCCAGTCCCTATGCTCTGTTGAGTTCTTCCTACCCCAGGTATTTCCTATGCCACATGCTGGCACTTTACTTATAAAGGTGCAGTCAAATTGCGTGCAGATAGCTTAACATCACCTAGTCCTTGCCAAATCCTCCCCTCCTGCTCCCTGTGGCCCTTCCAGCTCCCTGCAATCCTCCCACCCAGAGCAAAGATAATGAAGGCACCATAAATTATGGGCTCCACGCTTCCCTGCCTGCTGCCAACAATGCAAACCGTGGTGACACGGGAGCTGCCTGAGCAGGCACAGGGAGAGACAGACCAACCGTACAGCAGGGGGTGGCACGCCACCTCTTCCAGTTGTGCTGGTTCTTCCTGTGCCAGCTGAAGCAGAGGAGATGGAGGGAAGACACCACTCCTCACTGCAGAAGGGACCAACAGGAGCTGGAAGACAGGATTGGATACACTCTAACAATGGGAAGCAGAAATGCAATAATGATATATAAGAATGACATGCATGCCTCTTCCAAATATTTCTAATGGGCTTGGGGGATTTAGTGGGTGCATAGAGATGATGTGCTCATTCTTTAATTTAGAAGGTAACCAAAGAGATTAGGGGGAAGTATTCTTTTTTTTTTTTTTTTTCCCCTCCACAAGGTTTCAGTGAAATCAATAAAACTACAAACACATTTCCACTTCCTCTTGGCATGAAACTGTGGGATTCTGAGGCTGCACTTACTCCTTTGAACACCTGCAAATGACGCAAGAGCAGCAGTGAGGGGAAAGAAACATCACTAAAACAACTTATAGGTTCACAGGGGAGGAAACTTTGGTCCATGACAAGGATTTAAGAGGGAAGAGAGGAAAATTAACAAAGAGCAGTCCCCGCAGTGCTGGCTGGTGACCAGGCGGTCACTCTGGGACAGTTCTGCTGTGCAAAAGGCACCGCAGCATGGGGACATACTCTGTACCTGTGTGTTAATCCTTGCCATAAACCATCACATCTCAGAGGTTTTACTGGAGAATGCTTCTGTTTATGAGGCAATAACCATCTTCTGGCCCAAGTAAATTTGATAACCATAGGCAGAGGAGATTAATGGATAATGCTATTACTGAGCAAACAGAGAGCACTCCAGTCATTGTGGCTGTGGCTAGCTACTAAAAATATCATTTGCTCTGCCCTCAAACCATACACACACGCAGGTTAAGGGAAAAAAGGCATGCAAGAAACAAAGGAGCCAGTGACACCTCCAGGTATCAGGAACCTATAAGTGTTTTCTCTTCCCAAGCCCTGGGGCACAGGGGAGGCATACAGTACAAAGGCATCTTCTGTTCAGCAGAGGCACTGCTCCAGGATCTGTCCTGACATTTCTGCAGCCATCTCAGATGTTTCCCAGCCTCTGCTTCCCAGCTGAGGCTGAGCGTGGGCACAGCTCACTGAGGTGTGCCCACACCTGCCGCAGGCTGCTTCTTGGCTCATGCTTGGCACTTGGTGTGCTTTACCAGAAGCCATTAGGTAATGTTTGATAGGGAGTTTCTTTTGATTCTAGTTTGATTTAAGGAAAAGCCATCAAAGTGTTTGGAGGATACGGGAAGTTTTGAAAAGAGTACCAATGGACAAAGCAAAACTAGCAAAAAGAAGAACAGCATGATAATTCCAAGGTAAGCCCCAGGGAGAGGGAAGTAAGCATGGGATGAGGCAGTTTGGCTGCAAGCAGGATAATGCTGTCTTCAGCATGCCCACTGCAACAGGTAAGGAGGAATACAGGGAGTCCTGAATGTGATAAATGATATAGGGAGATTGTGTGTCCAGAACAGGAAACCAAAATCTATTTTGTAAGTGTCTGGCAAACTGTGGAGACAAATCTGAAAGAGTCAGAGTTGACAAAGCACCAATCCTCCCGTAGAATGCAGGAGTGCACAACCAAGATGTTCCCAGACACACAAAAATGAGACGACAGTTCAGTCCATTTGGAACAGCAGCAAAAGCAGAGACAAGCAATTTGTGTACCCACACTAATAAAAATAGTGTCACTGTGCTGAAATAAAGAAAGCAGCTTTGGCTTAGGGGTAAAAAAAACATTCCATCCTCATGTACAATACAATCCACTGTTGGTGTATATTGTCAAGTACTGCCCCTAGTTCAGAACTGTAGAGATTATGTGCTCTGCAAATTGAAGTCAAATGTGGGGTAGAGTGAGGGACTGAAGAACTTTCTGTATAGGGTTTGACAAAAATATAGGAGAGCAAAGACCATATAACAGTAATATCAAGAAAAAAATAAAAAATAATATATGTATATTATATGTCTGATCTCAGAACAAACAGTGACTGCAATTGCCAGAGATACTGCTGAGAACTCAACAGTAATTAAAACACAGTTGGGTCAGGTAGCATATTCCCAACAGTTCAAGGTGGAGGTCACAGTAACAGGCAGGATTTTGTTGAAATCACCAACAAGATGCTCATTAACACATTATGGAAGAATACTGGTGAACAAGTCCACACAGGTTATTTGAGAATTAGAACTTAAATAGAAAGTCCCCAGACATTTTTATTGGCCTTAGCTGAGCAGTGATGTGGAGGACACACATCAAGTTTGCAGCATGGGCAAAGGCCTTGCACCAGTGGAATAAGGAAAGGCATTAGTATAGTGGAGCACATGCAGTCCCTTAAAGTTAACAAGAAATTCATCTATATTTATATTCTCATGGCCTTGGGCTGGAGATAACACAAGCAAAGTGATGATTGTGCATGACAGGTGTATTTTTGCTGGAGATGGTGGGATAGCAGCACCTTAGGCTACCACTCATTAGAGTTACAAAGACTTTAAGGTGTTTTTTAGGCAAATAACCACTTTATTTCACTGCTAGCAATTCAATAAATCACTTTAAAACAGTTTCAAAACAATGAAATGCCTCCTTAAAGTATTTGGGGTTTGACTGATGCATGTTTAACCATGTTAAGGTGTCCCATTAAAACCTATAGACACATTGTGCAATAAAATAAAAATAAAAGATGCATGGAACAGCAGAAACTGAGACCAGAGGAAGATTTGTAAACATACCAAGAAAAGGATACATCAAGCTAAACAAAAAGCCCACCTGAAAGGAGGCTGCAGGAATGCTCCCACTTCACATTGCACATCTGTGCAATGAGCTCAGCCAGGCAGAGACACCCACAGCCTTTGCAGAGAGGGACCTGTGTAAGGAGGACAGGAAAAGAGCAGGGTCATTTCTCCAGCTCCCAGAGAAGACAGGGACACACCAAGGGAGGACTAGACTCAATTAATTTAATTTCCAGCCTTTGAAAGTCATCAGTATAAGCTGATCAACTAGGATCCTTCTCCATATCAATGGAGGAAAAGAGAAAACTAATCTTTACTAATAAAAGTTAGGAATTAAATTGTTGTGAGGAATTTATGTTTGATTATATATATGCTTATTGTTCCCTACCAGTTTTCAACCAGAGATTAGATCTGTACTCCTAGAAAATGTACCTCCTAGTCCAGACATGATGAATTCCTTAATCCTATGAGCAAAAACCTTCATACAGACATGAGCAGTGAGGCTTATTCGGGGTCCTGGCCCGAAGGCTGATGAATAAAACAGTCCATGTGGCTCTGCTGGCTTTGTGCCCATGCAGCTAAGCCCGCTGTCCTGGCATGCTGGGACTGGGCAGGCTGTCTCCTGGGAACAGACCTCAGAGCACGCTTTCTTCCAAACTGCCCCTGTGGCCCTTGCCTGGGATGGTGACACCAGGAGTGACTCAAGGACTGTGCCAGGGACCGTGCTGAAGATTAGACAGCATGGACAACAGTAAGTCAGAGACTGAGACCAGCCTTTGGTGCTATTCGATTCACCAGGTTTAATCTTTCTTTACTGGTTAATATACCAGTAAATATAAATATACCCTGCCAGCCAACATACCCAGATCTTCCTCTCAAGGAAATCTGATGGTCATGGGCTGGTGTCTGCTGAGATGTTACCTCCGCAAGGCATTGGAACACAACACCATCAGGCACGGGGTCTGGCAGTAACCCACAAACAACTTTTGGTCCCATGTTGCTCCAGAGGCACTACCTATTTTAAGCACTTCAGCTTCTCAGGCAATGGAAATGGCATTTTTCCTGGAAGACAGAGAACCACGTGAAGCTGTATTTCTGAATACAGAGGGCTTCTTTCAATCTTGTCTGTCCATGACGACTCCCAAGCCCCACTCAGCTAGTGAAAGTTATCATCTAAATACATCTAAAATATCTTAAATTCTCCCTCAAGGAAAAACTGCTTCTCAGTACTGACAGTCTCTGATAAATATCTCCCAGGAAATGCAGACTATAGTAAATCTCATAAAAACTAGGAGTTATGGACATTTAACAAGCCCGGATCTTCAGAAAAACACCGAGTTAAAATAGCATGCTTAGTAACAGCATTACACTGTCACATCCAAGCAGATGCTGTGATCCACCAAAAGCAGTGTCTGTATTCCTGAGTCAAAGGACTGGCATGCATTGCTTTTTGAAGACATGAGGCTAATTCCTCATCCTTCCCAGAAGCCACTAATGTCTTCCCTAATATTAGAAGGCATCTTATTCCCTTTGCACATGTCAGGCTACTCTCCCTTATTTTCCCCTCAGGAAGGCTTAGCTCCTTCTGTCTGTTGAGCTACTTTCCTTCCGTAATTTCCATTGACAACAAAAGCACATCACTAGTTAGTTTCATGCTAATAACTCAGAACCCGATCATTGTTTTGCCTATATAATGCTACAATATTTTGTTTCAGTGCTCAGCTCCTGTGATCAGCTTCACTGCTGGTAGGCTTTCCTTCTCTCATTACCTACATCTTCATGACCTTTTCTATTTCATTGCTTTCTGGTAGAAGCGGGGTTTCTTGGGCACAAATTTTCCTTCCTTGGAACCTCTCCAACTGATATTTTGCTACTTCGTTGTGTCCTTGTGTTACATTGAGCTGCCGTTCCTAAAGCAGTTTTACAGTATTTATTTCTTCCCCTCCCAGGATGAGAACACACAGTCCTTGTTCACATTTTCTTGAATACACTCTTCACAGCACTACATGCATTTTCAGCAGTTTCCTTCACCATAGCTCACTTGAATTGTCTGAGGATACATCCCATAACACTACACATTTTCCCTGTCTTTGTTGGTGGCTGCAGTAAACCCGTGAGACCAGAACTGGCACCCTAACTCTTGCTTACTATACTCCATGCACAGACACAATTTATTACGCTAATGGATTTAGCATTCTGCGGTAGAAGATTTACATCCTCAGCCATGCCTGGTGTGCAGGGTTGGCAGCTCCGATTACATACCAGATTAGCAGACCTGAATGGCACAGCACATTCTCAGATCTAAACAAAGACCTTCTCTAAACCCCCCAAAATGAAGCTGTCAGAGGGCATAAATTATCACAGCTTGTGGAAGACAGTGGTACAGTTTCACCAGCTGGAGTTGAAGCTAACTTCATCAATTGATGAGGCCACTAATCCATGCAGTCATTTCTTCTGAAGTAGTTCTATCACTACTTTTTTGAATTTGTTTGCACTTCCAATTCTAATGTTGATCTTCAAGCTGTCAGCTGAACTGTTCTCACTAGTTTCAATATCATCAACAAACCATTTTTGGTAACAGCAACGATTTTTGTCTGCTGGTCTAGGTACTTGGCTTATGCCCTTTCACTAGTACCAAATTTAGCTTTACTGTTATGTTGCAATTGTTGGTTAATGCCATATGTTAACATTCCTTTCCAATTAGTTTCTCTTCTAAACACATGTGACAGAGAAATCTTATTTTCTAAGCACACACTGCCAGACAAAATTAACATACGGCATGGCCCTTGCCTCTTAAGTGAGCGTGGCATGTTTATGGCCAAAACACCAACAAAGTTATGACAACACAACCCAGGAGATTACAACTCAAAAGCTGCCTGCTGGTGCCATAGGTTGTGTTTTCTTTAAATTAGAATTCCCCCTGCCTTCTGAAATCAGGGAAAACCAAAACAAAACAAAAAGTGGAGAGAAAAACAAAGATAAAGGCAAGGACAAGAGAAGAATAGACAAAGGAAAGGGAGATGTGGTACAGTCCAGCACAGGTAAAGCCACTGACCCTGCACGTTCTCCTCCTTTGTTTAGAGATAATGAGATTGAAGGTCAAGGATCTCCTTCCCAACAGTCAGACAATCGAATGAGCCAGTGTCAGATGTGCCAGTGAGAACCGTACTCAGGACAGCTCATATATGTTACTAAAGCCCAGGTCACACCCAACTCCTTGGCCTCATCCGACCCCAACACAGAGGAAGATAAGAAAAAACACAGCATCATAAAGAAAACTTCCTTCTCCACCCTCTTTTCTGTTCTGGAGTCCTGTAAGTTTACATTGGCCTTTTATAGTAGAAAAGCCTTAAAAAAAAAAAAAAATCTTCCCTCTGGAATGTCAGGGCTTTCATATAACTAGAAAACTTACTTTTGTGCAAATAATTTGTGCATCTTTGAACCGGAGTCTCCTCTCCCAGGATAAATTGTGCCCAATCATAACTCTCTTCATGAATAAAATCTGGTAAATGAGGAAATGGTGGTTTTGAGGCCTTCAAGTTAACAAGTTACAATACATCCAAGTACTTTTCACCTATATGTTTCACAGGACAAAAAGGCATACATAAGAGGGGAGCACTACATGGCTGTCTTTAATTGAATGCAGTGCCCGACTGCATTAGACAGCCTGAGCATATACAGCAACCAGGGCACCTTTGAGGTCCATGCCCCTTTCCTCCACCTAAACAGCACAAGAATGAAGAAAGGCACTTCACAGAATCACAGAATCTCTAGGTTGGAAGAGACCTCAAGATCATCGAGTCCAACCTCTAACCTAACACTAACAGTACCCACTAAACCATATCCCTAAGCTCTACATCTAAACGTCTTTTGAAGACTTCCAGGGATGGTGACTCCACCACCTCCCTGGGCAGCCCGTTCCAGTGCCTAACAACCCTTTCAGTAAAGAAATTCTTCCTAACATCTAACCTAAAACTCCCCTGGCGTAACTTTAGCCCATTCCCCCTCGTCCTGTCACCACGCACGTGGGAGAACAGGCCAACCCCCACCTCGCTACAGCCTCCTTTAATGTACTTATACAGAGCGATAAGGTCACCCCTGAGCCTCCTCTTCTCTAGGCTGAACAAGCCCAGCTCCTTCAGCCGCTCCTCATAGGACTTGCTCTCCAGGCCCCTCACCAGCTTCGTCACCCTTCTTTGGACCCGCTCAAGCACCTCGATGTCCTTCTTGTAGCAAGGGGCCCAAAACTGAACACAGTACTCGAGGTGCGGCCTCACCAGAGCCGAGTACAGGGGGACGATCACCTCCCTAGCCCTGCTGGTCACAGTGTTTCTGATACAAGCCAGGATGCCGTTGGCCTTCTTGGCCACCTGAGCACACTGCTGGCTCATATTCAGCCGACCTGGGTGAGTCACCTGCTCAAGTGAGCAGGTGACTCACCCAGGTCACGGAAGTCCTACAAAGGATGAGCATTTTTGGTATCAAAATTTCCTCAGAGATTTCCTCAAGATTTTCCTCAGAGCCTGGAGTATCTCAAACAATTTCTGAAATTAGATGAGGCTATGATTCGCTGCCATGATAAACCTGACCCGTTAAATCCCACCCAAACTACATTTAAGATACCTACAGGCGCTGATTTTTTCCAAGTCTCCTGTGCCCTTTGTCCCATCAGCTTCCCCTAACTCTGTAACGTTTTACAGAGATGAGAGCTGAGCTTTCAGGCTACAGAACTGGATTTTAGCAGCAGCCATAAACGTAACACACAGCGCAACACATCAATGCATCTGTAGCAAATTTTTTATTTGCTTCACGAAATCTCGTGATTTAAAAATCTCTAATGGATTTAAGTTATCCAAATCTAAGTCATCATTTTAAGTAGCTGCTCATGACAATAAGAATTTAAAATTCAGCTTGTCATAAAATTAAAGGAAGAAATTTAGAGAATGAATAGTTCTCCCCCTTCACAACTGAAGCAGAAGAGACATCTTGATGCTTTGTTTACAGTCACCAAATGTCAGAGGGAGCTCCGTACATACAAAGCACTGTGTTGTTTTGCTGCACGGTCCTGTAACTGTCAGTGAGAAAGAGGCTGCTGGCCCTCTCCCTGAGTTTCAGAGTTCAGCTTAATACCAGCAACCATGAGATTGCTCAAGTTATGTGCAGCCTTCTGCCACATCTGCAAGCCCTGTGAGCTAAGGACTCCCAGAAATTAGGGAGGATTCAGCCTGGGTGGAAATGGACTCGAGCTGCAAAATCTGGACACAATCCCATGCAGACAGTGTCTCTCATGGATATATATGTCTTTTATTAGGAGTCGCATAAGGTGGCTAGACGAGACAGTCTGATTCCCACCTTTTTCAAATCCCGCAGTAGCTTCTTTGAGGCCTCATTACTGCTGCCTCTTGCACAACCCACGCTTTGCATGCTTTCTCCTGTCATGTAGGGCCGAGCTGTCTTCACACAGTGCTCACTACATGGCCCTGGATTGTGGTCTGCCCCTGCCCCCTGTTCACACACAGCACCGTATATATTTTGGCCCAGGCGCAGACCCCTGAGGAACCTGAGGAAGCCACGGACACGATGAAGCAGCCCCCAGCCCACCTGGAGGCCCCAGGCCCCATGGCAGTGCAGGAGGTGACCTCTCATCGCCGAAGCAGACCACCAGCCACTACAAAATCACTCCTGAGATGCTACAGTGATGAGCACGAGATGACCAGGTTAGAGGAGAAGGATGAGGAACCAGCAAGTCCAGCACACATGGTGAAAGTCTGCCACACAAGCATTGGCGTGTGTGCCAGGGCCAGTCAGAAACACTGACAAATGTCTGCTGGAAGGCAGACGAGCATTTTTACTATGAGTGTTAATAAAGGGTGAAGCAGAGGCACAAAGGTTAAACAGTTCACTTAAGTCAGGGAGCAGAGCCTAGCTAGGCATCCTGAAGCTGGGCTCAAGCCGCTGTTAGGCCAGCAGATTTCAAATAATCATTCCCACAAACTTCTTCTGTGGTGATATTTCTAAACAATACCAGGGAACATTCCTTCATAAATTGTGCTGTGTTCCAGTTTCCACATTATAGCTATGATGTAACTCAGTAACACTTTGTCCCATCAAGCCCAACAACAATAGATTTAATCTGAGCATTTGTCTCAGAGAGACAATGGGGAGTCCTGATTAATCTGGCACCTAACTCTGTCAGTTGCCTATGAGGGATTTTTTTTATTTTTTATTTTTTTAAAGTGTGTAACCTTGGCGGCTCTTCTATGTGCAATATGCCAAGCCTGTGGGCTGCCAGGAGAGCTGCAAAAACAGCCCATTGCCATTTGACATGCAAAGAACATACTTCATTTCAGAAATGTAACAGTTCTGCAGAAGCACAGGGAGGAAGCTGCTGTTCAGCAGACCTCCCATCAATCAACCACATGAACATCAAGGACATTGCAGTCAGCCACAAAGGACCAGTCCCCTGAGATGTCACCTGTGGAAACCATACTGTGTTCACTGAGCACCCAAAAGAGGGGAGTAGGCAAGGGTAACACCGCTCTGCTTCTCTGCAATGGGTTGGTTGGCTCCTTTCACACTTCTTTTCAAGCAACTTGGACCACAAAAATCCTATAGGATGATGCAAAGAGGAGAGGCCCCTGCACACAGAGTAGAAGGGGATGAGATTCCAGCTCAGAAGCCAAAGCATCTGTGTCCTTGAATACAGTGACTGATAGACATCAAAGACCCAAGAGCAGAAGCCTGGTGAGATCACAGATGAAGGCATGACCCAATTCTGTTTTTCCACATGTTTCTGCAACAACTGGGGTTGTGACAGGACAGACTAATCAAGATGTGAAGTGGCCTTAACAACTTGCAAGGCTCTTGATTACACTGGCAGCAAGCTAAGCAGCAAGTGGCACCAAGCAGTCCCCTTGGGTCTGAAGTATTTTTCAGCTGGGGCTTAAGATCATCTCCATCCACAGCCCACTCTGCTAACATACAAGCAGCTTTTTCCCAAGTTTGCATGCAGGCAGCCTCCCATGTCACCTGTCTGTCCGTCCCCCACACTGTGCTCACCACCAGTCCTGCTCACATCCCATGGCCAGCCTGGATCCCTGCATGCAGATGCTTGCCCTGCAGCACTGCAGTCCCAAAAATCGTCTCATAAAGGTCAAGGCTCAGGCTTGTCTTTAAGGAGGATTACTGCCAGACAGTAATGCTTAAGCATTAACCCTAACACGTTAATACTTAAAATCCTCAGCACTTAAGAGTTGAAACTTTAATGGGAGTTTCTATCTCTAAACAGCCCTTGACATTTGCAATCTAAGAAAATTTGACATGAGGTGGGGAAAGGATAAAATAGAATGGGAGGGGAAGGGAAGAAGGGGAGAGAGAAAAAAGGAGGGTAGAGAAGAAAAACAAACAAACAAAGAAACAAACAGTGAATAAGAAATAAATATAGTAACCAAAGCCTGCAACCAGGTCCCAAAGCAATTATCAAACTCCAACTCTTGCTTCATCCACAGGGTCCTTCCACCTCCTGCTGTCACTGCTTTCACTGCAGTAGCACAAAGTAAAGGGGCTACTTCTGACACAGGACTCAGAGGAAGAAATAGGGCTTCCCCATTGTCCCCCATCAGAGGAAAAAAAAAAAAAAAAAAAAAAAAGAAAAAAAAACTATAAATAGCACACATCAGCATGGCATCTCCAGCAAATCCTCCTACCTTGGGGAAATAATAAAAAAACACACACACAGCTTTTCCAATATTGTGAAACCAGGTAAAATTCCAGGTTGCCTTGTTCCCACCAATACCCTCTTCCACTCTTATCATTTTGCCATGCTTACGCTCAATGCAAGGGGTACTTCTGTAACTGCAAAAATTTTTCTGTGTGTTGATGCTGGAGCTGAAGAAGCTTCCTCTGGATGAATCTAGTCAGCCAGAGAAGGAGCTTGAGGGGTATTATAAGCATATTACTCATCTTGGCCAGCCTCCGCCTCCCATTCATTTCAATAAAATGTTTATTTTGTTATAAATCTTGTTTTGATTTTTGGGAAGTAAAATGCCCACCTCTGCCAAGAAGAAATGGTACATTCTACATGTCACCACTATGTCTTCTTCTTCTTAAGAGCTAGATGTTGTGAAATAGAAAGATCAACTTATATTAAGCCCAGATTTTTATCAGGTCAACACTTGCAATGGAAGGAATTTTTGTATGGGAAATATATTAAAAATTACTGAAAGTTACTAAAAAAATGTCACTGCTCAGAGCATGTAAACCACCACCTTGTTTACTATATAATTTATCCAGAAATCCCTAACATTCTCTTGAATGTTAGGGATTGTTTTTGTTGTTGTTTCATCCACCACTGAAATACCATCCTGACTCTGACAGATCTGAAACCACACAGGCATATCTTTGGTATACAGCCAGAAATGAAGAAGACAAGTGAAAAAATGCCTTCTCCTGAGCATTTTTTTTTTTTAGAGCCTTAAGATATCAAGCAGGAACCTGTCTGGATTCTTAAAAGCCTGGTTCATCACAAGAATGAAATTCCTGCCTTGGAGATGTACAAATGTTTCCAGTCCTGAACTTTTGGAGCCATGTGATAATTAGAGTTTTTCATCCAAGTTCAGATGGATGGAAAATCCTGGAAATGCACAGGCTTAGAAGTCTTGCCCACATGGTTTCAGAAAGGTTTAGAAAGGTGTATTTAGGTTAGATTTCTAATGCCGCAGTTTGGGGGACATGCACTACATAGACCCTGGGTCTACTTCTTCTAATGAAAGCAGACTTACAGAAATGATGTTGAAGTTATAATAGCTCTTCACACAGGGGCTCTTTCCTCCTGCAAGTTTAGTTCAGGCCTCAGCACAGTTTTTTCACTGAGCAAGGTGTGAAACACCACAAGGGAACTATACAACAAAGATGCTGCCTGCTGATGTAAGGGACCAAGCCTTCCCAATGGATATGTCAGAGATCTGGAAAGAGGAACAAATTGGCATGACCTAAAACACAGATCCATTGAAGAGTCAGGAAGAGCTTACACAGTGCTCCTCTAAGCAGACGTTGCTCCCAGAAACTATTTGGATCCATATCTGTACACGCAGTTATCCAGTGCTCATCAGACACTTGCAAATAGCTATCACCTACAGAAAACCAGGGCCCAAAACAGTGATCCCCAGGTTAGTTCATCTCAGAATGTTATTTATTCACCCTTCTCTCTCTTTAATATAAGACACTTGAAGTCCATCTTGAGATTTCTCCTTTGGATATGCATTTCTTTTGGAGTCTAGTAGGTTTAATTATTTCCAGACCTTACAAAGAGTGGAATGCTGAAAGAAACCTAAAACGTATGATTAGAACGTGTTTTTTTTTTTTTTTTTTTTTCCTTAAAATACAATGAATAATCCATTACAATTATTTATGTCTTTGGACTGAGTCAAAGTAAGTAAACAACTACGTCATAAGTGACATCTTGATATACCGCTGAGCTGCGTCAATGAAATGACTTTTAGCTTGTTCAGTTTAGGTTCCTGAGAAATCTTATCAGGATTGCTGTTGGACACAAGCCAAAGGTGATATTGTTTGGTTTTTTATGAGTTGCAAATTATGGGAAATGCAAGAACTATTTTGGGCAGCTCTTGAAGATAATTGATTACTGTCTTTGAGAAAACAGCAGTGGCTGGGATTGTCAAAAGACACTGGCAAGGCAGTATCTGTAGCGGGAAGATAGTATCCCTGAAGATGTTCTTTTGTTCCTGAAAGCCAACCTACTTTTTCCAGATGTGCTAATCAGTCTAACAGAAGATGTGGCCTCGAGCTGACAAATCTTGCCTTGTCTACTTTTATCCTACCTTCTACCTACAAACCTTCCTTTTCTTTCAGGGAATCCAGTTGCTTTAGGTCAAGTGGCATATGAATGAAACCAACTTATGACCTATTTTGCTTTAAGATGTGTGGTCTAACAGTAACCACAGCATATATAAATGCTGCAAGGCCTGCGATATTGAAAGCATCGCACTCCACAGCACATACCTTTCATCAATTTCATAGTCAGTAGTTATTGGATTGGCTTGTCTTGATTTCAGCTTTGAGTTTGACATCACGGAATAACTCAAACTACTTTTTTTCCCCCCTTACTGAAGAGCTCAATGATAGAGCACGCTCCTAGTGAAAACTGGTTCCTAATCAATTCTCATTCCACAGAACCACAGAATCATTAAGGTTGGAGAAGACCTCCAAGATCATCTGGTCCAACCATCCCCTTACTACCAATGTCACCCACTAAACCATGTCCCTAAGCACCACGTCCAACCTTTCCTTGAACACCCCCAGGAACAGTGAATACTCCTCCAGGAAAATATTCATTACATTCAGCAAGTAATACTCTTATGTCAACAAGAAAATCAGGGTAAGTCTTTCAGGTGTGAGAGGCAATTACCCAAATCCAATGTGATTACCTGTTTTCTGCTTCATTTCTGAAAACCTACAGTTTCCCCATCACTTCTCTTTTTTTTTTTTTTTTTTTTTTTTAGAATTTACAGGGATTGCCCCTGCAATCAGCATTTGGGCTTAAAGAGTTAAAGAGACCTCCGAGAAGGCTAGAGCAAGCTAGTTCATTCTTTCATCAGAAATGGTCAGTACATTAAATAGTAAAATCAAAGGAAAGTTCGCACTACACCAAGTTCAAAGCAAACTGAGTCTATCTTCCCACGCATCAGCCACATCTCCTGAAGAAAGCAGCAGGGTGATGACTTCCTATTTTGCTGCACAAAACAGGCAGCAAGTGGGAATGCAGAAATCAGGATTAAAAAAAAAATGACTGTCCATGCTGCCTTGAAAAATGACAGGCACTCTGGACTGATTTTTTTTTTCCTTCTTGTTAATACCTTTCAAAAATACTGCAGTGAAAGGATTTGGTCTATGCACCAATTTCTTCGCTTTGGCCAGGTCACCACATCTCCCAGTTCATATCTGCGCACTGCCAAATGCCATGTGAAAGCAGTTTTGCCACAGCAGGGCTACCTGTGACGCTGTGATGATTAACAAGCACACGCACTGAGTCTCCCGTGGTCATGCTGTCTTGCTAGAAAGAACTTCATGCTGTCATAACTCAACTTGAAAGGGCAGCTTTGATTCAAACCTTATGGAAGAAGACTCTCATAAGAAGTTGTGCAAAATTAGTGGTGCTAGCATTTGTGTGTCACTGCAGGTAAAAGACCATTCTATGCACGCCATGAACTTTACTAATTTGAATTCTTTAATGCATTGTTTTTGGTTAAAAAAAAAAAAAATCCACAGCAAGCAGTTCTGCAGCTTTATTCTTAAAAGGTAATGACACAGCGTCTGTTGTTACAGATAAAAATGAGAGCTCTGTGTTTGAGGTTTCCTGGTTTGAGCAATCCTAAACCTTTACGCAGTGTGATGTTTCAAGGGCTCTCACAAAGTCATCAAGAGACACTGAGGGCTTTGACCATTTTACAGCTTCCTCTCAAGAGAAAACAAGAAAAAGAGAGCATGAATTCGTTTGTCTTTTAAGGAGCGGTGGTACTTAGTGGAATCATGAAAACAGGGAGGGCTTCACTGGGTGCTTGAATAATGGGGCATAGCCAGTAACAGCTCTGCTCACATTTCTCGAAGTGCAAGAATGAGGAGCTGGGGCTGCACCACCTTGTGCTGTTCTGTACTTGCAGCAGGAAGCCCACAAGCCACTCTGGATCCATGCTACTGCCTGCCTCTCAATAGACTTTTGTTCTGTTTCTCTGTGGGCTTGTATTTTTATTTATTTATTTATTTATTAAATGTTGCCCATACTCGTTAACTGCTTCATGCCTAGACGAGGACTTAATTCAAAACCTCAAGCAGTTTCCAATGCCCATACACAAACAGACTATAGAAAAACAGTCAAGGTTAAGAAGGGAGTAGGAGACAGCAAGGGCAGTCAATGGTTTCTTCAGATGTCTATTGCCTTGCCTATAGACACCTGTGCCAGCACAACAACAAAGGAGGAAGCCAAAAGGACCACCTCCACCCCTCAGCTCTTCTGCTTGATGCACCTCAGTCCTGCAATCCTCTGAACAGAAACAGAGGGCGAGCAGGAAGCCAGCCAGCCCCACTCCTGCTGGGAGCACCGTGCTCAGCTGTGTTGTGTAATGCTGAGCTAGCAGTTGCGTGGTGTTTTTCACCCCTGTGGTGAAAAGGGACTAGGAGGATGCAGCTTGGTCTTGCATACATTCTGGTACGGGGCAGTGTGTGCAGCAGCTCTCTGCTCTGCTTAATTTACAGAGATGCTTCTTGGAGAAAGATCCCATAGCACTGGAGCAATGATAAATGCTGTCTGCTTAGCAAGCTTCGACTTCTTTATGAAGAAGAAAAAAGAATCTCATTCAGGACATGGTAAAACTTCAGATCCAACCTTACAATCTTCTGCAAAGTCAGCGTTAAAGATTTGTATAGCCTAGTTTCTCTGTTCTGACATTTGAAGAACAAGATAGGTTCCCATTTTAATTAAAAGACACAGAGGGAAGACAAGAAGTTCCTATTTACAAGTCTTATTAGTCACAGAGATGGATAGTCCTTTTTCACTCATACTTGTTCTGAGAAATTCGTTGTTGTGACTTCTAAAATGCCATAGGGCACTGTTTGTTAAGTCAGAGAGGGGGAAAAAGCATTCAGGAATACACAATCATGGCAAAAATACCTGGATCTTTGTTTTCAGATAGTTTCTATGCTAGCAAGCTCTAATTATATTACACCATGGCCTATAATAGCCATTATGAGACTCATTAAGCTATGACAAGCACCACTTTGAATGGATCCACTATATTTCTGTTAATAGTCTCAACATGCTTTATAAAGTAGCAAGAAAAAATAGATTTTCTCTGTTCTTGTTATCAGCTGCAGCAGAACAACTTGATCAGTGCTCTGACCTCCAAGACCTGCAGAGCCAGACACTGGTCTGCCCGTTTCCACTCATGTTCTGCACATTTGTAATAGCACATGGGGCTCAGACATATATAACAGTGCAGTTTTAAGCTTCTGAGGCCAACATTTCAGAAGACAAAATCTTCAGCTGCCAGGCTGGCTTCAAGCATTTACAGAGCCTTCCTCTTATTCTTTGCAGCATCCTTTGCCCTCCTGTTGTGGTTTGCCACTCCCTCAGTTATACATTAATAATCCAATCAGGCAACTGATTCTGCTTCAAAAAATAAAATAAAATAAATCCAAGTGATCCTCTTGATGAGGTTCAAGAACTAGAAGCTCAACTACCCCTTTCACAAAATAGCTTAACCACCAGCTGTATTAGAGATACCCTAAGCGATATGGGAAGATGCAGCAGGGCTGAGAGAGCAGTAACAGCCTTGTTGTTGTAGTGCAGTAAGAGTGGGATGAAGTTAAACCATCACAGGGATTACTGCAAGAGGCTGAAGGAGATACTGTCAAGGCTGATACGTGGAGATCTGGCCCCTCTTTCAAACTCCACTGGAAAATTACACCAACTCCTCAGAGTGCAACACAGCTTTGTTGCTGACTGCTCATGTCTTCAGTTGGACAAAGATACACATTTTTCATTCGAGGATGATACAGTTGTAATTGAATATGCATTTATTTTCCCAGCCACCTCAAACAAATTGTCCTGGGCCAATATAACCATTTTTGTAGCTAGGTAAAGAGTCCTATCAGGAAAGCCTCCGAGTCAAAGCCAGTCTTTTATTTGTAACCTAGAGCAGTCCCTGCACATGCACCAGCACACAGCGCAGGCAGCACACCTCAGCCCAGACTGGAGCAAGAATATTGCCCCAGACATGGGGCAAGAATATGTCCCAGGGCACTGTGGCAGCAAAACTCCTCCTGGTGCAAGAGCCCATGCCAGGTAGCCCACAGATACCTGGTATCCTGAGCCAAGCAGGGCATGATCAACACTGGGAGCAAGGCAAACCAAGTGCAACAAAGCTGAAAGGAGAAGAAAACAGAATAAATAAATATATATATATACATATATATATATACACACACACACTACAAAAGAGAAAGCCTCTTTGGCAAGTTTTCTCTGATCTTACCTAGAAGTGTTTAGTGTCAGTGGTGTTGCATCGATGGTGAGTGTTTGACAACACAAAAGCTTGGCTGCAAATATTCACATCAATCATGCGACTGTCTGGCCAGACCACACCCTAACCAAGACAGTGTGATGCTCCCACGTTTGCAAGAGCAGGGAGGAGAAGGGCTTACTCTTATCTGCTAAGAGTGAAGAGGAGGCCCATAGTAAGATCTACAAGTGGACTTCACCTCATGGCAGTTCATAAGCTTGCAAAGCCACTCGAGACATGGGAGGGACAGGCTAAAAGTGTCACGAGCCGAGCTCCAGGTGTCTACAGCTCCTTTTTCCCATGTGGAGGGCCCACGCTGTGTGCTGTGATACGCTATAGCTGCTTGGTGCTCTGCCAGTATTTGTACGGCTTCTCTTCCAGGGCACTAACCTTCATGCATGACCGTCATCCAAATTCACTCTCTGTCCACCACACTTTTTATCTTCCCAGTCAGTAATTGCACCAAAGGAGGCTCTCAGATAGAGATCAGTAGTAACACTTTCTCCCTCCCTTGCTATTGTTCTTCTGTGGCTCAAACAGCTTCAAGTGACAGGTTTGAGGAACAGCCAGGGCTGGTAAAGTGTGGGAATGGAAAGTTTCTGAATGCTGGCAAGTGCTTATCAACCCCTGCATTGTGATATCAGCAACCAAGTGGCACTAGAGCTGTGCCAAATTAGGTGGAAAAGGAGCGCACACAAAGAAAGATCGATAGATTTCAAGGCAGAATTGCTACAAACGCAAATGCTCCTGGATAATTTCACCCACTATTTGCTGCAGCAGGAGTTCCTCTTTGGTAGCATCTCTGAGTGTTGCTCCAGTACCCCTTATGGAAGCTGACAGAAACATCCAAGCTTTCCTGCTTCAGGACAGCATATACCTCAACTAACTTTGCAGATTTTAAGCAAAGTCAATCCAATAGCTCATTCAGTTACCTGAGGAAAATATCTTACTCACTTGTGAACCATTTCTATCTGCGTAAGAGCATCAGAGTGCTCAGGCAGCCCCTCAAAGAGGAATGCTACTGGGTACCACCTGCTACATGATGCCACAGAAGAAGTCCTTGCTCAAGAACATACACTGACTATGTTGTTCTGAGCAGTGGGGCGTGCTCCCTGACCAGGTCTGTGTTATCTCACTGACCACCACCGACGTGATGCCTGTGGTTACTGTACATGGGAACATCAAACACTGCACAGCCATGCACTCTGCATCTTTTGACTGAATTTCCATAAGAATTTTTCTGTGGAAATACCCTCCATTCAAACAAAAGAGAAAAGGTGGAGGAGAGGTAGGGAGGAAGATTTCTTTTGCAAGAACTAGGGTATTTTCACTAAGTAAGGCTGCCCCTCATGCAGTGAGAAAACCCAGCCTTGTCAATAGCAAATTTCCCCCCATCAGACATAACATCCTCCTAAGCTGTCTCAAAGGCACCCCATTAAAAGATATAAAAAATAAAACGTCATAGACTAGTTAGTAAAGTCGGGGTTTAAACTTAATGCCAAGTTGCTGTTACCCTTACAGATCTCCCAGGAAATCTCAACAGAGCTGTTCCCTGGGATGCTGCAACCATAGCCAGGGGGCACTCAGATGTATCCAACATAATCCTTCTCCAGTAGAATTATGCAAGGTTTCCGCACAAAGCCAGGTGCAGCCACAGCAAAGTCCACATTATGCAAGGGCAACCCTGCATACTCATCTCATTCCTCCTCAATGGGAAAGGCTTAAAATCTTGATCCAGGACTGGGCTTTAAGAAGTCCCCTCTACTTATGCCATATCTATGACATCCATATCGTTTGCCTCCAACTGCTGTTGTGTATTTAGTGCTGAGGGAATCAAGACTGGTGATTTATTGTCATGGGAATCAGGAGTTGCTGAATCTGGCAGAAAGACCTAAGCTGAACTGTGGGCACTAGCTAGGACTCAAGGGGCTGTGGACAAATGCCTGCTCTGCCACAGGCTTCATCCCATGGGTAAGGTGTTTCTCCCCAAATCCCCAGTAGTATCCAGGCACCAAACGACATGGAGGTAAGCCAGGTGCCAAGGAATTTAGAAAAATTAAATCTTAAACTTCTTTGGGATTCTGGTTCCCCCACTGAACAAGGGGAAAGAGCACTTCCTCGCCACCCCAGGCTCTTGGGAAGAACCTGAGAGACAGGGAGAGATCACACAGCAATCTGGTGGTAGAGCAGTAAAGGAGCCATTTCATGATCAAGGACATGCAGAAAGGCAAGGGACAGGAAGAGACTGACAGGCCAAATTGCCTAGAGCTTAAGTAACAAAATGAGCGATGCTTGTTGTTTCTGTGCCCTTCCTTTGCTGAAGGCACTAGAGACAACACTACCCCTGCCCGAAAATACATCCTTCCTAGGCCAGGCCTTGTGGCATTGCGGCTGCTGCATGCCAGGAGGTGCTTCGGCCTAGCCACTGGGTCAGGGGCCTTTGAGGAAGACAGTTTGCATACTCCAAGCAGTGAGAACAAAGCGTACAGGCTAAATTACTTAATAATCAGAAATGTACCTTAGGCAATTGGTGTTCTACCCTGCTCTGCTGCCCTTCATTTGCTGAGGTGAACAATGAATTAAATTATGCTTAGCCGAGGGGAAAAAAAAAATCTGGTGAATTGTGTGAGAACATCCCATCTTGGACATGAGGCAGGAGTATTTTTGAATAGCAAGCATAAGTTTACCGTTGGTTGAGTCACAGTTTTGGAGTAGTACTTTCACCCTAAATATAGATTACTCAAGGGCTGGGGGGCAGACTTACCAGATATGAAACAAAACCCTTTCCTTCCTCAAAAACCCTAGCAGACAGGTAAACTGTTTGAGGGAAGTTTAAAATGAAATTCCACGAGAACATATACTAATGAAGCAGTGAAGGTGACACAAGAGGGGAAAAAAAAAAAAAAAGCTATACAACACTATTATTTACTCATTTTGGAAAACAAGCTGTTTACTAAGCATTTCAGAAGAGAAGACATTGCCATTATTTCTATGTCAATGGACCAGATGCTCAATGCACTAGCTCAGGACCTCTGGACTAAGGTGAAGCAAGGCGATTCCTATCTGAAAGACCTCAGAATACCTAAAGGACATTTAAGTCCTCACTCTTACACAGCTGCTCAGGTTTATTCCTGCATGCAGCTCCTTGGAAGTCCCCATGACTTTATGACTGAGTCCTGCCCATTGTAGCCTCTCTCTTCAAATTAAAACGCACCAAAGAGAAGTCTTGCACTTTAATTAACTTCAAGCCTGTAACTTAAGTGTTGGTTTCTCTTATCCACTAGCTCTGCTACCATTTCTCCTTTGACTGTGTGTTTTACCATATACACAAAAAGGTGAATTAATGCACCTCCTCAGAGCTGGGTTACATGGGACACCAAAGCAAGTGAGCAGAGCTGGAAATTTACATGCAAGATTGCACAAGATCCTAGCTTAAACACTTCAAGTACTCATAGCATGGGTTGCTCAAAACACAGCAGGCACTACCTTGCACCACAGCACATGCAGGGCAGAATGAATCCACACTGCAGCTTCACCCCAGCTTAAAACCCACCTGAGCACCAACAATCCCATCTCACTGTGAAGCAGCTCTATGAGTTAAACTGGAGATTTGCATTTGCAATTAATATGTGTTCGGTTCCATTGTGACAAGTTATAATATTAGTTGGCAGCCATATCTCCACAAAGAACTGCCAGGCTTAGTAGAAAGTGGTTGTCAAGTTACTTTTTATTTTTTTTTTTATTTGCTGGGAAAAATTATTAAGTAAACAAATAGTCCCCAATTCATTTTATAAATAGTTATTCTTCATGGATGAACTGAAAGCTAATTATGGCTTGGCATGCCTGTGTTGTTTTACTTTCCTCCCACCCAATGCTGGAAAGACAAAAGCTTTTCTTAGTGGGTGCATTAATACATTATCTGAGGCAAAAATTGGGTATTATGATCTCTGGGTGGATTTCCTAGCTAGCGCTGGCCGCAGGCTTCCCCTTGCTGACCCTGCAGGATGCTGAGCAGCTTCTGGACTGGCCCTGCTTTCAGCAGCATCTGGACCAGGTCACTTCCAGAGATTCCTTCCACTCTAAATTATTTTACAAGTCTATGATTTTATAGCCTTTGTCACAATCACAAGTTGACGTCAGTCATACAATCTGGCAAAACACTGAAACCTGATACTAAGACCGGGAGCAAGTTTCATCCATATTGCCAGTTTTCAGAAGCAATTAAGTGCACCAGCTTGTAATTAGTTTAATTTCATCTTCGTGCCTTTCCCACCACTACAAAGCACCACACAACTTGCATGGGGCTGGTAATAGATCAAAGACCCACAGGTGAACCACATCAGGAGGGGCCAACACAGCACAGAGCAGTAGGCAATGCCACTGGATACCCCCAAGACTTTGGCTTTGTGGTTTGGGGTCTGAAGCTATTCACTGGTGTGACCATGTTTTGCTCTGAATCACTCAGAAGTTGTCTCATTTATGTAACCAGATAGGCAAAACTTCAGGTCACACAGACCCTCAAGGGACAAGGCAGAAAGAGCACGTGGAACATCATTCACTCGAAGGGGGCTATCAGGATCACTAGACGATCCCATCACAAAACTTCTCCAAACTAAGCCATTAACTTAATTTCTAAGGAAGCAGCCCAAATTGCTACGGAGCCAAATCCTTGTAGGACAGCCAGCACAGACCAGGCACTGCCTACCCCTAAGGACATGAGAGGAGAGAGCAAAAGAGAGGTAGAGAAAATGCTGCTAGAATTAGGAGAAAATGAAAGCAATAGGGAATTTCACACTGAGACCCTAGTACACCTGGGACTGACTTTCAAGGAGCATAGTAAAGCCAAGCACAAAGTGCAATACACGCCAGCAGTTAACATCACACAGATTCAGTCACTCACCTGGGCTGAGGCCCAGCACTGCTGCCCCTGCAGCCACCTAGGAAGGGAGGGCATCTGGGTTTACCAAGCCTGGTGTCCTGACCTGGTGCAGGGAGAGCTCTATCTCCATAGCAGCAAGGCTGACCTCAGCACAGACCAACCTGATTTAACCTAAACTAACCTGAATTAGAACTCCCAGGGGCACCTGCCAGCTTGTTTGCAATCACAAGGGATTTCCAGCCCTGGCTTCCTTCCAAGACCTCCCCAAAAAGTCACGTGTGTCAAGTGTAGGGAGAGAAGTGTCATTCTTAACTAAGGTCCATCATTTTCTTCCCTAAAACTTACTAACAAGAGGCTTCCCTGCCCTCAGCCCACTTGGCACCTGTTGATGGTGACAGACAAGGGTGCTGAGAAGGGACCCCAGGGATGTGACTCAGACTTGGGGGTTCAGAGCAATGCTGGGATGGAGTTTAGTGTCCTTGTACCAAAATGTCCTGTTAATTTTTTACTTAATTGTCCATCCTGGCTCCAGCTATAAATCTCCACAAAAAGAATCAAGTTAAAAATTGTCTTATGCATAGGGACACACCCTGAATAGACACTGCAGGCAACACGTGTACTGTCACAATGGATCTGTATATTTAAGTCAATTATTAACTCAGTGATGCACATGAGTGCAGTGATAAACATGATGGAGTTTAAGGTCTTGCCATTCTTCCTGTGCTTACTGAGTGTTAAATAAGATTTTTATTTTTTTTTAATGCATGCCTTTTATATTTATTATGTCTTATTCCACACCTGAGGCCTTCTCCGTACATATCCCCATATTCATTCAACCAGGATGGGTGGCAACCAGTCATAACTTTATCACGAGTCTGCCCATTTGGGGTTATCTGAGTTCTGCAATGCTGCAGTGTCATGGGGATTCATTTTAAAAGCCCGTTTAAAAGGGCCCCTGATGGCCATTCCCTTCTGCTGATGGACCCTTCCCACAGGCCCTGGTGGACCTGGGCAATTGGGCTAACTCTCCTCTATAGCCACTGAGCCCTGATGAACACAGACATTGCTGAGGGACTTGTTCTCAGTTTGGGCTCCTGCTCCTTGTCTTTGCACCACTTGGGCTCATTGGCTTTGCATTTAACTGTGTTTTTTAAGGACTTCTTCACTGACAGAGAAAAGAGGCATCACCTGTGGGTGTGGGAGCCTGAAAGGTAATGGATTAATGCTACTTGGTGGTGTTTGAAGAAGAGGAAAAAAAATGTTTCATTGCTTAAAGTAGGGGTTTCCAGGAATTAAAAGGGTTGTTTTCTCAAGTGCTTTGCTTATGTAGCTGTCCAGTATGTGACCATTATCATAAGAATTAGATCAAAAATTCAACTGTTGTATCAAGAATTGGAAAGTGGAAAAAAAAAAAAAAATGCATCACACATGTAGGACACAGCAGGATCCTGCTGAGCTGTGTGTGCTGGGCAGGACCACACTGGTTCCCCTCCCTCGGACTCCATGCAGCTCCCTGTGGCTTCTGCTCTGCAGGATGGGCATTGTGCTGCCTCAGAAACAACACGGGAGGATCAATGCTCTTTTTTTCTCACAGGTTGCTTGCTGAGTCATTTCTGGCAAATGAATTCTGAAGTGAGTCAACAGCTTGTTGCCACTTTGTCCTTGTGGTGTTAAAAGTGATTCATGCTGGGGTTTAGGTGGAAGCTAAGTTGCTTCCTTGCCATGCTGACTGTCAACTAATTGCTTGAATTTGCCTTGGAAAACCTTGGAGACCATTACTAGGGTTCAGCTCCAGTCCACACAGGGTTATATAAACCAGGAATAGAACACCCCAGCCCTGCTCCTACTGCTGCAATAACTTGCATATCCCCACATGTGAACTCTCCATCATGGACAGTCTTCAAGTTTAAGCCAGACAATTATCCACTGTGAACATTGATAGACAACCCCCAGATAATTTGGGGGCACATTTGCTACCATCATGAAGCAGAACAGCTACTCTGTCATGACTTCGCATGAGCAAGGACATCCTTAACCCAGCAGCTGCCTTAACCCACTCTCCAAACGATCCTGGAATAGATTGAGCACTTACTTGTGGACTCTGTGGAACAATCCCACCACCGATCTTCAGCCATCATTTAATGCTGGTATCATGAAGTGGCCTGTGTTGTCCATAGAGAGACACTGTGTCCTCCAGAAACCAGTAAGCAGGGCCTAACTGGAAGGCTTGGGTTCCCGATGTCCAAGCACCCAAGCTAAGCTGAGGAGGCCAGTAACATAAAACTCTCCTCCCTGCCTTTGTTACCAAACCTGTGGAGTTAATTTGTTCATTTAAACAGCTGCAGAGCAAGGTGTCCTCCTGAGCAGGCTGTCGGTAGGTTGTGCTGCTAAGCAAGGTGCTCAGGAGGGGGACACGTGTTTTTGATCAATGACAGAGAAGTGTGCATATTTATTTGGCAACAGGCATGCCTCTTCTGCAAGTATGGCAGGGGTCAGCAGAGCCAGGAGGCCAAAGCTTTTTAAAAAGCAAGGCAGAATGCCTTTTCCTTTCCCCACTGGTTAACTTCAGCAGTCACCAAATTTATCCCCATGTTCTCACTTGGGCTTTCAGGCCACACATGTGAGAGTACACAAATATGGCTGCCTCAGGAAACAAAAGTTGTGGCCACATAGGCCCCACCATGAAATGAGGTAAATATGTTGGAAACAGGAAACTGTGGGCGGTTCTGGAATAATTTTTTGCCCAGGACAATGTTCTTTGTCCTCAGGACAGCTGTGCCAGAGCATGCACTTGGCTTAATGTATGCAGTCTCCATGCTTTCACACTGAGCTTTCTTTCCCTGGGTTGCTGCAGCCACGCAGCCTCAGCCACTCTTTTCTTCCTGCAGAAAGTCACACGCTCGTTTTTCACTCAACTTTTCCCTGATTTTCCTCCCACAGGTTAAACTATTAAGTGATGTCATGGAGATCTTAATTCCCAAAGTGCTGCCAACCTTCCAGAAATGCTTCCTTCTTGGAGATGCTAAGCTTTGATAACACTTTCGTGAAGAAATTCCTCCTGGTGTTGCATTTGCTCGAGGCCATCTCACATGTTTCTAGCACCTCTCTTCTCTAAAGCATAGTCATCATTTCACAGAATTTTCACCCTTGGAAAATGATTTCTCAGTCACTAATATTCTTTCTTCCAGCTGTGTTATACTTGCTTAGAACTTGTTATCAGTGAAATCAGAATTGAGGCATTTCTAAGCTGCAAAATGGATAGCAGCACTGTTTGCAACAGGATTTTAGGACTAAGAATATATTGCAAAAGAAAATAAAAAAAGTGTATATATAAATAATATAAATATTCACAATAAGCAGCCCTTTTAACATGTCTACAGACATCCTCAGAGAAAAATGGAGGGATTGGGGCCCTGTGCCTCTACACCCACAGTGGTAAACAAGCAGATGCCAGTTTAAAAGTCCCAATGTAAAGACATAGGTGAACTGGCACCTGGGGGGACCTTATCCAGGGTGGTGGTGCACCATCTTTTATTGCTTCATTTTGCTTTATTTAAAACATTTTTTTTTCCAGTTGTCTGTTGTCCTTACTCAACAGACCCCCGAGTAGATTTTACTTGCTGCTATAACTTACCTGCATAGTGTAATATCGAGTATCATTCCCACTTATACCTGAGTCACATCACTACTCTCCATGAAATGGAAGAAGAGACTTGGTGGGGTTCTTTGGTTGTGATTTTGTGTGTGAGTGATAGCCAGGACAGACACTACAGCCCGTCCTGCTTCCCTAGGCTCATTGTAGCACTTGGTACCTCAGTTCCTTCCTGAAACAGAAGAGGTTGGTGCATCCCAAAGCCCAAATCCCAACCCAAACCCCTAGCCATGCTTCTATGGGGAGCTGAGCAGCCTTTGTTCATCAGAAATGCTAGTTTGACCAATGTGGGACAACTAATCTTTGCTGTAATATACTAAATAAATCATTGCAGGGTCAAATCTTTCCTTTTAAAGTAGCATTCAGCTTCTTTCACCCAACGAGCATGAGGGAAGGTATTTTTCTACCTGCTCCATAGTTGTGACTAATCCTTTTCACTGAAAGACTGCATTGTTTCATAAATTGGAAAACTAATTCTGAAATGTTTGCTTGCTGTTGAAGATTTATATGAGATTAGGCCACAGCTTTGGCTCAGCAGCTCCAGTGTTAGGCCTTGGCTCTCCTCACTCATGACCAGCTATTTTCAGCTCCTGTCCAGCCATAAACACGGCTGCTGCTGACTTCTGAGTGTGTTCCCAAGATCTTTTCCGTATAAGCTTCTGTATTGCTGTCTGTACTACAGTAATTAAAATGTGCAGCATTACCTCTTTCTCTGCCATTAATGTCCCTTTATCAGGCAATTCTAGATAATCTTCTGACCATTTTTGCATTTAGCAATGTCTACCAGCACATGGGTTAAGCTTACAGTAGAGGGACGATTTTGCATGGAGCTCAGTTGGAAGCACCCATGCCAGCAGCTGGTGTGTGCAATCCTCAGGTGCACCTCACATGGGGTGTCAGGGAGGGATTCACCTCTGTAGTCCCACAATCCCTGGGGATGGCTCCTGCAGGGGATAGCCCTCCTGAAAAATACTCATCCACCTGCCTCTAGAAACATTGTCCTTGCTGTTACACTTTGCATATGAACTTACATTACACAGAGGCACATGCTACATTTTCTAGTTTCGTGATTCAAATATTCCAGCAAAATAAAGGATCCAAAATTTGTCTTGAAGTCAAGAAGCACCCTGATGTGGTAGAATATCCATTCCCTCTCCTTTACCTTAATGGCAAGTTTGGCTGCTGGAAGATAACATTTTCCAGGTGGGCTCCATCTTCTCCAAGTGGAGACAGCAGACATCTATCTCCATCTCTTGAATGTGTGTATTATTAGAGCTATGCCTTGCCCTTAGAGGATGCTGAAATGCTTTCACCCAAACCTCTGGGAATGTCCAGACCTCACTACCTCTTCTCCGGCATATCTAACAGCTACTAAATAGCACAGAGCATTGCTATCAGGAAGGACATTTTGCTCATCTTTACTGTCACCAAACACCAGTCTCTGAAATACCTGTGTCCTCTGCTTAGCAAGCCCACAGCCAGCTGCTACCTAACCCAGTTTGTGTTCTCTCTGTTGCTGCTTCAGTAAGAATTAGGCACTTCTCCCCGTGCCCGGACTCAGATTAAATGTGATCTGCTCTCTGCATTGTGTTGCTGAGAAATGAATTCAGTCCCAATGAGAAGAGAATAGCTGCAGGACATTTGGCTGTTGCTGACATTCTCGCACCAGCACTTTGCAAACTGCACTCCCGCTGATTCTGAGAGGGCACTCAGCACCTTACAGCTGCCGATGCACGGCTCTCCTGCACCCATCCATGCCGAGCAGTGCAGAGATGAAACACACACTTCTTACAAACAGGTTTATTTGCATTTTGACTGGAGCACAGATTCTAGATACAGATTTCTTCTGCACAACAGTACAATAGCCAGTGCAAAATATGCTTTTTTTTTTTTTTTAATTCATGTACAAAAAAACGAACAAACAAAAAGACAAAAAGTGTGGCAGTATTTACTCACAACTGGTACGCCTCAGCCTCCAATCTACCCACCTCCACTCGCCCTCGCCCATCACGCCAACTTCGGGGTCAGCATCGCCCATCTCGAATGGCTGCATTGTCAGTGAACAGAAGTAACTCCCATAGCCCTTTGAAAGATAAACGCTCACCCCAAGCAAACTGGGAAAACAGCAGGCTACTTAAGAAAAAGTTAGGCACACCAGATGCTTACCAACACATCCCCCCACAGGGAGCAGAAGAATTTTGAGGGAATGGCCAAAAAAAAAAAAGAGAAAAAAAAGTACAAATCGGAAATGCACAAAAAGCTAGGCACCAGCTTAACCCCTTTTTTAAAGAGAGACAAGGATGTTAGCATACACCTCCAGTCTGCCTTCTGCTATTCACCTACAGTAGCTATGATCAACACCAAACACACACTCCCCACTTTGAGTACCCTGTGCTGTCAAGCAGATTATAATCTTAAGAAAATATCTGTACTACTACCATAAAGTAAAACCATTTAATAATTGGAGGAGAAAGACAAGCTACAGTCTGAATACAAGTATTTCTCTGAGAACAGTCAAAAACAAAAACAGAGACAAAAAAAACCTGTCCCAGTCATCCACCAGATGATTGCTAGAATTACAGCCGATGCTTAAGCAATACAACATCAAGCTAGGAAAGTCACCGTATGGCTGTTCAGCTTAGGAAGTAGCTTTGACTAATTTACAAAGCTTTGAGCTATCTATTTCTCTTTAACTTATTTTCAGAAGCCGCACTATAGAGCTGCAGTGCTAGTGCAAGAATATACTCGTCTTCACCAAGGCCTGGAATTTATATTGCAGAAGTTCATCAAATTTACATCACTCCAAGTGGACCATCTCCAAATCACCTAGAGCTGCTATTACGGACTTTTACATTTCTGCTTAAGGAATGACTGGGTTTCAAAGCTTGACCAACAAGAGTTCTTTACATTGAAATGCAATTAAACAAAGCAGAGTACCAATTAAAGCCAAAGGACACAAGTACTCAGCACATATATGTGTTGATACAGTACAGTATGTATGTGTATATATATATATGCATAAATATGTTTATGTTACATTACAAGGAGAGTGCCATTCAGGACTTCTCAACTGCAATAATCCTTTTACCACCTGCAATTCCTGAAAGTTCTGTCCATTAAATTTCACACCAAGACAATTAAGAATTTCAGTGTTTTCCAGATTGGATTATTATTTAGATTTTAGCCAATTAACCAAGCAGGGTGCTGAAAGAACAGGAGCATTAATTTTACAAACACCAGTCCTGCCACCTCAGGCACATGGCACAGATTTCTATTACCAAATTATTTGTGCCTTTCGTCCCCTGCCCTGAGGTGACATACAATGGGCATTTCGTTGTCATAGTCATACTAACTGATCTGTATCAATTTACTTAGTTTTCAGAGAAAATGTAACAATCAGTGAAATAATTCCAAGGAGCCAGTATGGATCTGATAAGAACCCAGGCTTGGGCTTTGCAGCACTGCTTGGAGTCATACTGCTTTTAATCGTGTAACAATTCTCCTGCTATTTCATCCCCAGCAAGCCCACTTTTACTTGTAGGTTCCATGCACGATGACAGTTTGGGGTACCACACTACTTAAGTAAGGCTTAGTTAAGATTCCTAAAACCCAGAGCTGATAAAGGTCTGTCCTACAAATTTAACATACAGAGATAAAGAAAAAGTCTAATTTAAATTACTTTGAACAGAAGGTTTCATTTGTTACCTAAAAAAATAATAGTGGGAAAAAAAAGACATAAAATGTAACAGGCACTTAAGAGCACTGAAAATGCAAGATCCTTCTGGGACATTCACATGGGGGGCGGGGCAGCTACTTATTTCCCTTGTCTTTAGCCAGTCTAGAACTTAGACATCTAGCCCAGATTACTCATTTGTGCTTCCTTTATTCTTGAAGAATGAAAAGCTTCCTTCTGGAGGCTGTCAGATTTTCAAATAGGGTGAATGGGTTTCTCCAGGGACACCAGACCCTCTGTAACCACAGGGACAGCCTAAGCCATCAGGTAATCACCTGCCACTTACACAGGTGAGACAAGCCACTCATCTGAAGTAAAGCCCTAACATCTGAAGGCTTCACTTGGTTTCTGTACAGACAAACTCACCATCTTCACTAGGCCAAGGGGCTGCTTTTGTGCTTTGGGAGGCAGAGAGGAAGGTTTGTCTGCAGCCCAGTCTCACACTAACATTGCTCTGACCAATGCCACTGCAAGCGCTCCTTCTCAGCCACAACGGTCCATGGTCAGTTTGCCCACATACAACAACCTGTTGGTTACACAGCATCATGCAAAACAGGGGCAAAGGGTGCAATGTGTTTTTCGAACACCCAGAGACAAGTGGAAGTAACTCGTCATTCATCCAGACACCCAACTAGCTGGTGTCGAGATGTTCATGGGTGTGTATGCTACTTCAGCACAAGCCCCCAAATTTCTGTTGGGACTACAGAGGTTCAACAAGGACTAGAACTACTTTGTCAAGTAGGCGTTAGCCTTACATACACATTACAGTTATACAGCTCAACAAACAAGCTAACATAGATAAAAACTGTAGAGCCCACCTAGTAGAACAATATTTATAATCTACATGATTGTTTACTCTGGTATACCTTCTTACAACATAGGAAGAAGAGCAAGATATACTGTCAGATTCATCCTTATATCAATATAAAATTACTCAATTTTAAAAATCTAAATATAACAAAGCCCTAACAGAGTTATTTTTGTTCAAAATTAATCAAGCAAGTGTTACAGAAATAGCATTAGGACTTCTGCGTATACTTCTTTATGGGCAAGATTTGTTTCTAAAATAACCAAGAACAAGTTATACTTCATAAAAATAAGCACACGGTTCTTAGTCCCTAACCATGACAGCAAAGCTGCCTCTATCCTTCCTTTGCAGTGCTGTGTTTATCTATTGCTGTGCCCCCTAAATTGCAGGGCTATCACATGTGAGTGGATCAGGTACTGACTACACTCTATCTGGCAACCCCAATTTAAATCCCTCTCATCAGGCCAGATCCACCTCTCTCAGTTGAATGACAACAGCAGCAATGCCAGATAAGCAGTACAAGGCCAATATTACAAAATGACATGAAAAAGTGTAGCCAATGCATCTTCTACAACAGAAACCAGACAGCAAGCAGCTCCTGGCACACACTGGCATGTAGTCCCCACCTATTCACAAACATTTTGGAAGGTAACTATAGCTGTGAGGCCACAACTGGGGTCAGGGGACTCCCCACTGCCTCCTGACACAGGCTGCAGAGCCAGGGGGTGACACAGCTGCCTCTCAGACAGAATAAACCTCTGCGACATCATTCAGCCTAGGCCAATAACCTTAACTTCTGTCATTGATGTACTTAATTTTCTTCAGAGTGCAGCGAAATAAAAGGGACACAAGGGAAACACGGATGTAGCTCAGCAGTGCCTGCAGTAGTTGGTGGCAAGTAGCTGCAGGAGGAAGTGAAGCTTGTCCTCCCATCTTCTGGGGAGTTTTGATCTGAGAGGGTGGCTGCAGGGAAGGACCTTCCACCATGACATGCCTCGGGGCTTACAAAGTTCCTAAGTGCCACAAAGGGCAGCAAAAACAACTCAGTCTGGGTGTGAGAACAGCATGGTTCAGCTGGAAACAACATTCAAAGATCATCAGGTCCAAGTTCCTGACCACTTCAGGGCTAACCAAAAGTTAAAGCATATTAGTGAGGGCATTGTCCAAAAGTCTTTTGAACACTGAGAGGCATGGGGCATCAACTACATCTATAGGAAGCCTGGTTCCAGTGTTTGACCAGAAATAAAGGTTTTGGTCAGTCACAAGTTCCCCTTCAGTGGCACTTTCATTTCAAGGCATGGTCAAGTTTCACGCGGCCTCATCTTCCTCAGAAAGATGGCATTTCCCATCTTCCAAAAAGGCATTTCTACCCCCAAAGCTACTCCCAGCCTCTCTGTTTGGCACCACCTCACTCCAAGAGGCTACTCACAACTTTTCTCACCTACACAACCTGATCCTCAACCAAGCAGCCTCAAGCTCCTTCGCTTCACAGGGTGGAACTGCCATGTCCCAAACCCTGAAAGTCTCTTTTGGATAACTGCTACGATTCATGGAGCATCCGGGACAGCCAGTTGTGCAAGATCATGCCTAAGTATGCAATGTTAGTCAATTAGATGAGTTGGCTGCAGGTTTTCCCATTGTAACACAGTTTTTCTATTCTAGTATTATTTTTGGTTTAAAAAAAAATGGTGGGGATGGGTGCTTTTTTTGTTGCTTTTCTTTTGGTAGTGGGGGTTTGCACAAAAGTTCATGCTTTTAGTGGAAAAAAAAATGCTTTTCTCTGTACTTTGCTCTTTATTTCTGTTGGGAAAACTTGAAACACATCGTTTTTGTCAGAAAAATTATCAGTCCACGTCTGTCCGAATTCCTCCGGTGTCAGCTGGGAGCTCTAATTCACGGTCTGCACATCCCCCTTTCCCAGAAGGCTGGGCTCCTGGGCACCCCTCCAGCCTTCATGACGCACTCCCCCTTTGACTAACCCGCGGTAAGTGCACCAAGGGATCTGACATCCAGCCAAGGAGCTCGGCCCCAGGGGAGACATGGCGCACAAGGCACTTTAATGGTAATTTCTGAGGTCTGCGACAGTAGCTAAAACTGATGCTGCTTTAAGGGTCAAATGGATTTAATTAAACGTTTCCATTCCAAAACGCTAGAACGTTTTATTCAGCGTTTTCCAACTGACAATTTCTCTCTTTTTTTTTTTTTTTTTTTTGAAAATTTCCATTCCAGGAAAATGTTGGTATTTCAGCTTTCTGTCTCAATTCAGGGAGAAATGAAATGTTTAAGCAGAAGAATTTGATGCTAGATAGCCATTCAGTTTGGGAGACAGCCTTATTAATTAGCTGCCAAAATCATCCATCCATGCAAGAAGGGTGTGATCCAGTTTGCCTTTGACATCAGCGAAAACCACTTTTTCAGCTTCATGGAGCCTGGATGGCATCCCAAGAGACCTGGGGAGGGGTGTGGGGGTTAACTGTAGTTGAGGCTATTCGAAACAGGAATCCAGAGTGAAACAGCAAGAATATACAAAGCAGCCAACTAAGATGATCCATTACCTGGGCTCAATCTAAACTCAGTTTTACTTACTTTAATGATTTTCGCCTGCTGTTACTCACCAAGATCATAAAACCTAATTCCCAGTTACAGTAAAGACAGCAGTTAATTAACACTTTATAGAGTAGAATAAATCTGCGATATGAATTTGTCATGAGCTCTATGGCTTTCAATGTTCAAAACATTTCCCCCGAAAACCCTCTTATACTCTGTGCAAGGAGACTACTCTAAAGCTAAAGATACAATACAGTACTGAACTGCTTGCTTCAGGTTGCCTGTCCTCCTTTGAACCCTGCAAAAATTGTTCTGTTGGATAAGCATTAAAGAAGCTCTGTCAGGTCAGACTAAGGTCTTGGGACTTCAAGAACATCTACAAATGGGAATCAGCTAATTGCAGGCTTCCAGGATTGACACTGTGGATGGGGACTGGGCACCAAATCCATCGTCTGCGTTGCTCAATCTGCTCCTGGATTTAGCCCCAAGCCCTCCACCTCAAAGAGTAAAAGAGGAGCCACAGGGAGCCTATGTCCATCAGCAACGGGGTGTGTGTTGAAAGCAAGAAACACTCAGAACTGTAAATAAAACAATTCACCCAACCATGAGGGGTCTAGAGAATTGGTTTTTGTTTATCTTTCATTTCCCTTTAGTACAAGGCAGATGTTTCTAAGCAGTAAGCAGAAACCTCAACAATTTTTAAGACTGGTGAGGAAGGGAGGAAGGAAGAAACATGTACAAGCTTTGAGGATGTTCTTAACTCCAGCTTCAAAGAAAAAAATGTATATCTGTAAAAGCAAGTTTTTCTTTAAGCTGTTTGGTAATTGAGTTCATAGGAGCATTTTATCCAGAAGGTTCTTCATGTTTCCAGTCTAGGTTGTAGCAATCTCAGTGAGGCACTAAACGTTAGGCTGTTAAAGTCTTTCTGTGCAGCACGGTCATTTTAAAATGATGTGGTAGCCATCATTGCTTTCAGCTGTAATAAAGAAACGCAAAACATTTTTTCATTGCTTTTAGAAAACAACACAAACAAATAACTCCAGGCTTTCTTAGGTAGTTTTCACTAGTTTGCACTCTTGTTCCACAACCCATTCTTGACAATCAAATGTCAAAACATTTACAAAAAAATACAACATTGTAACCTTTTATCATTTTACCAGAAGGCCTTCTGCTCATTTCTGTCAGTGGTATTTGAGTAATTATGTAAGTTTTTTAACAGTGTAACAGAAGAAAACACAGATCAATCAGTAATTTGATGCATCTTCTTGACTTACATCAAATTGGATTGGTTTCCTCTTCAGGATACCAGCACTGAGTTTGTGATAAAGTTTAATCCCATTGAAAGGAGAAAAATATCTTTAGAAACATGTAGTAGGAGCAGCAATGCTTACCTTTTAATGTGCTGATAACAAAACAAGATTCATCTTGGAAGTTCTGCACCATCTGAAGGGTAGAAGAAAAAAGCCAACACAAAATGTTTTTAGCAATTTAATTCAAGATTCTTTCAGTGTCAGTATTGCCTTTAAAGAAAAGTTATCAAACAAATTCTGGTGTTTAGTCCTACATAGTTCTCAGTAACCCTGCCCATAGATCATTAAAAGTATATGAATGATTAATTAGGGTCCTTACAGCTAATAATGTGCTTAAGAGAAACTTGCAGTGAAGTGCTTGCCTGGAACTGATCTGGCTTGTTCAGCATTTTACCCATCCTCTTTGCAACTCTTGATCCTACAAGTTCTTACAACACTCTAGCTACTTCATTACAGATTATGCTCTTAATTGACTTGAATGGCACTATTCCATTTTAGGCTGGATAAACACAGACCCTCTCCTAAAATCTAGAAATAGTAATACACACACACATCCACGTATTATACACACACATTCAGCAGAACCATGAAGCTCAGCTGCGTTTGTATTAGCATCTGGGATAATACGTAGAGATGGTCAGCCCTGAGGAATGAACGCCTTGTTGAATAAAGGAATGTTGTTAACATAATGTCATTTCAGAAGCATCCACCTGGTTATTTTGACCAGAGAGTACTAGAGATGCTGTGCATGCATCTACATTTACCCATTTGTACTGTGTTGAAGCACAGGCATTTTAATGAAACTGCGAAGAGATGAGGCAGATCATGGTAAGATTAGTATCTAAAGCTATCTGAGTTATTAGTGAGAAACTAGCTATTCAGAACATTTGCAGGATCTAATGAGGCCCCTAACTAGAAGTCTCATCTATCTTCAGAACCAAGCTGAACCATTCACTTAAGCTTCATCCACAGTTAATGTTTCATCCCATCCTAGAGCAGCTGTGTGGAAGAGAGGAAGTGAATTACCTTCTGGAGCTGTCTCCTACAGCTACAGCAGAGAGTGGACACCTAACTTCAGAGGGAAGGTGACCAGAACCTATGATCAGCCCAGAAAATCCAGCTTTAAGCAAAACCCTTTCCCTAGCTACTGAACATCATTCAGTACATGCAGTAGAGCTCTTCCAGCTCTAAGTTCTCACATCAAACACCCTTTTCACCAAGACTGATCTCCCTATTCTCTTTTGGGTCTAACAGCCACCCCCTGCTCCCGCAAATCAAACTTGACTGGCCAGTCCATGTGTCCGTGTCTAATGATGCATGAAGTACATTCATACAGTGCCTCACTCTTGCCACTATGCTACTAAAACAAGAAAGAAAAAAAAAAAACACACACACACAAAAATAAAGCAATAGACATTGTTAATAATTGACTTAAGTAAATAGTTAAAGCCTTATACCCAAGCTGGTTAAGGCAATTCCCCTACCAAGAGTTGCCTCCAAGCACTTTACATCCATAAAGCATTAATGTTTCAGATTTAATCAGGCTGAAATAGCAAGGAGACTTTAGGAATATGCATTACAGACTTCAATTTAGGCCCCAGTTGAGACCCATGCTCTGCTTCATTTGTTTTAACAATGTTCCTTATATAGGAAGCTTCCTAAGTGATTCTGGTGCATGAATGAGTAAGTCACTTAGTGGGGGAAAAAAGAGGAAGGGCAACTCACTATTAACCTACAAGTTAATGGAATGGACTAAATTAAGCCAACATATAATGGGACACAAACAGCTAGCAGAGGTCCATGAAATCATAGCGTGCATTTACACAGTGCTAACTCTGACCCAGTAGCCAGTCAGTCATTATGTGGCTGTAGTCATTGGCTGAGATGTAAGACTAATTGCCCTGAAGATTTTCAAACTTGTCTTCTTCAAAAAGCTTTCCTATTCATTTTTAAAGAAACTCACTTCAGTTCTTCATTTTGGAATTTGTTTAAGCAGCCAAAATGAAAAGGAAACAATCAATTATTTTTTTAATATCTTCTATAAAGCAAAAATCTTAAAATCACACCAAAATTAATGTTATGCATGAATGATATGCTTTAAATTATTTGTTTCAAGTGTTTGTGATTAGTGACCTTGCAACATTTTCTTGAAAATTCATGTCATACTTTAAAAGGTCATTCTAACTTCAAGAATGCAGACAACTGTTTAAATTTGCTTTTATTCCTTACCTCATTGCTCACTAATACATGGATCCCTGTGGGTCCCTGCCGATAGATGCGATTTATCTGCTGTGGAGAAATGCTGTACAAGTTTGCAATCTTCTCAATTAATTCCAAGGTGGTCAATTCTTCCAAGAAAATTGCATGATATACTGCAACAAGTTGAAGAGAATTACAGTGTAATTATAGGATAGTAATGACAGGTAACACCAAGATACTCAATATCAACAACCGTATGGGTTTAAGATCAAGGTTCAAATCTTGACAGTAGATAAGCAAGCTTAGTACCTTCAGAGCAGGTACTAAGCAACTTGATGATTTGTAGACAAATACCTAACATTTGGGTACAGCAGGCAAATGGAACCCATGTCAGTTTTGACCAGAGGAAATCATAAGGACTAATGACAACATGTATAATAGGGTACAAAAAATAATAATCCCTTATAAGGATGTCATTATTCTTATATGATATGCTTTACTACTTTTAAATTTTGACATTTTAAAGTAGCTCTGATTAAGCAGTAATACCCATGATAAGATGTTGCACAAAAGCAGTATTTTATTAGATACTTTCCCATTGACACCATAGGCACAAACTGAAGACTTCAGTGAATCAGATAACTGTAGATGACAATATTTTTTAAATCTCATCCAAATGGTAGGAACAGCCAGGTAGAAAAACTGTGTCTAGTTAAAACTACATGCCAGAACTAAGTAGGATCTTCATTCTCATGTAATCCTACTTCTGGAGCGTGTTATGAGAGAGACAGTTCAGAGCAGTGAGTCCTCAAAAGCTTTGAAATTCCAAGAATTAGAACCCCACTTTAAGACATACCAGCCTTCCATTTCCTACAACACTTTCAAACAAGCCATATCTACAATCAAATTGTGGATAGGATGGCAGTTTTTAATGCTACAGTAATTGTTAAGAACAGAACAGAGCCCTTGTTATATCATTGTTTGGATAGCTTGTGAATGTAGCCCTGTAACTAAGCTAACTAACCTTACAGTGCCAATCAGGAATAAGTATGACCTCTTCAAACACACAATACCAAGCTGTGCCGTGCAGAAGCTCAGGAAGAAAGCATATTTTCAGACAAGTGCTTAACAAAACCCATACATAAAAACTTACCACAAAGACTGCCATCTCCATTTTCTCGTTTTTGGTGGAGGTGGGACCTGTTATGCTCTGGTTCTTGACAGACATAAATTGTCATCTTGGGCCTTACATTTCTATAGATTATTAAAAGACAGTAGTGAGTTATTTAGATCTAAAATTGTTCCAGTCAGCCACCAAACAATGAAAGCTGGAATCATTCAGGCTGTGCATAAATAACCAACTAATTCTTGATGCTGGTGACTTAGCGAGGTCTACTAAGAGCCCCCTGAGAGGTGGTGGTAGACTGCAGAACACCTTAATCTCTTCAGGGCCAGATAAGAATAAACAGTATCCAACATTTGCAAAGCAGTTCATCATACTCTCGTTTACTGATTTAAATTCTAAGCAGCTGGAGAATTTACAATGTTATTGCTATCTAAATTAAGTTTTACAGTCATCTGAGACTCCGGGGTTGTTCTGTTTGTTACCTGTGACGGAGATACAAGACAAGGTACTGTAGGCAGTGTCACATATGAGATACATGGAAACTATCATCTGGTAGCAAATAAATCACTGGAAATCCACATTATGCTGCTTCATTTTTAACTCAGGTGAGTTTGGCAGCATTTCTGATCTGCACTTGGATTTGAATACCATTGTGATCTCCAGCCTTTAAGATGACCCTCTGAACTGTTAAAAGGAAGTCTAAATGCTACAGCTCTAGGATTAACTTCTTGTTAACACTGAAAATATCAAGGGATGCTGCCATAACAAGAAAAATAGGAAGGAAGAAGTACAAACCTTCCTTTGATTGCATTAAAGAGCCGAATTCCATCAGCAGGCCCACAGATTTGAACAAAATCTTCTTTGGACATCTTCAGTAAGTCAGCACCTACGTATTTCAGATATTTTTTTCAGAAGTTAAGCAAATCTTAGCTTCCAAATTTTGTGTATGGTAAGCAGGATAGGGGAGGCAGAGAGAATCCACAAAGCTAAATCAGACAGACTTGCCTGGAGAGGTTGCAAATTGAGAGAGGTGACACTGCAAATGAATCATTGTAAAATAGAGTGCTAGAAGAGCAGTGGTCCATAGGAAGATATTCTAGACAATACTGAAACAAGCTAGCTACTTAACATTCTCCACTACTAAATGTCCCAATTTTCTTTTGCTGCCATGTTCACCAGGTTATTTAAGCATAATACAAGCAAGTCAGAGAAAGGTTCCTCTAAGTTTCAACATCTTAAATACTTCTCTCTTCCACCATCTTAATGCTGTGTACAACTACTAATGGGAGGGTACAATAAAGTTGGAGCCAGGCTCTTCTTGAAGGTGCACAGTAACAGGGCAGGAGCCAGCTAACAGAAGTTGAGAAAGATGGCAAATACTGAATAGGTAAAAGGAAGTAGCTTTTCATTGTGAGCATCATCAAGTACTTGAAGAGGTTACTCAGAGAGATCATGGACTACCTCCAAGGTTGGAGATACTCAGAACACAACTGCAAAAGGCCCTACGCAACCTGAGCTAATTGGACTTGTTTCAAGCTAATGAACTCAAGAAGTCCCTTCCAACTTCGCTTATTTTCTTTACTTCTACAATTCATGTTTTGGTAAATGCTAACTAACCTAAGAACAAAGTAACAACCACACCAGATCCGACTAGTGATCCCATCAACAGTGGCCAGCAGCAGATGCTATTGATAGGAAGCATGAGCTGCACTTACAATTGAGAATAAAAACAAAATAATTGGACCATTCAAACTCACCCGAAAAACTTGAGAAGAGTCTACAGAATGGAGAGAACCTATTACGATGAAGCCACTGCTGGGCATCTTGAATAGAAGCAGAAGGAAGGAGATGCTACATTGCAAAAAGAATAAGAAGGTCTTGAAATGAACTGTTCACCAGTGTCCTAAAAAAGAAAAGCACCACATTAACATGATCTCAAATACTTACATCATTGCTGGGAGGCAGGAGCTCCACTTGGTGGGTTGGAGAACTGTTGCTAAAAAAAATTATATAAAGTTGGAAGAGAAAAAAACATTATTTTAAATTTTGCATTCAGTGCCCATCCTCCTCCCCCTTCTCTATTTAACTCAACTGTCACAAGTTACATATTGATTTGATTTTTTTCTCCATCAGATTTTTAAAAAGATTTCAAAAATCTGGACAAGTACAAAAAACAAGCAAACAAAAACTCCACAACTCTGCTTTTGTTGCTCAGTTGAGTTTCTGCTCAACACTGAGGAAAAACCCTGTTTACAGACCTCATTCAAGATTTTCCATACAGCTGACTTACTAATGTGACCCCATTTAACCAAGCAAGTTGTGACCTACAAGTGTGGCTAAACCCAACCATTCTGAGCCAGAAATCCCCTAACTAAATCCATTGTCTAATAGTGATTCTTCACAAACACAGAATAATAAGGGACCTTCTAAATCAGCCCTGGTATTATTTTAAACATACTAAACTGTAGTTTATTACACAACATTTCTAATAGACCCTCCCTAAACACTGACGGGACCAATCTTAGGTATTTCATTTATTTTTTTATGATGGCAATATTAATGAATTAAATATGCCTCCTGTTTATCCTTCATTCTTGAATGGCTTCTTAGAAACCTGACTGTTTTGCTCCAGACAGCTTCTTTAAATCCCATTCAATTGGGAATTCAGCACACTGTCCCAAGCCATCTTAAGTCAGAAAAGAAGGGAGAAATATCAACTCAGAGGCTTTCAGCATTCAGCATCTCTTCAAACACTCTTGTTGGAAGATACTGAGAATTGCTAGAACAGGGCATAGTATGTTGCCTGACCCCCATAGAAAAGTAGGAGAACAAATTTATGGCCAGAAATGCCCAGGTGGTTCTCTGATGCTCATCTCCCAGCCACCACATAATCAGTGGACATTCAGACCTCTGCACTACAAGGAATTCCTGCCTGTAAGGTCTTAAAACCTTTGCGTAAAATATCTTGTCCCTTCCAGGAAGGGTACTGAGAGGCTAACTGGTCCTTGACCTCTTTCAGGACATGAAATGCATGGATACACAAAACACACACACACAAGGGCTACTGAATCATCGGGAAAAACAGAGCATTTTATTTGTTACATACCCATCTCCAAGGTTGAAGCTGTTGGGAGAACTGTTGTAGCTTGGAGATGGAGCATTGTTCATTTGATAAGGCACATCTGGCCAGGGAGAGCACTGTTGGAAGAAAGGCAGCGGGGATACTTTCATGAGGTTGGAAATAAAGGATTCGATTCTCCTCTCATACCACATTCATGCTGTTGCCACGCCACTAACTTCAGCTCATCACTCCTGCTGGGAGGAGGAGACGGGCCATGGATCCTACGCTGCACTCCAAGCAGGCTGTCAGGGGGCCAGATTGATTCCAGTTGTGCATTCCACATTTCTCCCATTTCACAAAGCCTGTCCCCAAATAACACTGGGCCAAAGTGTGCACAGCTGTAAGTCAGAGCAACGCCAGTAAGTCAACTCAGACTGAAGGCAGCAATGATACAGAAATACCACTGGTCTCAATTATGAATCCCTAATTAAATCCAGGCAAGAGTGACAAATACGCTCCAGTGGCATTGCTTCAGGTTTATACCAGTGAAAAAGCAGAATTTGAACCAGCCTGTTAAAACCTCTGGCTATTAGTTGAGGAGCTCAAGTTATAAATGGATATTACATAGGGAAAATTTAAGACAAAACAGACATGAAACTACTAAAAGCCTTCACAAATACAAGTCAAACTCCATACTCCATCACAGTAGTATCAAGCCAGAGCAACTAGCTAGAATTTGTGACTTTGTTGTGAATTGATGCCACTGTAATCAGTAGAAGAAATCTAGCCCTGTGGAAGCCCCTACCATCAAGAGCTCAAGAAAATGCTCTGTAGTATCCTTGTTTGCAATGATAAAAAGAAGACAAGCTGTAGCTTTGGAGTTTTATCATCTCCACATAGAGCACGAGCAAATATTTAACTCTTTAGCAACCCACATCTCCCTGTGCAATATGTCAAAGTGTATCAGAGCTAATAGCAAGAGTTTAGGATCTGCCAACTCAGGAGAATTAGGTCTGTGTACACAAGAGCCTTGTTAACAATCACCACGTTGAATTAGAAAACACACTGGTCACTCCTGGCACCTTAAGGAAAATTGAGTGGAACAAGCTGGATCTCACAAATAGGAAGTTTATTTACTTTAAGGAAAAAAAAATCCTTGTTTTTAGAAGTCCAACAAGCCACTTCAAAAATAAAAAAAATTAAAAATAAATCAAACTACGAAACACTCCCACAGGGAGATGGAACGGCACTTTTAAACTATTGTCTTGAGTCCGTTTGGCTAAGCAATTCTATGGCCTAGGGTGAGCTTATACATACATCTTAGCAATGAGGGGACTGAGTGTAGAAACACATGCATCTCTGTACCAGATGACAGTCATATCCACAGAACATAAGACATTCAGATATTCCTAGAGTACAAGCCAGAATATTCTGAGAGCTACCGTAATAGTAGCCTCAAAGGCACAATCACAGAAAAACAGATTGATAATTTAATCAGACAGCCTATTCATCTGTTGAACTGCCCCATCTCCAACATGAGCTTGTGCCAAACATTTCTGAAGAAAATACCTCATACAACTGGCATCTAAGTATCATGACAAGTGCCCAGGAGCATGGCAAAAGATAGAGAAAACATTTCTTTTAAACATAGGCTGTTGAGGACTGGTTTATACTCTGAAACATAAGAAATTTTGGAAGCTTTTATAAACTTCAACAATGAGAGACACGTTATAATTTCAGTAAACTCTCGATTTCAGTCAGATCTTGGCATAAGAGTCTCCACAAGAATCTCCAAGGCTCAGTTAGACTGCATTTGCTCTGAAATCTGTTTCCCAATATGCTGAAGTAGTACAACATATGTCTAAAACATTTTACCTCTGTCAGAATAGTTGTCTCATAGGAAGGCTGATACTTCTCCTTCTCTTGGGTGGTCTTCTTCTCCATTTTTTCCCTGTCAGTCTTCTGTTTTCTGTCTGCTCCTTTAGGCTATAAGCACAAGCACAAGCTTTCCCTTATGCCAAGTATTACAAGTTTGGAGACAGAAGCCAACCAATTTTTTCTGATCTGTTCACAGAAGACTCCTTAAGATTTATGGGGACTCTACATATGAGGCAAGACCAGATCTGCATTTTCCAGACAAAAAAAAATAATCTAACATTTCTACTGTTTCTATATCACCTCCCATTAATGCCTACTGCAATTCCAAACGAGGCTGACCACAACCCTGAGATTTGATACCAACAGATTTCAGACCACGAGCATACTGAATTATATACTTCAACTGGTATTTGCACCCTCTCTCCTGGAATAGGAAAGACGCTGCTCACAGGAGCAAGAATAGGAGCAGCAGATCATTCAAGACAATAACAACAAGGTTTTTGTAGGCTTAAGTTGCTCCAGGTCTGCCACACCCACATTAGAAGCTTTGGAGATGAACAGAATCATCTTTCTCTCCCCCAGGAATTCTGCAGCAACAAGCAAAGGTTATTTAAGATCTCCAGTTATGTTCACACTGTTCATGGAGGATTCAATCAAAGAAACTGGAGATGCCCATGCTGTCTTGATTGCCTAGACACAATGAAACACAGTAGATACCCTGAATATCATCATTGTAATAAGTTAACTTAAAATGACTTAAACCAGTATCCCATATATTCCTGAAAAAGTGGACCATATAGGTTTTTCTATATGGTTTCTAACACAACATCACCTTCAGGACACAAGCCAGTGAAGGACACTGCCTTCTTGACACTACTTGTCTACATCACACAGAAATTTAATTTTTGCACTGACACCTATCCAATGGGTTTTCATTCCAACCAGTCAAGGCTTGAGTTGTTGGGTGGGTTTTTTTCCTCATTATTAAGACATCCAAACAGCCCAGATCTCAGCGTTTGTATACTGTTCAAGGTGCAGTGGACTGGCATCGGTCTCAGTGTGGCTCTTGGGTCATTTGAATGTAACTAGAATTGCCGTGTAGTTCTGAGGTTATGCGGCTTTGTGCGCAAGAGGCCTGTTTAAGATTTTAAGCATATCCAGTTAAAAGCCTTTGTTCTTTTATTCTGCAATTAGCACCACTCCTACACAATTTACAAACTGTGCATGCTCTTGTGTCTTCATCTAGTTGATGATAAAGCCAAAACTACTTCATACCTTGAACACCTTGATCTGGCAGCTTGCAGAGTGCAAGTGTTCTGTGTATTCACCATTTTCATTCTGCTTAAAGGTGTCGATTTGCACCCGGAAAGGAACCCCCTTCTCTCCTCCATGTTTCCGTGGAGTAAATTCTGTGCTGATACAATGTACCTGGCAAAACAAAAGCTGGGCTTATCTCTGGAGACTATTTGAAGCTGTGCAAAACTGAGTTTAGACTCCCTGTATTTGCAGTGTGCCTTAACATGAGGTTTTAGCTCCTCCCTAGAAACTAAAAGAGTCAGAAGAGTTCAAAATATTTTCACTTCTGTTCCCCAAGACAAAACAATTAGAAGAACAAGAAGCCTACAGAGAAATAGGACATCAGGAAAAGCATCCTCTGACTTAAGTAAATCCCACACACAGATTAAAAACACATAGTTGGCATTTGGGACAAGAAACACTCATGAACAAGGAAAGCAAGCAAAACTAAAAGGTTGTGAATGGTTTCCTCCAGACAAAACTCATGCTTAGAAAGCAACATCAATGTGCTTTGGGGGGGGGGGGGTACTTTTTTTTTTTTAATAACCCAGATAGCGCAGATATTGCTTCAAAACTAGCAAGCAAGTAACTAGCAAGTGTCTTATAAACTAGTTATACATAACTGATTTTTTCCTCTTCTTCACATGCCGTCTCTCTCTTCAGGTCTTTATAAGATACCTCACCTTTGTATTTACCATAGGAATATCACTTTTTTTCTCTTACCTGAATGAATGCTGAGGCTCTCTTTGATGGATCCCACAGAAATTCAACAGTGTTCAGCTGTGTGGGGCTGGCCCTGGGATCCAAGATGCCAACTGACAACGGAATATCTGTAGAAGAAAACCCCTAAAATTTTAAAAATATTACATTGAAGAAGAGAAAGCATTTCCATACAATTACAAGAAGCATGTGAAAAGCCAAGCCACCAATGATATCTGTTTGAATGAAATCATATATCTAAGACCTATAGTCCTAGATCTCCTTTCCTCTCAAGGATATACAGATTTTTCTAAGAGAAGAGGATTAAAAAAAAATAAAATAAACACACCATACACCATGCAGCACCTCACTTCCAAACACTACACAAGAGCCATAATGAAATAGTCTCACCTATATCAAGGATGCGGTCCCCAGGCCGACTCCACCTCCAGCCCTCCAGCTGCTGATGCTCTGTGTACTGCAGGCGTCGATCATGGAATACTACACGAATTATACTCTGTTAAGAAAAGATGGCAAGGTGAACAATGTGATCTAGAAGCCCTTCTCTTGAGATGACTTTGGCTTTCCAGTGTAGGAGAAAAAGCTGATCTGTTCCTCCTACATGTTTCTGACCCCCATTCAAGAGGGGAGCAGAGTTTTCCCCTAAGAGACCCATCACCGTGTTTCTCAAATTCCTAAGGGACCCCTGAAGCACGACATCAGCACACTTTCCCCTTCACAGGGCACATTTATACATCATAACATAGCCCTGTACAGCTTTCTGGGATTTGGTCTGGAAGCACTATAGCAATGTCCACCTCATCTTAGGTGTCATGCCAGGTAAACATCACTATATTGCTTCCACACCCAAAACGGCTCACATGGGGGGGGGGGTGACTGTATTTAATGTATCTGTACCATGCCCCAATCCCAGTATATCCCACTCTGATGAGAAAATGTGAAAGCCAGCTCACCTGTCCCTGCACTGGTGGAGCTGACATGCCCAGACACATTGTCAGTGGGAATTAAACTTGATTCCAGCCATTAACCATCAGCCATTGACACTGAATTTGCCTTTAACTTGTGTTTCTTTCAGTAAAAGCATGGATAGCAAGATGGAAAACTTGTAGTTAAGTATAGAATAGAAAAGCTACTGTAACAGGGGAACCTTGCATCTCTGGCCTGCAACGTTGCAGCCATGTCAATAACTGGAGACAAATGGCTGGAATAAAGGCAATCCCCATGGCAGACAAGTCCGAAGTATCCCTAAATAATAAATCCTGCATGAGTTAATAACCCCTGATCTCCCAGTTTCTCAATTCCCTGCTCCTACTGGGGACTTCCGTATCAAACGAATGAGCAATTTTTGCCAGTGAACCCGAGAAGGCCCAAATAAAACCCTAGCTCCAAAGCAAGCAAGCCACAGTGGGAATGCCTGCAAAATCAGAATCTAAATCTCTATGCTTCCTGAAATGGGCAAAAGCCAAATGTGCCTAAACTTGGGCAAAAGTTGAAGTCCAGATTGGAATCCAAATGTTGCAATTAAGTCCCAACGTCTCAAAAGAAATCCTATGGCAGAACAGCCAAGAATTTGGTAGAGGAAGGCCTGAAGGCTGGATCCAGAAACAAGATCTGGATCCAAGTTTTTGAATTTGAACTGAAACAACCAAGTTCTATATGTTCAAAATCATGTCTATTACTGAAGTAAACTGGAGCTATGCAGAACCTGTGTGGCAGAGCAATGTAAACACCAGGGTCCTCCGCATGACACGTAACAACACAGGCGTGTTGCTCGGGTTAAGAAGGGAGACAAGCCTGCCTCTCAGCAGTTTTGACCATGTTCACCTCTGAACTTTGGGATTCCCCCGAACCCAATATTCACAGTGAAACTCTGGGGTCAGGATCAGAAACAGAACAAGGATTCCCTTGAAGCCCTGTAAAGCCAAGCTGCAGAGTCCCGTGGAACTCCAGCACTCAGAATAACTCCATCAACCCTGCTCCCATTAAAAACAATGGCAAAGTATTTTCCATTGCCTCAGTGTGAGCAAGGTCAGGCCCTTCAACAGAGGCTTTATGTAGTAGCAGGAAGAAAAGAAATCTATGTTTCTCCTTACCTTTACATATTTTGTGTTTAAATCTTGAAACTCTCCCAATTTCCTATTCTCAAGTAGACGGATTTCATAAGACTGACCTAGAGTTTAAGGAAACATTTCCAAGGTGTTTAATATGTTGTAGCAATGAGAGAGTCATGCTGGCATTTACGTGGCTAATAAAGCATACGTCTGATCAGGGAAAGTTCATTTTTGGTAACATAATGCATTTGCCCCAGTAATTGAGTAGGCAATAAAGCACAGCAGAAATCTGAGGGGAAGGTTTGTCTTTTGGCTGCTAAAAGCACTCAGTTAGGCAATCGCAGGCTGTCTCCAAGGGCTGCTCGGCCTTCTGGTCACCCTCCACAACGTCACTGAGGTGTTCAAGGCCATCCCCCCACCCCGTGCCACACAGCTTTAACAGCACTGCCTTCATCCGCCCCTTCTACTGCAGCAAAGGTTGGGTGAAGAGCTGCTGCACAACAGGTCCAGGCACTGTTCTGCAAAGGATAGCAACTTGGGCCAAATCTCGCCTTCTTCAGAGCGCAGTCAGGTCTGTGAGGTGTTCCAGTGCACCAGCAATACCAGGCCTTAGGTGTGGCTGCCCACTGCACAAATACTCCTTCAGATGTGTGGAGCAGCAATGGATCTTACAGCATGTACAAGGACCAATCCTGACCACTGGAAGAGATTCAGACTCAGGCACCCCACCACCACCACCCCTCAGCATAACGCTTTTAGTCTGTTCAGTAGAATTCGGCTAACTGGTTTGTGAAGCATCATCAAGTATCAAGGCTGACGGCAGACAAAGGAGATTGCTGTCCCAAAACCTTATGCACAAATGGCTAAGACAGCCCAAAAACTCATTGAGTAGCACCGACTATACAATAAACCCACAGCTGGTACAGAGGCAGGACAGGAACATTAGGATTAACAAAGCATATATATACTTAATAGTTAGGTTAGCTTTTCTTGTTCATCTTGCTATCCCCCCATTTACTGAAAAAAAACACACAGGTACAACAAGGCAGGCACCGAGAGGGCGATCAGTTTGGATCTTCTCAGTCAACCAGCATCTCCTCCAAACTGGCCCTGCAGAAAACTGCAAAGCAGGTATATCTCCCATTGAGTAGTTGTTATCAGCAGACAAAAATGCTACAGTTCTGAACCTGGATCTAGAAATAAAAGACTTTTGGCAGGTGATGTATCAACAGGGCACAGCATTTCAGTCAGGTTCCGTTCTTCTGGGTGCTCCTGTGAGTGACCATATCACTAGAGTACAGAGATACATGTGCATACTCAGCCGGCTGGGGCGAGGGGTTGGAGGACAAGAGGGGCTATGTTGGAGCCTCAAATGTTTGCACAACACTCCTACTGATGTCAACAGGAGTTCTGCAAACAGGAAATGACCCTTGAATCCAGCACGCGGCTTAGGGGATGTGAAGGAAAGAATAAACCATATGAAGTGCCAAATTAAGCACTGAAAATGAACTCAGATCTTAACCCATCTCTTCGCACATAAGTAAACCAAAGTAGAAAGTGACCTCCCTTTCAAGACTGCTGAACAATAGAAGCTGATGCTGTAAACCATAGCACTGAAATTGAGGTCTTCCACACTAACTCAAGAAACTCTCTGATATTCCCTCTCATAGTGGTTATTATTCACTTGGCAATTTTAAGAGAGAAGTACATTATCTCCCCACAAAATCAATACTATTGTATTAGCGTAAAAAGATCAGGCTCAGGTTCACAAAATCAGTGATACAGTTCATTGCCTAAATGGATTTACACAGCCAAGAATCTCTTGCACTTGCAATTTGCTCCCAAGCAAACATCAGGCTAATTAAACATTACAGAAAATTAGTTTAGGATTCAAGACCATGAGCTTCCAAGAGACAGTAGAATACATCTATGACTGTACTCAGATGGTGTAAAAGGACAGAGAAATGCCATGAACTGCGCTGCAGAGGCAGGCAATGCTAGAGCCACAAGCACTTCCAGTCATTCAGTAAGCATCTCGGAACTTAGCAGTTTTTTGGGACAAGTGGATGCTCTGCTATACTCCTACTCTTTGGGCAACCTGATTTGCTTACTTGAAGTTCCTAGGAGACAGAAGAAAATAATCAGCATGAAAACATCGACCACATTCCCTTCAAACTAGCATCGAGCACTCAGAAACTCCTCAGCGTGCATCTTCCAAGCACTCACATGGGACGGGAGCAATTCTGCAACCCAGCGAACAACAGGCACCACACATCTCATTCTGACAGGAGTAGTTCTGCTTGGAATAAGTTAGAAACAGATTCTGCCCACTGGTAAGAAAGAAACTGTTGTGGAGACAGAGTTAATATTGAATGGAAAGCCAAATAGGAAGTAAAATGCTTTGATGAAAGATATATGGGTCATCTGATGTAAGCCCTGGAACTCAGTTTATGCCATGAAAAGCCTCATTCAGAATGGTATTTCATGCTAACTGCTTTCCCTTTAGCATCCCAATGTTCAACTCCAGTTACAACACAGGACCGTTATCAAAACAACACAGCTCCCAGCTGAACTTTAAACAGTTTATTTCACTCTGTGGAACTCTGAGTGAGAATTTGGTCCTAATTCCTCATACTTCCTTTGTATAAAAATGTTCCAGTATTGATTTTGAAAAGCTCATTCTCCCTATAAATTATTCCAGCAAATTCATTGCTTCATGGCTAATGTTACATGTAATTCATAACTCTAAGCTGTTTGGGATTTTTTCATTAAAAGCACTTTCCAAACCTTCCAAACCCTATGTTTCGCCCCCATTGTACTTTACCATTTCAAGAGTTTTGCTGGTAGCAATGCCAATCCTAAAACTGTAACAACTCCAAGGAAGGGGAAAAAGAAAAAAAAAAGAAAAAAAATAAAGAATCAGTGCTTGGATTCTGGAGAACAAGATTGCTTTGCAAAATCAATGGAACCACAGTGACCTAACCTGAAGAAAGCTGAACAGAATTTGCCCAAGGCTCTGGTACACAGATCATCTATGAATCCTGCACTACTGACTCTGCAGCCCTAAGAGACACAGGCTGACAGTTTTCTGCACAGACTAAATCATTGTTACTTCAGTATCTAAATCTGTAAAGAAAAATGGATGCTAGCGTGACTAAAACCCCATCTTTCTGTCTTCAGTTCCAGACTGCAACTGGCTAAACTCAAAACATGGTGAGTTCCCCTATGCTGAATTTTTCCATCTGCCTCATTCATTAATACAGGTTAGACTAGATATTTCCAAGTCAAAGCTTGGTGGTAAAGCTGAAGTCAGGTGCTGATGCTGAGACTTTGCAATGATTCAGCTGAACAGTCTGACCTTGAGCAGGGCAGCAGCCGGTCCTCAGCTGACGAGGGTTTGGTATCCACTGTGCTCATGTGGTAGGAAGAACCCTAAGAAAATGTCTGTGGTGATGGAGAGCAGTGGTGGCAGTTTCACAGCAGTCCCCCTTTACCAGCATGATATTCAATACTGAACATTCATCTTAAACCCAGTGCTAAAGGTCAGCAACCTGCCGAAACCCCTTCCCCTCTGTGCTCTCAACACTGGCCAAAGCTGCACCACCAAGGGTTCACAATGGCCCCAGAGCTGGTGACCTACCTGGTCTCAGGCACCTAAAGCCTGGTCTCGGTGTCTTTATCACTACCTGAAATGAAGAAGGTGTTTTGAAAGCAAATCCCCAGCACAAGTGATGCCACAGCAGCCTCCTGCCTGCCTTCCTGCGCGACCTGGTGCGCCTCGCACAGAGCTTGCCACAACCCTTCTTCCCTACCTCAGGCAGGGAACAGAATGGTAATAAATATTTGGATAACCACATTACATTCCTGAGATGCAATTTGTCTCCTGGCTTCACTGAAAGCTTTGGGGGCACCAATAAAAACCTGGGCGGGTGATGATACAGTGTAATTTGTATTTTGCGCAGACAGTCCCTGAGCAACAGCAAATTTATGCAATCACCTCCTATGCTAGATTTGAGCAACTCTGCTTCACAAATACGAGTAATATGCAGCAAAGTAGTAACCACCCAGGTCCACAGAGTTCCTGCCTGGTGATTCATAAAGCAATTGTATCTATTCTAAAGAGACTATTTATTCTATACACTGCTTATTTTCTTCACTTCTATTGTCTGGCAATTAATGTACATTAAAAGCAGGTATGACCAATTAGTCTAGGGGGAACTGAAAGTCAACAATTTGCTGCAGCTGACAACTAATTTGGTTGAAAAAAGGAACGTTTTCACATTCTCAAAAGGTACAAGACATAACAGTTTCAGACATCAGCAACTCTGGTCAGCTTCTGACCTTAAAAGATTATCCTAATTTCAAGCTCAAAAGTTACATTTTGTTCAATGATTATTTGCTACACAACCACAATATCCTGCTTTCTTTTTGTGTGTTTTGGTGTTACGTTTCAAGAGTCACTTACACTATGCATTTTGCGGTTTTCTGCACAATACATCAGTACGATACACTAATTTTCTATTAGGCAGCTGATGTTCCAGACCAGTATGACTCAAGCCTTACTTAACCTAGCCAAGTAGTCTGCTTGTCTTTCCAGCAATTAATTAAAACCTAACCTTATACTAAGCAGTATCTGCGACAAAAGTCAGTGGACAGGAAAAAAAAAAAAAAAAAAAGAAAAGAAAAGAAATTGTGAGTCCTCTTTCTCAGAACGGATCCACACAGCACTAGACAGAACCAGCCTGGAAACTGTTTGATTATTAAGCCAAGCTGACCAATAAAAATTCCATTTAGCAACTTTATATGGACATCCTAAACAGTGCACAGATAAAGGCAAAGGAATGCTGACAGCTGAATGCAGCACACAGAAGGAGGGGGGAGGAAAAGGAAAAAAAAAAAAAAAAAAAAAGCAAAAAAAAAGCTTTTCTCCTCCCAGACCAAAGCACATCCAGCAGGCAGGAGGATCACCTTTGAAACAACCAAATGCAAGTATTCAGGGCATCGGGAACACACAAAGATTCTTCTGACAAGAAAGATTAATGAATCCACAGAGTAAACAAGACAAGAGTGACTGAGCTGGCATCTGAGCTTGCATGCTTGATTGCCCACACCTTCTTAGCCTGACAAAAGCAGAAATAAAACTTAGCCTAAGACTTGCCAAAGTGTCCCGTGTGTGGACACTCAGCACGAGGAACAACGGCAGAATCCAGAATCCTCCCTTCCCAGGCCACAAATGGCGTTGGATATTCTGCAGTTGCTACAGCCTCCTTTGACAAGATGCTCTAGGAGATGTTTATCCAGAGGATATTGTGAATTCAGCAGCTACACAATAGGCCACCCTGAAAGCTCCCGCTATGCTAGGAGCATGGAAATCCTGCAGAGGAGGACCAACTGTGGGCCAGGCAAAGCAAAAGGAACATAAGAGTCATCCTGACACACCAGATCCATCTTGTCCCGCATCTCGTCTTCAGCAGCAGGCAGTTATAAGGGTCCAGGGCTGGAGCAGGGTGAAGACAGCGAGCCCTTTCCTGGCCACAACTCCCCAGTTTCTGGTATCCAGTGTCCAGTTTGCATCCGTATCAAGCTGCCCAGTCAGACCAATGCTCCCAAACTCCTCTTTTGCATGATCTCCATCTGAACTGGGGCTATAAAAAAATCGCAATTCATACATGACCTGCTTTAGTATTTGCAGTCTGACCCATCCCTTCACCTACCTCCTGGCCTGTTCCTCTTTGCAGCAAAGCTATGGGGTCTCCACTGTGTTTCGGTACCCATGCGAGTCCAACACCAAAGAGACTTGCCCTACTTGCCATTGCCACTAGAGCAACGTAACAGCCCAGTCCAACAACACTTCTGGTTCTACTACCACACCACAGAGCTGCATTGCCATCATGCCTTTTCCTGGGGTTCTCCTTTTACATACAATCTACCCCCAGCTCCAGCTCGGGTGTGGGGGGGTTCTTCGTCCCCTTCTTTTCTCTTTCTGTGCCTCTTTCTTGTGGGAAAGCCCAACACATGCCTCAGAGCCGAGTTTGCTGGAGGAAAACTTCAGTGCTCATTTACTATATGAACATTTGGCTGAGCCCTCATCTTCCCAGACTTTTGAAGACGGTCCATTTTACAGTGGTGACACTTCATAGCTAACAGGCATTAGAAGAAACACTCTTCATTTAGAGTGGTTTCCAAAGAGCGGGATGTATATTTAATTCCTCCAAGACTAGTCTAACTTGAATCAAGGACGCAAAACCAGACAATGAACACAGAAACACTCCGAGTTTCTAAATTCATTGTGTGTGCTTGGTCTTCTCTTGCACAGACCTCACCTACTTTGTTGGAGCTTGGCAACTCATTCCACCTAATCAAAGCCACGGTACATGTTGAGATTTTTAATACTTATTAATTGGTGAAGGAATGACAGACTTCTGAGAGAAAATGGAAAAAAAAATCTGTCCTGTGAACATAATTTCTTCCTGTATTTCAACTTCTCTAGCATGTACTTGAAACACCCGGGACTATCTGGGTCACATCTGTCCAGCTCAGAAATCCCCAGCCCCCTCTGTGTAAGTAAAAAAGGCAGGCTTTTTCTGGTTTCAACCTGTTCTGAGTCAATTTGGACAACAGGTTTTATAGCTCTGCAAGACTAGCTTTGTGTGTAATATTTACCTGAGTCCCAGATAACTAAGAAGAATGGTCTCAGGTGAGGGTGCAGAAGAGGGATGCAGAAGAGCTGAGTACAACTCCTGACCCCCTCCAGCCCTCAGGTAAGTCACTTCCTCCACCACATTTCTGCAGTAACGTAGAGAAAGGTGCAGCAGAAAGGAAGTCCCACAGCACCTGGCTTCTCATTGTGCCTTCTGCACAGTGGGGGAGAAGATGTGATTGACAAATGCCCCATCAAAGCAGGCTGTACCTTTGGCACGTGTCATAAACAGGACACCAAGCCAGGACAAGAGAAAGCTTGCTGCTCAAATACGTGCTGTACAGTTTCAGAAACATAAATGCTTGGTATGAAGCAAAGAGGAAAAAGGGTATTTTTTTCCAGCCTCTTTAGAAACAAGGTGTCATACATACATTACTCCTATACAAACAGCTAACCACATCAAAGCTGAAGTGCTTTCTAAGTTTCTGATTGCTACATAAAATATGATCTTTTAGGACACCACAAGTTGAGAAAAGGTAGCTGGAAAGCTTACATATCCCCTCAGGCTGCCAAGAACATTGATACAGACATCAAATGTAGAAACTCAAGCAAGCTTCACTCTCAAAACTACAGGAATCTCGAAGTAGATATGGATAATGGAGGAAAGTAAAAAAAATAAAATAAAAAAGCAACATGGAATAGTAGGAAAAAATCTTGGCTGTATTATCTGAGTTTTCACAACACTTGTAGCAACTTCTGAGCACTTCCTTCACGGATATTGAAGATTTATGGAAGCAGGAGAACAAAATGCAGTCTAGGGGCTTCCAGTAGGAGTTGTGCACAGCCTACAATCCAGCAAGTTCACAATCCCACTTGAATTTCATCCAGATGTTAACAACAGAAGTATTCCAGAAAGAATAGAAAACAGGCTCTTGATTAAAAGACAACTGAGATTCTAGCTTCCTAGGGACAACAGAAGTCAGATGCTCTACTTATGCAGAGGTGCCCTGTCATCTGAAGCAAGATTCATAGTGAGCTTAGGGATGGTGTGGTTTGGAGACAGGGTTGTTTATCCTGGGCTGCCAAGCGAAAACGGAGCTGCCAAGCATATGTGGAAATAGCTGCTAGCACGATTCATGGCTTCAGCTGAGACATCAGAACCTATTCAGAGCTGTCTTCAAAGTAAGGTAGCAGACAAATTGTTTCTTCAAAACCAAAGAGGTGCACCACGAGAACCAAAAATGCCAAATAGCCAGCCTCAGATGGGGAAAAGACAAGCTTTGTTAGCCATTTCTTGAAGCTATCTGAACCCAGAAACAGAGTGGTAAGAGGTGGAGCAAGGAGCAGTACAGCATCCCACAAGGATCAGGGATCAAGGATGGGCAGCCACCAGGGAGCACCTCACATGCACAGCCTCAATGACACAAAGTCACATATGTGCCTGTGATCTCAAGCAAAGGTAAAGTGTGTGTTCACACAGGACAGGTCACCAACAGCAGATGTCCTTGAGATACCCATCTCTGGTCAGTGGCAGCACCAACTGATAGGAAGAGAGGCAATTCTTCGGATGGGACACAGCAAAAATATCCTCACAAACAGAGCTATAATTAAACCAGAAGCACACCCAGTCAGAGCTGGTCACTCAGCCTCCTCTACACTTCATTTAGGCAAATAAAGAATTGTTCCAGGAAAACTACAAACATTCAGACAGTTGTGACCCCATAAAAACTCAATTACGTACGAGTTAACGTCAATACAAAACAGCTTTTTTCATTTACTGTAAATCTCAGTATTTAAAACTGAGTTCTTTGGCTGCAGAAGATTAGACAACTGTATTTGAACTTTAGACTTTTTAAGGGAGACAAAGGTTCTCTTCTGCCTCCTTCTGCTGTAAGCAACTTCATCTCCTACCCAAGCAACCAGCAATCATCTTCCAGATGTCCTCTTCAGCTGCTTGCTGCCCTGTGCTTTCTGCACCTTTCTTGGAAGGGAAATCGGAGAATGTCTGCAGTGAGCTGAGGCAAGACAACAGCCAGCAGATTTTAATACAGCACAGTTTACCAGTTAATGCACACGCATATTGAACCTGGACACATGCCCAGAGACTGATATTTGGGGCTTTCATTCATGTGTGACAGAATGCAGCTAAGTCCATCTTTAGCTTCATGAGGCATCTGTTGCTCATGCACCACTACAGCAACGCTCCCAATATCATCACAGGTCTTCTCGGATGTTAGTGGTTTTCTCTCATGGTTTGGGTTTTTGGCTTGTTTGTTTTCTGAACTGTCTAGGACTGGCAATAAAGATAACTCTTGGAAGACACTGCAAAGCAGAGATGGCCAGCCTTCCTAACCCTAACCAGCTGCATGCTGAAACGCTCCCATGGCTGAGACCCACAAGTCACATACCACAGGTCTGGAGAGCCAAACAGAGCCCAGGAAAGCTTTACAGGCAGGTGATGGCTGGTTACTCTGAAGGACCACTGGAGGCCAGGGTTGGGTTTGGCACACAGCTGGGTCTTAGTGACCATGGCCATCAGCCCCAACCACCCTCTATTTGGAGCAATTTAGATCTCTGGCTCTGAGCCAACCCAGCACTGGGCATGAAACAACATCATGACTTGAGCAGCTCACAGTCCACATGTGGTTCTGGTGCTACAAGCCAGTTCCCTTGGGCAACAATTTTTGCTTTGTGCTTTTTTTTTTTTAAATGAACAATTTTATTTCCTCACATTTATTAGCATTCAGATCTGCTGTGCAGTGCTCGTTTCCCCTGCATTCCTCCTGGTGCAGTTTCTGGAACCACCTTCATTGCTCCCATTTCTGTCCATGTTTGAAACTGGTTTCAACCAGCCCTGGTCAAACCACACCCCATATGACTGCAGACCATGGAATATGCAACTGCATCAAGACCTCTTGCTAAAGCAGTGGTTTGTAATATGGTCGCTGGTTGATTGTTTGTCTGAAAATCCTTATCCACAAGAGACACTGAAATAGTGCTGAAAGGCGGGCTAGTTCCAAAAACGTTAGGCGATGTTTGTGCTGCAGACTTCTGGACAGTGTAGCTCTGCTGACAGATGTGCTCCCTGACCAAGGGAGCAATGCCAGCAGCAGCAGCTCCTCGTAGGAGGACACAGCACCTTCACCAGCTTTCTGGATCGAAAGGGTAGTGGCTTACACCACCATACCAGCACACCTATACTTCCTTTTTCAGATGAATAATCCTCTTGTGGTCCACTAAAGATCTCTTACCTTATAAACTGCCTTCAGGATTAGCAAACTAAGATCATGTTCAATTCAGACTTAAAGGGCTCTGGCTCCAATTTCCCAAGGAATGTGGAACGCAGGGGGGAAGAGATCAGGAAAGACAAGTGTAATGAGTCAGTCTTTGGAAACCAAGCTAAGGATTTGACTCTAGATACTTGATTTACTGTCTAGTTCTAGAGCAGCAGCCAGTGAGCATTCATGGTTTCAAACTGGCGCAGACAAGCTTGGGAGCCTGCCACTGCTGAACGTCCCCAAGTCAACTTAACACAGCGCTCCTTAATGCCCCCTCACAAATGCCCCCCACTGCCCTTGCTGAGAACAGCTTCTCCAGCTCAGGAGTCCTCTTGGATTTCTCCTTTATCCCTGTGGGAACCCGGTACCACTGACCATCTGTCTGGGTCCACCCAGCAAAAAGCAAGGTTCACGGGATGCCATGCTGGTCCACAAGCCTGGAGCCCTCTCCTGTTTGCACATGAATGCAGCCACCGGGCATCCCTTCCTCCTCACCCCGTGAAACCTTTTCAGACCTTATTTAAGGTCTCCTCTCTCTACTATGCAACTTTACCTTCAATTTGCTGCCATTTTTTTCCAGCTTTTCCCCCTCCAGTGCTCCATCAGAACTGAGCTGTCTTCTATCCCTTTCTGTACACAAGCTATCTCCTGCATTGGTCCACTCACAAACCAGCACTGAACTAGTAACTAGTTGTTAGTAACTAGTGCAGAGTGAGCATGGGCACACAGCCACTTCAGTGACAGAAGGTCAGCTACTGAGGGGTGAGAGCTTCAGTCAGGAAGGAACATTTGGACAGCAGGTGGCAAAAATCACCCAGCCAAAGTGCTAGGAAGCCGAAAACCCCAACACAGTCTTCATAGTTTGGCTGTGTAACTGCACTGGATGTGAATGGCTTTGTTGGAGCTGGGACAGCCACTGTTCCTTTGTATCTGTGCAACCAGAAGCCAGCTGTAACTGCTAGAGGAACAGGCATTAATAAAGTTACATATTTCCTCAGGTAACCTGATTCAAAACTCATGCATACAGGGAAGAGAGGAACTTTTGTGTAACTGGCCAGACGCAACAGGACAGAGTGAGGGTAAGATGCAATCGGTGTCCCTATGCTTACAGGGAGTGTAAGGCGATGAGATGTAGGGTAGCAGTCCTAACTGCTTCATGAGACGGCATGGTCACAGCATACCGGGGTCAGCTCTTCTGCCATGCCATGACCAGCAGCTGTGTCAGCCTGAGCTGCCTTGAGCTTCCCTTCGTGCACCTCCTCAGGCTCATACAACACAAAACTCACAGAAACTTCAGCACCATAATAAATTAACTTACACATAGCAAGATCATTGAGATCAGTGTGGCAGCACCTGTATGGCACTCCCTGGCTTGTGCTGAATACATTTCAAGCCATAAGGAGTTGTAATAGTTTCCTCTGGCTTCAGAGGAGTAAGGGGAAAGAAAAAATACCTATGCAAAAGGTACCTACTGGGTAACTATACAGCTCATGAAGCAGAAGTAGTTCCTACAGAAGAGTTTGTTCTGCCTCAAGCACTTTAATTTTTTAATTTTACGCAGACATCCTATTTTTTATTCCAGAGGTCAATAGACAAAAAACATGCTTTTGACAAAGATGTTAAGAAAAAACACTAAATACCCTTTTATGTAGATGTTCCTGAACACAAAAACATCTTGCAAGACAAATCCTCATTGCTTTTTAACCCCAGGCCACATCTTCACTAATACTGCACCAACAGAAGTCAGACTCCCCAGTTCTGACCACAGCTGATTGAGATGTGTGCCCAGCATCTTCTTCTCCCCATATGTAACCATCCTCAGTGATGACAAACTTCTCACAGTAGGCCATATCCTCCTAGAAGCAGACTCCATTCCCTTCTTCCTAACTAGCACAGGCAAGGGATTTTGGTCTAAAGGACATAGCATCAAGGTAGACTACAAGTCAGATGACTTTAGGACCAAGGCTTGCCCTTGCTACCAGACAGGGTCAGTGCTGGGAACAGAAGAGCAGCTGCTGGTGTGGAATATGAGGCAACCTGCTGAAGTAGAGTAGAAAGGCTTTTAAGGTAGGCACCCCACAAGATCTCCAGAAAACAAAACACCACATACAGAGAGCCACCACATCCATCTACACACAAAGAGCCTTGGCTTTCAGCTGAATTTCAAGAGGATCTCAAAGAAACCCAGAGGATCACAGTATAAGACGAAGATGAGTTGCCTGGGAGCTTAAAGAAATGAGGCGAGGATGCTGATGAGAAGGTGGCAGGCAGTTGTGGTGCTCCTGCCAAGAAGAACAAAAAGCAATGAGACATTCAACTCAGAATAAAGGAGTAGAGGCACCACCTTTTACAACTAATTACCCCTAAGACTCCCTAGGAAAGCCAACAGCACCAGAGTTCCCATACTGCTTACCCCAGCCCCTTCCCAGCTCTATCCCACCACATGGCTTCTGCCAGCCTCATGCCTGCTTCGTTCTTCCAGGCCTGTTCAGCCCCGAGGACACGTTCTGCAGGGGCACATCCCCGCTTTCCCCCTTGAGGTATAAAAGACAAGTGCAGAAGATACCTGAACTGGCCTACCAAGGAAATAAGTCAGTATTGTGTCAAGATGGAATAGGAAATAACTTTTTGCTATAATAAGCCTAGCACAACACAATCTTACCTACAAAGGCGGCAATAGTCTTGATTTCCGTAGTAAAACCTGGAATGATCTAGTCACACGGTTCCATTGAAACTCATGGTATTGTGTAGAGAGTTGTGTATTTTTTGCCCTTCCAAGGTTTAAAAAAAATAAAAAGGTGCTGCCTGAAGTATGCTAGAGTATTTGGCAGACAACTGCTTCTCACAACAGATCTTTTACTCTGAAACTGGAAATAATTTTGTGTTCACGGAAAGATTCACGCTCATCTCACTCTTGATATGCCCCATGCCACCTCCTGGGGTTTGCTTTATTTGGATGGGAATCTGAACTGGGAACACATAGGCACGAACCCCAAGCATCTTCTGATGTACAAGACATCTGGCTCCTTGGGTAGAGCCTGCAGCACGTGGAAGATCTTTCTAGTGGGGCTCTATCGATCTACCAGTGAGCAACACAGATCCAGCAGCCAGCCACATCTGTGCTAAGAGCCCCATGGAGGTCAGGGCTCTGTTTTGTATGAGCATTGAGAGAAATCCATCCTGAGACACTCAAGTGAGCTTCGTGCTCGGTGTTGAGCTTGAATAGCTGGGACAAGATTCAGAAGCAGGAGAGGACACCGATAACATGGGGCAGATAGCCTTCAGCTCATTGCTAGTCTAATGCCCTTGTTTACAACCTGGCAGGCAGCATAGAAAGTTTTCACATAATCTGTGCCTGGAGAGGTCTGAACCCTCTGGGACCCACATGCAGGAGGTACTGCAAAATAACAGCCAAACTCCAACCACAGATGTGTACGCACAAATTCTGCCAAAGGGGAAAAAAAAAGCATAGAAAAAATGCAGCGTTTGTTTATCCAGGAGTAAAAATTAGTCTATAAAGTCATTTATGGATGACCTAACTATGGTGAACCCCAGCAATTTGTCAAGCTAGGAACTCAGCAGAGCAGAGCCACACCACCCAGCCAGTAGGAACAACATCACGCTCTGCCCAGACCACTGAGGAGCCCACAAGTACTCCCTAGCTCATCCTCTGTAGCAATACCCTCCAGGAGCACTTGGGGACTTGCAGTGTTAAGGACCCTCCCCAGTCCAGAGCTCACCCATCTGCTAAATTCATCTGGCCTGTCAAGATGAAGGTAGGAGGCTGTATTCCAAATTGTTGAAGATCAAGCCAGTACCTGGCCACATGGTGCATGCTATAAAGCTGCTTTAAGTCAACAATTAAAAATCAGTGGTACTTCATCATCTTACATCAGTTGACAATCTGGTATACAAATGTGAAAAATTAAAGATTCCTCCTTTCCTCCATCCCCCTCCCCATATCTTTCCTTCTTTTCCCCTTCCCACTGCCCGCCCAGTGAGGTACAAGTATTGGATTCATTCTCTTTCATGAATCATTCCCAGGAAATTTGCCCTCCTTCATGTAGTACAAACCCTACCTTGGTTGAGGTAGGTCAGGGTTTCTTCATGCAGTTTCACAGCAGGTGATGTGGCTGTGCAAAGGACGTACTGAAACGGAGGCAATTTGGCTTCATTCTCAGGAGACAGCTGAGGTTCTTCCTGCTTGAAGATCGGCAGTGCAAGGACATCTCTGAAACATACAATTCACACACATTTAGTTACAAAGCCTTTATGGAATATTCTACTCTCAATCTGGATTTGATTCTCGTGCTCGGCAATAATGGAGATCTCTGGAGAAACGCTGAGTTATGATGGCTAAAAAAGAAAGAATTTGGCCTGCATAATGTAACAAGGCAGCTTCTGCCTCTAGGATGTCAACACTGGACACAAAAGAACACAGCATTAGCAAAACAGAGTATTTCTGAAAAATTAAAATGTTTTAAAAACATAAGTTAGATTTACTTTTTAGTTAAGCAGTTTCCCCTGTCAGAAGTATCAGAATGAGTCCAGAAGAGGGCCACGATGATGATCTAGGGGCTGGAGCACCTCTCCTACAAAGGCAGAGGGAGTTGGGGTTGTTCAGCCTGGAGAAGAGAAGGCTCCAGGGAGAGCTTACAGCAGCCTGCCAGTACCTAAAGGGGGCCTAGAGGAAAGGTGGGGAGGGACTCTTTGTCAGGGAGTAGGGATAGGACAAGGGGTGATGGCTTTAAACTAAGAGAGGAGACATTTAGATTAGATATAAGGAAGAAAATCTTTTACTAGGAGGGTGGTGAGGCACTGGAACAGGTTGCCCAGAGACGCTGTGGATGCCCCATCCCTGGAGGTGCACAAGGCCAGGCTGGATGGGGCTTTGGGCAGCCTGGGCTGGTGGGAGGTGTCCCTGCCCATGGCAGGGGGTTGGAATTAGATGATCTTTAAGGTCCCTTCCAACCCAAACCATTCTGTGATCTGTGAACCCACCTCTCTGATAAACTAAAGTCTATCAGAAGAAAAAAAAGCAAGAAAGGACGCTATTTTGACAGCTAAGTGTCAGCTTAGTAAAAGTTCTGCAAGTATCAGCAAATGGTCAGAAGCCCACATAGGCCTGTTGTAAAAAAGGAGCTGTGCAGGTACCTGTCACGGACTGCTGGATTACTCGTCTCCTAACATCTCTTCACACCTTCATAAACCTGTCCCTGAGAAATAGCACAGCCCTTCAGACAGACTACCCTCACGAAAGCCAACAGGTGCTCAGCAGCAGCTTCACAGGGAGCCGTGCAGTCCCAGCTCCCCCTCCCTTACAAGCTGTTCGTGCTGCCTTACAGCCACACCGATCCCAGCCCGCGCTAATCCCCAAGCAGAGCGGATGTCAGCGAGGCTGGCAGCACAGCAGAATGATTAGCACAGAAAGATGCCAGGAACAAGCACCCTCATCTCAGCACGTCTAATGCTGGAGAGCCCCATTAGCCTTTCCTGCATCTCTAGCATTTCAGATCACTGTATCTACCTACTTAAGACATTAATACCCTTCCAAATTAGGAGGATTATATTGAACACAGACAGTTCAGAATACGCAATCAGGTTTCTTTTCCTCTGCTTCCTCCATATGTGTGAAGACTCCGAATCCCCATCGCATAGGCTTCAGTTCTGCTCCTTTCAGTAATCCCCATACACCAAAAGCTTCCAGAAAAGCTGCTCGGGAGAATGCCAGTGCATACAGGCATGCTGCCTATGGAAAGAGCGTCAAGAATTTTTCCTTGCCTGTTCAGTTAATGATCCACCTCGCATTCACTCATAACACCCGCGACCTTGAAGGCTACCCAGGTCAGCAGTGAAATGGTGCTGCAGTTTATAGCAAGCTGCTGAAGTGCCTGCTTCAGGTGCTCCTGTTTATGGAGAAATAAAGCCAGAGAGCAAACCGTGCCACTTCACGAGAAAAGAAACACCCATCTATTTCCATTCCCTCTTCCAACTGCACCCCCTCCGTATTATCACCAGCTTGAAAGCACCCAGCCCCGTTCGCTTACTGGCATTACTGACATAACCACTGCTCTTACCCAACTGCAACCATAGAGAGGTTGCGTTTTTTTTCTCCCCTTAATGATGATTTACTACAGTAATGAAGTGACAGAAATGCCTCCAGTAGATTTCTGAAATAGATACCATTGCTCCACACACACGCAGGATCTGACACTGCTCCAGCCATCTCGCTCACCCCGGATGCCAACATTTGCTCCCAACGCACTCCTCTGCGCAGCACTAGAGGAATGCACGCTGCCTCACGGATGAGAGCAGACCAAAAGCTCTCAAGCCTGAGCACTTCAGCAGCTCTGCAGAAATAAAGAGCATGCAAAATCTGGCCCAGGGTTAACAGCGAGGTATACCAATTCCTCCCCTTCTGCTGAAACGGTTGAGAAACTTAGGCAAGGGGAAGTCGAAATCCAAAACACTATATTTCATGTCAAGCTCTTAACACCCCCACAGTCACCAGAACAGCTGTCTGATAGTTGATGACTGTAAGCACTGACAGATACGTGATTTAGTTGCTGGACAGCTTAACCATATGAAAGCACTAATGAAGCCATGCAGATAAGTCACCTTCTTATTCCTGTAGCATTTCAGCCACTGGTATCCCGAACTTTGGATCAAACCCTCATGAAACATTTCATGTTACTAGAACTGTTTAGAACATAGAATACATGAACAATAGGTCAAGGGTTAAAAGGATTTCTAATGTGTAAGCAAATAAGACACCAATATTTGTTCAACTCCCTTCACAAGAGCTACAAATCAAGTTTTGGAAAAAGCAATTTAAAAAAAAAAACAACATCCTTTTCCCCCCTGAAAAATCCCTTAAAAATAGGGCAGGGGGAAGGAGAACCTTAAAACTCTCCCAAGTTTCATCTTCATGCTAAAGCTTTAGTGTTCTCGTCTTCACTAAAGGTTGCTCCACTTACCTGGGGAAAGGGAGAAAGTTTGCAAGATAGATGGCTCAGCCAGCTGGCAGAGCAGAGATCAAAATACATACATTTCTATGAAAGTGAGGGAAGACTTGCAAGAATTTATCTGTAGCGTTGTCTTGCTATAATTACAAATACCCACTGCAACCGCATCACACTGAGGTATGCCAGAGTTTACACAGATGTCTCAGATATGCACAAAGCCCTTGATCCTTACAAAATTATAATCCACTCCAACTTTTCCCATAGCTACCTCAAGGACTGTACTAGTTCAGCTTCCCCTGCACAGTCTCAACCGGAGGGTACAGACAGCCCTCACAAAGTCACAGCCCAAAACAAAGCGTCCCTCTCCAGAAACATGCCTTGACATCCTCCCATCAGTTAGTCAGAATTAGAGGTCTCCACACAAAAAAAAAAAAAAGTGTTTTGTTCAACTGACCTTCCCTGAAATGCCTGAGGCTATCACTTAATGCTGCCATAAATCTGGTTGTAGGGCTTTTAGCCCCAGATCACAGTGGCAAGTGCTCACTAAAGGTGACACTTGTTGCTGGAGCACCAGCAGGTTACCTGCACACCAGCAGCCTTCCTGCCAGACCACAAACCCCGCAACTGCTAGCATCAAGCAGAAATAACCAGATGTCTTTCCTGGCCAGTTCAAAGGAAGCTGAACTGCGGGCTCAAGCCTGACCCAGACTCGATGATCTTGTAGCACTCGGATGCTACAAACCTGTAGTGTTGGATCAACCTGAGCAGCACAAGAGCTATCACAGCAGCTGCAAGCACAAGTTGCAAGGCTGAGGCTCGCCTGCTGCTGCTGCTCTCACTGTCCTCACCAGCTTTGCAAGCACAGAGCACAAGACTTCTGCCCCAAGCACACTGGTAAAATATTCACTGGGGTAGAGGAAGGAGGCAAAGCACCCCGTATGAAGAAGCGAGGAAGGCTGCTGGCAAGCAAGAACCTCACGCTACCCTATCATTTGATAATGGGAAGTGATTATTAGGTTGAAAAATTCCTTTGCAAGTACTGATAAGGAGCAGAAATTGTAACGATTGCATGTCGCGTTGAAAGAGCAGCCTTATCGGTGTGTGAGGTGCTTCGCCAGACAAGCTGGCTGTCTCTCAGGAGCAGCTATTTGGGGTGCCTTTGGAAAGCACAGCTCTTGGGCCACCGCAGAGCCTCCACTGCCGCCCGTCAGTGCAATGGGGCTCCAGCAGAGCAGCAGCAATCGACACCAGCTGAGAGCCCGGCCTTATACATCCCGAGAAAAATAATTCGTAAGCACCCAGCAGAAAGGAAACTCCCAAAGTTGCCTGCTTTGTTGTCTTCTGGAGGGAGGAAATACGAGTTTGCGCTAACACATGTTGCGGACTATTGTTCGGCGGCCCTTGTGCTTAAATTAGGCACATTTAATTAAACGCGCCTGTGTGGAGGCAGGAAAAAGCTGGTTTAGACAAGTTCAGAAAGTGAAATTAAGAGCTTTTCGCTCCTGGTCCCAACAAGAAGAGGCGGAAAGCCCGTCCTGAGCAAAGCGGGCGCCCTGCGAGCCCTTCTCCAGGCTCCCCCCCGGAGCCCAGCCAAAGCCCCCGGGGCGCAGGGAGCCGGCGGGGGGCTCGGGGCGAAGCTCCCGGCAAGTCGTCCGTGGCGATGTTACCGTGGGAGGGGGACAGGAGCAAGAGGAAGCCCGCACCTCCCAGAAAGAGTTTTTTTTTTTTTTTTTCCTGCGGGCAAAGCCGCGCTCACGCCGGGACTCACCGCAGGTAGCTGCCGGTGGAGTGCTGGTTGTAGTGCTCCGGCTGCGTGTGCCAAAACAGCATCTTGGGCGGGGAGGGGGCCCGCTGCTGGCGCTGGGGGAAGGCGGCGAAGGCTGGGGGCCAGCCGGGCTGCCCACCCCGAGACACCCCGGGCACCGCTCCCGCCAGCTCCGGCCGCGGCCCCGCCGGCTCCCGGCGCTTTTATGGCCCGGCCCCGGCCGGCGCGGGTTGGCTGCGCTGGGCGCTGGAGGGCGGCCGAGCCCTCCCCCGGCCCGCCCCGCTCCGCTCCGCCTCGCCCGGCCGCAGGTGGCTGAGGGCGGTGGCACCGCCACCGGCAGCGGGAGCGGGAGGAGAGGCGAGGGCGGCCCTGAGGAAGGCGCTGCCCGGCCGGGGAGGGCGGCAGCGGGGGCCCGGGGCAGGCCGCTGAGGGACGGGGAGAGCCCGCAGCTCTGTCGCGACATGGCGGCTGTCATCCCTGCCCTGTCACAGCGACCGCGGCGATGTCCCCGCTGCCCTGGTTGGCCTCAGTGAGGCCAAGTGTGAAGTTGAAGCCCCTGAAAGTCCCCGTGCTTTGAATTAAGGACAGATGATGGGTTTCACTCCTCGCTGCCTCATGCGCCAGCCTTCACCTCATGTTAACGTGAACTTGCCTTCAGCAGGCAAAGCGCTGGTGCAGGACCAGCCTCGTGGCCACAGCACTAATCTCAAGGCCTGAGCCCAAGCTATGTGGCACCACAGCCCCATCTTCCCATACCCATCACGTCCCTCACTCACGGTGCCCGCTCATCGCACTTTCCTGTCCCACTGATCCTTCGATAGCTGGGACAGGGGGAGCCAGAGGGTGGAGGGGGTTTGCTGTTTGGCCATGTCCTATTGCCTATCCGCCAGCAGAAATGGAAAAGAAACTCTTAATTACTCCGAGTCATTAAACATCTTCTGATCTGCTTTGTGGAAGGCTTCCTGGTCAAGTTTCAACTGAGAAAAAGGCAGCTGACGCACGTAACTTGCTGCTTGCAGCAATTTGCAAATGTAGCTGTCGGCATATATCATTGTGGACTGCCATGCTTCACAGCCGAGCTAGCAACGTTTCATTGTCAGGTGGAATTTGTATTATCCTGCCATGATTAGAGTATCTATATTGTCGCAGCACCCATAGATCACCATTAGGTCCAGCCCCAGAAAGGTAAAAGCAGTGCACCTATAGTCATGAGCAACTGATATCCACGCGCATCACAAGCAGAACGAGGTAACCTGAAGGGTAACCAAGCAGCTTCACAGAGGTGCTATGAGTCTTCAAGTATTTAAGAGATATTATTTAAATCTGCCAATCTTTGTCAGTATCAGACAGAAATAGCAGAAATAAACATGCCTTTAAGGTAGTTTCTCTTTCCTCTGCTACTATACAGCTAGACACACACCTGCTTCTTTCAAAGCAAGATGGCTCAAGTTATGTTGTAACTGTCTCATACCCTTAAAAATATTTAGCTCTGCTCACACAACAGCTGTTTGGACATCAATTGAACAAAGTGCCTAAATTTAGCTCCTGGTCAGAGAAGCAAGACAAAGTTTGTGGAGGTGTCCAAGGACTCTCTAAACAATAAATATTCTTCCACAGTTCTGAGCATTTTGCTGTGCCGACTGGAGAAATATGCAGTCCAATTGAAGAATAAATGACCGTACTGTTCCAAATGAAGGATCCCATCAAGTCTGGCATGTCAATATTTTCTTTGCTCTCTTTCTAGAAAGTAAATGTGTTGGAAGGAAAATGGCATTAAAATGGCTTTGTTTCCTCTCTGGTCTGTGCTGAATGTAGAAAACAAGGTTAGGTCTGCTAATTAATTTCACGAAGTCTCCACCAGCACCCCCATCTTCGAAATCTTCCTGTAAGGACAAATCTGTTGATAAAATTACATCTTTGTTCTTTGTCTACCTCTTCTGAAATAAATCTCAGCCCTCTTCTGGTCTAACTTCTGCTCCTTCTCCAGTGTGGAATTTTGCATCGCAGCATCAGGAACCCTCTCCTTATTTTCAAAATCCACCACATCACACGGCCCAAGTCCTTCTCTGCTACCCTCTGGGGCTCCCTGAATCACCCAGCACCAGCTCTTCCTCTTTCCTTACTACAGCCCCTAAGGAAAGAAATCTCCTTTGCTGCAGCTTTCTCACATGAACCTCCCTTCACTCTCCTGCACACTCCCAGATAAAGTCTTTCTTTCCCTCTAATGTGCTGTCTGCTCTTCATCTCTCCTTTTAGATGCATGTTCAGTTGGCCACAGTAAAATGCTTTGTTCATATGAATAAAAGTGACTGAGTGAATATTTTGTTTGATGTACTTTCTACTTGAGGTAATACTGTGAAGACACTTTGGGGTATTTTTGCATGAAAAAAATATTTTAAAAATAGGTATCTTTTTGTGTGGACATTTGTGCCTGGACACACAATTGCCATGGCTGTTAGTTCAAGCTGACATAAAGATGAACTATGTTTTTAAGTCTGTAAATCCTTTTGACTTAAAACAAACAAACAAAAAACAAACAAACAAACAAACAAAAGCTTCAAGAATTCATATGTGCACTTGCAGTTTAAGATGTTATTGCCCCCCAAATTTTGCTCTGCTACTTTGCTAGTCATTACAGTCCCCATAGCTGAGCACTGAGCAAAAAGCACCTATACCCTTCATCTGCTTTGCTGGAAAGTCGAGAGACTTAGATAAGTTTCTTGGCACTTTGAGCCAAGCCAGTAGACCTTGTGCTGAATTGACTGAGATACAGCCACATATTCTTCTTTTTCCCTCTAGGAAAAAAATAAAAAATAAATAAGTGTGTGTGTGGGGGGGGGGGGGGGGGGGGCAGAATCCTTTATCCAAGAGGCTAAAGGGAGGTGAGCATGGGAGCATTATAACACCACAGAGATGGTAAGCAAAAGCTCAGATTGGTAAAAGTAATTAGGCCCTTAACTGCCACCAAATTCAAAGGAAACAAAGCATCCAAATACCTTTGTGGATCCTACCACAATTATTTAAATTCCTTCTGAAAAATCCACCATGAGCTCCTACCTCAGGTAAGCAATTTTGTATTCAGAAAGACCAAAATAAACTGAGTTGAAGGATCAAGGTTAAACATTACACTGTCTTGAAGAGCTTCCAAAAGCTTCCATTAGCTTATTATGGCATTAGTCAAGGTTATTCAGGGATTACTCCAACTCTCTCCTTATGCATGGGCCAAACCGTCTGCTTCTGCGTGGGCCCATATGCTCACATATAATCTTGTACGTAAAGAGGAAGAGCATTCCCTCTCCACTCACTGTCCTCAGGATCTCTGTATGACCGACTCTTTGTTTGCCAAATACATCCTTAATAGCTTTGTCCCTGGCAAGGTGCCTGTACAAGCAGAGAAGCTCCCTGCCTGTAGGCAATGCGGTGCAGGTGAGGACAGCTGCAGGACTGCTATGGTGCGAGGCAAAGAGTTAATCCAGGCCAGTGTCTGCCAAGGCAAACCAAAAAGGAAAATGTGGCCCTGTTCTGCTTGCCCACCTCTGAGCCACCGTGCCCAGACCTTAGAGCTGGAAGCTGTCTGGATGAACTGCAGGGATCCGCGATGATCTGCAGAGCCTTGGGAAGGCTTTCTGGGTGGCCACCCAAGCACTGAATGTGCTTGAAGGAAAAAGTGGCGTGGTGCCTTTTGTGTTGCGTGTAGTTTAGCTCACGGGTGTCCAGCTTCTGCTCTGGGGATCTTTGAGGGAACTATGCGCTGTATCTAAGTAGGCTCTGCAAGATAACCAAGAAAAGTGTCTGGTTTATTTCCTCTACTTTTCCTGGAAAACACTGAAGGCACCAGAATCTAGAAAAGATTGAAAACCCGTAATTCTAATCAGCTTTGATGTGTAGTTATTGCAATGAGCAAGCTAGAGAATAAGAGGTCATTTCCCTACCCTCTGCAGAAAGGTGAGGATTATCATATGGCACTTTCTCCATCCCTATTTTCTAGATGTATTAAGACTAGACTTTTCTCCCTAAAAAAAAATATGTTCTGTCCTGAACTGCAAGGAATTCATTTAAGTCCTGTGGCCTGTGTGACAGAGGAGAAGAAAGATGCTCACTAGGATCCTTTCTGTCTTTATGATCTCTGACGTTGTCTCGCCAAAGGCTTCCAAACTACTTCCTATTACAATAACCTCCCTGTTCTGCCTTTGTGTGTCTCAGGTGATGTATCTCCTTCCCAGACAGCCAAACACCCAGCAATGCTCATATGCCATGATGCTTTGTCAACACAAACGTCATGACACAATGAAAACTGCATTAACTGGACTTAATAGCAAAACAAATATCAGAAAGAATACTACACAGAGTGACTTATTTATTTTCTTATTCAAATAATTCATTAAAACTCTCACCATTTTCTCGCTTATCAGAGGTCACCATCAAATTTCCAGTTGCCACTGAATTTCCAGGCACAACCAAGCACTGATGAATCCATGAGTTTTTTGTTGTTGTTGTTGTTTTGTTGTGTTTTTTGTTTTTTTTTTTTCCACAGAAATTAAGCCTCATTTGCAAGCTTTCATCAATGTCACATTAATCATTTTGACTGTCCTGATTTTATCAGCCCAATCAATTTTTTTTTTCTTCCTGGTGAACATTTCTTTTAAAGTCATTTTGTTGTGGAAACAAAAATATTTACACAATGAGGATGATAGACGATTGGATGACAAACTAAGAGCCTTTTAAATGCTCATTATACATCTATTGGCATTGGCTTTCTCATTGTGAGCTACAGGCTGCAATTACCAGGCCGGGCACTCTCCGTGTGAGCAGACACAGTAGCTGTGTGTACATTGCAGCGAGAGGTGAGCGAGGACTCCAGAGCCGCCAGCCCTGGTAGGAAAGCAGCACACGTCTTAAAAGAGAAAAGAAAACAATAACGACAAAAGAAGAGCATGTACTTTTTGGCCAGCAGCAGACCCTGACCCTGCTGACTCTCCGGGGTTAGTTATGATCCCGCTGCCTGAGGTCACTGCACGGAGCCTCCTGCGGCTGCGTGGGCTGTGCGTGAGTGTTTGCTGTCTGCTTCTTGCAAAGGCAGCTGGCTTGGCTTGCACGACCTAACTGCACGGGGTGCTCGCACACCCCGTGGTGGCAGAGCAAGGGGATGTCACCACCTGGCGCTGTGCGAGGAGCAGAGGTGGGAAGCGAAGCATCTTCACCTAGAGCCGAAAGCAGCCCAGCTCTGCTTACTGCCAGAGGCATTTTGCTTCACAGCAGAAAAATGTGTAGCCGGGACAAAAATATCTGTGACGGCTGCGTGCATCCCACATCCGCCCACCAATCTGGTTTGCCAGCCTGCCCCCAAACAGCTGTGTCAGCACAAGTGGGGAGGGAAACGGGAGGGAAGGAGCGGCCAGGGGCCAGGCTGCAGCAGGGACTGCTTAAACAAGCTTTGCAAGAGAGAAGTGTGTGTGTGAAAGTACAGGAAAAGGTGCCAGAAGATGTCTAGCCTTAGATCCCACAGACCAAGGCTGTGTCCGCTCCTCATGGAGAGAGAGTCCTAAAAGCCTGAGCAAGAGATGGAAGGCACCCTTTGCAAATGTTTAGGTCGTTGCGAGGTGAGCACCAGCACTTCAACAGAGCAGGACCTTGGAAAACTTCAGTCCGATAGAAAGAGCGTGAAGCTGAGCAGAGACATGGGAAGTACTGCAGTGGGTTGAAATAACCCCATGTGCCAGTTCAGGCTTGAAAGCAACTGGCTGAGAAGCAGCCCTACAGAGAAGGACCCATCCATTACCTTGAAAGCCAGCTTAAATAGCAGACGACGCAACAAATGAGGAAAACCACTCCTAGTCATGCAGGAGATCAAGGGAAGTTCTTGTCTGTCTCACTGTGCAGTGGTGAGCCTCCAGTTCCAGAAGGATGTGGAGATGCTGGTCAGGATCCAGCAGGTGAGCTGCAAAAACTTGCAGGCCCTAGAGCACTAGTTTTGGAGAGACTGAGGGCATTGGGCTTGCTGGAGCTGCTGAAGATGAAGTGAAGTCAGGACCTAATAGCAGCCCACAAGCTACGCAAAGACAGTTAAAAAGATGATGGAGCCAAACATCATCAGCAGCAGCGACCGACACGATGGCCACAAGCTGTGGTTTGTGGGGGTAGATGGAACTCTAGGAAAAACTTCAGTAGGAGTAAGTGGAACACTAGACCATGTTACCAGCCAGCCTGGGGCATCTCCATTTGTGGAGTTATTCTAGATTCAACCAGACAGAGCCATGGTGGACTTCCCAGTGTAGACTCCAGCCCTCTTTTGAGGTGCTGGCTGGCTTAGAGACATCCAGAGGTTCCTTCCCACCAACATTTCTGTAAGTCTGTGAAACCCCGCTGCAAGGGATACCATGGTCCTGACAGGTTTTGCTGTACATGCCCCCCCGTACCACTCCTGCTCAAGGCAATATCCAGGTCTCACCACACAGGGAATGTGCGCTAGGTGACCCTGCTCAGCAGGGGGGTTGGACTAGATGATCTCCAGAGGTCCCTTCCAACCTCAACCATTCTGTGATTCTGCAATGCCCAGGCACGTGGGATTGATTCCCAGAGCTTCTGAAGAGACTCACAGTCTACATGCTGCTCTACTGCATGCGCTCTCCTGCCCTGTTGAGACTTCTAAGCAAAAAACATCTGAAAAGTTTTTGTTGTTGTTGTTGTTGTTTTGTTTTGACTCTGGAGAAAAGACGTTACTATAATTTCAACCTGGCAAGGCAAATCAACAAGCAGACACATCCTCTCCAAAGTAAACTCCTCAAATGCGAACTGATTCCAGAATAGTAATTAGACACAGTTGAGCATGTAGAAGGATCTGAAATGCTCCACCCCAGGGCATTTATCTGTTGTAGGACAGCATTAAGCCTGAAAAATTACATCACAGAGCCTTTCATCTCCCCTTAAACACTTTAGAGACAGTTTAAATTCCTTGAAAGGAAAACATTTTAAGACCCTTCATTTACTTAAATGTCTTTCAATAGCTCCTCAGAGAACCCTTTGTACCTTAATAGTATCACAGTTGACAGCTCACACGACTATTAGTCCTTCACAAATACTACAACTTGTAAAAATTCAAAATATGAGAAAACAATGAGCATTGCTATTATAACATTTAGTCTTTCCTTCAAAGCGCTCTTCCATCAAATTATGTTTTCCATATAGAAATGCTCTAATTAGATGATTCAAAAAACAAATTCATAACGAAAAAGAAGATAAACTGGAAAAGGAAGTGTGGTTTCTGCGTATTAGCTACATATAGTCTGACTGTCATTATTCTCAACTGGTATATCCATACATAAATGCAATTTACAATGACAGTAATTTGTACAATTATTCTAATAACATGTTATTCCCTTAATTTTTATAAACCAAGTTTAAGACTCTTTTTTATTTTGTTTGCACAGTGATTCCTAAGTCTGAGTAATGACACCTCCCAAGTCCCCTGCAAGGCAAGGAAAGGTGAGTAGAGACTGATCTCTACTCACAAATGCATTTATTTCCTCAATATTCCTTGCTCTTGCTGGTGCAAGGTGTCACCTCTCATCTCTGCAAGTCCTGTGGGGAAAGTTAATCCACTTGCATTAACTTCATACGGTGGTGAACACTGTGGACCTTGTCTATACAATAACCTTGATGAGATCTGTAGAAATTTGCTTGACTAAGGTTTGACAAATTTAACTCATTCCCACACAAACTGGAGCAGGCATCCTTATGGTGGTTTAAGACAGTTATTTCCAAATCTTTTAAGATAAATCAGCACCTATTTCAAGTCACTTTAACACACAAATCACCTGATTGCTGAGGTTTCCCTCTAGTGTTTGTAAAATTTCCAGGAGCAGGATGGGATGGCAGTTTGAGGGCATGAACCACAATGAGTATCCTCAGATACGATGATCTAAGCAATCAAAGCTCAGAACTGTCCCAAACCAAGGCTTGCTGGTTTGTTTTGATAGTGAAAAAGCTAACCTCACTGCAAAATCCTCCTGGGCACCAGCGCTCTAGCTTTTCACATGATGTAGTCAGGCAGGGTCAGCGGCAGTTCAGATGCACAGTATTCAGTACTGGTAACTCTATCATGGCAAAAGCTACCTGCTTCTTGTCTCCTTTTTGTCCTGTCTCCTTGTTGCAGAACAGCTGATGGACTAGTGACACGCTGCACACTGAGGATATAGCCAAGGCACGGTGTGCCAAGCAGAAACTGTTGTCTGTGATAGGACTTCATCTCAGGCTTGAAGTGCTCCCTTATTTCATAGTAAAGGCAAGCCTCAGACTTTCGGAGGAAGTTTTCCTTTGTTCTACGATAATCAGTATCAATTAATCAACATTTAGTTTCAGCTCAAGGAAGTAATAATTGTGTCCTGAGACAGACATCCCACCAGCTTCTCCAGATCCTATTAATGACTTCAGATAAACTGGCAATCAATTAACTGAGATTAAAAAGAGAAACATCTAACACATAGACCATCTTCTTTACAACATTCTGTACTCCCATCTCCACAGCACAGACAACAAAATTACTACCTAGCCTCCTCTGTGTATGTTCATATAAATTCAATGTTACTTTTTCCACATATCAGTTTTAGTGGTTCGTCCCAGGACATGGGTTTCTCTGACATTAAAATACAACACGGACTTGTTCCAGGCTGTCCCTAACCAAGGAACAGAGTAAGATACTTCTCAGGTGTCTGTTCATATGGCATCAGCTAAATATCTGTTTTATCACAATAAAGTTCAATCAAGTGTGCTATAGGTTCAGGTTGTCCATTGTAAAAGAAATGTGCAATCCTGAATACAGGCTATTATGGATGGACTAAATAATCAAAGATGTGAAAAATATGAATACTAGTGTGAAATAGGAGGAGAAGCTTGTCTCACCTAGTTTTAGACATTTACAAGGTGTAGCTCTGCTTTTCTTACTTGACCTAATATAAAAATCTATTTAGGCTAGGATGCAATATCCTTGACTCCATGGACTGTGCAAGTGAGATCCCACTGCCTATAAACATTAGAGGTTAATCAGGTGAATCCTGCCAAACATCTGCTTTCATTTATCACAACAAGGTTAAGAAACTTGATCACAGTTTACAAACATCTCTTGGGGAAGGGACTCACCATAACACAAACTGACCCGAGAGCTGACCCCAGCCCGCAGAGGGTCCAGTTCATAACATCTGGTACGAGCAGTAGCAATCACAGAGACTATTACGTGAGATGACACCATCATCTTTCATATGAATAAATAGAATAAACCTAAAGTGGCAGTATATATTTGGCAGAGTTAAGGAGTCAGATTTATATCTAATTTTCATAGCTGCATTTCAATGTTCTCCATTTATTTGGAGATCCTCACATTTTGATTTTGTCTTTATATATATAACTGGTGCTTTTTTTTCTTTAAAAAAAAAAAAAAAAGTTTTGGCTGTAAGGTTCCTGTTTGGGCTTTTCTAACACTAGCAGAGAATAAGATAACACTTTTTTAATCCAGCAAATCCTAGTGCTGACTGCATTGATGAACAATCTGTAACACTGATGGAAAAAAAAAAAAAAAGTCACACTCAAGGGGCTATCTGCAGAGGAGGTCATAGGAAATGTTTGGTAATGATGATACAGTAAATTTCAAGATGAGACTTTGGAGGATGAGAAGGGGATTTTGTTTAAAAACAAGCCTGCTTTCATTCACCCTCTTGTACCCACATACTCCAAACCAGAAAAGGTGTCCATTATTCAGGTACCATGACATGTGAGTCCAGGGTCTGCTCCGAATCTCTTGAAAAGACACAGCACAAGGTCCTCGTCCTGGCTCCTTCTGTGGCTGGTGGTCACTTGCTGCTTTGGTACATACTTTGTGAATGCTGAGGCTGACAACAGCTGCCCCCTTTCTTCTCTCCATCCTGCCCCGCCTCTGTAGGCCAACAGAGTGACATTGACAACTGTCAATTGCTGATGCGGGTGCCATTAAGCCATGCCTGCCTTGTACCCTTCCTTCTGCCCCTGGTGCTTCACAACCAGCTGCTCCCACCCAAACCAGTGGTGACCCTCCTGCTGCAGATCTCAGCTAAATGAGAGTTACCAGGAACATCCCCCTAATGTGCATGGCCCAAATGGAGCTGTGAGCCTTTCCTCAGGTCCTCCTGCCTCTGTCGCAGGTGCCATTGCCAGCTCCAGCCCTGGTCTGACTGGATAAATGTGACCAGAGCTGTTACCAGATCACCTGTGGTGATTTAGGCGCAGCAATTACTGCTACGATTCCCTGGCTTCTCCTGGATGGGTGCTCAAACTGCAGCAGAGGACCCAGAGACCTGCAAGAGCCCAGGCTGCTCCACAGGCGTCTGTGAAAAGTGACTGCACTGCTCCAGCCAGCTGGCTATAGATCTGACTTTTTGGGGATCCCCATCTCTACTGGAAATAAAAAAAATAATAATAATGTTGAAAACCATAGAACTAGATAATGCAAGAGCCTTCCAGTGGCCCTGAATGTGCTATTCATTGAGGTCGGAAGCTGCTATGGAATTTTTCAATGCATAATTTAATCTCCACAGCCTCAGCTCCAGAAGCAGAGGGAAGGAGCCCAGGAGCCAGCAGCAGCCAGGCCCTGGAGCTAGGAAAGGGAGCAGTTCGGTGGCATTTGGTGGAGGCATTGGCCAAGTCCCACATGTTACAACGTCTCACTGGCAGTGTTGTACAGCTGGAAACGCAGCACCAGGTGAGCTGCCTGAAAGGGCAAAACCATTCCCTGTAGCGTGCTCGTGTTCAGCCAGCTTTCTGCCCCTCCAGTGCCAGCAGCCTTTTGGTGGAGGCCTTTCACTTTAGAGACTCACCAGCCCATTTATTTAGAGTTTGCACTCAAAAACACAGAACTGGTGTCAAAGCAGAAGGCTCCATGCCATGTCCCATGGCTGTGGTGGGCCTGCCGATGGGATGGGACCAGGCCTCTGTGCCATTACATGAGAGCCACCTCAGCACGGGGAAGGCATCATACATGGGCCTGAGCGTTGTTAGAAAATAACCCCTATGACAAACAGAGCTGAAGGGAAGGCAGAAAATCATTTAAACGTGCCTTAGCAGCAGGGGAAGGCCACGCCTGAATGTGTGCTCTGTCTCCCTGCAGATATGGCATTGCTGCGGAGGGCCCTGAGAGCACAAGGAAACAAGAGGGCCTTGCCACCCTCTGGGTGATGGGGTGGCCTCGAAGGAGGACATGTGTTGTGTCCCCAAATACCTCTGGGCACCATGGTGGGGCTCCACACGGCCATGCAGGTGCCTGCACTGAGCACAGGGCCACGGTCATGAGGAGTGGAGCATGCCACAGGGATGGCTGGGGTGACGCCACGTCCCCCATGGGCGCTCTGTCTGCTGCCTCTGCTCCCTGTGCTGCAGTGTCAGAGCTGTGCTGTCACCTCTCTCACCTGCAGGCAGTTTCAAAAATTTCAAATCTTTCAGTCAAAAGTTTTTGTGGCATTGAGTTGTTTTGCCCTTGCTAACATTGTCATTTTGGGTGCAGCTTGCTTGAACCCATGGGCAAGGCATGTGTGGCCTTCCTCAGGGAAGCACCTGGCCAGGCCCCGTCCTTCGCCTCTGTTTCCCCATCTGCGCAGCCAGGGAGCTGGGCTGTCCCCACAGGGACACGGGGAAGATGGAGTGGTTAATATTTGCTTAGTGCTCTGGAGATAGCACTATATAAATCTAATTACATTTTGTGCCCTCATGTGATAAGGATGTCATCTTGGATTAGAGGGGATTAGGTGTTAATGACATTCCTGTACATACTGGTCCCCCCCAGGGCTTTGATTTCTGCTGAGAAGGTTTTTCACCCTGTGTTCAAGTCAGCAAGCTCCTACTGATTACACTAATCAAGGAAATCAAGTTGTTTTGGTGGCTTAAAACAATGCTCAGCAGATACCTGGGTATGTCTCAGCCGCCTGCAGGCAGGATCTGGGAACGCTGGATGACTGTGGGACTGTGTTGCCTGTGCTTCAGCAGCCCTAAACCCTTAGCAGGGCTGGGGGATGCAGGCTGAGTGCATCCCCTGCCTGTGTGCTGGGCTTCAGATACAATGTCAAGTTGTTAAGTGCAAATCTCAGTTAATATTTAGCGTTCACAGAAGACATGCAGATCACGAATCCCAAAGAAAATGAAGTGAAAAAACACATGCAGTCACTGGGGAAAACCCTATAGAAATGACATCCCAGCAACCCCCACCAGCACATCTCCAATCTGCAGCAATGTTCCAAAGTGATGGCAGGGAATCTGGCTCCCAAGCTGCATGGTGAGAGGAAAGAACTTCCAGAGACAGAGGCTCATAGACTTGCCATGGTGCGGCAGCAGCAGCACCCATCTGAGCAGAAAGATGCCCCCAGAGAGCAAGGTGGACTGCATCGTATCAGAAACTGAAGATGTCAGAAGGGCTTTTGGAGAATGCTCTGTATCAGGGAGCCGAGGCTACCACAGCTCTGGAGAGCACTGGTGAAGAAAACGAGCTTGTGTGTACCGCATGTGCTGTGACAAGATGCCTGGTCCAAGCAGGCATTAGCGGCTGAAGAACCCAGGTGCCGTGGTTTGAAGCTTTCACAGGGACGTTGGAGGACAATTAGAAGCCTATTTAGGCATCTCAGAAATGAGGAGTGAGCTTCACCGTGGCTGCTGCCATCAGGTCAAGCTCAGCGCTCCCTCTCCTTCCAGGGCAGGAGGAGCTGGAGCACAGCCGGAGGCCTCCAGCACAACGTGCTCAGCTCGGGCCAGTCCTGCAGGGCAGAGCTGAAGCAGGCCAGGAGACTGAATTTTCACTCAAAAAAAAAAAAAATGAAGACTTTGAGGAAAAAGAGGTTAGATCAGCGTCTGAAACAAGCTGTGTTCCCTGGAAGCTGACCCGTGGCACAGCCAGCACTGCGGATGCCACCAGGGCTCACAGCCCATCCAGAGCCGCGAGTATCGCACTCCTTGGCTGCAGGGACCGACCTCCTGCCCGGCTCCTTCGGAGCCGCTCCTCCAAACGCAGGGCACGGCGCCAAGCCAGCAGGGAAGCCGGCAGGGTCCCATTAGCAATTTTTATCAAACTCGACGCTTTTTGGCAGAACATTTCCATCTGGGTGAGTCAGCAGCCTTGGAAAGCCGCTGTCGGCTGCAGCGGAGCTGGAGCCAGGCGCGTGGGGGAACGCCACCGGGACATGCACCTGACCCGGCACACAGCGCTCAGGGGGAGCCTCGCAGGGGGCTGCCTGCCCCACTCATCTCTGCTCCTCATCCCCCAGCCCCTCATCCTCGCAGGGGGCAGCCCGGCAGAGCTCCCCCAGGCTGTTTTCAGGTGAGGTGGAACAAGGTGCCTCAGGTGTGCTGATGACTTCAGGATGCACTCACGGGCTAAGTCGCCCTGTAATAGCTGCCTCCCTGTCGGCGTGCTGGATCACATCGCAGGTTTGTCAAGATCAGACCTGGAGATGAGGCAACAAAACCTTCATCACCCCAGGAGGGTTTTGCCCTACCTCAGCCCAAAGCCCTGCAGGAATGGAGTTTCCCCCCCTTCCACACGGTTTGTCCCAGCACTTTATTGCAAGTTTTCCCCTCAGGCACCCTGCCAGCACCGTGTTTGGTCTCCCTCCCCTATTTTTGGATATTTTTTTTTAATGAGGATCGGTTATGGGGAGGCTGAGTCCTGTGCATGGGCCTCTCCCGCAGCGCTAGGGGAGCGGCGGGGCCGACGGCTGCCCGGGGCTGCAGGCACCTCCCTGCAGGAAAAAGCAGGAAAAAACTGGCAGGGAGTGGAAAGCAGTGGCAAGCAGATTAGGAAGCCAGCTCCTATTTATAGACCGGCAGCGAGAAACTGCCCCGGCGGCGGGGCCACGGGTGTAACCCTTCCAGCCCCGAGCACCAGCCCCAAACGAGCCCCGCTGGTGCCACGTTGGGGCTGGGGGAAGCAGGGGAGACCCCACACAGTGCTGGGGCTGGAGGTTGTACTTTATGGGGGTCCTAAAAGGGAAGAATGTGATGGCTGAGGGCTGCGTTTCTCCAGGGATGTGGGGCAGCTCCTGGAAAGGACTGTCCAAGTGTCTTGCTACAAGGTGGCCAGAGCAAAACAAAGATGTTTCCTCTAAGGAAGAGACAATGAGGTTTTGGGGGCGATGCCAACTTTTCCAGCCTCGTTTGTGACCCCTGAGCTCTAGCAGGGTTGAAGGTAACAGGTGCCAAGGGTTTGAGGGCCACCACATTTGCATCACAAGCAAGCGGCCACCGAGGCTCCACCTCAGGGGACCTGCTGCAGCCCCAACCCTGCACTGCTGCTCACTGCTGTCACCCCAGAGCTCACGGACGAGCCGATAGCCAGAAGTTGTCACCAGCTCCTTGCCGAATTCATGGTGTCAGAGAGCTTTCTGAATTAAGGTATCTCTGCTTTTCACACAGAAGCCTCCTCCAAGCGTCTCTTCCTGCAGAACAGTGAGTGGTTTATTTTGTTTTTGTTTTAGTTTTGGTCAAATCTATTAATGTTGCCAAGGAGAGGTCACACAAATGCCAAAACCCACGGAATTCAGATCACAAGTGCCCTGCACGCCCTCGGGCTGGGACCAGGAGCTGAGCAGAGCAAAGGGTGAGACCCATCAAGAGGCGGTCAGCACATCTGTAGGTGTGAGGAGCACACCAGTACCGTCCTCCCAAAGCTCTGCTTTCACTGCTACACTACCTGCTGCCATTTGTGTGTGCCTTCACGCCACAAATCATCATTAAATATACAGATTGAGCATTGCCAGCTTGCTCAGCGCTCTGCCTTCCCAGGCCTGGATTTCTCTGGGTGCTGTGGCAAGCAGAGGCACGTCTGGGGAGGGAGAAGTTCCCCCAGGCCAGTCTCATCGTGCAAAAGCCCCAGTGCCGGCCCCTGGGGCACCCCAAACAGGACAAAAGAAGAGCTGCTTAGCTCTGCCATACTCTGTTAGACCTCAGCACAGCCCGGTTTATCTACATGAGAAGGCATAAGGCTACAAAAAGGCATCAAAAAGGCATCAGAGCTGCTCAAAGCTGCCATGTGCCCCCAGCATGCAGACAGCTGGGGCTCGGGCAGGCTGCACCACAACTCCCTGTCCTGTAAGAACCAACACACCCCCGATCCCTCCAGCTATAGATCTCAACCAGTTGCTGCCTCCTTCCCAACAAGATTTTCCAGCCATTCTCTCACTACCTTGTGTCAATAGCTATTTTTTACAAGATTTCTTTTCTTAATTGATCTAAATCCTTTCCCTTGGCTTTCTTGTTAAAGGTGGATTTAAAGAGGAGCTCATTATCTCGGCCATTTTCGAGTCATTATTAATTCCATCCCTCTGTTCATTAATTACTCATTACCCCTCATGCTGGCAGGCTGCTTTGTCCCCGATGTGCTTGTGAGCAGCCTCCCGGCACCCTGTAATCCCCCCGGCCCCGTGTTAGCTCGTTCTGGTTTCCGCTGCCTTCGCTTTCCCTCGCCTGCTCCCATCTCCTCTGCTCCCAGGCGAGGCTTCTCCTTTCATCTGCACCCGAGTGGCCACGTCCTGCTGAGCTCCTGGCCCTAGGAGAGGCACCTGCCCCTGGTCAGGGGCTTGGCACTCACCCTTGGGTAGGGTCCTGGGTTTATTGGGCTGATGTTTACCAAGCCTTTGGCTGCGGTCAGATGCCCAGAGAGGACCTGCCACCAGGCTATTTTTTCCATGCCTACATTGCCCCAGCAGCTCACCAAAAGCCTCACAGGACATTTTTTTCCCTTTGCAGCACGGAGGTGGGGATTTACAGCCCCCAAGGTGAGTGCAACGTGTGTTCATTTCCACGCTGAGCCTCCTCCATGCATGGGGACACACCGGGCAGGGCCCTTCCCAGGCTTCATTGATGCACACCAAAAGGCAAAGCAGGAAAAAATGCATTGGGCTGGTAAAGGGGAGAGGGGGGTGTGGTGTTTGCTTGGGGAGGCCAAAGGAGGGTTGCACAAGCAAGTCGTTGGGTTGCACAACCAAAAGCAGCGGAATGACTGTAACTGAAGTTGCCACTGATCAGCTGAGTTGCACTTTCCCAGGGGCGTTGAGCAGAAGAGTCTTATTCTTTAACTGGAGGAAATTAAGATAAGGTAACTGGCCCCGAAGTGCGACTCTGGGCTTGTGCTAAGCCATCCCTTGGTGCATCCCTCAGCGGGAGGGAACTGGTTGCACAGTGCTGGGCTACTGAGAACTCACAGCAGTTGGGAGCCTCCAGGACAGAGAAACAAACGGAGAACTGGGCTGCGAGTGCTCAGACCAAGGAAAGTGCCAGCAAAGTGCTAACTACCTTTAATTGCTGGCATCAACTCCCTCCCTCCACCGTGGGGGAGAGCCCAGCAAAAGCATCCAAGCCAGCAAGGACATCCACTCCTCACTTTCCATCTGTGAAGCAATGGAGCTGTTTGGGACTGCAGGGGACTTCACGACAAAAGAGCTGCAAGGACAGACACTTGGAGATGTTTCAGAGAAGAAACGCCCCCTTGTCAGCCTGCTGCAGCCTCCTCCTGAAGGACGTGCTGCAGCACGTGCAGGAATCGAGGACGGGAGCCAAAGACTGAGCGAGATTATTCTCTTCTGCTCCTGTATTTCATTTGGAGAAACCGCTCCAGGACACTCCTGTTGGACTTTCCACTTGCTGCAGTGGAAACCATTGCCTCTGCCACGCTGCTCCTGTGCTGGTACCCCTGGAAATGGAAGTCTCTGCACTGAAGTCCATCTCTGTTTCTGCCAAGGAGATCAGCAGGGAGAAGACAACCTCTGGGTTGTTCTGCGTAATGTGCAACAGAGCAGGGAGTGGGTAAAAGCCAGTTGCAGGGTACGAGGGATGCTCTCTGGTGATGGAGTAGGCAAACACCCGGCCTCCTCTGGTCCAACCCTTGCTGCCTGGTGCTCTGAAGGAAAAGGAGACCTCCAGCCTTGCAAGCAGCCCCCCACGCGGGTCTTGCACAAGCTGCCAGAAGGATCTATCTCTGCATCCGCGGGATGTCCCTCTCCTCAGCCCCCACGAAGGGCTGTGCAAGGACTGACCGTTTTAAGCACGTGTCAGTGAAACCCAGCTCCCTGTCTTGGCTTGTCTAACAACACATTTGCAATGCCTCAGACTTCAGAGCTTTTCCCAAGCCCCCAGGGCTCTAAGACTAATTTAAGCCAGTATCTGGGAGTTTTACAAGGCAGGGAGAAGATAGCACTCTATTCATTCTCTCTTCCCTTTCTAATAACCACAGGTACCTGGCACTGCTCGAGAAAAACCACGTGGGAGGTGCTCTGGGAAGAAGCTGGGGTCATTGGGCATGGCAGGACCTTCCCTTATACTGCTCTGGTACGTTGCAGGGTCAAAAAAAAAACCTGCCACCACAGGGGGGAGAGATGGTCCATCTGCAGCAGGGAGAGCAACCACTGTTCCTCATCCCAGGTGGGCCCAGACCCCAAATTCTTCATGGGTGGCATCCCACGTGGCAAAGCCCTGCGGCTCCTCCCTGGGCCAGGCCCAAAGCCCTCCTTAGGAGGGAGGAAGGCATGATGCCAGAGCGGGCTCGTGCCCTGGCCCCTGCAGAGGCAGCACGTCGGGCAGGTGAGTGGCTCCCTTCTCAGCTGCAGGTCCTGCCCAGGGCCGACAGCGAGCTCAGTTTTGGGGCACAGGGGACAGGGCAGCTGTCTGGAGCTGAAGGACGGCAGGAAACGTGACAGGGAGACAACAAGATGCTTCAGCAGGACAGAGCTGATTCTCCAAAATGTGCCGAGCCCGAGCTTTCATTGCCTTGCATCCAGTCCCTGAGAGATCTGCTCCTCCGTGAGTTTTCCCCTTGTTCCTCTGCACACCATGGGCAGGGGCATTTCCACGTTAGCTGGGCAGCAACAGCTACTGCCACAAACAGACCGTCCTTGCACCAAAAGGCTCGCTGTGTCCTCAACAGAGAGCAAACCCGTTACCAGCAAAGGCTGTTGGACTGAGATGTGTTAGATAATGCATCCATCTTTATATTTCTCCCCTGAAAAAACAAAAACAAAACAACAACAACAAAAACACAAAAACAACTTCTGCTTTTTCTAGGGCAAACTCAAAAGGTTTTATTTTAATTTTTTTTAGCAAATTCTATCACGTAAATGTTAACAAAAAACATCTGTACAATTGCCATGATACACTCAAAAGTGAAACAAAAGATATAAATACAGATATGGATGTAACATGACAAAAGCGGAAAAAATAGAAAAAAAAAATCCATGCGCATGAACACGGTGCCAACAAAGTCATTTCTCATGGCTGGCATTTTTCAGAGCATTTTTTTCACTTCCCATTTAAAACATTGTTAGCAACGTCCTGCTGTATTCTACAAAGGTCTATTTCTCTGTCCCTTAATATGCAATATTATGCTTGATAAATAAAGGGGTGGGGAGAAAAAGGTTTCGATGACAAAGATGTGAGTTAGGTTACTGATACAGGTTATCGGTAAGCTAGTAGTAAGCAATAAAAAAAGACAGTCTCGTATTGTATTGTAATCCAGGCAAGCACACATAGTGTACCTTAAGAAAGCCACATGCCTCGATAATTCTGCACTACATGAGAACTACAGTACGTAGACCGGGGGGCAGATGGATCCGGTATTCGCCCATGCCCATGGAGCACTGGTGCAGCCAATGGCAGAAAAACACATCCACATCTGAGGTTTTCGGCAACCTTACAGCCAGGAGCCGCTGTCTGCTGAGAGATTTCTCCCATTCAGACTTTTAAAGCATGGTGGGAAAAAAAAACATTTTTTTTTCTTTTTTTTTTTTCTTTTTTTTTTTTTTCTTTTTTTTTTTCAAAGGTATGAAAAATTGAAGCCCTGCATAACGGGCTGCAAGGAGGAAGAAAAAAAAAAAAGGCAGCTGCAGTAGATGGCTACTGCTGGGAGAACGTGAACACAAGCTTCACCGGTGCGGTGAGGCACTGCCAGCATGCAGATCGTTCTCTGCAAACGTGCGTGGACACTGTGATTTGTAGCCAGAGAGACCTTTATGCTTGCTGAAGAGAAAACAAAACGATTGTACAGCTTTTTGAAGTCAGAACGCTGGAGATCAGAGAGGTGACATTCAGAGCTAGCCCTTTGAGTACTTCAAAGGAAAAAAGAAAAAAAGGGGATCAGGTCATGTTCAACATACTAAACAACCTTACTATGTACATTATACGCAATGCTTTATAAATACCTACGCAGAATGCTCCCTACTGTATACAGGTATAACATACGTCTAGAGTACTCAAAGGATGAAGGGTCCGCGACCGACCCACGTAACGAAAGGAACACCTTAATGAGCATCTGGTGAAAAACAGGAATAGGGTCTGATTAAGAAAGTAAGGCCTGGTTCTACCATTTTGCAGCCCCAAGTGTGCCAATAGTCTCTGAATAACACGTGCTCATCTCTGTAGCCTCAGATCAGCAGCGGATTTCTCACCTATTGCCCGAGGACGAGCTGTTGACTCCTACTGTAGTGTCAGCGCACGCGCTGGGGGCAGTTCGGGGACGTTACAGTGCGTTCACTCTCAGTGCATACTAACAGGATTTTATAAAACATATAAAATCGTTTGAGAAGGAATTCAATTCCTGGAGATTTGCTACAGTGTGCCATTCAAAAAGAAAAAAAAAACAGCGAAATTAAAAAAAAAAAAAAAAAGCAAAGAGTGATGGACCACGCTCCATCACAGCGGGGAGGGACTAAATGCCACCCGGTCAGCTATGCTGACCTCTGAACCCCAGAACTGGAACAGAAGATGCTGAACTGAGATGGGGAGAAAAAGAGGCATAAATACTAAGCAGAATAAAAATAAAATTAAAAAAAAAAAAAAAAACTACTAAAAATTCAAACAAGACAGCTAACTGCTGCCAACAAGTCGGCTGAGTATTTCCTCAAAAGGGAAAATAAAATCATGTTAAACTAAAATAATTTTAATAATTCAAAAAAAATTAAAAAAAAAAAAAAGAATATTGTAACAAGTGTACTGCAAGATGTTGAAAAGGAATGGTCCACGGAAAGGGAGACACCAACCATGGAGCAGCCAATCCTCCCTCTAGCAAGGAGAGAGCCCAGAGGAATCCCAGCGCCAGGATCACAGCTCCTCCTGCCACGGCATTATCCACTGGGGAGCATGAGGGAAACCAGCCCTGCAGCCAGCAAAAGCCTGGACACATCCTCAGGAGCAGGTCACATCAGCCGGGAAAGGGGCCAGGACAGAGCCCTCACACACCTCAGCCCCTCCTGAGCGGGGGACTTGGAGCAGAGCTGGCTCCCAGCACAGCTCCCTGGGGCTGGGCCACACAAGCAAGGACTGACAGAAAGGGAGCACAACAAGGCCTCGTCCTCCCCGCTGCAGTTCTGGCAGCTCTCCTGTTCCCAGCGTGATGCCAAGGTGTCCCTTCAGCTCCTCCAAGGGGAGAGGAAGGAGGCTGGAGAGAGACTGAGGCACTGAGAGAAGCCAGGGAGCACACATCTATCGACACAGCGGCAGGCCGTCCTGCATCACCGGGGCCAAAATCCCAGTTCTGAGCCATGGCAGGTGAGGGGCAGGCCTGCCCACCAGCCAGGATCCAGCTTCAGGCCGAACACAGCACTGGCATCCTGCTGCTTCCCCTGGTTACAGGCAGAGGCAACAGGATGGGGAGCTCACCCTCTGCGCCCAGAGGGGTCTCCCTTCGGTGCAGGACGGTGCCATCGGGTATCTGACTGCCGCTGGCGTGGCTCTGACTCTCTCTGTGTCATCAGATTGCAAAAGGATTTGCCCCGCAGCACCCTCAGCCAGCACAGCACCCTGAGCACCCTCCAAAATGCAAAGCACCCAACAGGGCTGTGCCTGGGCTGGCTGGGAAGGAGGTTTCCAAAGGCAGCAAACAGCACTGCAGGCTCTGCAGGCACAGGAGGGGAACTGCAGCAGGTGCCCAGCACCACCCCAGCCAACCCTCAGCTTCCGCGGGGTCATTTTGTCCAGTTTCAGATTCCCTTTCTGTCCTCTGGGATGAACAGTTTGCCCAAAGCACACAGGATTTGTAGGGAGAAAGCAAGCCTTTTTTTTTTAATTATTTTTTTTTTAACAACATCGGCGGGCCCGGTCAGAGCGGCAGGTCAGCCCTTTGGTGCTATGGGCTTGGGTAAAAATACGTCCAGCCTCACAGGGCAGCGCTGCGACACCGCCCTGCCAGCTCCAAGTGCCCACCCGGGGACACACTCTGATCCAACACCCACCGAGCTCCAGTGCCTGAACACGGGCATCAGTCCCAGAACTGTGACTCAGGTTGCCTTTGGGGAGTAACAAGTAACCTGAAGAGTCTTTTTTAGCGCATGAAAGAGCCAAATGGGTTGGGAGAGGGGAAATATTTACACGGTCAATGAGAGGAGCGACAGCCCAGCTGCTCTACACAGCGCAGCTGGCTGGAGAGCAGTTACAGAGAAATCAGCCCGTCGGAGGTCTGTCAGAAGAACTATATACAAAAACTCAGATATTTAAAAAGAACCTACTTTTTCATTACTCACTTGATATCTCCTTATTAAAGCATCAAAGGCTGGAACCACAGCCACACTGGCAAAGATCTCCTCGTGGAGAGCCCTGCACGTTAGGCAAGCTGCGATGGGAAGTACAAAACAGGACCACGAGACTTGTGGAGGAGAACCTAGCCAGAAGGGCTGCGGCCACAGGGAGAGAGCGGGTAACTAGAGCACAGAAAGCAAAACTGGGTATGATCTAAAACAAGATTTGTTTGACCTTTACTCACGTCCAGGTTTTCGGACTGTGTTTTGGAACGCTAACCTAAACATATTTCCGAGATTTCAGCAGGCTATACAAATATGTTTAAGTATGGCTTTCTGTTGTTCACTTTTAATGAAGACTGCAACACAGACCTTGCTTCCTTTACATTCAATACCAGTAAGATTCTACATAAAAGCTTTAAGGGACTAAAATACTGATTGCAATAAATATCTGCATGGCCTCCTTTAGCTGATGGAGCGCGCCAGTGAAGAGTAGCAGAAAGGTCTCTGAGAGGCACCGTTGATTGCTTCTAAGTCTACACATATGTCCACACATCTCCATTAACTGTGCGTTGAAACATCTGAAGAGGAACTGCTGTTGCTGTTGGTGGTCTGGGCCCTCTTTATGTACAAGTTTAGTAGTTTCATCTGAAAGAGATAACAATGATTAGGAGAAGATGCCAGGAAAAACAGGCGGACTGCAAGCACAGACTCTGCAGTGAACTCTGTTTTGGGCAAGCTGGCACCAGGCTCTCCGGAGGAGAAGCAGAAGCAAAGCTGAGCACATTTCAGAACATGCAGAAATAGGAGGGGAGGCCTGGTCCCACTGAAGTTACAGCCAGATTTAATGGGATTTAAAAAAAAAATCCAACATTTGTTTCACTTCAGCAGCTGTCGGTTCTGACCTCCGTCCCAGTCTGCTCTAGGTAAGCAGGATGCCAACAGAGGTGAGTGGGGCTGCAGGTAGGCCCTGAATTCACTCACACCCCAGTAATCCAAGAGCCATGGTCCCTCCTAGGAAACACCTGAACTCTCCGTGCTTAGGGAGTAAAAGCAGGATGGGTTTTGTTCTTTACAAAACGTTCATTTTCAATGACATTTATCTTCATTAACTTAGGCCATCTAGTGAAACTGCAGCTGTTATGATTATCCACTTCCTTTGCATGGGTTTGTTTTCTTATTCCGCCTTACCACCTTAGCTCCAGATCCTGCAGTGACTCACACACACTTAACTTTAAACATGCAGGCAGTCTGCGTAAACTCGGAAGAATTACTCACATGTTTATAGTTAGTTATGTGGTGGAGTAAGTCCACGGCACCTAGGATACTGGGATAATAAAGCCTCTACAGCATTTTATAGGGGAATTTCCCAACTGCCTGAATATAAATGAGGTAAATCTCAGCACCCGGAGCTCTTTTTTTTTCCAGAGCAAATGGGAGGTGCAAGTAATTTAAGGACAAATCAACTCAATTCAGAAATAAAATCCAAATGTTCTCAGTCTCAGATTCTGTTTTGGCCTACACCACAATTCCTACCCATGAAAGAAACCATTGCTTCAAAACAACCAGATGAAGCTCTCTGAACTAAGTAGCTATTCACATTCAGAGACATTTCAGAGACAACAATGCAGAATTCATCTTAAAATTGCAAAGAAATGTCAGGTGTTATGACTTCAAACAAGAGAAGTCTTGTAACAGCTTCCTGAATGCCAGTTCTTGTCTGAAGGACAAAGCTGAATTAAAGACCTGAATTTATTTGCAGCATCAGGTCAGAACTTGCGTTTTGCTTCTCACATGAGCCCAGGACACAAAGGCTTCTGAAAGATCGCTCAGACTTGCTGGTGTCCCAGGAGGAAAGGGACACATCTGCCATGCTATTAGGAGTGAAGCTCTACCTGCACTTCTACCAGCCCTCATCATGACCTGCTGCTGAAAGGAGAGGTGCTGCTCGCTTCCATCCTAACCATGCATTCCCATCACTGCATTAGGTTAATGTCTCAGCCAAAGAGCAGACTGAAAAATAATTAATTTGTATTTCAGATTTGTTTTTCAGCCGGAGAAGCCAGCCGATCCAATTCACTGCATTGTCACCTCCTCGATGCAATGCAGAAGGACCAAGGTAACCGTGGCTGTAGTGGGAAGGACCCGCTCAGAAGCAGCTCACAGTTACACAGGATCAAATGCAGCAAGAAATTGAACCCTGAACCCCATTCAGAATTTGCTCTGCAGGGTATGAAATGCTCGCTGCTGAGCAGGTGTTGCCTCATTCTCGTGGTGCTTGCCACGGTCAGATAGTCCAACTCATTCAGATTTAACAGAGCACAGGAACTTGACCCAGAGCTACCATTGCTCTTACTCCTATTAGGAGCTGGCTGTTACCAAAATACCAGAGGCATTACTCCCATACCTTGCTTCCTGTGAGTTGTGCGAGATGAGGTTTCAGTTCTTCTCCAATTACTGAGTAAATTGCCACTAGGCAAAATACACTAGCTTTACGGACACTGCTCTCTGTGTTATCGTAACCCTAGGAAACAAGAAAAAATGGTCACAGATCAAACAGCACTTACTAACATCCTTACAGATCAATAAACTAAAAAGCTGATTAACTTTTTGCAAGTGTGGCTACCAACCTAACAAATCAATAGAAAGGCCTTGCTGAATGTAACAGTTTGCAATACAAATGCTCAAAGAGCAAGAAACTACAAACACCCAGCACATCCTATTTGTTTCTTATATTATTACTGTAAGTTTTTAATATCTTGGGGTTTTATGTCATTGAGCCAGAACACAGATTCTCAGCATAGGATTCTATCAGATGTACAGATTCCCATGTCCAGTTCAGATGACCACAACGTGCCGTATGGGATGACCAGGACTTCTTGGAGTGGAACAGCAGCGTTCCCAGCTTGCCTGCAGACATGTCCTTCCTTTTAACTGAAAGTAAATCAGTTCTACACCTCAGCAAAGTTACAGATTGAAATGATTTTTGTTTTCTTTTTTAGAAGACTGGCCTAATATTTATATCACTGAGAATATGAAATCCAGAAAGTTTAGTGAAGAGATGTTCTACCCAAATAGTTATTTAAATTGAACAGCTCTATCTAGGCATTAGAAGCTGCAAAAATCATTGTCATGGATTATTTTCCAACCCTTTAAAAGCACTGGGCTTCAACGCTGTATAGAGCAATGCTACACCCACGCTAGTCCATTAAATAAACTGACTTCTGTAACCAGGAGCTTTTATTATTACTAATTTTTATTACTTATTAGGTAGGAAATACCCTGGAAAAGAGAGTGTTGAGAGTCCCCTGTGGGTGTGCTAATTTCTGGCAGCTTCTGCACCTCAAACAAGCCATTGGATCACCCAGCAGCTTGTGCCATCACTCCTGTACTCAGGCAGGGACTTACTGCTAAGCAGCAACCCCATAAGAAACCCCACACATCTTTTTGGTGTGTGGGATGCTGGCTGCCCCGGACGCAGCGTGACCTCTGCCAGGAAAGCTGTGGAGGGATGGCACATGGCTGGGGCCGCTGACTAGCAGGGCTGATGTTCTGGCTGCAAGGCTCAAAATACAGTCTGAAATGACTGTTTAAAATCCAAAAGAGCACCGAATCCCAAAGAGTAGGAGACCTGGGTGAGCTCAGAGAAATATTAAGCACGGTGCTCTTTGCATAAAGCCCTTCAGCTGGAAGGATCCCCAAATACTTTCCAAACACGAGTAGATTCTGTTGATCACTGTGACTAAGGTGGAGAAATATCACTGGCTGCTCCAAGATGAAAAATCGCAAACTAGGCTCCAAAATAAGATTTGTTTTAAAACATTAAAGCAATCTAATAAAACACATACAACCGTGTTTTAAAAGGCATACTGCTCCCAAACTTTTCTGGTGTGAAGCTACACTGTCCAGATTGTTGCCACCAACAATGAGGGCTAAGAACTTTTCACAACAAAAGTTTACATCAATACAGAACTGCCCGATTCCCAGAGGTTGAAATACAAGAACACAATTGCAAGAACAGACACGACAACATTTGGACAAATGCTAAGATGCACAAGGGAAATTTCTGACTTTGCTCTTGTCCATCCACTTGTTACGCTTCACAGTGAGGCAGCTGCTTTATCCCAATTCTCTACTTCAGTCTTACCACCAGAACACATTCAATTCTTTCACACTGACTGACTTGCTCCTGTCACAACCCCTCCCCAGTAAACACCCACGTTCTCTCTCCTCCATTGCTGCTACCTCCCCTTATTTCCATCGTGCTTTCAGTCTCATCCCAGTTGCTAGCACTGCCAGCTGCTTGTACAAGGGAACTGAATACAGCCTCACCACAGCCAGCACCGAGAGAGAAATTCTCTATGGAAGACCAAGTCTTAGCACTGGCAAAAACACAGCTCCCCACCCGGCTTGAGAGGGTTATGAAAGAGGCTGAATGAAGTCAGTGAGCAGTTCAGTCCTGATTTCAGAGAGAAAATAAGAAGGACCATCCTGCCTGCTGGACTTCAAATTGAAGTGCAAAGTACAACCGAAGTGCGCAACAGTTCCATGATGGTTTGCACTCAGGAGCATTTGTGATGGGGGATTCTGTACCTGTAACAATCCAGGAATGATATCAGGGAGGAGCTGATGCAACGATTCCTTGGAAATCCTCTCAATAACTTTCGTCTGCATTTTGATGGCAGCTAAATTGATTGGATAATCTGCAGTCTGAATGATGGGGCAAAGCACCTTGATGCACTGCTCAGGGTGGATGGAGCTTGCCAGGGTGGAAGCAGCTTCCTCAGCAGCTCTGACGACCTGCAATGAAAGCAGAGCAAAACCTCACATTAATGAGGTCACACTTCACAGACAAAACCACCTGTGTACACTGGGACTGAACGCCAGGAAATACTCAGGGATGTTTATTAACAGATCTGCAGGAGGCTCTTCTGAGAGGCAATCAACTCCCAGAATTCGTGTTCTTCACCTCCAGTGACATTTGTTCCCACCAGACAGCGGTACGCAGTTCGTCCTGCCTGAAGGAACTGGGTTCAAAGATGTGGCTAGGTTGAAAGAGTTGATTAAGGAAAACGAAAAAAAGAGAGCATCTTTGTCACCCAGCAAATATAGGCATTGCTATCCTAGGAAAACCAAGAGGAAGGTACCCCTCTAGCCACTGTCAAGGAACCTAAATCCACCAGCTTAGATTTCAGTGCTGCATGTAGCTCCTTAAACATTACACTGCCACACACTGCATAGATGCTGTCATACTTTTCAATATGCATCTGCCCTGCTGAGTGCTTGGGTGCCCATGCTGAGACAACCGTGCCTGCACAGATGTGTCCTGCCATGCCCCAGCTAAGCACTGCTGCACTCAAACCCAGGCTGCGGAGCCAAGCAAGCTTCAGGATAATCAACGACCAGGCAAGAGTGCTCTGAGCACGTCTAACACATTCAGACAGTAGTGCTGTAATACAATAAAACACTGGAGGAAGAACAAGTGGAAACAGGGGTAGTGTCCACCTCTTGTTTTTGTGACTAGCGCACCCTGCAAAGCAGTCGCACATGATGAAGGATCCTAAACTCAGTTCTGCTCTGCACCCACCTAAGGGAAAGCAAATCCACATCTTTCACACTTCTCCCCAGCAGGCAGGACAGCAAGCTGCAAGAGGAAAGACCTGATTCTTTCCTCCCATGAGAGTTTATTCATTTCACACTATTTCACACTCCACAATAATTGGATTAAAAAAAAAAAAAAAAAAACAGGATGGGAAGCAGGTTTTCTTTTTTCATGTGTCTGTGCTAATTGCCAGGCAACAAACTGAGGTTCTCCCTTGGCTGTACTCCTCCTGCCCTCAAACCACACGCTCCACACTCCCCATGTTGTTTCAGTACACGAGATGGAGGATGCCTTTGCCCACCACATCCCCTCTCTTCTCTTTTCACTGTTTACCTTCAAGGGAGGGTAAATCCTGTGTGGACAGAGACGCCCTAGTGGACAGATTTAAATCACAGACCTCATCTCTAAGAGAGGAGCATTCACAAATCCTTGCCCTTAGAGCATCTCCAGCTCCTCCAGTTCTCTAACTCATCCTAAGCCAGACTCCTCAGGGTTGTCTGAATTAAGTCAGTATTTTGAAACCAGCAAAGGAAAATCTGTCCCAGACAATACACACAAACAACCAAACTCTCCCATAACAAATAAATAAATCGATCCACAAGTCTCCCGTCACTTAGACTCAAGCCCTGGTTGCTGGATTCTCTTCATTCCCTTCTTCCACACACTATCGTGGTACCAAACTCAGGGATTTCTGTTTGACTAAAGCAATCCATGGACAGCTCTATCTGCAAGGAACTAATGTGGACAACACATGTACCAGGAGTACTTGGAGGTTTAACCCAGTCCTTACTAGGACAAGAACATCTCCCTGCCTTGGCTACAAATTATTTTCCAGCAAAGACTAGTTGATTTCAAGGCAGAAGCTGTGAAGAGTGAGCAGCTCAGGCAGACTACTGATGTAACAGAAGAGATCACCCCTGCCTACACAGCCTGCTTCACCCACGGTCTATGAGCTCAACACGGCTCGAACACCAGCACTAACCTCGTGCTCGCGCTGACAGCTGCCTCCCTGACACAGGAATGGCCAAAGGTTGCTTGTATTGAAGCAACAAAACCCATCCACTTGTTCTGGGCATCCCCTTCAGTAAAGCCAACAATGAAAGGGATCTCAGATGCTTCAGCAGAATAAACACTGAGCTCAGGCACAGCACAGGCAAGGTTCTGTAGCTGACCTGAGACCTTGATGGCTTCTGTATCCGCACCCTATCTACCGAAGCCGTCCAACTGCTCCATCTACCTTGGGCCTTTCTCAGCAATTAAACATAGTGTTAAAACATATTCCATAAAGGAATGGCAATCCACAGCGTGGTCAGTGTTCAAAAGATTTCATCCTGAAAGCTCTGTGAATGAGTAACGAAGCAGAACAGAGTCCTTGTTTAGGTCTTCCAGCTATTTCTTGGCTAATTCCTTCTCAATTCCACACATGAGAAGCATGAAGGTTTCCATGTCAGCCACCTTAGGAGGACGTACTACGCGACTTTTTAAGAAAAGGAGAGAAACATCCAAGTACTTCAGGAAACCTAATGCCATGGTTTGGAACCATGGCACTGAATTGCTGGAAGGGATGAAGTCAGGAGCTCCCAGGAGGTCTCCATTGAATCTGAGGAGGTTTCCTGCAAAGGAATTCACTGTTTGGCACTGCAGCTTCTGACGTCGTCGTTACTAGTGCTGAAACACCGCTAGCATCAAGCTCTCACAAACAATGCGGTGGATAACAGAGGGTGCAGGTTATCTTGTAATCAACTTAATGTTTACATGCAAGTCACTTTATATATATGTTAAAAAAAAAAAAAAAGCCTCATAACTGTTTGGACACAGGCCATTTGAGGATTTTGCTTTTTTGGCAACTCCAAATATGTTTAGTTAATGTTATCAGACACGGTGAGAACGAAAAGCTTGCACGTATCACAACTTCTGAAAAAAATTACTTATTTTTTAATCCTCATGGTATCTTTCTTATAATAGAAAGACAGTAATATTTTAGTATACACCTGGAGACAGACTGATCTTAAAAATACTACTGTAAATTTGGGAGTAGGTAAAACTTGCAACAATTCCTTTTGCATTTAAGCTCCACGTACTGTTTGCATACTTTACCATGCACATTAAGTTGCAGATATGAGGCTAGCACATGAGACAAAACCTTTATTTTAAAAAGCCTATTATCATTTCCAAGCACCAGGAATTAAAACACAGCTGTAATTCCTCACAAAATGATCCAGGATTCCAATTGCAACAAAGGTCATAATGTATTCTGCACACTGTAAGGTCAGCAAGAAAAGCTGTAAGGGTACAAGATTATTTATGCCCGTGCAAGTCCTTCTCTTCCAGCAAAGCTGCCCATTTCTAGCCAGGATCTGGCAGCATGTGCGCAGCAGTTGGGTATTTCACATCGCTGCATTTCCTCTGAATACAGAAGGGCACATTACACATGTCCAGTAGGGCTCCTGCTGATCCTAGCTAGTAAATGTGACAACACCAGGGAGGTTTCCATGTCTTCCAAGAGCACATCTGGCAGGCAGCATCTGCATCCCGGCCACACTTCAGCAACCCCTTTAAGCGTGTGTTTAGCTTTAATAACACGCTTAAGTCTCACTGACGTCAATGGGATTGAAACATGTGCTTACATGCTTGCTTGAATCAGAGCCTCGGCAGGTAACTCGCTGCCTTGGAAAGGAGCAGCAGGGGACAGGCTGGAGACAAAGGGGCAGGCAGGGCAGTACCAGCTGGGAGCGAGCCAAAAGGACAAGCTCTTCCCTCGTTTGTGTCCATTGGCACAGAAAGCCAAAATGCCACCACTCTGCAATGCAAGTAGCAGCCTTGCTCAATAGGTCTTTCCTTCTGGCTTTGGCAGAATAAAGCATTTCACCACCCAGACCTGCATCCCACGAGGGAAAGCTTGTCTCTGAATACTTGCACAGCACTGTCAGTCACATTCACCAAGTACCACCCGAGGAAATCGGCAGCATTCCTGCAGAGGGGGAAGTGAATTATCAAAAGATATGAACTGCCAGGTCATTTGGCAACGAGGGTACACAATTATAGCCGAGTTTAGTGAAGATATTTTGCCCTGAGGCACAACACCCATGTCTTGTAAATTATACATACCACACAATATCAAAAAAATCAAAAATCTTTTTTTAAATCAGGGCTTTAACCTGACCAACAGAGTGAAACAACTTTAAAAGGAGTGGAAGAAACAAGCAAGCTTCCAGCAACAGCTCTTCCGCCCATCCGTGGAGGGAAGGCTGGCAGATACACACTGGGAAGCAATAGGAACGGCTCCATTAGGCTCAGACTAACAGCAGACACCACAAGAAGTCGTAGCTACGAAATACATCCTTTAAATTTGAGAAAAAGAGTGCTGTTCACTCTTCCGTTCAGATAGAACCTTTAGTTGGGGAAGACTGTAAGCTTCAGCCAGCAGCAAGGAGGGAGGATGCCCTCAGTGAAGCATCACTGCATACTTCCTAGCTGTTGTCTGAAGCAGGGTATGAAGTGAAGCAAAGTTCTTGTTTAACCTAGTTCAGTTATGCTCAATTACCTCAGAAACATGAAAGAAAACTAGCAGTTTTCAAACAATTATACCAGCTGGAAGAAGCAAGTTCAAAGGGGTGCCTCTGAAGCAAGATCTGCAAGACTGGAGAGCCTGTGGTGCTGTGAAAGTACTGACACTAAGCTGTGTGTAAGGTATGTCCCAAGCACAATTTTACCTCCTAGTGAAAGTGTAGAGCAAACCATGGCTGGAACTGGAGAATCTGATGGCATTGAACACAAGGCAGGTAGCCCAGGAATGCAGATCCAGAAGATAGCACTCTGCCTTACAGGAGCAGGTTTTTCTCCTTTCCAAAGCCTTACCTTATGCTCTACACGCTGCAGACTAGATCCATCCTGACTTGTGCTGGCATAACATAACGCTGCGCTTTCTGGCAGGCTGGCTCCTTGAAAGACATCTGCAGCATGTTAAGGCCTTTCTAGTGAGCTCTCCCATGAAAGAGAAATCGTTGTAATTCCACCCAGTTTGCTCAAACCGGCTGGGTGCATCAGCCACACAGATGTAGTGGAGGCAAAGAGCCCACCTGTGTAGCAATGTCTGCCTTAATGCTATATACAAGGGAGTACCCTTTGAGGTAACAGGTCAGACAGTCCCAGGAATATAGTACGTGCATGAAATGCTTTCTGATTTCAATGGGAGGGGACATGCTGAAATGCAGTGTTAGGAACAGCCACGTCACAGATGCCTTTCTTCTAGTAGAGAAGCATTTTGGCATCACTGACACTACAGAAGTGGCTGGACAGAATTCACCCACTGGCTTACCTGAATCACAATTCACCACAGCCTTTGGGCGTTGTTCACTTAAGACAAGACCAAACCAAGAAACCAGGACTGCATCCCTTCAACACCATTTCTTCTACTCAGCCATTACCCTCAGTGCATTACAGATGTTGCTCGCTGCCCACTGCTGCAACAAGCAGCTTGCCTCTGGTAATCTGCTCTTGGCTTTGGTCAACACACAGAAGCTTTCCAAAGGGTTTTGATGCTTTCATTTCTGCTTCTAAATGGCACATGCTGGGCAAATAAGGAAAGAAAAATATATGCCCTGATACCTCTAAGGCAGAACGTGCCAGCTGCATAGGCTGTGCAGGGAATCAGCTCAGCGTGCTGGGATCTGAGCAGAGCTGTGCTTGAGAACCTAGGAGAGAGCTGTACGGGACTGTGTGTGAGACCACAAGCTGGAGTACTTCACCACAAATGCTAGCTGCATGGTCTCTGCAGAAAGTTGTAGGGAATTAATTATTGTAAAAACCCAACCAACAAACAACAACAAAAACCACAAAAAAACTTGGAGGCTTTTTTTATTCCAGTGTGAAATATGCAGAGCCCCAGAAGTTTACTAAGCAGAAAACAAGGTTTTGCTCTGGGGCTTACAAGGCACACAGCTATGTTTTTGAAACAAGCTTTGCTATTTAGAGGTAGTTACTTAAAGCCTGCATAATTTAGGCTGGAGGGAATGAAGGCTTACCAATACCTAGCCAGGCAAACTCCCATCCCTGAAGGGTACACAGTCTGATCCAGACAGGAACAAAGAACTAAGCACTATGTTTCAAAGCAGGAAGTGGACTCAGCAACGGGGAGTGCTAAGCAGATGAAAAAAAAAAATGATTTTTTTTTTAAAGGGATTCAGAAGAGATGAAGTAGATTAGGTTGCTTCTCCTGTGTACTAAATATTTCAAATGTGTTGGGAATTACAGAAAGCACAAACACATACTATAAAACATCAACAACTGCCAAGCTGCAGCACCTGACAGCTTCCAGCACAGACTATGCATCAATTAACCTTAAAGACTGATCATTTGGTGCTTTTCTTTAGGAAACTACATTTTACAGAAACAGATACAGACTGTACTATAATCATCGGAGAACGGTTGCAAATCATCTTATAAATGTCAGCGTCAATCTAAAAACACCTTGGCAAGATAGTAACAAGTATTTAAAGTCAATGGATAGCTGTGATTTGTTCTTCTTCACCTTCTCTTACAGGGTTACAACAGGGAATGTTACATCCCAATTATGTTTATGGGCTTCCTGGATAGCGAAAGACCAAAATCAGGAATTTAAGACATGGGGCAATATCCTTTCCTTGCCCAAAGCACCGATCGGTTATGTCTATAGGCTTAGTTGCAGAGAAAAACAGAGCTGCAGAGAAAAAGCAAGGAAACTGCTATCCAATGATTTTCACTGGGAAAGATGTTCTGCACCAATTTCCCAAGATAACTATTTCTGTTTTACTATCCTCAGGAAGAACACACTCATTTTGCTGGTATGAATCTGAAGGAATGCCTTATCAATGGCATTGGGTCAGCAGACAGCATTTCTCCTTAGTTACGGGTGAGTAACTACACTGGAACAAATGAGTTAATATTAACTAATTGGCAACAGAAGGATGGTTCTCTTCCAAAAAAATTCAAACAAAGAGTGATAAAAATCAACAAGATTTAATATTGTCCACAACTCCAATTATGTTCTAATAATCCAAAAGTAAGTGAAAGGCATTTACATGTCAAGTCCCCTAAATATTTACAGTTATTACTGAGGCAGGCTTGACTCTTCACATCACCCCATTCAAACAACAGCACTGACTAGACTGTTATAGTACAAATAGCACAAAAACATGCTGAAGTTAAAAAGTGTGAACTGAACATGGATGCCAATCCAGAGTCTTGTCTGTAGCCCAGGGTTAGAGGAATTTTGAACCCAGGTTGAGGTCAGAGCTTTGCCAATCGCCTGTGTTTGGACCCACAGGACACGAGACTCTACATTCAACTGAGTTTTTCTCCCTGGCGTCCCAGTGAAGGAGTGCGGGTCTCAGCTGTGCTGCTTCACTGATCCTACACCTTACCTTCAGCAATGAAGGCAGAGGAGCTCTAGCCGTAGCAAAGATCCAACCATCAAAAGGCTTCAGCTTGGACTTGGAAAACATCCGATTATCCAGGCATCCCAAGATATCAAACTATGCTAACACTACGCTTTGATGCTTCCAATTGTACCATCTGGGAGCAGGAAGAGAATAAAACCGCATTTCTTTTTGTTTCAGACTAAATCTTTTAACTACATATTGGCACTGAAATGGAGGAAGGGATGGTATTTGTCAGGTCATGAATATGGCGATTACGATTTCTTACTTGAATGTTCTTGGCCATGCTGAACAGAAGCAATATTGGAATCTGGGAAGACAAATTAACCTTCCTGTTGAAGGTTAAGTATCAAAGACGCGTCTCTTGATACAATGACTTTTTGGAGACAGTGCCTGAGGTTAACAGTTCTTCTGGACTGTGATTATTTTCAAACTCCTCCTCTTTTGCTTGGTCACTTTACACTGATTGTCCCTGGGCTCATACACAACAGAAAATGGGAGCAATAACTTGGGGACAATTAGCAATCCCTGTGCTAAAGGAGAGACTCAGGTAGGTAAGAGTGAAGCAGATACAGATTGCTCCAAGCAATCACTTTCTGCTGATTTACGCAGCCCGTTTCAAAGGATCTCAAACTACAAACCGGGGTCACTCCTGTCTTACTACAAGGCAAAAGCCGACCTGTAACAAACCCTGACGTGCCATCCTACCATTGCATTACTGGCACAAGGATTAACACTTTCTAACCCTGTTATATAGCAGCTTTTCTCAAAATAGTTTTTAAAGTATAAAGGAAGATTTTATTTACTCTAAAGACAGTATAACCACTGCCTTCAATATTACTCATTTTTAGCGAAGGAGAACACTGAGACAGACCACTGCCATCTTCCCATTTCCCCCTCCAGCTGTTCTTTTAAAATGCCCTTCAGTCACAGACCTGTGAATCTCCACTTCACTTCTTGCTGCGTGGGATGAAGTCCAAGGGCAGCTCCTCTGCAGCCCCTGGGGAGAGCAGTGCCGCCAGTCAGCGCTGACTGGGAGCTGGAGGGCCACCAATTTGTGACCTCCTGGCCCAGGGCTATGAGTTTGACCAACTGAGCCATACCCAAATGGACCCAGTTAATTTTTCACAGGCTTAACAGAATCAGCAAGCCCCAGCTAAATGTAAAAATACCTGAAGCGTTTTCCCGGGTATATCTTTAGCCTAGCTCACGTAGAGACCCAAGTGCAGACTGGGAAGTTTTTCTTAACGTCAGGAATGCTGATATTCTCAAATTACTGACAGACAGACGCAACTTTCATGGGTTGCTTTACGGTTCTGAGAGTCCCATTTACACAGGTATCAGAAAACACATACATAGAACAAAAAATCCCATGTCCTGGGGCAACACCTTGAATACACTCTGCAGATAAAGTGAGCAGAGGAACAAATATAATGATTTTTAATTATTTTACTATTTTTTAAATATTAACACAGAAAACTTAGTACACACTTCCTTCAGCATACTCTGGGGAAGACCAAATGCCCATGGCTGCAGATTGTTCGCTCCTATTGCAGCACCAGTGCCACCACTTCATACAGCTGTGCAAACAACTTTTTAAAAGCAACAGACAGCAAAATGGGACTACACCTGCAGCATCCTACGACAGCTGTCACCCAAAGGTCTCATCGCAGCTGTAAATCTCATCTTTTTTAATGACAGAGATGCTATGCAGAACCATTGACAAATCAAAGGAATACCACATGTAGTGTAGCACAGCAGCTACTTGCTGAGAGCAACACAGCTCTGGCTTACTCTTCTGTAAAGAAGTGCCAGAGCTCTCATCTCTTCATTCCTGGCCTGAGCTTTGCTTTCTGTTACAAAGAGTTATTCTTCTCTGCTTTTCCTCAGGAGGCATCTCACATGCAAATCCTGAGGAACCTTGCCATACTACAAGCACGAAGAACATGGTGTGGGGAGTACAGAAGCATAAAACGCCACGTTTTCAACATTACACCTACTTTCTGAAAAATGTGCCAGTCACACAAGTGAGCTCTGAAAGGGCATTAAAAACAACGTCAGAGACCATCTGGAAAGGTGCTGCAGCTTTGGAGGACTTTCAGAAAAAAAACACAGAGGGCACTGAGTCAAGGTGAGCTGAGAAGTATGTAACGAGGAAAACCTGCCAATAAAAGGCACTCCTTCAGAACACAATGTTTTGTCTGACTACTTTATCAGGAAATCAATTTACAACTGCTTATTACTCTGAACTGAAAATGACAGGAGTGCAAAGGCTTTAAATCGAGGAGAGGAGGATAGGCAGCTTACAGCAGTCTTCATTCACTAAAGGATTAAACTTTTTCTACTTCTGCATTGTAGAGATATATCCAGCCTGTTAGGTTCTTTCTTCCCTGGGGGTGTTTTTGTTTTGTTTTGATTTTTAAACAGTACATTTTTGCTGTGCACAGGTAAAGTAACCTTGTGTCAGTTATGCAATGCCCTGGAGCAGCCTGATCTATACAAGGATCTTTTTCATGGCCAAAAAAGCTCTCCAGAGATACCTAAAATTGCGACTTTAGGACAAGCCTTTTGCAGAGAAGACTAAGTTTTAGATTTCAAAGGAAGGAATTTGTTACCAAAGTGATCACAGAAATGTACAGAAATGTAAAGATATTCACGTGGTGTTTACCATGGTTCAGTTCAAACTTTCGACATGCACAAGGTGGAAAAGAAGATCCAGCTTAGAAGTTAAGCTGTAAAGACTGATCTTTAATGTAATTTGATCCACTTTGTATATAACTATCATGTCCCCATATTTTTTAGTCTAGAAGAATAATTTCATTTCAGTTTTGCATACGAGTTCTCTCACATTAGGAAAATGCAATTCACCTTTCCCCCAGCTTCCTCCTCTATTCCCCAAGCTTCTTTTCAGCAGCATGCCCTCTTTGTCTACTTTCTGCTGCTATTCACCAGTTCTGAGTACTACATCATGGCCCAATTTCATCATTGTTTTCACACTCAGCTCTGTTTGAGCTTGGCCTTTGTGTTCATCAGTACATTTCCTACCCTTCCCTGCACAGATGGAAGGACCACTCTGCCACAGGGCTTGAGTCTGCCCCAGAACAAACAACCAAATCCTGGAAAACTGATGGCCTGCAACTCCGGACAGTTCCAAACACACTTACCAGCTCTGTCAGTCCCACATTTCTTCTTCCTCCTTCAGCAAGTATAAACCCACCCCCTTAAGTACTTGTGAGACTTGCTATCAAATTGTTCCACTGTTGAGATGAGTCAACGTGCTTGCTTGTTAAATCTCCCATTTCTTCAATATTGCTTTCCTAGCAGTAACACTGAAAGGCTCGCTCACCTCCTTGTGGGAATCCTTATGGGCTTCCAGTGTTTTCATGATGGTCAACTCCGCATAGTTTTTAAACCTTGCTGGCTGATTCCGTAAGATCTCTCTAAGGACTCGCAGTGCCAGGGCTCTTATTGAATGCTGTGTCAAGAGAAATAAATGTTAGAAAAAGTCATTTCTCATCCAAATTGTATTTTGAAGTAAATTCTCAAAGCTCCCTACACCATCAGAAGTCTTATATAGCTCTACCAGATCCAGTAGAACAAGCAGTATGCTCAATAACTAAAACCAGAATTGGTCTCCTTGCTTTCTTTTGCACAAAAATTCACATGACTGTTCTCACTGACAGAAACAGAGCTTTTTTTTTTTTTTTTTTTTTTTAAATCCATACTCTCTTGGCTATTAAGTACAAATTTGTACCCAAAGAAACACATTTCATGCTTTGCTACAAATTTGTACCCAAAGAAGCACATTTCATGCTTTGCTCTTCCTCTTCTGCTTAGCTTTGCAGATATCAAACTGGGCTCCACCCATGCAACAAAGCTGTTTCTCGTGTACTGATGCAGTAAATCAATGCTGTTCCTGTAACTCCTATGGAAATTACTTTCAAGAACAGTCAGTCATTGTAGTCACTACTGACCTATGTGTTAATCCTTTGTATCAAAAGACCATTAGCTGAAGGGATTTATAACACCTGCTTCATTTTCACAACTGTTACATTAAGTTTTTGGCCTGCAGCCATTCCAAATAGATTCTATCATTTCAGCAGAGGAACACTTTACCCTAACACAACCTTTAAAGCATGCCCTCTGCTATTCATCTGCAAAACTCAGAGTAGCACAATTTATTTGTACTTAAAGTCACCAGATCTTCATACACGTATGATGCTGTTATGATTAAACATGTAGGACTACAGAAATTCATGCCAATACTAAGAATGATTGTGAGAGTACACCAACCATTTACACTGCCTTAGAATCAAGATTTTATTTCTACAAGAGCACCATATGCTTTATAAGCAGTATACAAAATACAATTGATTTTGAATCAGATTAAACAGAAAAGAACTGGGAGTGCTTTTACGCCTACATGCTGTAACATTTAGATGGAGCACGGCTCTGATTTGAAGGCACAGCCAGGGTGCTGAGCCTTTATCAAAATGTCACAGTGCTGCAAGCTGAACAAACAGCCCCATCTGGAAAAAGTAAAAGCCTCTCCTGTAAAACACCGCTTTGATCAACTACCAAAGATAAAGCTGTGATAGTAATGCAGCTTGAGTTCCTCCTGTCTACATCTGTAGCTTCTTTTAATACTTTAGAACAAGATCCCCTGTAAAAGCAGTTTGCTCTTGATGAAATCCATCCTCTAAGATCTAATAGCCTGGATCTTTAACCTACACAGAGAAAAAAAATATTCATCTAGGCTGCCTTTACTCTCCCTTTTTGGGGAACGGGTGCAATGTGGCTAAGAGCTATTATTATGCAATAATGTGCATGCATTACTTTGTATATGTATTAGGTAACAGTATTCATTATTATACTATGTATTATGTGCCACATAATACGTATTATGTAATGATATTATGTAATTTCATCCTAATTTGGAAGTGAACAACATTTTAAATCTTAATTCTTACAAAATTGGAAAATAACTTCCTTTCCGACTCTAGTTCAATTTCCTAGTTATTTGCTACTAAACACTCAGAAGGGAAGGGAAAAAACTGGTACACTTCAGAGTAGCTTGAAATTCGTCACTGAGCACACTGACAATGAAAGCAGTCAACAGCCTTCAAAGGAAGAAAAAATGAGCAGTGCAGCATCACTGAAGAGTTGCAATACAAACATAACAAATTTGATTTAATCTAACTTGCAGAACCTATCACCCTAGATAAAGGCGAAAGAGCTGAGAAAAGCTGAGACAAAAATCTACATCTCACATCTTTGTCTCCAAGTGTCTCCAGCAGCAGGAGCAGAATGGTTTTGAAATGTTCCTCCCAAACTCCAAGATTATCTTCCCTTGTGATCTTCAGAAGTTCCAAGAGAGCTCCTTTTCGCTCCTCCACCCGTTCATTGTGGTTAGAGAGCTCTTTCAGAAGGTCAGCCACCAAATCCGAATGGTCAATGGGTACTTCTAGGACAAAGGGCAGCAAATCATTTGGGGAATAGGGAAAAGATCAAAGATGCCCATATTATTAATCCTCTACAGAACACAGTGCACATAACAAGCCCCCCCTCTCCTGCCCCAGTCATCAAATCCCAGGTGGCCTAAGTTAAGCAGGAAAAAGGACCTGACTAGCCCAAAATTTCACTCAAGTTCATAATACTGCTCATGAGTCTGCACACAGCTTCTAACAAACGAAGAAGAGATGATGACTGTATTTCATCCAGTTCCAATAATTACTTCTACAAGACGAGAACCGCCAGAGTTTGTCCTAGACACTCACACCCAAAACCAGTGATCACATGTATGACATTTAGATCAAAGTAGAGTGAGTCATCAGTACACTGCAGAGGGATAAAGCTAAGGTGCAGCATCCTTTAAATGAAGTGGAACGCTCAGTAACAGCAAGCTAATGAGTCATTTCAGTTTTAGAGTAGGAGGTCCCCAGAGTAGTGTCCCTTACAGATGCATTTAATTTGGACTCTTAAGGGACTAGTTTGAGACAAACTCCAGGAGGAAGAGAAAAAAACAAAACCCACATTCAAACTGCAATTTAACATTTTCTTAATTGCCACGAATCAGGTTCTGCTGTTACATGAGAACACAGAACATTCCATGCCGAGCCTTGACTCAGGTACAAAATACTACTCAACATACGCATTGACAGGCATGCACCTGAGGAGCACTGCACGCATACAAATACCAGGAACAGAACAAGCTGCCTGCAGTTTTACAAGATAACCTAATACAAACCATCCCGAAGCTGATCCATGTCATCATCAAACACTGCTTCCTTGAGGGCAGTCTTGTCGTAAGTGTTAATTGTGTCGGAATAAGGATAGGGGTTATACTCTCGAGCACGTGGCCCTGAAAAGGCGCGGGGAGGCTGGGTGTTCAGTAAGGAGGTTTTGTTATCTAGAGCCATCCTTCCTCCTTCTACAATGTCACTGCTTCCGCGGACATCACTAGAAGGTACCGCAAGGCCACCATCTCGAGACACCTGGGGATCCAACAGAAAAAGTCGTGAGACTCCTCAAAACCTGTAAAAGCTGTAAGCCTTTTTGAATCCATTCACCATAGGATCATGCATCAATTAATTTTGTATAGAATCCTTTATTTCTGCATAATTCTTGAATAAAACTTTGATTATCACCTCTTTCCCTAGCTTATGTAACAGAACTATCTCGATCACAGGGCGAAGAGCTATGCTAACAGTCCTGAATATAACGTCCCAAGCTCTGGGTCAGGACTAACTTACTAAGAAAAAGAAAATTAAGAAAAATCAGTATCTTTCTTATGCAACCTCATGACCAACTAATAGAGGAAGTTAGATGATTGCCATTTTTTTTTTCCCATGGTTGCCATAGAGGAGATTAGATGATTGCCAAGGGAGATTAAAGGTTGGACTAGATGATCTTAGAGGTCTTTTCCAATCCTATGGTGCTTAGCAAGCTAATGTGAAATGGACAACACAAGAGTCCCAAAGAAAAAATATCAGACCACCAAGAATTTTTTGCTTTGAAGGCTAACAATCTACTAACCTAAACTTGTTCGCCCGGAGAGGAAGCAAAACTACCATTTAAAATTGTCAAAAATTTTGAATTCTGTATATTTGATTAAAACAAATGGTATCTCATGTAATAGGTAATTCTGTAACCAGTGATACAGTGTAAGGCACCACATGAGTTGGGTACTCAGAGTGATTTCTTCATACATGAGACTTGCACAGTAATCCAGTAAGTATATTTCACAGGAGGTTAAACAGTTGTAAGGCAGCAAGGGACTACATTACTGGCAACCCAAAATTTAGGGATATGAAGTTAGTAACCAGAGACTAACACCTGAAGGGAAAAACAGACCAAGAATAACTGGATTTTGTATGTACACTAGCCAACAATCCAAAGCCAGGTTTGAAAACAACGTTGTGAAACTTTACCTATCTCCAGATATTTATCAAACCAAATACTTACAATGTCACAGTCTTTCTTTCCATCACGTTTGATTGGTTCATTCAGATCCTCTTGACTACGGAAACTAAATTTTTCAATCGCTTCTGTGACTCCACGAAGAGAGCTGTAGATTTCATCAGAATTTAGGTTCTCCGTGTCATAATCCAGCATACTAAAGACCAAACGTATATGAAATGTTACATATGAAATTGGAAACAACTTTTCACTTAATCAATAAATGCCAAGTTGGAGACAGATGATTTGGTGTACCATTTCTAACAGTGATTTGCAACAAAACATGAATGGAATCAAAGCAGACTTCAGGTCTGAGTCTCCCCTCAAACTGAGCTAAATCTAGGAGAAGCTCGACTGAAATCAGTGGTATTATATTGCTGTGATTGAGGGCAAATCAGGTCCACTGTTTGTTACATTCCACAGCAGTGAGTATGCTAGCTTCTATCAACCAAAAACCTAGCGCCATCATGGTAATGGTGTTATTTAAAAAGAAAAATAACCACTATGAGAACTCAAAGGGTTGTGACAGCTGGTGGAAAATAAATCAACAAACTAAGTTTCATAATATAACAAATATACTCTGTCAATGGATTCAAATGCAATAGATTTAAATGGAAACAGAAATGTACCTTGACATAAAAGCTTAATCTAACATATTCCAGTTTTCACTTAGAGAGTAGAAAAAACAAAACTACTTGCAAGATGCCTTGATAAGAACTACTGAAATATTGAGCCTAAATTTGAGAATTCTCTCACTCAAATAGAACACTTTCTTGCAGCCACTTTCTCAGAAATTCCTCATCAGCGTAAAGCCACACGAGTTTTGGGATTCCTTAAAGAGTTACCCAAAATTAAGTACCATGAAAAAAATACCTAGCATGCAAGGGCAGATGATACAAAAAAAGAAGTGACTAGGAGGAGAAGCTCCTACATGCTTGGAGGAAATTACAAAGCAATATTGGCAGGGCTTTGCTCTATTCAGGCAGAAGTTGAGTTTGCATGACAATCAGTTTTCCAAGAGAGACTTTACGAAGAGACCCAGTAACTGAGAACAATTTCTCTGGGGGAGTGTTGGATCTTAATAGAGCCAGAAGCAAAGAAACCAAAAGAATTTAAGACATTTACATCAAGTTGTTTGTCAGTAAGCAGCAAGAAGTGGCTCCCTACAGGGGTGAATTACTATTTCTTAGCATTTTGGGAAGGATTACAGGATGGGCTTGGAGAAAGATGGCTGAACAAAGAGCTGTGTTCCTTTCTGACTAAAGAAAGATTCCCTGTGAGATGGTGAAAAGATACTTTTCCCCGTGAAAAGTATCAAAAATAAAAAATCTCCTTTGAATCCTGATTACACAACCATTATTTTCTATAGAACTGAAAGTAGGATGTTAATTATCTAGAACTACTACTATTTTTTCTGGAAAAAACTCGAGAACTTTAGACAAAGGGTAAAATTGGTGTTGCCCGATTCCTTTGGGATTAACACACTGAAAATAGCCATAATCCCTGGCTCCCAAGCAACGTGCTCGCTCTACAATCACTCAAACCCTAGCACAAAGTATTCTGGCAGAGAAAACAAAGAACAACTCCCTGACTTTAAATAGTGCCTGTCAGGCCAGGCCTGGCTACGAAGAGAGAGAAGCCACTTGAACAACAATCAAGACCAGGAAACAAAAGCTGTTTATAAACCTACAAAAGTCAGAGTATTTAGGGCCTTTCAGATAGCTGAATGAAATTAATGCACTGTGATTGCTTTCCAGACAAAAAAAAAAAAAAGTGGATGCAGATTTTTGATTCTTTTTAAGTTATCAGTCAGGGCTAGGAGAACATTTGCTTCATACCTTCTTGAAAATATTAATTTTGCACTCAAACATATTAAATATAAAGATCTTGAAGGGTTCTTCATACAATACTGAAGTGAGCAATGGAACGGCCATTACTGCAGGTATATATATATATATTACTGTAACTGTGTATCCACGCCACGAGATGAAATGACTTACCAAAGGCCACACAATTAAATCCATGGAGAAAAATAAAGAAATCATCACAGATGTACTGACATTAAATCTTCTGCTAAAGTCACTGCTTCTTTCATCAGGAATGAATTTTGCTCTATGCTGTTCCTAAAGTACAGATGAAAGTATATACTCTGCAATGCTAAATGACTACAGAAATTTCTGAAGAACCACCGGATCTAATAAGTTTTTCAAAACCACCTTTTAATAAAATCTGAAGAACCCAGTGATTCAATATGTCAAGAATAAGCCTGTGTAAGAGATCACATTATGGCTGTGTTTTATACAAAATAAAACTTTACATGTAAACACCCATGTCTACTGACAGCATGCGTGCTGGAATACTTCACATACAACATGATGGGGGAATAAAAAAATAAAAAAATGGAGCTACACCCACCTGCCAGGGGTGAAAAGGCACAAAAACAAAAGAGTGATGCAGAAAACTAGAAGAAAGTCACAGGGTGAATAGGAAGTGAGTAGAGATGAGTAGTGTTTAGGGATGTCACAACATTATTTTCCACATTGTGCTGCACTAAAACAGTAAGCGCTCTACAAGTTTGTCAAGACACAGTTCTGAAGTTTTCCAGTCTGACATGAAACGTTTTACTTCCATAATTATTCAGCTCCCAATTCAAACAACGTGTAAGTAATCAACAGTTTAGGACCCTGAAGCAGTACACAGTAACCCACTTCCTTGCACTTTCAGGCTCTGGGCTGGAATATGTATCAAGTAATTCCAAACCTGTCAGCTAATGAAACGCAGAAAAAATTATTCTGGACTAATTTAACCCGCAAAATCAACATGGATCTCTTCCATAGATTTTTCAGTATTCTAGAACAGAGTGATAACATGGATTTGATGTTTTAAATCTGCTGGTGTTCATAGAATACCTTATTCTGTATCTCAATATTCTTTCTCAGTTGTCACAGACTGCCAGATTTTCAGTCCTCCAAGAGCTATTTGTTTGGGTTTGTTTCAATAGCTTACATTTAGGAACAGAGAGACTGCTGCCTGGGTATAAACTTAAAAAATAAAATCCAAGAGGTCTGAAATTAAATTTGGATTCAGATTGTTTTTTGATTAAAACAGTATATAGCTTTGGTCTAGTATACCGATTAAATACATAGATGTTAAAATTAGCTGTCAATAACCTCTAAATCTCGTGGCAAGGACATAGGATTACAATTCTAATTCCATGCTACCCATTTCCAAGATATTCCACAATACAATTACTGTGCAAGCAGCTGGTGAAATCCCATACATGTCCCCCTCACCATCCTATTGATGTTCACTACTGCGGTTTGAACGTGCTCACGTGCCACTTGCACAGCGAATTGAAGGACGTTGCCTGCACTATCACAACGCAACAAGCGCCTACAGAAAGTGCTCAAGAACTGTGTTCTGCGTCGGAGTCTAACTGTGAAACCTACACCCGTTCAGGAAATCCAGCAGGGAGAAGTCAGCTGGAAAAAGTCGCTTGGAGTTTTTCCACTCGTGTGCCACATCTTCCCAACCGAGGGAAGAAGCAGCTGACTGCCCTCTCCCCGCTCTGAGAGCTAACATCAGCCCATTTGCTTTTTCAACCAAATCCTCTAGAAATCATTTCCCACGTTTGAACAAATCCTGTGGTAGGAAAGGTAAATAATGCTGTGACATCTCAGACAAGTTGGTTTAACAGGTAGCTTGTTACCTGGGAGAATAAGAGCGCCTGAAAGTCTTGTGGGAAGGAGCGGTGGGGATGGAGTTAGGCTGAGAAAGGGGAGGGGGGTGCTTCGACAGCCCGTCTGCACTCCAACCCCAGAACCGACTGCAGTGATCAGAGGAGAAACGAAAGAGAAAAAACAGAGAAAGGAGAGGGAGAAAAAAAAAAAAAAGAAACTATAATCTGAGTGGCTTAGTGCTGTCATGCTGCCTTGGAGAGAGAAAAAAATTAATAGAAACAAAATTAAGCAAGAATACTCCATTGAGCCCCTTAAGTCATTGCTTTGGCCTTTATTTCTCAGTTCCACTTTTTTTTCCTTCCTCTAACACAAGGATATGGATCACACAAAAATAGTCCCTGGTAAATTGCATAAATGGATATAGTCTCTATAAACAACACTTAAAATGCTCTAAGTGAACAATCCCTGACCATGCATCTGTATCCAAACGCTACACAGATACTTGCAATCAACAGAATTTCCTGGAAGAAAGGAAACCCAGAGTTGGACTTAATGAGTAAATGAAAATCAGTCTGGAGTGTTAATGCACCGTGGAAACTGGGGGCTTGGCCCTGGTCTTCGCAGACAAACCTGGGAAGACTGAGTTAAACCCAGCCTCCAAGTCAGTTCAAATTTCTTTTCAAACTTCTGCGTGGGTCTTTGGCTTACCAAATGATAACATGCCTTTGGGTCAAGGCATCGGTGTGAGTTTGTTTAACCTTTGCTTTTGTCCTGTTCCCTTCACATCACAGGGATTTTCTAGTACATCATCTAAGCAACAATATAGATGCTGGAGATGGTGGAATATTCAGGATACCTCTTTGTTTCTATTAAGTACACTTATCTCAGAAAGTCACATTTGTGTACACACAAGTGAAAGACACAAGGAGATTAGAAGTGGCAAACAAGCCAAGAATTGCTCCAGAGCAAATAGCAGCACTGCCAGTTGAAAACCCATCTGAAGTGTGGTGTCGAGAAATGCAGCTGTTAACCAGAAATAAAAACCAGCTATTACAATCAACTATTACAGAAATACACACGACAGCCAGACTGCTCCCACAGCTCAGATCTCACCTACCTGCAAACAGGCCACTGAACAATGCAGGCTTGTCCTTATTGTGTAAGGTGGGTGGCTTATTTTAGTTCTTTTTCCACACCCTGCCTTGCTCAACTTAATACAGAAACCATTAAAGTTTACTTTTAATGGTATTTTCAATTAAAAACAAGCATGTAAGCTTTTAAAGCCAAATAAAATTATGTAGTTCCTATGACAAAAATAAGCACAATCATATGTAACCAAATTTTCATCCTTTTATTTTGATATATTTCCTCTTGGAAGAATGAAATTTGTTCTTTTAGTAATAAGAACTATGTACAGGTTTTTGAGCTACCAATGAAGGCAAACTTATGTATTGTTATTATTTCAAATATTCCTAATGAATTCTAAGTGAAAATTCACAACCTGCATGTGACATCTTGGCTCAGAAGATCATTTGCTCATCAGAATGGCATTCATACACTGGAGCAATTCACAGCCTAGTATTTTTCTTTTTGTCATACTGTGCCACTTACTAAATCTAAGAAGATTCTCTCCATCCAACACAAACTCATATCCATTCTTCTGAGCATTTCCCAGGAAATAGTCTGTCTTCTTAGTCAAGAATGTTTTTATTTGTTTGTTTGTTTGTTTTCCCCTATTGTTTTCAGTCTTCCCAACTGCCCTCCCCGATTTTCTTCTTCTGAAAACACTTCCTTTCTCTATGACTCCTCTCCCCCAGAACTATCAGGACAACAAAGCAGGTACAAATGCAGAAGCAACTCACAGATGCAGTGCATATGTCCTAGTGACCATGAAAGCAGAACAGTATGGAGCAAATGCAAGCAGAAAGAAGGGCTTTGTCCAAGGCCCTGAGAACAAGTAATCCTTCTGAAGACACTAACAGCAGGGACTACACGATGTGTGGAGCACACATGATCAACTTGGTCAGCAGTTTAGCTGGTGGCATCAGCAAAGTCCACTTCAACCAGAACATTCACTATCCAGGCAGTTCAAATACATGTAATGTACGCACAAAACTAAGTCACTAGGAATTCATTTGGGATGGCAATAATACATGAGAAGTAATGTGACCTGAGGGCAGTGGCAGACATACTTGCTATAGATAGTATCAATAAAGCTTTGCTGATTCATACCGAGAACATGGCCCACAAACCATTAATTATATGGGACAGCAGCTATGCTCAGCAGCTTTTTTTTTTTTTTTTTTTTTTTAATAACCCTACAAAACCCAAACTATCCTTTCTACATGGGAGGCTAGATACCCCAGCCCCCAAAACACAGTCATCTTTATACATGACTCCTCCAATCTGTGTATCACAAGGAAGTTCAAAGGAAAATGTAATCCTCAAAATCAATGCTGGCATTAAGAACTGGAGCTAATCTTTTCAATCAACTGCTCTTGAGCTGCCTGTACAAGGCATAGGCATGGACAAGGTAAGCAGAGCCTGCACACAGGATACCCTAACAGGCTAAGATACTCAGACAACCTTCATACAACCCTTTGGGAACAGGCCCCATAAAAGATATGGCAAACCTGGTTTCAAAGACTGGCTATACAGAGAAACAGCAGGAACATTTATCCTTTCACACTGCTACCAGAATGACCTGGAACAGCTCATTTTTCAGGTTTGTAGAGAGAAAAGTCATGTTCTACATCACAAGATGAATTGCAAACCACAAGCATTTACAACAGGAAGATGACGTGCATGACATGAGGTGATAAAAATGTAAAGACAAACTGAAGAGCAGCAAGTGAAGTGGCAAAAACGAGTTGTGTCACAATGGCAAAACTCAAAATGTACTGTAAAAGGTTGTGAATTTATAAAACGTGCCACATGCAAACATGGCCAAAGACTCAATCATTGGGAGACATATCTCAGTTTGTAATTCCCATGACAGATATCAATCAGCACTGCAACAATACTCAAACTAGCAGAAGAGGAAGCAACGTTGTTGGAACCATTCCCCTGAAACTCTACCACTTAATTTCTTAATGAAACCTTTGTTGAAAAGCCTCATAATAGGCAACTCAACCTTGGCTTGCAAGCTGGCAGTCTAGTTTTGGATTACAGCAGATTTAGGGTCTCAAAGATGTATTTAGATATCCAAAATTTCCTCAGGAAACTGTGCCTTCCTCATATGCTGCTCGAATTAGTCTAACTGCTGCATTAAAGGCTAACAACCTGTATTTTAACTGACACATAGAACTCAAATTACTAGGCATCCCTCCAGACAAGGTTTAGCAAGTCACAACAGGGCTGATCAAGAGATTTCAGCACCAATTACTATAAAGGACTATGAAATGCAGTCCTTGCCCAGCATGTTTCCTTCTGTCTCTCCTTATGACTTAGTGAAGTGATGAGGCAGGGCAGGCAGACAGCAGCAGCTTTGAAGTATCCTCCAATATTTCTATGGCTCCAGAGCACACTGTTTAAATCCATTATCTCTTCTGCTCTCAGTTTTTCTGTAACCCCAAAACGTACATTCCAAACATTCAAGAGTCTGTGTTTACTCAGCACATAGTTTTGGAGTGGATTAATGTATTCTCGCACAGCATCTGCAGCTTCAGCAAGACACCTAATTACAACAGGCACGCTGCCCAAAGGATCAAGACACTGCTCTGCTAGTGAGCAACCAGGAGGGTGATTTGCAAGTTGTTCAGCAATAAAATACCATCTCTGCTTGTTCTGCATCCTTAAAAAGCACAAGAGGGGAAGAGGGGAGACTTAGCATTTCTCTCAGCAGCACAAGAACTGCACTAGTGAGATGAATTACTGATCACAAGGGTATACCTAAGAAACAGATTCCCAAAACCCTTGATACCAAACCTTTCATGTACTTTGTGATATCTGCAACCTAAACAAGACCTCATTTCTAATGCTGCCATTCAATATTACCTTTATTAAATCCACAAATGTGATTCTGGAGAAGGCCTAGCTATGAAAGAAAATGAATATAAGAACAGACTTTAAGGTTACACAGATCAGCACGAGGACTCAAACACTGAAGGCAATCACCAACCATGTATTGCTGTGTTCAAAGCCTGTTCCTTTGGAGCCATTTACTGTAAACTTTTGGTGTCTCATTTGTTTTCAAAGTGAGTCATATTTTGAAAATGCATGCTCAGTGTTGAAATCCTTTAATATTTTGTAAGTGGTTTAATTAACCTGCCACATTACCTTGGAGACAGCCCACCATGGGAACAGTTGGTAGGTGAAGTTAAGGGGCTGGTTCTGCTGCTGGAGTGCCGGGAAGGAGTCCGACCAAGGGTATTGCTGGGAGAACCCTGGCACAGATGCAGGAAGACAGGGATTAGCAGTGTGTTGCAAGACACAGAGGAATACACAACAACAGCAACAGGTCCAAATATTGCCTTTGTTTGTGCTAGACAAGCTTAGAGAAGTTTTGGTTCTTGCTCCTAACCTAAAAATCTGCAACCATGGCTCATGTAGTCAGAAATAAATTCTTGAACATACTGCTAGAGGATCGAGAAGCACATACACACTTTCCTACAATCCAAAGAAACTGTAATTTTATCTCTGCAGCATGTATGCAAACATAGCCAGAAGAATGGTTTAGCAATCCACCAAGCTACGCAGGTTCTCAGACACTATTTTCCAGGCTCCAAAGTATGCAGACCATTACCCTGGCAATTTAACAATTTAATTATGCAGCTATTTTACGCATTGTCTAACGCATTGGGATTGTGCTTGTTATGAGCATAAGCAAGCAATCCAACTTATCATTTTTCCACTGGCCTGCATAATCATTTATATTGCAGCAAAATGAGTAGAAACCGTTCCCAATTCTGACTTAATTCACACAAGAGGAAGTTAAACGAGGTAGAAGGGACTAGAGAATCCAGTCCTTTCTCCTGGAAGCTTAAAGCTGTAATTCTAGCTGACACAAAGGTCTATTTGTCTTTATGGAAGGGCAAAGATGGGAGGGTTCAAATTCCAGCAAATTTCACAAGATTTCCACATGAAAAAGACAAAAAAAATATCCTAATCCTTCCTGCTCTGAGGGGAAAAAAAGGTTTAGAAGCACAATTTAATTTTCTATTAACATATTCCCAGAGAAATTAAAATATGCAAGCGCTCTACATAAAATCAAAACAGAAGGTAACAATTGTCAGCTGAGGAATGAGACCTGTTAGGTTCAATTAAAGATGCTGCAAGCTTTTGTAGGGACAATATATCGTCAAATAAACTGATTTTAATAGTAGCAGTACACCCAGTAAATCTGAGGGATCAGGGCCTCTGCTTTAGCCAAAAGGTCATTACTGGCAGAATTTTCAAAAGCACCAATGACTTGAAAAGCACAAACCCAGCGAACTTTCATGTGCTTCTCAGCTTTTTTTTTTTTAAAATCTACATTTGTTATGACTGTAGTAAACTTAAAAATAACTTAATTATTAGTTTTAACAACCCCTATTAAAGCAACATCAAACAGAAGCCTCTGCTGTCATATTGCTTCAAGACAACAGCTACGGATAGTTTTTGCTACTGAACATCTGCAACAGCTTATCAGGGAGCCTTAGTGCTCTGCTGTTTGCAATAACACGGGCTCTCACCACACTGGTGTTACTGGAGTTCTTGAGGTGGTTGTGCAGGAGCTTGGTAGCACCGTCCTGGAATGTTTTTGGCAAGGCACCAAGTAACATGGTAAACTCAGGAGTGTTCAGTTCAAAGAGGGAAATCAGGACGATTTGCGCTGCCTGAAAAGAAGAAAAGAAAAGATCACCGGTCTTTATTCTGAGCATGCATTCTGTTGGCAACAATCCTTATGGTAAATACATGTTCCATTAAGAAGATTCCCATATTAAACTTCTGACACATTCCTCGTCAAGCGTCACAAGGAATTACTAACTGCTATCATTACCTTTCCAGTTCTTTGAGCTTACAATACACTTTGGTGTTTGTATCATTAATTTATATCAGTAATTTCTCAGATGTGTACAGTGTACTCAGGTGTGTACTATCTCACAGCTAGTGAGAAAAACCTTATGTTCCTGTCCAGCACATATTTTCATTGAAAAGTCACTGCAAAAATGTTCAGGTAAGTATGAAGAATCTAGAACGACAATTTGTCATTCCCATACTATTTATTCTAAGTGCAAAAGGGACTAAAGTTCTCTTCCCATCCCACTTCTCTTCCTAAGGATCCAACAAATTTGTTTTATCAGACAATCCCTGCTCCTGTTTTCCCACCTTTCCTTGCCTCACCATTGAGGCTGTTTTCAGCAACAGAAGTCTGGCTCAAGTGGAAGATCTATCAGGAGGGGGAGAAAAACCTTTCCCTCATCCCTAGACAGGCTAAAACCCCACCAGACTCTCTAAATTTACGGAGTGTAACCAGCAAACCACCAAAACAACTGGCAATTTCACCATTACTTCCACTGTAAAGGGTTTTGCTGTATCTGTCTGAAGAGCTGCTGGCAGAACAGGATCTCCACTAACTCCATAAGTAAACATAAAGCTCTGCACGTCCTGAACTAAGACAATGGGATAAAATGGGAATGAAAGCAGAATAAATCATCAAATACAGATCTACAAGAGTAATTAATACCACGTGTTCCTAACTAGATTTCCCCAGCAACATATAACCCACGTGGATTGCACCAATCCTGCTTCCTTCTGCCCCTGCCTTGAGAATATATAAAGATACAATACAAAAAAGTGATTATAAGGACAGTAAAAATAAAGCAGTGGTGGAGGACATCTGTAGTGCCACCTTCTCCACCTATGGTCTAGCCATTGACACACCAACATCCAGAATATGCATCTGGATACAAAGCTAACAGGCTAAGAAGTGAGGCTACTTGTGCTTTTATTTTGGAACAGCACACAAACAGGCTTAGGAAGAGCAGACACTTGTGTCTTACCCTTTGGGAACTTTCCAACATTTCCTAAAAATGAAAAATAACTTTAAAGAGAGCAAAAATATAATTCACTATTGTGGGGATAACTGTACATTCATTATTCTCATCAGCTCAAAGGAGAAGGAACTTTTAGTAAATAACGTGTTTGTAAAGTTGTGATAATTAAGTGTATCTGCAGTTCCCTGTGAAGTGGAATCTGTTAGCAGATGATGAACTTGGGTACACAGAAACCCTTTCATAGTGGAGGAGCATCAAAGCACCTCATTGTTTCAGTATACAAATTGCAGTTCAAGCTACACTGGTCCTTCTGCTCATCTGGTCACTTTGCAGCAACACAGCTTTGTGTAGAAAAACATTTTCCGTCTGTAGATCTCAAAATTTAACAAGTAACATCCTTTCCAAATAGCCAACAAAGAAACTGAGGCACACAACACTCGACTGGCTTCCACGGACTGCAACAAACAGGTCTTCAGACTCTTCATTTCAGATAGATCACGCTGCCTCCTGCCAGAACTCCCACTGACTTGAACAGAAACACAGCGCGTCATTATTCACTTCGCACTAAGATCTACAGACGAGAAGCAGGGAGATAATTTTTCCCTGTGGTTTTCTTAATCCCAGACTCTATCATCATCTGGCCTGAGTTTTGGGCAGCTCTGTCAGGAAGCTTGCATGGTATCCAACAGGCAGGTGTATTTCTGTCAGTCGTGATCAAAGAACTTTAAAGATTTCACCAGCACACTATTTTCTGTAATAAAAATATTACTGTGAACAAGATCTCAAGATCAGCATGTTGAACTGAATGCAGAGTGACAAGTCATGCCAACATACAGTCACATTTGTGAACACCATGCACATCCTGAACTGTTAGGAAATGGACATGCGGATCTTGTGTCAGAACAAGCAGATCTCACGTACATGAGGATAAAAAAGAAAAAAGAAGAAAAAAGGAAAATTGATCAAGAAGGTTCCCAGGTTTAAAAATTGCTCAAAGACTAGAATACCTGGAGATATTCTAGCAGTCAGGTGCTGCCCAGGGCACAGCGAAGCAGGAAAAGATTTAAGATACCTTTGCTCCACAGGTGTCATCAATGGGTTAAAAATAAGATCAACCTTGGAAAACTCCTGTGTAAAAACAGCAGAAAAGGCACAAGAGCACGCGCCCTCTGTAAGGCGGTATTCTGGAGGTATCCTTCTTGTGGTGTGCCAGAGGGGTCCAAAAAGCATCTCACAGACCCCTGAACAAGAATGTCACCAAAGCTCCTCCAGGGACTCTGCTCCTGTGGCTTCATGTTGAAGCAGAGGGTTACCTAACTGGTACAGGTTAGCCCTGACACAGACACCGACAGCACCGATGCTGCACTACAGGAATCGCTGAAAACTTTCAGCTCCCATCAATCAGCTCAGTTTTGTTTCACTTCTTTGTCTTGGCTGTAATGAAAACAGAACTGTGCCCACCCTCCCTCTTTGCACAGACCACAGCTTGTTTTTAGCACTGTCTGCCAGGCTGCCAGTATTTTGTGTACACTGTGCTCTTCAGTAGCTTTGTTACTGCCTGCAAGTAGGTCATTGGGCTTTGAATGGGGGGCTGCACAGTGGCTCACAACGTGCATACTCTCATGCAGCCTCAAAGCAAGCAGACCTATGGTCTATATTGTTTGAAACAAAGCCAAGGGCTACTACAGCCTGTGAGTGGTGCTCCAGTAAAGCTCTCAAAAGCAAGGGCAGAGCTATGCGGGTTAATCTTGGCTGTGTTGTTTTTAAATAGTCCTTATTTAGTATACATTATCTAGTTGATCTGGTTGAAGGGCTTTTTTTCCACTTCAAATAGCCCTTGGAGCTTTAAAATCTGTGAATTCTCAGTCTGTGACCGGTTAGAGAACATTTTCATAACCACTGGTCATTTCTGAAAATCTTGGTCCTTGTTTCACTGGATTACTGAAGGAGTAGATTAAAACACACCAGTAACAAAAATCTACTTCTGTACATAACGTACAAACATTCTCCATGCAACACTCATGCTTGATGACACATGATTTGAAGAGAGCAATACCTGAACTTCCCTTTGCCCTTGCATTCCCATACCATTACCATGGAACACTAATCCATCTCCTTTCAGCGAGAAATAATGTAGACCCTATAGATTATCTAATCTTAACGAGGCAGCTCTCTGCTGGCTCAAGCTAGAGAAACCCCAGTAAATAGCCTGCCTGTGCTAGTGAGGGGGTCTGGCTCCATGTCAGGTTGTTGAATCATTTGCAAAGGATTGCTTATGCAACTTCATTATTTTCCTTATAACAATGCAGCAAGAGATCAGGTTCCACAAGCTGGCAACAGCTCCCAAAGTTTCATATTTATGCCAATGCAAAAGTCATGCTGTCTGACTGCCAGCTGCTGAAGGGACACAAGTGCTTTTGCAACTTGGAAGGTTTTGTTGCTGTTGTTGTTTTGCCTTTTTTAAAAATTATTCTATTAGAATCCAGTAACCTCTGCAAATTAGTTGAAATATATTAAAGACTTTTTGAAGCAGCTTGGGCTCATTATGCAGAATGATCAGGCTAACTGGAAAAATGTTAAGGGGGAATGCTGTCAGTGGCCTAAGCTTAATACAAGCACCTTATGGTTGCTGCTGCAGCTGGTCCGATAACAACCAAGCAGAATGAGCAGCTACTTGCCTGAACTATTTGAAAACAGTTTTCAAGTTACTCAAACCTGTATCAGCGACGGGCTCACTACATTATCAGCCCCATAAAAGGGGAGGACCCCAAACTGTTGAGACAAAAACAAAAAGTAACAGAAAAACGCAAAGCCAAAAATTACTTGACACACAGACACACTTTCTTCAAGCTCCTAGTCAAGGTCTCTTTACACAGCTAGACCACTGAGACTGCAAACTAGATTAGTGTGATTAGTACACATAGCTTTTAGTCTACCTGTTTACATTTCTCTTCCAAGTTTCCTTCACCGGGCCCTGAGGAAGCTGCAGTTGTCCTAGCTGGCAAATCCTCACCTACCCAACTATGCATGGTCTGGGTTTGACAAACAGGAAAGTTGATATTATTTAAAGAAGGCATTTCAACTAAATCATCTAAACAGTACACATGCTATCTTTTTGCAGAAGAGTTTTAATCAGTTGCTTGCTTAACCTCAAGAAACAAAAAGCATTAATATTTGATTTAACTACAGGAGCATTCCTTTCAGCAGAGGGCAGCAGTGACTGAAAGTTATATTCAGCCACAATTCTCATGTTCACTGATTATCCATCCCTTAGAGCTCCTATGAGGTGTTACTTTGGCGGCTTCCTGATGATCTCCATAACTGCTTGAGAGGCCCTGCTGAGGTGCAGAGCCTCGGTGGCATGCTGCTCTGAGATGGCACCAGGGCATCCCGGGAACAGGAACCTGCATCTGCCCGTGCCTATCCCTGCAGATGGGTCTCAGCGTTCAGAGCAAGATACAGTTGAGAACTTGCAAACTCATGACTCCAGCCTGGGCGTCAGCCTAATAGACCAACGCTGTCTACAGACACCTTCTGTAATGTGATTAGTCTGAAGAAGGTGCGCATCTACTCACTTTTGAAAAAATATACTCTGTATGCTTTATTCATTTCATCATTCAGCCTAGGGTAAATGTGGTTTTGGTAATGTAAGGCATACTGGAACAGAGACACTCATGTCCCTTGGACTTACACTAAACTGCAGATCAAATATAGATCCACAAAGATCAGGAGGCAACAGAGACACATTAGGCAGCTTGTATTAGCACACATTGGCATATGGCAATGCTTCGATCCTCTGATGAGCGCAGCTGATGTTAAGTGAGTTAATTCACTTCCACTGAGTGTTTAGGGGCTTTAAACAAGCGTTATTGAGGTGTACTTTCCAGCAGACAATTAACTGTGATTGGGCACTAAGCTAAAAAAGAATAAAAATGGCTGCCAAATAAGACCGCCTCTTTGTTCCCTTTTTGGGTCTATAATCAGATGAGAATAGCCATCCACATTACTGATATGGTAATATGAAACATCATTGTCATCAGTTCGTACATAACTCGAGCACGTTAGCTTGATTTCCAGTTTTTAAATATACAAATTCCCAAGAGATTTGTATTAGAATATGCTGTTTACATCCATAGCCTGAAAAGGAAGAAATTGTTTTTAAACAGATTTACATATAGAATTAATATACAGATTAAATCCACACTGTTTTATACAGCACACAATATATCATGAAAGGTTTTTACAAGTCCCAGATGGTTGCATTACATGTGTCAAAGGCATCTCAAACAAGTGCCAACTAGACCTATGCAGCACTGAATCACCACGTTCTCATTACAGCTGTAGGATGGATTAAGACTCCCTATGCATGTTGTTCTTCTGTCACCTGGTGACAGCAAAGACTTATAAAAATGTTCAAATTACTTCAGGAGAGCCAGATATTATCCCAGAAGTCAAGCTGATGAAGGCTACACTGAGTAACCGCTTGTTATGAAATGGCATGTGAAGTAGAAATGGGTTGAAGGAGCTCCTATGGTACACCTGGCATGATGTAGGTCTGAACTGAGAGGGTGATTCCCACATGTATGCTAAGGAGGAAGAAAAGTTTCTGAAGACAGTTTGTAACAAAAACATGCCCTTTAAACTGCAAGGAGTTTCAAATCCTGATTTTCAAAATAGACCTGTCACTTATACCTACATAGGTGCACATATATTTTTCTATAGATGGCACGTACACAAAAATATTTTGCCCATACACATAGTATAAGCATGAGTATTCAAATCCTATGAAGCAATTTCTTACAACATCAGGCACTTACAGTTTGAAGCAAACTGAGAAAAGGGATCTACTTCTATTAAAAGCTAAGCATCAGAGGATCCTATAAGGCTGTACAAATCCAAGAGATTCACTTTAAGGAAATCTAGCCCTGAGACCGTGTTTCCAACAAGCATGCCATGATTTTCTTGCAACTAATGCTGGGAAAAGCAATTTACCTTACACTGCGTACACTAAAAATATTTGGGCTCTCATAGCTCTCTAGCATCAAATTCAAAACAAACAGAAAATGAGGGCTACTGTTTTGGAAACATAGTTAGGACACCAAGATCCTTTTTGTTCTAACAGCATTAAATCAAGTAAACACTGAAGTCCACCAAGTGTCAGTTTTGATACATTACACTATTTTTCCCCTAACAGCAACTAAGTTAAAATGCCTGAAAGGAGTTGCTCTTTGCATTTAGGTCTTGTCTGACTTCTTTAGTCATCTCCTTTGACTAAAAGGCTCGTCTCAGAAGTACGGACACAGTCCGTAAGCCTGAGATCAAACCCTGAGGCCTGGTTCTCTGGTAACTTGATCCTTAACGGAGTCAATGAGACACGCAAGTCGTAGGCATATTGCAAAAATGCTGGAGAGCCCTCCAAGCCAGAGAGGCGAGGCCCTGCCTACTGGGGAATATTAAAACGATTTGCCATTCAAAAGCATTTGTGTAAATGCCCTCTCCGCCACTGCTACTGTAACAGGCCATGGTCAGCAGTATTCATTGCCCAACGCTTAAGGATGAATGATGCCATGTCAGCTCACCAGGAGTCTTTGGGCGTGCTTTTGCAGTGAAATTTCTGTCACAGAATTGCTTGACTCAGCCTGACACTAAATAGAAAATTCGAGCTCCAGCAGAGATTTTAGAGGTTTCGTGACATCAAGCTGCAAAGGAGTCCAATTTCATTTCCTTAGTAGTGTTTGCTTTTCTGTTGGTCGCTAGTCCTGTTATAGACACTGAAGCGTTATTTTGCCCAAAGTTTCCTCAGGTTTTACGTATTGTTTCCTTTTCAAAGTGACAATATTCAATATTTCTTGAGAAACAACATCTGGGACTACTAGTTGAAGAAATATCTGTTGGTTGTTTGAGCATATGAAGAATTTGTTGCTGCGGCTTTCTTTGAAATCTTCCTCATCTTCTAGACTAACTCAGATTCTTGACTAATCAGTTATTAAAAAAATTGGTCCCAAACACATTTTCTTTGCACATCTCCAGACTTCACCTGCAAGCTAAGTGACAATCCAAGGACTGCCCTACTACCCCTTGGTCTGAGGGGGACTTGATCTTCATGAAAATCCAAGTAATATAAGCACTCTACTGAGCTTTTTGATTCACTACGACACGTCTAGTTTCTTACCTAGTCCCATGCACTGTCTGTACTCAAGGGCAGCTCAGCCAAACCCAGTTATAAGGGTGACGGTTGGGGGAAAAAAAAAGTTTCCCCAGTTACGTAAGTGGAAGTCAGAACACGATGTGCACATGACACGAGGCTGCCCATAATGTGTAAAAATAAAATCAGGCTTGTAAAATAAAACTACCATATGAATGTTTCATCAACAGAGAAGCGAGGCAGGATACCTGGCACAAAGGACAATTTCTTCTTCCCTTTGATTCGAAGCCCAAATCACAATCATGCAAAAGCGATCTTGTCATTTATTAAGGGCAAGCTGATTGGCAGGACAGTGGGCAGTGGCACTGGCCCTTCACCTTGGGAGGCCTTGAACCCCTTCAACCTGTGCCAAGTCCAAACACCAAGATCCTGCACGTCCTCACAGACACCCCACCCGTCTGCGACACTGAGTGCTCGTGTTTAATAAAAACTTCCATTCACCCAAGCCCTGGACACGAGGCTTCCTTAGGCTTTGGCCTGAGTCAAATTAGAAGCCCTCATTCTGATTTCCACTCCTAAATTGATGCCCCCTTTCCAAAATCAAAGTATTTTCTCACACAGAACCCAATCCTGTAATCCAAATTCAGTAAGAATTTTACATTTATAAGGATTGCAAAATAACTTTGCTAGCAGAATCAGTGATAGCACGGTGCAGTCACTGACCATGACCATGTCCTCAGACCAGTCATTAACTGGGTTACCATTTTGTGCTATTTTTCTGTGTGGTAGTTAACTGGCTTTTGTAGAATGATTTCACGAAATCATATATATATGTGTGTGTGTGTGTGTGTATTATACATTATATATTATTATATATTTTTAAACAAAAAGTCAACATAATTTACACCCTGTCAATAGAGAGGAAAAAAAATTCAGACACGTTTAGACACTAGTATTTAGTGTCACATAGATCTATGCCCTGCCCGATGCCATGTTCTGCTCAGGGAAAAAGCAGGATTCAGCTGCATGTGTACAAATCACCAACAGGTGCTCTCACTGCATCCGAGGGCAACATTTGAACCCCATCTTAGTTTGCTGTGCAATGCAGCACAATCTGTTTCTACCTAATAGCTTTTGTTCAGCATAAAGGACAAATGTCTTTCACCTTTCTTCTACTACTGTTTGCAGGAAGTGAACCTTAACTTAAACGCATGGTAAACACCCAGAAGTATTAACAATATTTAAAACAAGACAAATATTTACCTCTGACACACTGCAGATCACCTTATTTACAACTTTAACGCCTGACAATAATTTTGACCATACATAATTCACTGCTATTTTCAACAGCTTAAACGGTTTCTACCCTGAGAGGGAATCAGTACTCAGTACTCTATGTTCAGAGTACTTTTTTTTTTTTTTGGTAACAGAGTTTACATTGAGCTAGATAGATATTATTTAATATGAGAACGTAAAGCACTTTATGCACAACAGCATTTCCTTTGACTAAGTTTTGTTCAGTTTGAAAAAGGTCTTTGGACTAGATGCCACTTTTTGTTCTCTTTTTCTCCAGCATCATAACGCTACGGAGGGCTGGGATCTCCATGACCATCACATACAAAACAGTGACAGACGCTGATATCACTAGTAGAAGGATAATCCTACTATTGGCTGATAATATAACCCATTTCTTGAACAGATTCATTGATTGCTACCATGGGATAAAACCTGCATGACAAATTGCCACGTGCACACAATAGCCACACGCTTTACATATTAATTGACAGCAATCTTTTATATATTTTGCTACTAGCACGAGCAAGCTTATTTTACCTTCTCTACTAAGGCAAAATCCAGACAGGGTAGTATGGCCACCACACACCCAAATGCTACTTGCATTAAGATAGCATTCAGTAATTTCAGTCTAAGGAAGAACCACAGTGCCTGTGTGACTAAGTTTCCTGTAGGAAGAGCTGCTGCCTTCACAAGTAGCTGAGCACCGGCATTGCTGCTCTATCATCAGCTGCAGTGGTATACAAGGACTAGACTATGACAGCCAAGACTGCTCAGTACCCAAAATAAAGTTGGCTCCTGTCTTTATAGGAGCTGAGTCAATTGCACGGATTATCTCAAATCCGGATTCTATTGAAAAAATATTTTATAGTTGTTACAAGCCTCCTGTAGTACCTGAAACTTTGTAGTCTTAATTGGTTCTCCTTCTACCCATGTTTAGGCTATGACAATGTTTTTAATCGCATGGCCTGCTCTGCACTTAGAGAACCTCAGACCTTGAAGGTTATCTGCAGAAATCCCTTCCAGGACAATAAATCTTCTTGATATAAAAAGCAGTACTTTTTTTCCAGGTTGTAGCCTCCAAAAAGGACAATTTTAATTGTGTTCTTCAGAACATTTCACCTGTCTGGGTTAGCCCTTATAATCCTGTTCGTTACTGCATAATGAATTTATTAGTCTGTTAACTATAGTCCTGACGGAGATTATGGACAAGGATTGCTTATAAATCCTTTGTAGCAGTGTTTCTTCTAAAGCCCTTAGTTTGTACTATGCTCTTAATAAAATCATAGTACAGCAACTGTATGATGAAATAGAGATCACCTGGGCATTCATTTTTAGTATCCTAAATTAGCCTAACTGCACAATTAATTTGAAAGCTACAGGCATCAGAGGCAAATCCAAGTCACATGCAGACTTAATAAAGAAAATTTGGATTCAGTAATCTCTTATCAGCCCCCAAAGCCCTCCCCAGGTACTGCTCAGGTGGAGCTGGCTGGAAGTTTTTATCAGAGTTCTGCAAGTCTTTGAGACAGACAGACACTGCGCTGTGAACACACACTTCCCACACCATAACTTCACAGCTAACAGCCAAATTTTCAGCTGCTGCAGAGATACCGTTCACTCAACTTTGCATGCAGCAATGATGACCTCTAATGGTGGAATATTTCTTCTGCCGAGAAACATGCGGAAGTTTTGCTATTTGCTTTTCAATGTATTATTCTAGTTAAATTAATTTACAACTCCCTCTTGCCTGCCACTAGCAGAGTAAACTGCTAGGGGTTTACTTGAACTGTAAAAGGGAAGAAACTGCTCTTTTGTTATTTAATTCTTTCTGACTTTGTATATGAAAATATCAAAAGGAAAATGCACGTTACAGATTTAATTCTAGGAGTTAAGTCACCCTTTAAGGACTCTCTGAGACTACCTTGTAAAAATAAATTGCAGTCATGCTAGTGCAAATAAGCCCTGGAGAAAGTCTTCTAAAAATTAGATGAGACATTTTTCTCTAGATGTAACCAAATGTATGCCAGAAAGCAAAAAGCGTGCACGCAAAAAGCTTCTTTGAAGTCTTGCCAGCTATCAGATAATGAATATTGAATATTCTATATCTTCAATTCATATATATTCACATATATTGAATAATCAGGTGTGGTGTCTTTGATACCCAATCATCAATTCATCAGAATCAAATAATCAAAATAATTTTATTTCTAAACTTATAAAATACTAATATGCTATTCTAGTATTAATTCAATTCTAAGTGTATGTAGACCATAACATTTTCACACAATCTGTATATTCTGATATGACTTTTTCTGATTTATTTATTATTAGCTGGGGGGAATTGGAGGTAATTTTAAGTTGCTACAGATGCCAGATACATCAGACAAAGTCTCATTTTTCTCTTGGGAGAGATGAGTATCACTACGTGCTCCATTTTAGCTTACCTGGCACTCACATCTACAGCAAGGAAAAAAAAAGAACACGTTAACTGTATTATCTAGGACTGACCTAAATGTGCCAATTTTTTCCAGGTTGAGATAAACAGTTTTTAAAAGAAAAGAGTTGAGAACCCTTGGCAGCTTACTGATTTGTTTAGTTTCTTTTAACAATATTGCAATGCAGAAGTTGTGCTAGGTTTCATTTCAGTCTACAAAGCACCTAAATAAACAAAAATCTATAGATATTTCCAGACTGTTCAATAAAAAGCAGATTTTTAAACTGTGACCCCTTTGTGTGGTAATAGTTAAGACAGCTGAGTACCTAACTAGAAAAAATATTTATGAAGAGATGCTTCAGGAATGTGTCTTTACTGAATAGGCAATTCAGTTTGGAAGGCAAGGTATGTACGACTCAAACCACTACCTTTATGACTTTTTTTTTTTAATCTCTTTCTCCTTTTAGAAAGAATAACTACTGCCAATACTGACATTCTGACTTACCTTTCTCACATCTGAGCTCTTTGGTTCTGTTGTCCAAGTTATAATTCTAGATACAGCAAGTCTTGTCTCACTGGAGTTCACAAAGTCTGTTGGATCCATCTGTCTTGCTAAGGACTCAATATACTTCAGGATAGCAACTTTCACCTGAGAAGTGAAGATGTATTTGTTAATCCCATGAGCTGGCAAAAATAGGATTATCCTGTAATGAACAGACATTGCTCTAGATTGACAAGACTCATGTCTTACTTGGGAAAAGAAATCCCTGTGCCATGTCTCCATGTCACATTTCAAAACCAAAAGCAACTTTCTACCCAGGAAAAGTTTTGTGTAGTGAGTCTGAAATGGCATATCAGAACTGGCTTGAAATATGTCCTTTTGTGCATTTGTGTAAGCAAATCACCACGCTGTTTCCACTTGTATTGAATATTTTAAAGTTCTGCAAGGTGCCTCATGCCCATGGTTACTGTTCCAGGTGCTTCTCATGAGGCTGGAGCCTCAAAAGATTTAAACTTTGGGACATGGGAGAAAGAGCACTAGTCATTTGACATCCTGTATATATTCCTGTCTCTGAAACAATTAAGTATCTTTTCTAGAATTTACAGTGTACCTATAGCCTTGGAACAGCAACCTCCTGAAAAACAATCTGCACAACAATATCCCGTTAAGAAGATTCAGTAACAGAAAGCTCTGTTTCTTCCCCAAACCCTACATGCATTATGCATGTTCTGTGCAACAAACACTTGTTAAGGTGTGCTTAGGATCTCAGCTCTCTAGCTGTCCAGACTGAGCCTGGTCCCTGCTGTCCTGCAGGGACAGGTTTCTTCCACTTTAATTATACCTGCCATGGCATACAAAAATAACCACGTTTATGCTTCAGCAAAAAGGCCTGATACTGACCTTGAGGTTTGGTGTTTGGGTCTGATCCACAATAAACCTCATCAAAATGTTAAATTGTTGATCAAATGGAAAAGAATCCCTGTCCAAAGAAAACAAAGGCAAAAATGTAATGCTACACATGCTTCCAGGGCTAAATTAACTCAATACATAAAAACTTACATAACAGAGTTCAGCACCTATCATGCTTTTCTTCTTAAGTTTACCACCTACTATTCAGAGAAACTCAAGTTTAAGGGTCACCTGATTACTCTTTTAATACTGACAAAACACTGCTAAATCAATACCTTTATATGCTGTTACTCTAACTGACTTCTGTACACTTAATCCTGTTTTTGGCACACCTGCCTATCCCCTCTTCATTTCAGGCTGTGCTTTCTTCCCTTATCTCTAGCAGCAGACTGGTTTCTCTTTCCCTCAGAGCTCCTACCTGTTTTTGATTTCTCTCTTCTTCCTTTTTTCTTCTCTATCCTGTTTCCTTCTGGATAACTAACTATTCCTACTAGTATACTCTCTTCCTACTACTACTTATTCATTTATTATCTCTTTTCCTGGACAAGCTGAACTTACTTGTAACTACGTCCTGTGCCAGACATCCTTAGAAGAGGGCATAGACAACAGAACTAACTGGTGTGCAAAAAGCAGTAGCTTTCAAGGTCTTACCCTGGCATTAACATTATTGTTTGAACACACGTAAGATGCTCTGTACTTTGTGTTAAAGCACTGTTCATATTGTGAACACTGCAAACAATTATTTTCAATCAAAAAGAAAACTGATATCCAAACACATATCCAAAAAAACCCACCCACAGACTAACAAATGCGATCAGTTGCGCACTTTAAGTGTTATGCTTTACAGTTATCTATCAAAAACAAAGGCCTTTTTAATTCAATGCTTTAAATATTGCGACATAATTTTGTTCTCATTTATACTGGTGTTCCCTAGGATTGAGGCCTCAAAATATATGGCTCTATGGCTTTCTAAAATGTTCATCAGATGCCCTTCTATCACCCTGTAAAAAGCTACACAGTGTTTGCCATCTGAGTACTCTACCTGGTAACATCCAGAGCTTTTTGCACTTTTGCCTGCACAGACCCCAGCAAATCTGCTCCCATTTTCTTTAGCAGCTGTGTCAGGAGAACAAAAAGCCAATCCTGCAAGTCATCTTTATGAATGATGATGAAATCAACCAGGGTTTCCAGAAACATGCTGAAGACCTATGAACAAAACAACTGTCACAAAAAGGAAGGCTGTGCTTCAAATAGAAAATAATCAAAGGAGAGGGATTTCAAATACGAGTTGCAGAATGATTGTTATAGACAGTTTCATGAATGAATGATTTTAGTGACTACATTTTTCTGAAAAAAGAGACAATACACATCTAGAATGTGCTGTATTAAAATACCACATGAAACAAATGAAGAAAGAGGGTAGAATACACTTACTCTCTGTTGTGAATTCCACGGCAAAGCAGGCCATGCAACAAAACAAACCACTCGTTAGCACGCAGTGATCAAACACGATTGTTCAGATGCAATTTGTCAACATAAAAGATGCATTCATCGAGAGTTCACATTTTCTTAATACAAAATACCTTCTCAGAGTTATTTAAAACATTATATACCTTGGATCAGATCTACTTTCCTCTCATGAAAAGTAATGCCTTTAAAGTCAACAAGTTGGGAGAACTTGGGGGCTTTGTACAATTGTATACCCTTCTCCATTCTTTACCAAGTCCTTTCCCACTTCCCAGTTTGTTCTGACTTGCAAGACACCCGTTCCACATATGTCACCTCAAATACAGAGTTCAGAAAGCATAGTGGGCAGAAATGAACCCTGAATTTACAGCAAAGGACTAAACTCTGACTTCAGTTATACTGAAGAAATTTAGTGGCTGATATTTACACTTAAAACTAATGTATTTGCAGCAGTAATTCTATAAAGGCAGTGAAGATGAGAGATTGCTGTCACATAGCACATATGTTGGTCAAATGTGTAATAAACCACCACCTTATCTATAAATGGGAAGTATTTTGCAAACAAATAACTACGGGTCTGAACAAGGCTATGGGCCCACCTTCTCCATTCTCTAACCTGCTTCTTTCTAAAAAATGCCTGTAAATTCCAGGCAAAGCCTTCAACTTCAAAGGACAATGTTAGAAAGAAGGCAAAGTGTGCATATTGCTGTTGTTTTAAAATAAATAAAACAAATCCAAAACAACATCTTGATGAGAATCCATACTGCTCGCAGGTGTATACAAACCCCAGAGGACAAGATGTTTAACTATGGTTTATTACCTTTTAGACCTCACTCTATTGCATACCACCAAGAAAATCCCTAGAGAAATACAGATAAAACTGAACCTCTCACTTAAGGAGCGACACCCGAAAGGCATTAAGTTTTTTTGGGGAGCACGGAGTAAGATGTTCTTAGCAAGAGGAGACAGATCGAGACACTTGCCTTCAGAGTAAAACAGAAAAAAACTCAAATTTATAAATGCCAGTTTTCCCCAGCAGATGGCAGGGGTAGAAATAAAGAATATTCATCTTGGAACAATGTAAAACATAGACACATGCTAAGTCAAGAGAATGAGCCAGCCTTTGTGATCTTACCTTGCTGTGAGGGTCAGCAAACATGCGAGTAAATATTTCACATAGCCTTTTTAACTCAACTCGGCTAAAATAAATAATAAGAAAATAATATTAATGATAAAGCTCTAGTTACCAAAAATAGCTAATAAATAGTAACAGCTGAAATATCTAATTCTGTTTGTTTACACATTACTTAAGTCACACTTCTAAAAACCCTCTATCTAGGTGAAGCCTTAACTGGCATTCCACCTGCTGTGATCACCAGGGTTATGACAAGAAATGCAATAAACATGTTTTAAACTCATGAAGCCAGGCACTTTATTTTCTGTCGCTTCCATTTTCTTCTATAGTCTGTATTGCAGAAGACAACTTGAAAAGAGAGTACTTGGGAGACATTTTCTTTCTGCATATATCAAGGTTGCTAATGCACAGAAAAACTGTGCTTTTGCAGCTTAGGAACAGGTTTGTCAGGCTTCCTTTCTGTCAGGTATTTCAATTTTTCAAGTGAAACCAGAACTTCCATGCTATTTGGGTATATACTAATCATATATATTTTGGTAATTCTCAGTAGCTTCAATGAAATCAGTCTAGAATTGCATTGTATTAACAGAATTGACTCCAGAGACTGAGAGCAGACAAATATATAGAAATCAAAGACAATCTATCAAGTAGGCAACCTACTAAATCAGAAGATCATTAAACTTACTTTACTATTAGTAGGAGATTAGGTGCTCAGTAATACTCTTTTTATACAATTAGTAAAGAGTGGTCTATTTGTAAGATACCATGCTTGAGTCAAATGCAAAACTGCTGCCACAGCTCTTACTAGCAATGTATTGAAAAACACAAGTCCTACTCTTGCTGCAATGCAAACTGCCAAACAATGTCAAAATTTTGCTTGTTTACTGTCCAAATGAAAACAGAGCAATTAGGTAACTTTTCCTGCGTACTATGGATGTGATTAGGTATTTTTCGCAACTACTGTGAAACAGAGTAACTACTGAAATGCACACTGATTGCTCAGAGAGCTGCTTAGATTGTGATTACATATTCCTTCCTTCCAGAAAGATGTTAATTTACATTTCACCTATATATTTTCAGATATATATAGCCAGAATGTGAATAGTTTATAACTGTTTCATGTTAGCTTGTTTATAGTAATAAGTTGTTACTGTAAACTATGATAGCACTTTACAGCATAGCAATATATTTTTCAAATCGATTTTTGTGTGAAAGTCTAATCAAATTTAAAAATGGCACACAGACAATGGTCTGCCCAAGAGCTTGATGTAAAGAAAGAAAAAGTCCTCATAACTATGCCAAAGCAAGCTGTCAGCTTCATTCAGGATGAGACTGCCCTGCCATGCTGTCTTCATGCAGACTGCTGCTCTCAGAATGAACTATTTATTACTTTAATGAAATTTCTTTGGGGACAAGGGTTATATGAAGACCGCATGTGTAAGCATCTGTCCTACAAAATCTTGCTGAGGTGACAAAGCAAGCGCTAAACTAAAACAAGCAGTGGAAGAACATTTCCTTAAGGGACTTGTTGGCCTTGTGTTGTTCGGAAGGCCTGGCTGGGGAACCCTCAGAGAACTAGGCCACACGAAGCCGTATGAAGCAATGAGGATAGGTGTGTGCTTTGCAAGCTCATCTTTCTGGATATATAATTCACTGCTAACACAGGATCCTTCAGATCCGAGTACTAAAGAAAACCTAGCCACATCACTGCTTTATGTTAAATTTGTTATACCACAACAGACGATACCAGGTTTAATTAAAGACAGACAGACTTGCCACTTGGACTAATGACCTTGGTGATGTTCTCCATGATGCCGTGAGAACACGATGAAGCAATCTGATCATTAGTACAGACACCAAAACAACCCTGAGCCAAGGTGTAAGCAGAACAAAAGCAAACTGAAAGGAAATATAAAGAACTAAAAACAGTATCAAATTTTCAAAAAAAAATAACTCTGCAGGGTGTAGTTTCTGGGAAAGGTTTATAACTATTCAGGATTGATGCCAAGAAAACTTGCTAGCTTAAGGGACTAGTGACAGCAGCACAGTTCAAACACTGCAACCAGCACAAATGAAAACAACAGTTCAGTTCTATTGGCATTTCTGCTAAGAATTACTAATGTGGATAAACAGTCCATCGCCCAATCTTCTCAGCATTTCCTGCCTCGGAATTATCACCCAACACATACAAAGCTTTGGTTATTCTCTTGCACTTCTGTGGCAAAAAAAAAGAATCTCACCCAACTTTTTCATGCAAGTATATGAGGTGCCACAGTTTTTTCAGACAGCTCGTTAAAAACAAAGTAAAAAGAAAAAAGACAGCATTCATGTAGGAAGTATTTTTTAAAATACTCATAAACAGACCACATCAAAAGGCATCTCTGACCTAAGAATTCTAACTACCATATTAAAAACCTGAAGTGCTTCCCACTTACAGACTGCATCACATCATGTGAAGTGCTAGAATGTATTTATGATGGCAGGAGAATAACCTTTCTATACTAGCTCTCAGTGCATTTTTATTCAGCCTGTTAACAAAGGCTGTAAAATATTTTCAGCTACTGTGAAGACCTTTTAAAATTGAAACAATTGCACAAATCTAAGAAGGTAGGCACTAAGCTATTCGACAATCATTTATAAACTTGGTCATCATTTAAGTTTTATATAAAAAACATATTAAGTTTATAATATTCATAACAAAAATTAAAGTGTCAGAGCTATTTGTGAATGCTATCTTCAAGGGAGCCAAAAGAAGCAACTTGTTTCCAAATTCTTTCAGCATAAACTTAAGAGTAAAAAGTCTGTAGCATGAAAGCCAGTTAGTTGATGTGACTTACTGTCTATAGCTAGCATGACACGGCTGTGTGAAGTTTCCCTATGACTACTGCGTAATTCTAAGATCTGTTTTAATGGGTGATGTGCCAAAGGTTTTTGAAGGGTTTATTTGGCTTTCTACAAGGTCAAATGTCTCTCTCTCCTACTACAGTTTCAGAGTTGGTACACCTACTTCATTGCCGTAAGAAACTTCCCTCTACATTGTAAATTACACCATTTGCAGGAGACTCAAGCTTCTGATATAAGATTTTTCAAGAGTTACAAATAATTAAACCTGATGTGCTCACAAAGAGTCACAAATAATTATGCCTAACTCAGCCCTCATAAAGAGCCAAAGAACACCCAACACACTGAGAACATCATTTGATCTCATCTTTGAAATACACACACCCTGAGTGGTTTTTAGAATAATGAAGTGTTTGCTTCACCAACTAAGCTGCTGGGAAAGAAAATTTACTGAAGATTCAAATGGTCTAATGTAAAAATAGTACCACCCTTGGAGTAAATTTACATTGCCATCATTGTGGGAAATCTCACTGTGCCGCAACAAACAGGAGGCAGAAGGCAGAAGCATAGAAAACCATATGCCTGAGTCCCATCTACATTACTACTACAAATTTCACACAAGCAGTAGTGATGACAGCTAAATTCTTTCTGAAAGTAATTAACTCCCACACTGTGGAGACAGCTTTCACAGCTGTTAAAGGTGCTATGTCTACACGAGGCAAGTACATATACTGACTTCTGGCTATAGCCATCTCCCTTGAATGACAGACAATACAAAGCTACGAAGGTCACCTCAGCGTCCGCTGGCTTTTCAGTAAGTTCTGAAGACCTATGAGCCCCTCCTTCCTTTCAGACCAGTTGGAGCTGGCACAGTGGTTCAGGACCTCAGCCACATCTTCAGTCTGCCGCAGGTAGTGCGGAATGCCCCCGTTCCTGGAACCATAGGAGCGCTCGGAGCAAGCACTTGATGCATCACTGTTAGCGTCATCGTCTGAGTACATCCCATAGGGTTCATATCTTCTTCTCACAGGCTTTTTCTGGAAGAGGGGAAACTCAGTGTAAGTAAATTATATATAATTACACCAATTCCCGATGAAAAGTGTTCTATCTATAACCACTAACAAAGGAAGATTAATGCTATTGTTACAGTGGCATACATGTATATAGATAGATGTCACCGAGCACTGCCTGCTTACCTCTCTCAGTAGAGCAAGACAGATCCCAGTGATTTCAGTGAGAATATTAAAATGAATGGGGGAGCAAGGACTGCCTTCCCCAGCACAAGATACTTATACCCAGCGGAATTAGCTACAAGTAATGAAACACGTTGTTTAATTGTAAATAAAGGTCAGTTTCATTGTTACAGAATGTGACCATACAATCTCTATTTCAAGAAAAAAGATAAGGAAGAAAAAGCTGAAGGAATCTGTGCTGGCATGCACAGTCACTTTGATATTGATAATGAAGTGACTCTAGAAATGCACTGGGATACAGGCCATCACAATTCTCTGTTAGTTTGGGCAAGATTGTTTTTTTTGTTTGTTTGTTTGTTTTTTAAACAGAGGTTCCTAAGGGAGTTGAGTAATCAAATCCCACTCATTTCCATAGACATGGCATAAGGGGACCTGATTCCCTTAGGTAACATCTTGAACAACCTCAGTACTTACAGAATGGACGTTACAGTAATTTTGATAGCAAAACAAATTGTATACTACAAAGTAAACTCTTAAGTGAACCTTGACAGAACAGGATTGATACAACCATGTATCAGAGAAGATTGCCTATATTCTACAGTGTTTGCTACAGAATTCCTTCCAGTGTCCAGTCCTGCAGTTCTCAGACTTGTGAAGCCAGCAGAGTTTTGCTTCCACTAGGACTGCAGGAATGAAGCGTAGAAATTAACTCAAGTGCAGTATCATGGGTGTTAGCAACAGGCTGGGGAAAGTTTGAAAGTAGAAATAAAAAGTCAAGAAAGCACTAGTACCTTGCTCCTGGAGTCTCCTAACAGCTGTAGAGGCAGGAAAATATTGAAGGGTGGGAAAAAGCATAGAGAATTATGTCAGAAGCTTATGTAGGGTTTTTGTTTTTGCAACAAAAATGTATAGCAAATGTGTCTTAGCAAATTAAAAAAAACACAGTTTACGCAAAATAAAAGTGGGTATAATAACGCCTGGCATTATTTCCTATCTGCTGCACTAACACATACATCCTACAGTTTCTATTAGAGAGCTTGGAAGTGAAATTATCTGTTAATAAGTTTCAGATGGCAGATCTAAACACAGCACCTCTCTGCCTGCTTTTCAGAAACGTTGCTCCTGAAAGATACCAGTTTTGGGGAGTGATTTATTTCCCTACACGTTATCGCTAGCTTTAGATTTTAGAATCTTAAAGAAATTCTGATGTCAAGGAACCACTATCTACAATACAGCACATTTAATCAACTTCACTTAACCAGATTCTCTTTCAACCCACAGTTCTTACACTGCACTTTTTTTGAAGCTTAGCTCTTTTAAAGACAACCTGGCTGGCACCAGTGACTTAAAGACCTTAACGCCGAAATTTCCATCACCCTTTGAGCTTTTCTGACAGATCTGAGCACTGATTCACAGTATAGACAGTGTGCTTTTAGGCCAAGTCCAGCTCTTGAACAGAAGCAGTGGATCCAATGAGAACTGTAATGCATGGAGCAGAGGTCATAGATCGACCTGCTGTGTGCTTTGTTTAAACTTGAGTATTTGGCCAAGGCCATCTCTGGAGAAGTTCTTTTCACTTCCTACTGGAGGAAAAATAATACTTGTCTGAGAACAAGGCTCCTGGGTAAAAGCTGGCACCACACTATTCTCTCTAAAGGAGCCCAAAAACAGCTCTGTAAATTGCCTGTTGAGAGAAGACAACTAAGGAAGAACAAATTGGGGTGGTGGGAAAGAAGGGGTAAATAAGATCGTATCACATCCCCTAAGATCACACCAATTCAGACTTATCAGCCAAGGTAACAGAACTACTTACTGTCCAGCTAGACTCAAAGCTTTTCCTTCTAAATGTTTAACTCTTTAATTATGCTCTGAAAAACTACAGTGGCAAATTTGAGGTGCTGAGAGCAGAAACTGACTCACAAGCTGCTGAATTTGGTAATGAAAATGCCCAGCTAACAATTTAACCCCCTAGAAGTAACAGAACCATCTATGATATGCTGTCCTAACTCTGCATGATTCACAAGCACTGTTTTATTCTTATGGAAGGAGATTTATTTATTTTTAAAGACACTTGTCTGAGTACTCTAATAATACTCTAGAAAAGGAAGCAACGTGAGCTGGTTGACAATCAAATACAAAAAGGCAAATGATGTTAGCCATCATTAGAGAAAGTAAACTAGAAAATGGAGAAAAAAGAGCATCTTTCACAAACTATGGGGCAATGTTTTTTTTTCTTGAGGGAAGATTTGAGGTATCTGCCTTGGATACACCAGGAAATACTTCCCTCAGCTCAGGTGTAGAGCTGAGGAAGACCCAAGGTACACTGGTACCCGGACAATCCTGTAGAATAATTGCGCCTGCCTCTATACATTCTCTTTCCCCCAAGACAAATGCAAAGGCTTGTGATAACACCCATCTTTGGAAGAGCAGAATACATTTTCTGGGTTCTGCCCAAGAGATTTTATACTACAATAAGATTATACAGGACAATAAAAGTTAAAAAATGGTAATAAATCACCAAATGTTTAGAACCACTGGCAGCACACTACACAAACACACTTCAGTTTAACTGCATGAGATGGTACCAGTTACAGACAAGCCAAGCTATGAGCCAGGTGCAAGTAACAGAGCAGGAAGTGGCAGAGCTCTCAACTCTTCTTGAAACTGAATCCAGAATCGACACTAGAAGAGAACACTGCGTTTTCCAGACAAAATCCTCATGCGGTTAATGACATTAATGCAAATCCCTTCACCACAGGCGCTGAGCACTCCTATGTTGCTGCATACGTCTTCCGACAGCAAAGTTAAAGCCAAACAGCTGACTCAACCCATCCCGCAGCTCCAGCATTGAGCCTCGTCAGTCTGTTTGTTAACTGTGGAGAACTGAGGTGGAACGAGGAAACGAATGCTGCTGCCAATATACCCAAACACGACACAACACAAGGTAACTAACTCTACAGCATCAGACACTGGCACATTCAGAACAAAGCTACTTAGAAAGAGGAGAACGTACGTACAGGTAACTTTAAGCCACTTTCCGGTGTCGGAAGCATTTTGTATTTTTCCTCTTACCAGTGCATCAGCCACAGCAGCCTCCAGATCTGTGCTTGTGCTCAGGACTCGCATGGCATTCACAGAAGCAGGCATCCTGCCTGGCTGTCCGAGTCCAAACCGGTCTGCACAAAAGACAACATTGAAAGGGACTGTTAAATGAATTCACATTCACTTGGAATCCTAATCAGGTGTCTGAGCAGCACTCCCCAAAGGCTCTGGGAACTCTCAGTGCTTTTTCATTAAAGACTCTTTTATCCACAACTCTACGGAGTCTGCCATGACAGTAAGAAATAAACTATTGTTTGGTGGGTCCCAGAGACAATTCCAGGTCCTCGGGGCATGTCTTTTTTTTCTTTTTCTTTTTTTCTTTTTTATTTTTTTTTAAGCTGGGAAGAAGGGTATCTATTTTGTGTTTCCTTTTAACAGAAGTTGTTTCAGTTTTATTTTAATGTTGGAGGCAGACATGCAGGTCCCAGTCTGGCTCTCTGAGAAATGAACAGAAGACTTCTCATTAACTTCAGAGAAACAGAATCGTGCCCGGTGTCAGGACATGTTAATACCAGAGCACTCATCCATCCTGCAGCTTTTTCTCAGGCAAGGACAGAGATTAGCAGCAGCAGATTAGCCTATTTTATGTTGTAAGGCTTGATTAACCAGTAGAATATCACCCTATGCCCCCCAGAATAAAAATAAAAGGTTTATTATTTGTGAAGTGACTCCAATTTTTGTTTTATTACTGTTCTGGAGAAGCAGCTTAAATGTACATTGGAATGAAATACAATTTTGAAGTTTTATGACAAACCAAAACTGATTTTTTTTCCTAATCAAACAATACCATCTTTCTCCCCTTGAATTTGATGGCAAAGCTCTCAATGGCATCCAAAGCAACAGGATTGGGTCCAAAGTGCCATTTACATTCCCAGTATTAATTAGCTTACTCATCATTTGCCCAGAGTCTGAGAGAAATGTTACTGAAATGAGTATCTTTGAGCAAAAGCCAAATTCAGAAAGCCATCACTAGCAGGGACATGGCAGAATCAGCGACTTGAGGATCACAGGGCAGGCTCTGTCCGCGTGGCACTTGCAAATTACAGGAGATGAGATGCACTGTTTCTGGATTCCTGGCTCGTCTATAACCAGAAAGAGATGGTTTTCAGCAGAGTTTTTGCTTCTACCAGGGGCTATCTTTGCTCACTCCTTCTGGGACACACCTAACCCCTATCCCCTGCCAATAAGAGTTTTGCCAGCAATTTCAGAGGTGAACAAATCAAGACCTTCAGCTGACCCACACTGAATGCAGTCATCAAGCAGACAGAGAGAGGGATCAAGTCTCTTAGGTCTTTTATTAGTTCATCTATATTTAATTTTATGAAGGAAAACGACTGTTTCTTAAGATACGTAACTAATTCTGGGTTTCCACAAGAATGAACATTATATTCAGCAGCTCACTGTATTTATTTTCAAAGCATGAAGCTTTGTGATAAGATAAGGCTCTTTAGAAGCCTACTGCACTGAGATCTCTTAGGGAAATCAGCTCATACTGACCTGCATCAGTTAAATCTGAGACTGAAGCTTGCCAGTCTCCCATCCTAACTTTAAAGCTGTACCTGAGTATGTCAGAGCAAGGATTAAGCTACTGAGGGGAAAATAAGAAAGATTTGATAAACCTAAAATATTTTACGGAGAAAAAAAAATGTAGATTAGCATGTATTTCAGAAACATTAGCAAAACTTACTGTTTCCCAGCTATGCAACCAGACAAGACACTTCTGATTTACAACAAAAGCACATTTTCTACAAAACACATTACAAGAGGGAAAAAAAAACAAAAACAAAAACAAACATCTTAAAACTACTGCCAAAAAAGTAACCAAATCATGACATTTCACAAAGAAATAAAAGTTGTGTGTGTTATTACTATCCCCTTTTTTAATGCACTTGGATTGAAGATTGTTTCCAATGTTTAGTTCAAACAGCACTTCATCCCTAACATGGAAAGATCTGTATACTCTTAATGGAAGCACAGAGAACATGGCCATGCATTAAGTCAGATTGAAGCTGAAGTCACTGCTACAGAGATAAATACTATAACAATGTAGAGAAGACAAGTATTTTCCTAAGTGCAAATTACAACTGGTATAGTATGAGGGCTGCAAAGTTCTGGACTCAGTTTTATGTTTAAACCCAACTCGATGGCATTACTCAAGTCGTTCTGAGATCAGAATTTGGCTTTATAGCTTTGAAGTAATGTAGCATCATATAATACCATTGTTACTTGTTTTCATGTTAATTTAGCATTACATTAGAAAAGGGAAGATAGTTTGTTTTTTTGTTGTTTTGGTTTTTAAATGAAGAACAGAATGACAAAGTAATTCAATTGTAGATCAGTTTAAATACCCAGCACAAAATAAAATGAAGCTGTTTAATCAAATTGAGTGAGTATAATATGGCATGCTGACTTTTATCTGACCCCATAGCTATCAGGATTTTTTTTTTTTTTATACATCTTTCAGTGATCTTTAAATTCATAACACCCAAAGTCACCCTGGGGTTCTCCCACACTGCTGCCACACCTGAATGCAGGAATTAGATCTTAGGAGGGACCTCAGCATATCTCTAACATAGGGATGGGGACACATTTGACTCCAGGAATAACCAGAATAGGCAAGCCCAATCTTAATGTCAAGAAATAAGCTGGGCAGTGTGAGCTCTGACCACATTTGCTTGTCTCCCTAGCTAGATTAATTACGCTTGTTACTTGGTGAAAAATCACGATTTTTTCCCCCCCCTGAATTTGCCACTTTTAGGGAAATTTGGGCCTACTTTAGGCCGAAGATGACTGTATATAATGTTATCATGCTTTATACCAAACCACAGGAGCCAGGCATGAAGTGATTATCATAGGAAGTTGAATGTAAAAAAGCTTAAGCTTATATCTGTATCAGAATTGAGGGTCTTTTTTTACTCTTCAGTGCTATTTTATTAAATACAAATTCTAATTGCTGCTTTGAAAAATGCAAGAGTCAAATCTGCTTGCATCATTTCTGCAGTTACCTGATAAGATAAATGTTTTGAAAGATGTTTTGAAAGTTTTAGTTAATTGACAACAATTTAACTGCACTTATGAGAAACAGAACATTTTTCACTCCCTACCCGAGGGGGGTTAATTAAATAACTTTTACTGTCACTAATTCCTTTTGCAATTTTAGCATCCGAGCAAACACTGAAGCCCTCATTCATCTTCTACACCATCTTTGTCCCCACAGTTAAGTTTCTATTGACCCCAAACTAGCAGCCCTCATTAATTTACCTTTAAGACTTCTAGTGAAATACCCTGATTTCAAGGGAGCTTCAGGAACTGCACAACTGCAAATCCAGCACTGGGGTGGGGAACAAGGCAACTGGAATCTGCAGATTTTTCTCATAATATCAATGCATCAATCTCCAGATGCAGTGCCCCATGAAATTAATGGAAGTATTTTTCCCCACAGCTTCCATGCTCTTTGGATAAGGTCTTCAGTATTATGTGGAGGATGGATCATGTGTTATGCTCCAAAGTTCATTTTGAAAGCTCGTCAGGTGCTTAATTCTTGCTGCTTTTGTGAATTTTGGACAGGATCCTGCAAAGCACTTCCATTAACAGAGACAGGAGTCTGAAAATTTTCATAATAAATGGGTTAAGACCCATTGGGATCCAGTCTTAAACACTGGGAACTGCTACACTGCTCAAGAGGAAATATAAACATAAATTGCAAGGACTCTGCATCATTCAGGATTTAGCCCATGCTATACAACTGATCCAATTTACAGGAGAATTGAGAAAGCCCTGGATGATCACCCTTTGTTTAAACACTGCTCACAACGTTCCTAAAATACACAAAATTAAAAAACATTCAATAAAAGAAATTCAAAAGAAAAAGTCACGTTGAACAGAACAGAACAAAAAGCCTCACAGCGGTGAGAAGCACATGCCAAGTGCTGGCTGATGCACATGACAGCAAATGTTAAAATGGTGTAAAACAAGACTACATATAAGAAGCAGAGTCATGCAGTTAGCGCTTGTTCACCTGACTGCCCAACAGAATCAGCAGTGGAGAGAGCACTAGTGGACCTGGAATGACGTCGAGAAGCTGCAAGTAGAAGGAATGGCAACACCCACAGGATTAACATACATTTAACCCAAGACAGAAAATGCCACAATCCAAGGGGGATGCAAGTGACCACTACCAGTAAACGTGTCTCGTAGCGACAAGGAAATGACGCTGTATATGAATGCATAACAGATATAGTGCAAGCCCCACAGTGATACCTCCGTCTGTAGCTTCTCCTCCCTCTCCCCCATGACCATAAACACGATGCATGACAAAACTCATTTGTAACAGTCCCAAACCCGGTGCAGTTCAGCAAAGAAAACCAGTGTGCATCAGTCCCATTCCAGAAGCACAGGTCTGGAAGATGACACCATGAGAACGTGGAGCATATAACCACAGAGCAGGATTTAGATTTGTCTGATCTAAACCCCACAGTGAAGCCATGATAAATGATTAGAAATTGTGCTTGCAGCATTTTTCCAAAACACTGGAGCCTGTGCACAAGAAAACAACTTTTACAAAGAGAACAAATAACCACAGAAGTAGGAAGAGTGCAAGGAGTCATACAGGGAGGCCACTCAACCACTGCCCATTAGGTGCTTTGGTTTGGGCTTTTTTTTTTTTTTCCTTCAAGTAAACATTCATACTGTAGCTGTTGCTACTACCGATGGTCTCTTGCTTTAACAAATTTTGCATATTGTTTCTTTATTCTAATTATATGCCTATGTGCCTACACAGATATTGATCAGAACACGCACGTGGGAGCATCTGGAATCACCCCGTTTGTGAACAAACTGTTAACAGCAACAGAACAGGCAGTAGCACAAAAGTTGAAGACAAACACAGCTCCCACTTCAATTCCCAACTGTCAGCAGCAATGAATCACAAAATGCCTTTGGAGAGATTTTCAGTTCTTGGATTCAGCATAAAGGTGGGATACTTATGAAGGCAAATGGGAAGCCCAGCCATTTCTGAATTTCAGCAATTTAGCTTCTCAAAAAAGTTTTTGCCTGTGTCTAGCAATGAGATGCTCACTTAACTCAAAGCAACTGACCCAAGAAACTCTGCCCGTGTGAGCAGTTTGTCATCAGGCTCACTGGAGGCCTTGGTGCTTTAACATCATGACTAATACCGTCACGAAACTGAAAAAATGAACCCAAATCACCATGTAATACAAATAAGATTTGTCAGTAGTGCATATACACGTGCAATAGAAAAGGTGTAATGCAAAGCATCTGCAAACAAATACTAATATAATATGAAAGAGAAATTAGCAACATGAGAAAATTCAAGGTCTCTCCCAGCTGTGACAGCTTGGCTAAGAGCTCTACACAATATGCAATGTGGTCTTTAAATATGTAGAACACATGCGTTTATTCAAGAGAACGATCCCGCTGACACTGTAACTTAAGGAACTTTTCCAGGATCAGTGCCGGATTACAGACTGAACCTCACAAGCAGAACTCTGAGCTTGCGATTGCTTTCTTCTGCGCCATCCAACTGTGCCTCTGTGGCTGTCACTGCAAGATCAAGGCCCAAGAAGGAAGAGCCATAATAAAATAAAAATTAAAAAATCACATCTCTGCAAGGAGACTCAGTGTACAGTGACTCTTCGCTGGTGTTTCCTAACTTCAGAAGCAGCGTGTTTGGTGCTTAGCCATGCCTGTTTGCACAGCAACCTTGAAAATAAGCAATTTGCAAGGCCAGGATGTCAGTGTTGACACTGATCATAATAGTGCTAAATGCAGGAATACTGTCATTTACATATAACTAGCTTAAGTATAACTCACTTACATAGAGTTAATCTTATATTAAGTTATTTCAGCATTAACATAAGATGAACTGGATTCTAAAAATATTGTAGCGGAATCGTCCTGTTTTAGCTGGAATTGCTATATATACACACACATTTCTTTGAGATGAATAACAAGTTACAAAATTAAGCTGACATACATTTAAGCTTGCAGCATTTCAATGAAAACACAAGAAAAAAAGACAGCAGGATAACAACAATACTGGCATAATATTATATTGATACTTTCTCCCCACTCTCAATCCTCCCTTCCATTAATTACTTCTCTAACATCTGCATTTCTAAAAATGCAATTATCTTCAGATAATTAAATATCATTAGTTAAAAATGAAATGCTCCTCCTCCCACAACAAAATTTGTTGCAACCACTGTAAAAGACATCTGTAACTGAAATTTCATATTCAGTGTACAAGTCAGACCCTGTGGTGCACCAAATTCACACCAACTGTGATTCTGGTACACTGCATTTATTTTTCAGAGCAAGGGCCCAGAAGACTGCATCTCAATTAATGTATTTTCACTAATATAGAAGAGAGACAGTACAATAATGGAATATTAACAAGTTAACCCTGAAATCCACATGCCTACACACACACGGGGTGAAGAAAACAGCCTCATTGATACAAGACAGGTAACTATAAAAACAAGCATATTTACCACCCCTTCATGTCTCTGGTATTAAATCAGCTTCATTTAATCAATAAAAATTAATTATTTAATTAATTATTTAATTAAAAATTAATTAATCTACCAAAAAGAGCTATGAATGAAGTTCTCAGTACTACTCCACTCATTTCTCAACAAAAATTGTGATAAATGCAGATAAAGCAAATCGATTTCATAGCTCAATAGATTAAATGAAGTTTTGAACCCCAAAGCCTCTGGAAGATTCCACTCTACATCACTGAAGTCAATGGGAATTTTGCCAATGATTTCATATGGATGAAGACAATGAGCCTCTCCACTGATAGCATTTGAAGTTGAGATGAATACATGAATGACAATAGCTATGTAGATTTAAACAATTATGCAAAATACAGAATATTTAACTATGAGAACCAAATTGGAAATTTTTGTCCATCTATTCATATTTTTCATAACCTTTTCTATTTGATTTGTTGGAGAATTAGGCCCAAAATGCTACTTAGACATTACTTCTTACAGCTGTATTTTGCCACTGTGCAAAATAAATCTTGTAATAAATTCTTCAATCTTTACCACATCTCTAAGAGCTTCTTTCTCACTTTTAGTACTACATGCACATGTATGAAATTACTACGTAAAGGAAAAGGGCCTGGAGATAAACTACATTTCATTATGTCTGAGATGACAAATATTTCGTACAACAAGCAATGTATTTGGTTGAATATATGTGATATGATATTTGATCAGAAACATTAACTATTCTGTTTTCAGCCCTGTGCAGAATAAAACTTCTGCATATGTTAAGTGTAATGAGATTTTCTATTTGTACTGTACACTTAAGCTGCATGATGATGCTCCTTTAAAACTTCATCTTTTCCATGATTTTAGTGTGCTTGAAGGCTTCCTGCACATGCAACTTGTTAAATTCATGACTGACGTTGTATAAAACATCTACAAAAAAAGAGCTTCTACCTCTTTATTGTAGGATTACTAAATTCTAATAATAGAAATGAAACTTTTGCTGTACTTAGCTTTAAGAAAACCAGATCATGAATAAATTTACCCAACAATAGACTATGATGCTACTGACTACTTCACTGTGACCTAGAAAATAAAGGCTTGCTCTCCCACACATTACCATCAGCGCTGTAAAGTGAAGCAGAGCAGCCCCACACAAACTGATTTAATGAAATTGAAAAATACAATTCAGGCTAAACTATTTTCATTCTAACCATCAAATACTGCGAATCAGAACCGAAGCATGCAGAAGAAAACAGAAGGGAAACAGGGTTGGAAAAAGGGATTGTGTCAGGAATCCAACAGAGGACAGAAAACAAGCTCATTCCACCTGGCAGTGTCTTGAAAGGGCAATAAGAACAAGGGAGGGAGGAAAGGAAAAAAAATTGACCCTTAGAGCTCCAATGCCTACGTGTACTCACCAAGTGGAGGAAAGCCCCGAGCAGGGCTTGTATCTCGACTGCTCTCACGGCTGGTATCGCGGCTGCACCCCTGACTCATGCTGGGTCGGGGGATACGACTGCTCCGTGCTAGCATGCAGCATGGAGAGTTTCAGAGAAGGTGAACAAGTTTAATGAGGACAGAAAAGCTCAAAGTCAAGTCACATTTCTGTTAGTTATGGTAATTATTACATTAGTAATTATCACTTGCAGCAGCCAGCTCAGGCCCTTACAAACCAACTACGTTACACGCTGAGCTGTGTTTGTAAGGTGAAATTTCAGCAGTATTAAATGTCTGGTTGACGGTATCCTTTTTTCTTAAACAACCTAAGTTCTGTCATTCAAGTAGAGCAGGAGATCTTCAATCATTTAGGGAAGCTCTACAATTACAAAGCATGCAAAACAGATGGAGGTAAAAGAAACCCTTACAGAAGATTTTTTCCTTAATTATAAGATAAGACAGACACCCTTCTGGAACAGAGAAGAAGCAGTTTTAACCAGATTAAAAAATGCGTAAGTCACAGTACCAGTATAATATCTTGGATGGATTTGGCTTTTGCAAGTAGAGTTTTTTCATGAACAATAACCTTAAGAAAAAAAAAAGTGTATTGTACAGACTTGGAGAGAGATTTTTCCCCAATTAAAAATAATGGGGAAAATCAAGACCCTAAGTACCTGAAAGGTAAAAAGTGGTTTGAATTTTAAGACAGTTTCTTTTTCTTTTCCTCTTTTTTTTTTTTTTAAATGAATGCTAACTTCTGATCCTCAAACATTTCTAAAACCTTGTAATTATGGTTTTATATGCATGCATATTGCGACACATGCATACTTAAGGAGAGCCTTTATACTCTTTACTTTGACAAAACCCTGCATCAACAAGGCTTATCCGTGGTCTGGCAGCTACCAATGTTCAATTTCCCATAGCCTACTGGGCTCCTGCCTGTCAGGTGTGTCACAAACTCATATGCAGTCTTCATTTGGCCAAATGCACGGTAGAAAACAGAATATTAAGCTGCTTTCATAGTGAAAAGCAATGCCATTGGCTTTAGCTGAAGTTTTGTCCAAGAAGGAAAAACAGAACTAGACCCTTAAGAAGGTTACTTAACATTAAGGATTTGAATTTTACAATTTTATAAAGGGTATTTAAATTTCAGGTATTTAAATTTTAAATTAAAAAAAAATTAAATTCTGGTATTTAAAACTGGTTTATTCCTCTGCAACACTTTTGTATGTAAAAATGACAATTGTCCAGAGTATATCTTAAAGTGCTTCTGTGGGCTCATCAAGAAAGGGGATCATGCACATTCATGTGGCTTCTCTTTTTGATAAGAACATTTATATAGTTGAGAAGAACCACACCAGAATATAATGCCTAATTTTGAATGGTCTGTTATACCCTGGGTGTGTTAGTATCCTTTCAAGCAAAACAGTACAGAACAAAATAGAAACCTTCATATTTAGGCTTTAAAATTCAAATATAAACTACTGCCAGATTCTTTGTCAAATCCCTCCCAAATTTGTAAACCCCAACTAATATCTTAGATGAATTAATGGTTCTGATGGCTGAACTTTGATGTCAGACAATACAAGATGAGATATTGACCAAGTTGGTTAGATCGCCATGTCTAAAACTTCTGAGTGAATTACATGGCCTTGTAATAAGACAGACTAAATAATGAAGTGGATGAAATTAGGGTCCACAAGTACAATAATCCCACCTCAGGTTTACAAGAAAAAACAGCTGTCAGGTGAACTACAGGTGAAAGTAATACTCTGAAGTCTTCCACACAAATACTTGCTTGAAATTGAGGGCTCTTTAGAAGCCAACTTCTCATTCTTGGGTCTCATGCTTCTATGTAGATAATGGTAGCCTTCGCATCACATTTGCACAAAGTCATTTCTCTCAACAGAGAATATTTTGTCAATCTCTCTATAACACAATCCTACTAAATCCAGCAAAGGCTCTCTAGAGAGGGGAAGATGTGAATGATTAAAAAATTTAATTAATGTACATAGTACATCCTCATTCCATTACTTATGATAATAGAAATACGAATTTAATGCAGTTAAAGTGCATTTAGAAGTCTAATAGGACAATGCCACAGATGAAACAATATTGACTGCACAAACAGAGGGAATACAAAACTCAGTAATGTGTACTTCATGAGCAATGGTCAAACAAAGATTTGCATGTTACTGGATAGAGATATAAAAGAAAAAAAAGAATGGATTGAAAAAAAAAACAAAACAGAATGATGAGTCTATTGTGGACTCCCAGGCACCTGCCCCATGTTTTGTGTGTTGTGTAGAGAAGGTGAGCTATCAGTGATTCGGAGCATTTCCTTTGGGCACTGCCAGAACTAAGGGCCAGCAGTGCTGTCATTTAGACAAGTTTCTCAGAGCCTGTGTTTGCAGAACAGGCAGCAAAGGTAGACAAGACAGACATAAATCTCAATTTCAGAATTCCCAAACTTCAAAAGCTGAACAGAAGTTACGTAAATGAGTAGCAAAATTAATTAGAAGGAGTAGGCAAGACAGAAGCCAACAACAAGCCAACAGCCAGCTCTGGACTGAAAGCCTAGAACAGGAACAAAGGTGTGTTGTTTTCAGTAAAATCCCAGCTCTCCAGGTGTGTGCTGTACATCTGGGTTTTACCCATTTTATGCAGACAGGAAGAGGAGATGTGGTTCACACCATTATTAAATCACACAGTTAGGCTGTCTTACACCTGTGAAAACCAACAAATGCAAATACTACCAGCAAAACTTGATCATTCACCTGTTTACCAACCTACCACTTGGAACAACCTTCTACTTCATTAGAGTCTGTAAAAAAGAGAGTCAGTAACACTGCCAAAGCGGCTAATACAAAGCTCTGGAGCAGGGTACACCCAGCAGAGGCAAGGCAAGGACTGCCTTCTCGCTTTCCAATAAACACACGCAGCATAACTACTTGATAAAAGTGCTGCATGTCCTGGATAACTAACTGTACCTGTCTGCTTCACTTCACCACAATACCAGGGAGGACACACAGCTGACTGAGGATCCAACAGCATCCAGCTCCAAGGCTTCCAGCAAACAGAAGACACGTGGATACCTGAGGTCAGCACGGAAATTAAGCTGGCAGAATCTACTGATGCTTACAGGCATCCACTTGCAGAGGCTCTATCAGCTTATCACTGCCATTGCCTTCCAAGGGGCCAGGAAAAATGTCCAGTAGGGGGCTTGTATAAAGCCTGACTGCACACACGGACTTACATTCAGTGTGCTTACTCTTGCACACACAGCACTGGTCCAGCTACAACTTCTAGTCACCCCTGCAAAATACTACGCAATGCATCAATGGGTGAGTTCTGAACAGGAGCCAGGAGTCACCCATTTCTAACAGCCTGGTCTGCAAGATTGTTCAATCCCACTGCACGACAACATGAGCACACAGTTAAGGGATGCTTCAGGCCGTAGGTTAGGCACATGCATGCAAAATATGTCCATAGTCCCACAAAGTCTAAAGCACTGCACGCACATTTCCATGCCATATGTGCACTCAAACACTTCCTTGAACCAGAGGATGAAAAAGTCAATTGATATACTTAGGACCAAGGTGAATGGGAGTCTATAAAATGAAATGAATGAGAAAAAAAATGCCAAGAAAAGATAGGGACTGAAGCAATAAAATGGAAAACAAAAAACTATAGCTACTAAGTTATGAAGTCATAAATACAATGGGATAACAGTATAAAGATGACAGCTCAAAAATTATCTTCATCCAAGCCAATATTACCATTTTCAAGATTCAATAGAGACAATTTCCGCAACTGAGTGGTAAAGCCAACAGAAGCGTCAAGACTGTGGCTCCCACGAGAGCCTGAAAGAACAGGCTTCGGTCAGTCATCAGCCCGGGGGGCAGCTGGAAGTCACGTCTGATAGATGTCAGAGCGCTCTCTCACTCCCAAGGAGCACTGGCTGTGTTCACAGGGAGCATGTCAGAGCAATCAGATATAAATTACACTTTCAAAAGAATGCAAGGCTCTCATAATATACCTGAAAGCAGGCAACCCAAGAGTGAGGATTTTATACAAAGCAATTTCCCTTTAGGTGCTAAACACTGTTTCAAATCAGACCACGTAACGTGACTATAAGCTCAAGCACATGTGCTGGTACTACCCAACATTCCTCGTTCACTTTCAAAAGTGTTCTTTTGCAGAAAAACTGCCTCTAATATTTGGGAAACACTAAGTTTTTTAAAAGTAGTGAACAGAAAAGCACAATGTATTAAGACAGAAGTTGTAGAATAGGTCAGACATAACAATATTGAATTTGGAAAAATAACCACAATAAACATGCAATATTTTTATGAATCATAACCGTATGTACACTCGGGTGCTTTAAATGCATTTCAATGCACTTGAATAAGCCACTTTTAACAAAATGCTCTAAATAAAAAGGTCGCTTAGATTTGAAATACCATTGCTAAGGCAATAGTTAAAAATCAATTGACAACAGTAAGGCTACTATTTCAATCAATTTCATTCTAGTAGTAAATTCTTAGAAGATACAAAGCACACTGAACACCTTTTTACTTCAATTCAGACACAAAAGTTCCTGTATAATGCTTACTCACCTGTTGTAAATAAATTACCCTGCTGATAAATTATTTACATAAGTATTTACATAACTGTCACTAGGACAAAAATATTGGAAGCAGAATAATTGAAGTCTAAAATTTCACCTAAGTAAGTGGCTCCAGGATATTCAGGACAAGAGAGGCAAACCACTTGAGCTGCAAAATTTCTGAAGTAATCCCAGAAAGTGCTCATCGCCCTTCATTCCAGCTGATTGTAAAAATTGCTCAACTCATCTTAGGACTAAGCAACTGGTGCCAAATGAGGTATTTTTGTTGTGATGTTTATTCATGGCAACTGTTCTTGTTGCATGATCTAGTAACATTGCTCATGGCATATCTTGTGTTTGAAATTCAACATAACAGCTTTAGGTCTGCTTTGAAACTATCGCTCAACCTGGAAAACTAGAATTACCCTCCAAGAAAGCACAACCAAAACCAGAACATTTCTTGAAATAGATCCTTAACTTGCCAGAACTCAGAAGAACGACAATAATACATATGCATGTTTCCTAATAAACTGGAAAGCCCCTCCTTTTAGCACACTGCAGTGACTATTCTTACCTAGTCCTATTCTGTTGGGACTTGTCTCTCGACTGCATCCCTGGCTCCGAGGGATCTTGCTGCGCTTCTCTGAAGATGATGGCACTGGCTGAACTCTGGATGTTCCACCACTCAGGCCACCATAGGCGCTTCCTAACAGCTTACCCGGAGAACTAGACCGGCTACCAGCTAGGAAAGAACCAGAGATAAAGAAAAAAACAGTTAAATACAGAATTTTTTAAAAAGATCTTATTCTGATAGCAAAAATGGAACACAATCAGCTCTAATAATCTGACCTAAAGCACAAACAAAACTAAATGGAGAGATCCCCAGGGGCTTTAGGAGGAATACTGAGGAAAGCCCATGGAAAATAAATACTGACATCAGCAATCCTGCTTATATGAACAGTGCTGCCCAGTCAGGTTCAAGACCAACATAGACACTGCAGTGCAGGAATACTCCAGCTGGCTTTCTGTGAACTTGTGAAGATGCCAGGAGCAGCCTTGTTGCAGCAGCATGGAATACACAGCCTGCTTTGCCTCATCAAGCAGCAAACAAAAAGTAGCCCACATAGAGCACTATGCTGCAGAAAGCCAACTTCTGGCACAGGTAAGCTGCTGCAAGGTAGCTCAGGCATCTTCACGCCATGCTGCAGTGGTGACTTTGCATTCCTACAACAATCCAATGAAGAGCAATTAAAAAAAGAATACTGACTCAATACTGTCTCACCAGCAGCAGATTGTCATGTTAAAGGGTAAACCAAGTAACCCTGCCACATTCGTAGAGATGCTGGTTTACTTCGGTCTGACTTGTTAAGGATAAATTATTTAGTTATTTTTTAGCTGCAGAAATTTTTTTAGAAAGTTAAATTGTTGGCCTGGCGTATTTTTCCTAGTCTGTTTGAATAGTCCATGGCAAGTTTACATTTTTTTTTAAGCCATGCTGTCTGCAAGACACTCTGCTGACTGAGATTTATTTACAACGTCTCCTGCAGCTGGAATGTAAATATTTCTATGAAATACTCCCGCTGTCAAACTCAAGGAGTTGAACAAGATCATTATTTTTTTCGGTGTATCTCATTTTGGTAATTAAATCAGCAGAAACATGTTAAGCAATGTTAAGCTTAAAAGGTAACCAAAGAACTGTGAAAGTATGGGATGAAAGACCCTTCTTTGCTTCTTTAGGTATATAAAATAGACACTGAAAATTTGCTGCTATTACCATTCCTGGCATTAAATTTCTTAATTAAAACCACTACAAAAAGCATACCTGAAAAAGGTTGCTAAAATATACTCAGGCAAGGTCATGTTTTAAACAAATATTCGGGTTGGTTTATTTCTAAAAAGCATCAACAAATCTCACATATTTCAGTCCCAGACACTTATACAACTTGTAAGAGTTGAAGGCTGTTCTGTCTTAATTTAAAGGTATGGAGTTTTACTAAGCTGATGGACAATGCCATAAAAAAGCATGTATTATTTTAACTTATTTACTTCCTTCAATTTCTTGGGCAAAGCCATTCTGAATTGATCAAATCATGCACTCCAATACTGTGTGTTGTGCTGGGTTCCCAAAAAGTGAGAACGCTTGTGAAAGATGCCAGTCTCTATCACAGCATTTACACCCTGAAAGCCAACACTCCCCTCAGTTACACTGCTGCAATCTCATTGATGTTGTTGGAGTTGCACTGAAGTAAATGGAAAAGGAATTTAGTACCTGGGGTTTAAGCTGCAGGAACTTCCCTGCAATGAGCCAGCTTCAATACACAGTGTATGCTTACCATGTTTGGTTACTATGAGAAAGCTAGATCGTTTACCATACACATTTGTTTTTTTAACTTTAAGAAAATGCTTTTTAATTGATAGCCAGGAAAGAGTGAGGGAAGCTAAAAGCTTAGCAGTTAAAAAAACTGAAGGAAATAACGTGAGAAAGCAAGAAAGGGAAAATGTTTCTTACCACCAGCAGGATTAGCTGATCTGGATCCTTGATTATGAGGGCAGACGAAAGGACAGGCAAAAAGTGGATTAAAAGACAGCAAGACAATACAGCGTTCAGCATGCGGTTTATGCTATACACAATACAGACAGCTTTATTCACAAACATGTCACTCCTTAAGCCTCTGCAGAATGCAGTGAGTTAACATGCAGATGCAACTGACTTCACTCCCAGGGTTGGTCAGCTTCTCAGCTACATATCAACCAACACAGAGGCCCAAGTTCTGCTGTAAACTAGACCCCAAGCCCAGCCTGTAAAACTGAAACGGGCTACCAGTGTGTGGGCATGCAAAATTTGGTCCTACAACCATATTATGTTTGAATTCATTAATTACTTCATGCAGTGCTTGGCTTAGGAAATTAAAGCTCACATCTAGATGGTCTAGGCTAGAATCAGTATTCCACAATCTAGGCCAAGATAGCAGGTTCAGATGTGACCATCCTGAAGCCTCATAAGACATTCCATAAAAAAAAATTAAGCCCACGATGTTTGAACTGCTCAACTGTTCTTTAAATATGTCTGAGACTTGTCTCATCAGATCTGATCACACCACAAGAAAAAAGGCCATTTCTGGCTTTGGATCAGTTTTGGGTTCAAAACAATAGGCATAAATTCAGATCAGAAAACCAAAGCTCCAATTCCTTCATGGCCTCGATGTAAAGATTTCCATTTAGCCCCATCCTAAATACATCTTCAGCTCTCTCAGCCTAACATAATGCTCTAAACTGCTTCCCCATACCTCCAGCAAGACAGAGCAAAGCAGTGACAGCATGAACAGAGGAGAGCTATTAAACAAGGGTGCAAAGCAAGACAAGTCCCCAGAACAAACCCCACCTCCTCTTACTCCCCAAGCTTGAAAGTCCTCCAAATTTGCATGGTTTTTCCCTCTACCCATTTCCTCCTGAAATCTGAGTGACAAAATTCTCCTTAGACACACATGACAAACATGTAGCATCACTGTTTGCATGTCTCCTAGGGGGAAATCATGCCTTGCAAGGAAGCCAGAGAGCACATATGTGCCATGTGAATCAGAGCAGAAACATCTCCTCTGTATCTGCACATAGTAGGCAATGCCCTATTTTAAGCTGATGCTAACACATGAACTTCAGACAGCTCACGTTACACATACAGGAATACAGTAACATAAGCAGGAGAAGCTCGGCAGGGCAAGAGCCCAGGACAGCAACCAGCAACAGACATGAAGGGCATCTCAGTGGAACCCAGTACAGGTAATTTAGTCTTATATGTTGCAATGACCTGAAGTGCTGCTGCACAACAGGTTAAAAAATGCAGCAACTAAGCACTCAGATTTGGGGCACTATTTATCAGGGAGAGCTACACTGAAAGCTGGCTGAGTGATTCATTTTGTTACATCTCCAGATATTATTCATCTCCAGATATTATTCAGCAGAAGTGAGCCCGACTCTCAGCTGATGCTACCACAATTCAAAAGAAATTTTTCTCCTCGCCCGGAAACAAAACACTTCTTACGTTGGGACTGGGAAACCACTTTAGCCCGGCTGCGGCCTCGGGTATCCGCAGGCGTTGAGGTGACACTTGTGGCACTGCCAGAGCTCTGTCTCCTTGTACGAATCCGACCTGGAGGAATGCAAAGACAACAAAACTGTTAATAGGTTTCTTCCAAAGGCAGCATCAGCTTCTAAAGCACCACCTGTTCCATGCTTGCAGTGCTGCTATCCACAAAACTAACCAGGGTACAGGAAAAAAAAATTAAAAGGAGAGGCAACTTTCATTAAACTGGCTGATGATGAGAGTGAAAACAAGTCCAAACGTCTACAAGTCTGAAAACTTTTTAGCTTTCTGTTATGCTATCAGCCAGTTTAATAAAAAGAACATATTACCTCTCTAAAGCCTTTGCCTCTGTTCTGTAGTAGCTTCTTTGAAGTTCAACCACAAAACTGACAGTAGCCTAAATGCCACTTCCTATATTAAAATTATTACTTTCAGAGAAGGCGATCACCCTTTCGGAGATGGGCACAGCAGATGCAGCCACAAATTCCATCGCTGGGATTTCCAAATAGCAGCTCAGCACTTTACAGCCTGCTCTCCATGTGCACGCCAGTGTGTATCACTGAGAGTCTGCCAACACAGCCTGGCTACACTTTTATTTCAGGCTCAATTTTCCCTGCTGTTTACAGATCCCTCGCATTTATACCTAGATCAGTGTAACTTGTAACGGTGAGTCTCATTTAACACAATCAACATCGTGGAAAAAAAAGATTCCATGTGCCTGCCCTTTCTTTAAGCAGAGAATGGATATAAAGTCTCAAAGTGTTCTTGGTCCTTTTTCTGTCCTTTCCTTATGAAAAAGCTACAGAAATTTGAGCTCGTCCAGCTCACGAGGTCATCAGTTCATCCCCTTCCTGGGGCAGGGCTCTTTCCTACAGAATGTTCTTTCCAGTGCTAAGGTTCAATTATCTGTCTCTAGCTAATGGGAAAGAAATGATAATTAAGAGTAACACAAAGAAAGCCTCCACCAGCACTTTTCAACAACTCAGTTCTCAGCCAAATCTGAAGCCGTTTCTCAGGACTAATGCCAGTGCTACCCTGCATTCAGAGGATGATTTCAAGTTTCAGGCAAAATAATAAAAGGGAAAAAAACAACAACACAAACACATAACAGGTAAGAGAATAGTCTTGACAACTGCACCCACCAGTTACAGATATGTATCTCCCACCCTTTGTCTCCACCATAAGCAAACAGAGAAACAAGAACAGGGAGATGTAACTTCCCACCCAAAACCACGGAAGGTACACATGCAGAACAAGACAATGGCAAGCAGCCCAGGCTGAACAGGTTGAGAGCTCTGTTCCTTGGTCTGAGCTCTCAAAATATTTGTAACACTTCCTGTGAGTTTCTGACAGACACAAGGTGACAAGGAAATGTGTAGCTCTGAGAAGGAAGCCTAGACTTGATTGCAGGAAAAAGGCCTGAAGTACTTCATGCAGCACCACCAGCGTCTAGTGTTAAAAATATCAGCAGGCTTCCAGAGCTGTTACAGCGAGCTAAGGTGCAGTGAGCCAAGACACAGATATCTGCATTCACGCCACTGTTTGTAGACACAACAGAAGAAATGATAAGCACAAAGCTGGGAAGACACCAACAAATCACTATTTAACCACTGGCTCAGTCAAGTTCTGAGCATGTCCACATGGAGGCCCAGGGATGATGGGCCTGGCTGCTAAGGCACTCCTACCAACAGAGCAAGGCGGCAGCTCTCCTCGGCTCCAGGACATTAGCTGCCCCTTGCACATGGCCAGCCCGATATACAGCCCTTTCCTGGCCCATTCCTGTCCTTCCCAGGTTTCACAAATGGGCAGCTACACGCAGATGAGCAGTCACGGTGTGCCTCGCCATGAGGCGCACACCCCAAATCCCACCACAGGCCTCAAAGACGCGCACAGGGAAAAAGCAGAAAGCTGAACAGGCCTAAATTCATTACAGCTTTCACAGCAACACATAGCAGCACCGTGGTTTCACACACATGTGCTGTAATGCTACAAAGAGTGTGACAACACAATACACGGTCACCCTAGAAGCAATTAAATTCTTAGAGTCTATGGCATAAAGCAAAAGACAAGGAAAAAAAATCTCAAAATCATGTTCGAATTCTTCACACAATTACAAAGAAATAATGTCACCTGGTATCACTCACGTATTCCTTGAGACCCGAATTGCTAATGTACGTTCTGATTTGTTAGTTTCCAACTGTTTTTAATACAGCTGTTTAACCTTACTTGCAGCATGCAAGTGGTTCAAAATGATTAATTCAAAGATACTTATTTTTAAATAAGTTTCTATTTTTTCCCTATCCAAATACAGCATTAGCTGTAAAACAAGACCAAATGGAACTCAGAATTGCTTTAGGCAAATCTGTATGAGACAGAAACACGGAGAGGGACCTGGGATGTTTCATACATTAACTTCTGCTCGCATGTGCATGTACCAACCTTAAGTTAGTCTTTTGACATCCAAAACATACTTGCTTTACGGTAACGTAAAATGAATCCATAGTTAAATGGCTTGAAAATCTCAAGGTTTTTAACATATGCTATTCCATGTATAACATGCATATATAGTTGTTCATCTACATAATACAAATGTCTTTATTATGTTCCCTTAAGCATTTCATCTGCAAACAAGAGTCTGCATTCATATCCGGAAGTTACTTGCACACAGGAATATCTATCTATGCATCTTTATTCCTATCATTCCACCACAAGCTGAAAAAATAATTTCAGGCAAGACTGGAAGTAATATAGCAAAGAGGTTACATGGGCGTTTTGTTGTTAAATGCAAACAAACACCTCCCCTCCCATACACTTTGCCTTCAGTGGGGTTTGTTTCCACATCTAGCTCAAACCACAGATGGAAAAACTCGTTATTTCATAACTATAATTTTTCTGCTCCTTTTAAAAAGATTCCTTTATCCTGAGAGCAGCAGCACAGCAGAGGAACAGATAAAGACTGCCCCAACTAGTTTCCAAAAGCACTGAAGTATTGCCATTTAAAAAAGCCTTTGATCTGAATTTGACATGCGACACTTCGCTGGTACAAAAAGCATTTTGAAAGACCCCATAAAAATGCTTAGTTTTAAGAATTCATTTGTGTTTTGTTTTTAGAGCTTTTTTTTTCCTGTTAAAGTTACTGTCATTTTTACAGCAATTAATGGATCAGAATCAACTTTGAGATGGCTAACATACGCTTAAATTTAGGAAAGTCTTCTTTTTAAAAGAAAACAGCAACAACAGAAGAACAAGCAAATAAACTGTGATTTTTTTTAATTATTATTTTTTATTTTTGCATTACAGAAGGCTTCTCTTGGCAGTGCTGTTCTAAGCTCCTCCAGGTAGATAGCACGGCACCTCTACCCCAGCTCTCAGAACAGACACAGGCTTTGTGAGATCCAACCTGTATACTACACTGTGAAGAAAATGGCTTTCAAATACTCTAGAAATGGTATATAACAGCTCCATGACTGAGTTTAATCAGTTCCATGCTGTGAATAACGATGCCTACAACCACGGAAGTTACATGTAGAAGCACTGGGATGGCAATGGTATCTCCATGAACCAGTTAATGCATGCAAGTTCTCAGCACAAGGTTTCTTCCCTACTTGGAAAAAGAGAAAAAAAATCTGAGTCTCTAGGGCCCACCAGCTGTACACGTCAGTTATTGGTGATACATTTGCAAATACACACAATTAAAAATATGAATTGTATGTAACATCTGTAAACAACCCCTTTTGCTATGGTGTGGGTTTAATTTGTATTTAGCACAAATCCAACATTACTTGTACAAAACCAGACTTTGCACTAGTTTCCTGAGACGCACTCTACCCTTACCATAAACCACCAGTATATGCTGCTTTTTAAAAAAAAAAAAAAAAAAAAGTCTGCCAAAGCAGAGTTAAAGGAATGACAGTGGCACCACACTGCTCGACACCAATAAGCACAGGGAACCAAGCCAGCACTTCCAAAGACCAAAAGAAGAAACACACTACCCTAGCATTTCAGTTTAAGTTAAGTTGTTCAGTCAAACCTTTGAGCCAAGCCCTGTCCTTGATGACAAAGGGCTTTAAAGCAAAGAAGAAAACAGGATTGGTGACTTCTTAAAAGTGTTATTCCTGAAGCCTTTATAAGGCTTTAGATGTTCAATCGCACAGATAAGCTCTTTAAGCCTAAGTTATCTGAAAACTATGATATATCAGAAAGATTTTATTTCCTTTCTGGTGAATAATGAAAATACTAAGTATTGTGCCACTGTTTCTGGAAATTGCTGATTTGTTTTAAACTTAACAGTCCTGGGACAGACCAGCATTTATGTTTTGTTTTGTTTTTTTTGGAAAGGCTCATTTGAAAGGCATTTTTATGCTCACTTTGAGAAAAGTTGCACAGATAACAGAAATGCTCTGAACCATTATTATGTACTGAAAGTCAGCATTACACACAATATTTAACTATTCCTTTAAAAACTGTTTTATGATAAAACAAGCAGAAATTTTTCCGAGGTTTCCTTTTAATTGGGTATAACAAACATGGACGCACAGCAGCTACTTGCATGGCACTAGCTGTAATACCCAGATCAAAGCTAAAAAAAGGTTTAAAAAACTAAAAAGGTTTGGATCTTACAAGCTTTGTGCCTACAAAACTCTTAATTAAGTTCCTGAGACACTCATACACGAAGGGTCTGGGCAATCCAGACATAACTGTGCACTGCACAAAGACACAGCCTCACAGCATGGTGGCAGAAGACCTACGCAGATCAAGGCTGTGCGCAGGTTCACGCTACCTTCCTACAAGAAGTGCATTTCAGCAACGTTTGACATTTGGGTTGACACTGCTTAAAACCAAAGAACCAGCACTCGGCTCTTAGCTTGCCACTGGCATAACCCACTTCAGTCTTGCTCCTCTTTTGAGACGCCTGGCTCAAAAACAAAGCACTGAGGAGAACCGAGGGCAAAGCAGATGGGAACTGCCAAGTTAGCACAATGCTGGCTCCCAGCTGAGGGGAAGGTGCAGAAGTTTTACACTGCTGCTAGGGAAAGTCATGATGGGAAACAGACTGCAGATTAAATGTCAAGCTGAATTACACAACAACACGGATTTATTCTTTAAGTAGCTAATGGTGACCTGCAAAAACACAGGGATGACTCCTTCCTGCAAATGGAATTCTTGCTTTCTGTTCGAAGACCACCTCTAGCACACATAGGTATTTCCAGAGCTTGGTGATCCTTCTCTCCTGCCCTGCCTTCCCCTGCTTCATTGATTTTTTATGTTTATGTCGAGAATATAAAAGTTCTGCCTTCCCTACAGTTACCTACAACTCTGAAAGATCAGAGTTGGCAGAAGAGCATTCTCAGCCTTCACCTGAAGGAGGCACTGAATGTTGAACAAAAGGCTGCTTTTCCCTCAACTGTCTCAACAGACAGAAACAAAGATGATGAAGAGTTTCAAACAGTGATTAAACTCATCCTTCAAGTGCTCTGTGGCTGCTACGTGCCCTGTTATTATAATCCTCCACTCCTCCCCACCACAAGAGAATCCTACAGCAAAAGAAGAGATGAGATCTGGTATTTAACATGGAGGGAGTGAAAAACAATTTGTGAAAGTTCATCTCGCAGCTTTCCCCCCACAGGTGACTTGCTGGTTTCTATTACAGACTTTTACAAATCCAATCTGCTGCCAATGCAGATGAATTGAAAGAAAGTTGCTAGAAAAAAAAACCTTTTGCATGACAACAATAGAACATTTAATGAACTAAATGAATTAATGAACTAAAAATAAAGGTATGCCAGAGGACGGCTACTGGAACAGGCTTCCACAGACATTGTTAGTCTAGGAGAGGATTTGTGAGTTTTGTGTGCTAGTTCAGAAGATTCAGAACATTCAACATTGCTATGTTAGGCCAAAACCAGAAAACTTTGAAGACTGTGGGGAAGGAAAGAAGTGAAAAAGAAGGGTTAGCAGTGAATAAAAAGGCTAAGGATTGCAACAACTTGGATCTTTCATCTAATTTGATGATGATTTAGAAATACAGGTGTTAAGACCAACTCCATGTTCCTTATCACTGACAGATCACAAACCATAAGCACTTGGGAATGATTCTGAGCCAGTTCATCTTTAAACACTAAGATCGAGTACCAGTTCTGAAGATGGCAGACACCTTTCCCTCCAAATAATGAACCAGTGCATCAGTAATAGGAAGGAAAAAACAAAAACACGTCACAACAGCACAGTGGCACTTCTCAGAACACCACATCCAAATACAAGCAGCCATCAAGGATACGAACACAGTCCCACAAAACAGTAATAGATCCCTTGAAAAGAGATTTGCAACAGGAAACAAATGGGTTTGTTTGGGGGGAGTTGTCTTCATTATGTGTTGAAGGCCTTCTTGTTTCCAGTCCCTGTCTACCTCAGAAAAAGCAATTTTCCAGTGATCTTTTTTTGCTTGAGAAGTAAGAAATAAAGAACAAGCTTTGACAAAAAGCCAGATAACCAGACTGGGAGGCCTCCCAGACAAGCAGGCTCGGTGTTCTCAAAAAAAGACTTTCCTCCAACTGTCTTAGTTGTAAGCCATCACACTCAGACAGTTAACAATAAAAAAAAAGAGTGAGCTCAGGTTTAAAGAGTTTGACTAAATATTCCTTCCCTAGAGATCATTGTTTACTGTCCTCATTTTTCTGCCATGTGATCATCTCATTCAATTCTCTTGCTGCCCAGGCTCTTCCTGAAAGCGTTTGGCAGTTGAGACCTGAGCTTTGGATGGAAAAACACAGCAAACCTTTACATGTCGTGGAGCAAGAAAACACAAGCCCTGTTTTTTTAATCTGTGCACAGGTCACCTTCAACCAAAAGTGCTGCTTTAATTAGGGAGACCCACATACAACTTTGTGATCAGGAATCAGCCATAAAAACTAAATAGTGCCATTAATAGGGAGGAGCCTGAAGAGAAAGTGAAGATCACCCCATGGCATCAAAATGAGCAGGACAACCATGCAACACTTCATGCACGTCACCAGTGAACATGGATGAAAATCGGGTAACACTTTGAGAACAGGTAGGGTGGTACGACTGCAGACACACCTCAGTTACACAGAGAGACTGCTTACCCTCAGTTTTAGTGGTAGTACCATCTTTAGGCAAATTAAAAAAAATAAGGAAAGGGTTAATAGGGATGAATTAGTAACAGCAGCAGAAGTGGGCACTATAAATTAGCTACAGAAGTTTGCAAAAGAATTAACATAATTAAGGAAATGAAAAAATTTGAGTAGCAAATCAAAACTTGATGCATTTGAAGAACAAGGCTACAAGTTTTTCCTTCCAACAACATATCTAACCCTTTGTCAGACCCCATTTTCTTCATTTGCCTCACCATTTCTCTCAAGGAGACACACAGGTGACAAATTTCCCTGCTAGCTCAAAAGGAAAGAGACTCCTTTAGGAGCAGCCATGCATTACTTAATGAAATGCAGTGCATTTCCTGCTTTTCTCCTTCAGTACATTAAAGATTAAGACTAGCACTGTAAACGGTCACCTGGCTTCAAGGACAAAGCCATCTTTAGTATTTTCTTCCCCCCTTTCCTTTCTTCCTCACAGCATAAGATGGTACAAAATCACTTTTGTCACTGAAGCAAGGACACAGCACAACTAAAAACGGCTGCTTATTGAAGTTTTGAATGCACACCATTAAGCAACCAACTCCAACGTCTGTATTGAGTTCACTGCAACGCATCTAAATCTTGAACCAAATATCAACATGCAATGTAAAACAGAGAGAAACATGAACTTGTGCATCAAATACAACCAATACATTTAAGACATGGTAAAAGACTTCAGATATAAAAACAACATATTTACAAAGGGAATCTATAGAAAGCATCCCTATGTAATTCACCGGGCACTTAATCTGACTGAAGACCCAATGCTGAACACTACGGAGAAACTACTTTTCAGCTGACTCAGTGAAGATATCGGCACAGCTTAAATCAAGACCACTGATTTTGATATCTACTAGGCATCTGATTTTTCTCCCTCTTGTAAAGGTAAATCAATGAAAACTCTGGAATTAGATTAGCATGAAACCAGCAGAATGAGAGATTACACTGTGTCTGTCACTGCCTTGCATTTCCTCCTTCAGCAAGTTGGCAACGTCATCTCCAGGAGAGAAAATGCAAACTTTGTTGTAAGAAACACTGGGAAGGTATCTGACAGTGATATACAATGCTCTAAGAAAATAATGGCAGTAATCCAGAGAGTCAGCAGAAGAACAGATACTTATATCCTAAGCACATGGTGAAATGGGAAAGCCTGCTTCTCTCTCTGCTTCTACATCTTTTTCTCTTTTGCAAAACAAAGTAATCAAGCTCAGCTAAGATGTACTATTCAAAGCATAAAATAATTCATGGAAAACCAGTTTCAATGAAGGAGGAAGGAGGGAAGAGAAAGGAGAAAGAGACTGAGACATGTTAAAAGCAATGGAGCGGTAAGAAATTTCCTCAACAGCATCTGCTTTTCCCCAGAAAGAAGAGACAGCAACTATCAAAGCAATAGAAAATATAAGATGTTGCTGCAAGTCAGTTCCTATGTAAATTTTTTGCTTAATCCCAGAAGACAACAGAATGCACGCTGATGCTGTTGGCCATATCAGAGATATGTCCTTCCAGTTCCAGAGTTTTATATTCCAATCAAATTACCTAGGCACTGCCTGGTAGTAAAGAAAGCTAACTGCAACAGTAGAACGTATAGATTTACCTAGTGATGCATATGAGCCTGGGGGCAAGGCTGCAGCAGAACTGAAGGGGGTAGATGCTCCAGAAGATGTCACTTTCGACTTGGCACTAGCTGCTGCATTCACATCAACGTCACTGCGGGACCGCTGCAGAGATCCTGGTGTTGACACAGATTTTGTACTTACTGTAGATGCTGCAGATGGGAGTGGGAGACCCAGAATAAGGAAGATTAATTTTTTGAGCTGTGTTCTTCAGGGAAGAAGCTCTGTGTGTCAAGCAGTTTAACGTACTATTTTTAACACTCTTTACTTTGCACTGGAATATTTCAACTAAGAATGCTTCATCAGGACAACATGGGCTTCCGCACAGTGCCTGCAAAGATATTTCAATGCTGACCTGATGCCAGCTCCAAGAACTTTATTAGACACTAACCTAAATGCTGAGATCACTGCTGGTTGCCAGGCCAGCAATACAGAAAAACTCAGCTACAGTACCCATCACCTGCTTGTGAGTTGCTTTAACTCAGGTTCTGCGCTTTCCTGCAAGCTTTCCTACCTGCCTTCCCAACACCTCATTTTCTCATGAGGACCACTGTTCCCAGCACTTTTTAATGTTTACCCTCTTAAGCATAATACTTGTCTATTCAGCTGCAAGCAGACATGCATTTGCAGGCACAATAAAGTAGGCATACTTAAAGGTATACATAAAGGTATCATCAGCAGAGTATACTGATAGGGCTAGAAGGTAGCTTACCATCTACTAACAAAGCTTTGTCTGTAATGTGGTATATTAAAATTTACTACTTAGATTATTATATGCATTTACTTAGGATAGTACAGCTGCCTGTACTTGTCAGGTATATAGGCTTGGGTACATGAATCAAGAGAATAAAGATGCCTATTAAATAAGCAAGCATTCATTCTTACATATTCCCTTGCCATTGCACATAAGTCTTCTATGAAGTAACGTCAGCCACTCTTGGCTACACCTGAATATTCCATCTGATGTTAAAAACAGACTGGCAAAAAGATATAATTTAGCACTGTAGGACTTTGTGCAGACTATGCCTCCAATAAGTGCTGAAACCACAGAAAATAAATGAGAGAAAAGCTGAATGCACCAGTAGGCTATGCAGCTCTATATACTAGCATCAGCAGAAGTTAATCCCAGCTATTTCACAGCTAAACATATGTTGACTACAACTTTGAAGGCTTTTTAGCCTTCCCTTCAGGTGCAGACAATAACAGGTTTACCAGCTTTCAAAGGCATTATTACATCAGAGGTTGTTGTACAAAAAGGGGTGTACAACCCAGAACCAATTAAAAAAATTACATAAGGTGCCATTTTTTAAGGAGCAGCAAAGTTGTCCCTTGCACAATGCAGTACCAAAAATTCTCATTCTACTTCGTTGCATTTCCTCAGCAACACCTCACCATATTTTCAGCTACTGCTCTCACCTCTCGATGTAGTACTTCCAGTAGGACTTCTTTTGGCAGACAGTGGACGGCTAGAAGTAAATAAAAATATTTATTAAAACAAAGCTGGTATTTCACAATCAGCAGTAATAGTACTACTCTGTTCCCTCGATACATACTGACAAAGCTTATTGTGTAAAAATAAATATAGCACCACCATAAAATTCTTTACAAATGCACCAGGAAAAAATTATTATATTACTTGAGCAAGAAGACTTCTTTAAGAATGCTTTTTGTGGATATAAAGAGTTGTGTTAATGTGTTATGGGTATTTTTCATATGTGTCTAATGCTTCCACTGCAGACATTTGCAGATTATCTCTTCAAGAGAAGCTAGTAATATGAATGTTTCAGAAAAGTTACATACTGATTTTGCAATTACAACTCAAAGTTAGATTAGGTATTTTTTCCTCTTGCACAGGAACCACCTCTAAGTAACGCACCTATAAGATGAATGCTAAACAAAGAATTTCAATCCAAGCTTTGTTTTCAGCCCATCTGAAAGGAATAGCTAGCAGTGTCTTCCGAGCACAAAAAGCACACTAAAAGTTATTGATGGTGTCAAGATAATTATTATTTTTTAAGCCAGTAATGGAGTTTTTCTGCACTTTAATATAGAGTTAACTAAAAAAAAAATTTGACACAACCAAGTGTTGAGGCCAAATGAAGACCAGATGAGACAAGCATAGCTCAGAGTACCCAAAGCAGCTCCCCTGAATTTGAGGAAGCCATGGTCATCTCTGCAGTTCTTTAGACCAAGAGAGGTAGTGATGCTGAAAGACTTACTTGAGACTCTCCTGGGAGCTGGAGGAGGAGCGATCTGATTGTGGCAAGGACACAATGCTGTCAGAGTTCTTCAAATGCGACTGCAGGGCCTTCTGGTAGGAGGACTCCAGAGTGTGGTACAAATGCTCTGCCTCTCGGCTGAAGTGACTGTGGAAACCCCAGTAACACCTAGAAACGAGGCACAGCGCTAGTAATATTTCCTTGCCATATTTTAATGGTCACTGGAGCACAGGTACAGTCAGAGCCTTTTCCACTAACAGCATTAGCGGGCTCATTAGCTTATTCATTTCAGTCTTCTACTGCCTCCATGATGTACTTCAGACACGTTGCTGAGTAGCACAGTGGACTGGGGGAACAACCCCAGAGAAGACAAAGCAAACGAAACCAAGACGCACACCATTTGTGACTTTGTGAAAACACAAGTAGTCAAAAAAGCTTTAAGAGAAAGGAAATTGTTGTATCTTTGTCTGTCTAATGTGCATAGGAGATAGACCCAGACTAGACCCATAACTAGCCTGATGCTAGTTTGAGACTAGGTCCTCAAAGCTACTCTTAAAACAAGCCAAAAGCAGAACACACATGCATGGGCCTGGTTCAGAAAAAGCACCAGCAAGTATTTCTTAAGTTTAACAAGCAGTTCTTATATATGTTGCAGAGACAGATCTTCTGTAGTGAGCTGAAGCTGCTGATTGTCTTTCGTGAAGAAAAAGAATGAGATGCTCCTACAGACTTCCAGTCAGTGTCGTGCTGAAAGTAAAAGAGCATTTCAAGATGAGGGAAGGAATTCCTCTCTGGAACAAATCTCCTGGCTGATGCTAAAACACCATTCACTCTCACCACAAAGGAGATGAAGGCTCTCAGAGCTTTTCAGGAGGCAACTAATGGGCAGTTTAAGAGCGAGACTTGTTAGCTGAAATGAATCAAGAATTGTTTGTATGTGCCAGTCAGTCCTCAGAGAAGTCACATGCATTCTCGCATTACTAGAAGGAAACAAATTTGGCTCCCAATCAGCAACACCTAATCAAGAAGCATGTGAAAAGAGAATTAAGCTTGCTCTTTAAAGTCTCATGCCATTCTCCTTGCTCTCTGTTCACCTTAACTAGTCACCTGCCGTGAAGTCTCAGTGCATACCGTGTTTTTCAGTGATGCACATTTTCCCTTTCAACAGGATCTAAACAGTCCTACCATGAAATAGCTCTGTTTATAACACGGCATTTAGATTAACAACATTTATTTAGTGATTTAACAGCACCCTCTTTCTGAAAAACGTTCCTGTCATCTTCTGTTCACAAAAATACGATGGTAGTATAGCAGCACAGTACTTTAAGTGCAAACACATCATTGGAAATGCAAGAGATCTTCAACAAAAGAAAAATGCAAACGTAGAAGTTTCCTATAGATATGCACAAAGATCTTATTTCCATGTCAAGATATTTCCTTAATTTACAATACCATTTAGCAATGTACTAGCACAGGGACTTCTGTTTCAAGTGTAGCAGATGACCCAGTCTTGCACACAGGTCAAAAAGAAAACACTTAATAGCATTGTTGTGCTAAGTAGAAGAAATCTCAGTTAAACCCAAGCATCTCAAACATCAAATGACAAAGCTACTAGTTATCAACACTAAAATCTTGTATTATAAGCTCAGGTACATATTGTACCTGCTCAGGCAGGTGAAAAGACAATAAACAACTAGAGAACGAAGCAAAATAAGCACCGCTAGAAACCAGGAAACAAATACATAACTGAGCCTTATGTGATCACTTCACATGACATCTCCTGCTAAGACCACACTCCCTCAGCTTTAATGAAGTGTTAGCCTCATCTGCCAGCAGAACATTGCTTGTCTGGACTTAAGTTTCCGAGATGCAACACCTTAAACTCGCAATATATGGGTATAGAAGGGGAAGAAAAGACACCAGTAGCTTCTACTTACTTTCTTGCCTCTATCCTGGCTTCAGAGTCTGCATCATGAATTCCCTTCTTTATCGTTTCAGCTAACACTGATATGTGTCTGAAATAAGAAGGAAGCATTATCCAAATGTGAAAGATGAAAATCACAGAAAGAAGTGCTACACTTACAAACAAACAAATAATGTGATTTTGCCTCAGTCTCAATGAACAGAGTTCACCACATCCTCCTGTTTCCATGCAAAAACCTTTGGAGCCCTGATTTACGCTTCTAACCCAGTTTGATTTCACTCACATTGTTGAGTAGGAAAAGGCAAGCAGCATTCTTCATAGAACGGTTTTTAGTTGGTTAGTTTAAACTATTTGGGTGTAAAAATACTCTCTTAACCCTTAAAGAGTTTGGGCAGTCCAAGGGATAAGGAAACTGGACTGTTCCCAATTGTATCCCCAACAATTCCTTCCACTGTTCATTAGTGTGAACTGCTGTACAAGCCTGAGATGCTCCTGCTAGATGTGTAGTAGCCTTTACCTCATCATCTCACTTTAGGGTGCAAATCTATTAAATTCATAGATTCATTCAGACAGGTGTTCCAGGTGTCTCCATAAAGAGATTCACTCAACTCTGTCTGCCAGAACTACAGGGATGAATAGCATGCGTGTACGTGTCGGTACTTTTATTACCACAAAAATCTCTGCTACATGACAATCTCAACTCCAAGACTGTCCTTTCTACAGGCCTAACCTCCCCAGACATTAGTATGTGAGAATCAACCTGCTTACTTGTTTTCAGAGCTTACCTTTCTAGGGAGTGAGTTTGCCACTCCTGCAGCAGCAGGTCTAAAAATTCAAAACAGCGCCTGAGAAGAAAAAGGAGAAATGCTGAGTTCTTTTAAGTTAAGAATCACCCTGAATTAGCCATACCTGCCTCTGCACAGCAGCAATTGTTTGTTATGACGCTGTTTGGGACATTAGATTTCAGTAAAGACCCCAATAAAAATAGTAACATCTCTATAAATGCCATCAATAAACAACGTAATTGGAGTCACCTCTCTACAGAGAGTTCTGATGAGAGGGTTTTACATAAAGTAACAAAAACCCCCAAATCCTGTTTCTTCATTATACAGGACAGATGTAGAAGATCCAAGTTAATCCTTCTCAGTACCCATTAGTTCAAAACTTCATACGGTAACTTCATGTTTAGCTTCTCTGCAGTTTCAATCTCCCTTCCTCATTTCAAGAAATGAAGGCATTTGTGTGCCGTGACTTTTTTCAAGGTTTGTTACTGAATTCATCAGCTTTTCATTTAACAAGAAGAAAATTAATCTGTATGGCACAGGCAAGAATCTCCAAGTGAGGCAGCTGGACTGGAGCACGCTTGGATTCTAAATGCAGAGAGGATCATTAGCACATATAGCTCAACTTCTGGATGACAATTACCACTGAACATTACTTCTGCTGACTGACTCGAATACACATCACTAGAAAGCTAAGTAGTAGGGAAGAGAAGCACACCTGTAAAAAAAACTAATATGACATTATGAACAAGTACAAATATTAATTTAAAGAGCATTTCTTTGAGGATAAGTGTCTTTTCTTATCTGCAGTGCTGTGTCTTACGCAGAACAGCTGACTTTGTATTTGATCCCAACTCACGGGGCAGAATGAGGTGCATTCTCTGCAAAAATGTCTATAACAGACCTTTTCATAAATAAAAACAGATACATGAACGTTATCAAAAAGTTAATGTGAACCTATTTATTGTTGATAGAAAGCCAAACTAAATGCTCACCTTCTAACTGCGACAGACTTGGAGGTACAATTACTGGTTATGATGGGTATTAGTCGAGGGATGTGCGTATGCTAGAACAAAAGGAAGAACAAAAACAGGAAAACAGCTTTACATTGCAGTTCCATGGAATGAAAAGCCATTTCCTCTAGCCACCTGAGACCTATACATAAATATTTTTGTTCAATTCCCAAAAATAGAACTGCCAAATAAAGGAACACTAACAAATATGGACAGGTTTTTATTATTAAAAATATATCTTATCTCTAAAAATATCTTTATAAATTTTTATTTTCTTCTATAATGACAGGCTCCAATGAGTCAAAGAGCTGAAGTCACTTGAGGAGGATCTAAACTGTCAGTGGTTACAACTTAAGAGGTGTCAAGCTATCTCTACAGCTTACTCACTGCATTATTAGGCACAGTCATCTCTGCAACCTAATGGTTTTCGGCAGCAGGTGCTGCCCAAGAGTTTTATAGCACAATTAAGAGCGTAAGTCTGTACTGTAAGTCAGGTTTAAAACCAATTTAAAGAAAAAAAGTTTGCTCATTTCTGAGGGATATAAACATCTTACTCTGTAAAAAAGCATTTCTCCTACCATTTCCATTACTTTTTCCTACTAGTTTGTAAGGACTGATCTATCATCATTAGTCTACACAAGGCTTCACAACATCTAAGGCAGACAAGCTTAGCATAATCAGAAAAGCAGATTTGGCATTTGATCTAATCTTCCTTGCAGTGACATTCATACTTTCTCAGAAACACCACAGCATTTGAAATTGGTAATATTTTGTTCTCTTTTGACTTGTACTTACTCGAATGATTAATCTAACTGCTACAACACCAGAAGTGGCCATGACTTTGGCACTATTTGGAATTAGATTAAAAATTGTTGGCATAATGGCTTCTGCCCCATGGTCAAACTTGTTTCCCAGAACTGATGACAAATGTCTGAAAAACAGAATGAAGTCATGCTGTAAGTGTGCTGAGGATTAAGAGTGTCAGATAGTACAGAACATCTGACATTAGCATATTTGACATCTCACTCTTCACAACTGGCACCTTTTCCCCAACTCCAGAGAACACTTTCAGAAATAGTTCCTTGACTTTCATTTCGTACATTCTACGTTCACCTGAACTTTGACAAACAATAAGTTTGTCATGAAATAGAGTAACCTGTTCAGCTAAACAGTTGTTAACAAACAAGAGGTACAGTGCTGAGTACAGGTATTTCTCTGAAATTGTTAGTTTGTATTGCAGTTTCTCTGAAGTTATCACTTTTGCCTTTGTATGTAAGAATCCACCCCAATCTGCTAGAAACACTGCAGCACCCTTTTTCTTGTTAAATGATTTTCTCAGAACATGAATACGAAGCTTGCTCATTCATTCAGCACATCTTAATTAACATAATTTAAAACTCAAGAATACAGGTTTGTACACCTTCAATTAGTAGCCTACATAGTTTTAAATGGCTGTAACAGAATGTCCTGCCTATTAGTATATAGTACTGACAGCGCCGGTCACATCCTGAATGTGTTTTAATCAGCAGTTGTTCCTGTTTCTACAACACATTTTAAGTGTGTTTAGAAAGTAAACTTACCCCAAGGTGATACAAGCCTCTCGCACTACCTGAGACCGCAGGTCTTTAGCAGATAATTTAAATGCTCCATCCAAGAGTCGCAAGTGTTGGAAGAAGTTATCATATTCTGCAGCTCCAGCCAGGAGTAAGGAGCGGATCTTTTTCAACTGTTAGCACCATAAAACAAAGCAGTGACTGTTAATGAGCAATATACACAAGGACGGTTATGTCCAGGGTCCCTGTACAACTACACACGTTGAGGAACACCACTTCTTAAATCAGTCTGAGCAATTTTTATTTCATGTCTTAACTCACAAGCTAACACACTACGAATGCACAATACAATAAGCATGCTAGCTAACTGCTACAGAAATCCAGAAGTGCTGCATACAGCTACTCCTACTTATCATTAATAAACCAAACATTACTTTTTAGACCAAAAGTTCTCCTCTGCTCCCCCTTAATAACTTAAAAGACTTGGTTCATACTCAGATCTGAGTTACACTGATGTATCTAGAACATGTCCATTGACTTCATTAATTATCTGGCTCTACTGGAAGCGCAACCCTGACCTCATCCAAACAGCATATTTGCTATTAATACTGGGACCACAAATTTCATCATGGAGACATTTTTTCAGATAACTCCATAGGTCCTCATGAATACTGATGCATATGAACATTGCCTCAGTTTAAGCTCACTGCTCTCACTAGAGCAAAGAAAAATGAAGTATGCTGAATCAGCACAATTTGACACTCAGATCTGTAATATATGATTTGACAGACATGTCAAAGTTGCTATACCACTAATGAAAGTCTACTGTGTATAGTATTTATACTATGGAACACAGCTCATGTCAGAATATAAGACTGAATCTTGCCATGCTTATAATGCCTGATTATACACTATTATATTTCCCACAAGCGTAGTCATTTATTCAAATTTTTAAGTGTGTAAATTTTCTGAATTGTTTTGTATTTCCTTTTTGCAGAAGTATAAATAAGCTCTCTAGGCAAAATGACATTCTCCCTCATCAAGAAGTTTTAAGAGATTCTGCATCCCACTTCTGACATTTGGATTTCAGCATCTGCTAGCAAATTTCTAGCTTTACGTCTGGAATTCCTGCATGAATTCTAGCTCAACCTGATGTTGTCTCTCCAGGTTCTTTCTATATCAAAAATAGCAATTTCCTCCACAGATGTGGTTTAAATTCAGTCTCACAAGGAAACATTTCCCCCAAGCTTGGGGAAACATAACAGATGTTCACCACTTACAATGCATTTTAGCCTTACTCTGAGATTTTCCCAGTATCCTCTTCATGGTACAAGTTCAGTGCAGGAAAACCTTGTATTAATAGAGTTTGTATCAAAGATCACTACTCACAGCAGATACTCTTTGTTCCCAGTCATGCTTGTCATCTGATAGTATCTCTCTTATTTTGTTTATGGATTCCTCAAGATCCCTGCTAGAATAAATCTGTAAATTTAAATACAGAATATCAACATAACGTGAGATTTACTCCAGAAAATAAGATCATTTCCCATCTACATTCTTTTGTCCTCTACCCCTCAATGCTCAACTGTCACATGCTAGCCTTGGACACGCTAGCTAGCTTTGCATAATGAAAAGAATTTACATACTTCCTGCAATCAAAAATTATTACATGACCACATGAAGATCAAAAGGGTCATCTTCTGTTATTTTACTACAGTTTCACAATTTTAAGCAGTATTCCTGTAGTGTCCAGCAAAAGAACAAAAGTCAGTATTAAAAGTTAAAAGTCTAATGCTTAACTCAAGCTGTGCTCATTTGTCCCAACAAGTAAACTCCGGTGAAGCAGAGGGGATACACATTTCAGCTACGCAGGTAAATCTACCAGCAAAAATGTGCCATCCTGTCATAGCACTCACAACAGTGATTCTGGAAGTACAAATCACCTTTACTCTTTTCAGTTTGCATACGGCACAGACGAAATGTAGGGAGGCTTTTGCTGACTTAAGCTTTTGTTCAACCAGACAGTGCTATTCAACATGCACATCCAGTTCCAGCTCAGTGTCCTCACCACAATCCTCCTACCCCCTTTCCCTCCACTTCTAAGCATTTCACACACACTACTGGCAGCTACTACCACTTCAAAGTTGCCTCCCTACAACTTTCAGCTTACCTTCCCCTTAAGATTTGCCAGCAGTCAAGTGAAGCTCAATTTGTCAGTGATTAGATCCTACATCCATCTTCTGCTGTTTTGTGTTATGTACTTTAGCAGACAGTTCTACTTACCTGAACTGTTGGGACATCTTCAAATGCCTTAATGAAGTCTTCTTCATCCACAGCACCTGCTCCCTCTTTGGCTGCTGACATGCATATGAAAAAGCCTTTTCAATTTTCTTATCAACAAGAGAATCAATTAAGAAACCACTAGCTATCTATCAAGGCACCTAATCAGAAGAAAGTTCACTACCCACACAGCCTCCCAGTGCTGCAAATGTAATGAAAACAGAGGCAGGGAAATTCAATGCCAGTTACAGACTGCACATGCATGGCATCCTTCAACTCCTAGGCACAGAGGGCACATTATGGAAGTCATTACAGTAGTCACTCAACAGTTAGAGGGGACATTCTGAAAGATGAAAGGGAATATTTGCTCTAATTACACAGGAGATTTTATTTTAAAGGATTTAATTCTATCTATAATAGATGAAGGCGCAGATCTCCTGACAGGTACACAAATACACAAATGATAACGAAGATAAATAGACACTGGAATATTAATCAGATTAGAGACTGGGGCACGGGGAACTTCCTCTGTTTCTCTGGATGTTTTGTAATGACATTTAGAATTATTGCCCACATTCACAATTATTGCTCCCTTTTCTTGTTCACATTCACTATGAGCTATGCCCAAAGGTCTCAGAAGAAGCCACCAGATCAGTTGTAGGTTGCACAGGCCAAAGTTTAGCACGTACCTGTAAGCAGCCTGCCTCAGTCCAGCTGCAGAGTTGCAGCTATAAAAAACAAAAATTCACACCCTGCATCACTGACATGATTTGCTCAAAGCCCTCAGTGCACAGCTGCACAGTTCCAGCCTTTCACAAATGCAGCAACACGCATTACAGAGATGCAGGGGCTGTTTGCTATGTGACCCTCAATGATTGTGGCATTTCAACAAACACACATGTAACGAATGGTCTCACATGGGGGATAATCTATTACTGGATCCTCAGGGCCAATCTGAGAATTACACAGCCCGAAAGTCCATGAAATAAGTTGAAACGTGACAACTACATATACTTTGCATAAAGGTAAATTCATATATGCTATCAGCTTACTTGAGGACTTGGATCCCAGAGGCGCAGACCCAAGTCTGCGGGTAGTCCCCATCCCAACCCTACGTGAGTTTGCAGGGGTCTTTGAAGATGTAGAGGAGCTAGCTGAGGAAGGTCTGTTCCCATCCACAGAGTCTTCATCATCAAAATTTTTATCTGCCAAAAAAAAAAGCATAGTCAACCGTAAGTCTGATGAAGCAAAGAGACTTCACAAGGAGCACACCCATTGGTGGCAAACACATTACATGGTCTACTGATGCTGGAGTCAGGTCTGCTCTGCCAGTTCCCACCTTGGTGGCTTCCTCATGCTAGAGCCCTGGTTATTCAGGAATGGCTGCCAGCCACTAAGCCCTCTCCTACGCTACTGCAGCCACTGCATTATTACCCTTTAATGCATGTGTCCAGACAGAAAGAGTAAACCACAGATCTACAACGAGAAGATTAGCCACAGCTAATACTTGGGGTGCCTACAGTCTGTATCTGTTGTTTTTGCTTCCAAGAGCTATTTCCCCATGGGCTGCAGTAAAACCAAGAACACGAGCAAATCCAAGCATAGAAAGGACCTGGAAGAGCTGGCTGCCCTTTCACACCATCCTAACTGCCTGAATGAGATGAAGAATAAAGAACAGGATAACCCAGGAAAGATCACAGGGCAACACCTACGCTGTTGGTAAGCCACAGATTTTTCTCTTTGGGACCATTAATCGCAAACCCAACCCAGAGCTACAACCCCACATTAACTTTTTAAACTATCAGCAGAATTTGTCTACATGGAAACAGCAAAAGTTACCTTAAATCAAAAAAAAAAATGTATTGGGTTAATTGAAGCTTAATGAATCCTTTGTATACATCTAAAGAGAACTGCAGGCCTCACTTCCAGACACGAACATATATTAACTTGAAATGAGTTACAGCCACTTTGGTTCTTGCTGAAGGTCACTTCAATTCCAAAAGAGTGCTTATGCTGCAGTTTTACACAGTTTAGCTAATCCACTTTGAAAACTGGCCTTAGGTTGAAGGGTGACAAAACATTTGGACAGCTGATGTAGATGGTGTGTATATTTTACTGAGGCTAGACACACACACACACAGTCCCCATCACCTCGCTTCTCCACACTAAAGCTTCATTCTAGACTTGAGACCTGGTGCATGCCCATCTCTACCCAATAATCCAAGGTATGCCCCCAGTCTCTGCTGTTTCAGGAATACTTCCTTAGTGAATATCACTCAGCAAGCGACACAAGCAGGTGCTTTAATCCACCCCTGTTCAGGAAAGCACCTGGGAGTATCAAGTAACCAATACTGGCTCCTAGTTAGACGCTAACGAGTGAAATTCAATACATGTTGAGCACGCTAAAAGTAAAAAAATAAATTGATAACAGTAAGACATTCTAGGGAAGGCAAAAAGAAAGAGTCATGGAACAGCTTGTATTGACCTCAGCTTTCGCTCCCCCAAATGGCTTGCTAACAGCTGGACACAGAAGACCTATAAAGGATCATCTAAAAACCTAAAACCTCCATTTGAGAGCTGCACACCCACGTGATGCCATACTCCAGCCACAGCATTGAGGCAGCAGGCAGACAGCACCCAACATGGTCAGAAAGGTGCCCAAGGACATGTTCCACTACTGCTCACGTTCAGTCTGGGACTATGGGAAAGGGCTAGCAAAAAACGTAGCTTCTAAAGGCAAGCAGGGGTAATAACCTCAACTATTGTTCAGGCAAAAGTGAACACAGGAACTTTATCAAGAAACGTCAGGTCATACAGCTAAGGAGAAGAACAGACACATTTAGGATGGGGGATCCATCACAGTACCCTAAAGCAGCCATGCAGGACGTGCTTCCTCCCAGTCGACACTGATAACCTCCTGTTCTGCATCACTCAAAAACAAGATACGTGGCTTGACAAGAGCTCAAGGAAGAGCCATGAGAACGATTAAAGGACTGGAAAACGTGTTTTAATTAAATTAAGCGAAAGTTCACTGCAGGGAATGGCTTAGCCTGATCTGATGCTTAACAAGTCACTTGATGGTATGGTTAGTAACTGCAGACTCAGTAATGTACTCTTCCAGTGTGATTTATTAATAATGTTTCTCTAATAGAAAATATCCAACAAGGTGACCGGATGGAATTTATAAACAAATCAAACACTTTTCTGGTATTTTTTTTTTGTCATTTTGTGCAATCATCACAGGAATTACTACCCACAGGTTACAAGGTGTCTTACCCATCACATTCTACTACAAGAAGTTATAGAAAACATTTTTTTTTTCTCCCCTGAAAGATACAGTCTAGTTCAAACACGAATCATTTCAAAAACATTTGCTCAGAATTGCAGGGAAGGTTATGGCAGATCAAAATAAGACTTTAAAATGTGTAAGCTCTGAAGCCTCTAGGAAGGGGTTTAATGATGCAGATAAACTTGTACAGACCTCGAATACAAAATCTTCCAGACAAAATTTGCCCCAGTTACATTTATTTCGTATGCCTGCATTTAGATACTAAACAAACGACTATTTATCATATATATTACCAGCCAAGAACATGTCAGTCATACTCAAAACATAGTTTATTACTTAAAATCACTTGCAGCTGGTAACAGAATCCTCCATCAGTCACATTACAGCCTACCTAGACACTCTCATTTAACTCCCTCCCTCTTGTATCTGCATTTTTAAAACCTCAGCCCTCCAAAAGGAAAAGAGGGTGTGGTTTGCTCTTTCATGTAACATATACAAATTCAGAAAAACATATTAAAATAATTTCACTTCAGTAGCATTTTAGCAATTAAATCAGTATAAAACAGGCTTCTGAGTATTAACTAAAACAACAACGCTCAAAAAAAAAAAAAAAAAAAAAAAAAAAAAGCAACCAACTAGCCCACAGGTTTGGGGATGTTTAGGTTACAATCACATCTTCATTAAGTCTATAAAAATAAAAAAACAGTTATCTAATATTCCTTCAATAACCAAAGAGCATTTTCTGATCTGAGCAGCGCAGAATAACAGAGACATTCACAACTGCACACCAAGTCTTTCAGCAGCACGTGTGCAGGACAGAAAGAGAAACAAAGAACAGAAAGAAACCTGAACATGGGAGTTCAGAAATTAAGAGAAAAATAAGCTACCGCCCATTATCTTCAAAAAGCCTTCCCCCCCCCATCCATTGACTCGTGATCACAACAATCAGTTCAACTAGGATCATATTTTTTTGCAGCCCGTCTACAAATCACGAGGTGCCAAATTCAGCATGGGTGTAACTCATCCCTCCAGCAGAGGTGCACCAAAGCAGAATCAGTACGAGGTTGTACCATTAAATAACCACGGATATTCTCCCACACACACCCCCCGTGCTCATTTATAAGGGACATAGTGCTCTCCATCCGAGACATGCCCCTGTAAAAGGGGCCTTTGTCTGCTCACACCACTCTGCTGTCTTAGGGAAGCAGAGAGCACAGTTTGCTTTAAATTTTTCAATCCCTTTACATTATTTAATAAGAAAAGAATAGCTTACAAGTACATATCCTTCTGCAAATAAGCTTCCTCAACATTCCTTCATATTTTCCATAGCGTGCCCAGATGTAACGGTGCTTCTCGGAGAGCCGCGGCTTTCAGCCCAGAGCATAATCAATCATTGCCCCTCGGATTCATTAGGCATGCTGTCTTCGCACATGGATTCAAACAGCCATGGCTTCAGTCCTCTCCAGCGGCTCCGCAGGATGCTCGGGAACACCCATCTCAGCCCAGGAAACTTCAGGGCACTTCTAGGAAGGAAATTCCCTGCTCGCGAGGGGAAGCCGGGACAAACAATCCGGCTGCAGAGGAGCTGCCTCTGCCTGGCTGGGCTGGCTGGCGCTGGGAGCCAGCCCGACTTTATCCCCTGGGAAGCGCTAACAGGAGCATCTCAACAGCTGTCATCGTTTGTCCATGACGAATAAATTTAGTCATTATTCATCTCAAAACGTAACCCCTTCACGTCTGGCCAAGGTGTTAAAGAGGGAGAGGAGGCTGCGCCGGCTGCTCGGGGACCACAGAGAATAAGGGCCGGCATTTTCCCTGCCTGAACTATCAGCCTGGGACCTTTTAAAGCAAAGTAATTGGGGCTCAGATTTCCTCCCTGATGAAGTGAGATGCTTTCTGGCTTTTAAAAACATTACGACGCCAGACTGAAATCTAGTTATTTACCTGTACAGCTTTAGAGGAGAGAGCTAACTGTGCTGACTGGAGACGGGGAAAACAGCTGACAATTCTGTCTGCTCCCATCGCAGACGCCCTGCTATGGCCTTGGGGCCTGTCTCTGCAAGGTACTTGGTCTGACTTGGTCTGCTCTAGTCCCACTGTGCCCATTTATCACATACCCCACGTCCAAGCTGGTGCAGCAGAAGGCAGCAGGCAACTTGCACCAACTGCCCTTCCCAGCACACAGCCTCCCTCCACCCCTTCAGCTACTCGTTTAAATATAAGCACCCAAAATCTCTAGCTTGATACCTAAATGGGATGAAGCACCGAGAAGAAAGAAGCAGGATCTGCAGCAGCACTGCTTTACCCTCTAGGTTTTTCCACCCAGCTTTCAGCTCCTTACCGCAAACAACCTATTTATGCTATCCCAAAGGAAATCAGGGATCTCTATTAGAAAATATTTTAAAACCACATTCAAAAATTTCAACGGGTATAGAAATGAATCCAGATGTTTTCTCCTGTAAACCCTTCACTCCAAGACAGCTGTGAGGTGGCTGTGCAAAACCACTTGACTCCCTGGCACCTGCAGTGAAGCCCATGAGCTGATTTTTGCTCACATACGAGCAAACCACCTGCCCATCCTTCACCAGTCCCCCCCCCAGGTGCAGGTGGGGCTGGGCAGTACCAGAGGAAGCCCCTGCACAGGTCTGACACCAGGAGCACAGCCCCCAACGCTGAGGCTGAAAGGTTTCAGCACACCACAGCCCCGTGCTCAGCCCCTCTTGGCAGGCAAAGCCCAGCTCCCTGGAGAGCCACGGAGCCTCGTTAGATGCACAGGACACGCAGCATGCAAATGCACCGATGCCAAAGGCCATGCAGGATGCTTCTCAAGCCCCTCCTTCCTCCTCCTTTTGGCAGATGTGACTCTCCACCTGCACTTAGTCCATGTTTTTCAGGCATTCACCCTCAGACACCTGTGTATCACCATCACTTTGGCTTTCTTCACTTATTTCTTATATGTTGCCCTTTGCAAACTAGAAGAGAATTGTGTGAGAGAGTTGTTCTTCTTAATAAAGGTTCCTACGCCATAAATAAAGACAATATTTTATGACCATAATAAATATATTAACACAGAGACCATGATCAAGAAGAGATAAGGTGGTGCTCAGAGCCGATCCAAGAACATCAGCACAGAGTCACAGCGTGCCAGGTAAGTGGATGAATACTTGCTTTTTATTTTAATAATCCTTGGCTTTAATCCAAGGGTTTCAGTTTTCCTTTCTTAGCTAGGAAATGAGATTCATCGCTTTAACTGCTGCCTCATTCTGTCTAATTATGAGCTAATGATGATGCTCGTAACCTAACGGGTCTTCAGCTGCCACCACAAAGAGTAATAATATTCCTGAAAGCAGTAATACTTTCAATTGTTTTCTGCTCCAAATAGATCATATTTATAGGCAGGCAATTGTTTTGATATACCTCCTGCTCAGTCTATCAGCACACAGCCACTGCAATCTCGCAGCATATTGTTTTCTGCCATCCCTCGAAGCAGAAAAGCAATCTGGCAGTAGCAGCAATAAGTCACATTTTTGGTAGACAGGAATCCCACATTTTTTAAACCAATTCCAGCATAATAAAGTTAACTGAATGTACACAGACCCTGACACAACAGCATCCAACAGACTAGGCAGACACAGTCTGCATATAGAAAGTGAATACTAACTTATACCAAAGAGGGTAAGAAATAGCCCCGGCAAAATGGAAATCTGTTCTCAAGTACTAGCCTGACAAATCAGGCAAAATCTTCTGGTAGAAGACCAATCCAAAATCACGCTGCTCATGAATGATTCAGATCACTTTTCTGAGGGATTTTATAATTTCCAATCCTGGAATCAGGCGGTTCCAATGCAAGTTTTATCCGTGATAACAGTAGGGACACTTGAAAACAAGAGCCGTAAAGATTTGAAAACTAGAGACTAATAAAAAGGATTTAACATTTATGAACTGTTTTGCTTCAAAACATGATTTTTAAAGCCGTAAGTTCACAATATTTTGTCTTCATGCTAACAACCCACACCGTGCACTTTCTAATGGCATGTGTGTTAACACAACTAAGAATACAGCATCCAAAGCACTTCTCAGAAACTTCTGTTCATCTTTTCCACTGATTATTTTTGTGCAGTTCATACAAATAACTAAACAAGAATCACAAACGTATTTGTTAGCGGCTGCACAGAGGCAGACTTCTCTCCATATGGATTGAAATAAAAAAATCAAGACAGACACAGACATGCACACAAGGCAAAAAGCAAAAGAGAAAAAGATTTGTTTTCCCCAAAGTCACCCTTGGAAATACAATACTCTCACAGTGCCCTTTCCAGCCAGCCACACACAGCTTTCCACCAGACCTCAATTACATCAGGAAATCCACAACACACACCTTGCAAAAAAAAACACCCACCCCAAAAGCCCACGTGTTTGCGTTCATTTTGGGTTTAAAGGGCAAAAGCAGCATTTTCCTATACCACACCTAGCCCCCCTGCCACCCAAGGCTTGATGTTCGACCTCTCGGAGCACGAGCCTGCAGTTCATAGCCCGGCTGCCCATACAAAGATAGGATTATCTCTGACTGCAGCTTTCCACACTCACACCAATTATTTCAGCCCATCACACGCTCAGCAACATGGTGTCACTTGTTCCACTGCTGCAGCTCTCCCTGGTGCCTTTACCTGTGGGTTCTGCTCCTTTTTTTTTTTTGTTCTCAACCTCGGAAAACACCCTTTAAATTGTGCATAGCAAAAATTCGCAGCAGTAGCTGCAAGCAAAAGACCCTACACCTCCTCACAGCGGTCTTGCTGGCATAATCTTCACAGATAGAAACATAAAATGGGTCACACAAGCTGAGCCCCGGAGATACCCATCAATGAGAAAAGCTATCTACAGGATGGACCCGTGGGATCTTTTAGAGTCAGGAAATACCTTTTTCCAGGAGTGTAAGAATTAATCGCCTTACTGCAGGTTGAGCATAGCTGCAGGAAAGTTGCTTGATTTTTGAACAGCAGGTAAAGCACAAAGCTTGCCATTTAACTAGCATTAATCCTCTGTGCTGCACAGTGCCAATGGTAAGGTTTCTCCTCGTCCTTGGCAAAGTTTAATCATTTAGGCAAATAATTCTAAAAAAGGGATGGAGTTATTCTGCCTTTTGTTCACTAGGCAGCAAAATTCTATCCCGCAGAAGCACAGGAGCTCCGTTGGGCAGCACCTCCTCAGGCATGGCAGCGCAGCTCAGGTTGAACAGCAAGGCTGAAAAAGGTTGAAATCCTTAGGGCATTGCCAGAATCTGCATTAAGCTCCATTCCAAAACACACCTTTTTTCCTAAACCACTTTTTCTCCCTCCTACTAAGTCTGGGAGCAGTGTTCCAAATATTTGCTTATTTTCCCAATATAGTTTTTAAAACATTTGCGAGTGGCTCAGTGAAAGTGGAAATCACATCGTAAGATACTGAAGTTTTAATTTAGTTGTTGACAGGTTACTGGAAGCTAAGCCTGACTTGGAACTGAGTTTTGTGTGTTTCCTGGGGTTGGTACCCAGCAATGCTATGAAGGCCATGCTAAACTGAGCTCCCAGGGAGACATCTGCTGGCCAGGGCTCGGCTTTATTTGCCAAAACCCACGTGAAAAAGCTGGTACCTGGGGAATCAATAGGTGGTTTTGTTTTACCTCAACTGTCTGTATCTTCTTGGAATGAAGTGAATTAAGAGGCACACCGGGAATCTGAGGCCTTTAAATGGACAGCTGCTTTTCACCCAGGCAGGCCAGGAGAGCTGCGCAGACTGCTCAGGTGCCGCCAGCCCCACGGAGCAGAGCGTGGTTCAGGTTTCCAGCGATCAGCACCATCTGCTGCCATGACATCATCCCAAAAGGCATCTTCTTCTCCAGCCTGCACGCCCCAAATGGCATTCCCCGTGCAAATCCCTCACCCACCCCAGTAATTATCACTAAGTGTGGCTCACCTAGGCGCTGGCTGCTCTGTACCACGCATCACTGTCAACAAAAGGAAATTGCATTTTATCTTGCTCTCGCATATTGCTTCCTGAAGGGCTGTTCATTTTCTGTAACGCGCCACATCGAGTTGTGAAGTGGTGACAACTAATACACAGAGCTGTATTAGGAAGGGAAGAGCATCCTGACATTTTTAGGACAAAGCACTGTCACGGAAAGGCTGGAAGCATCTTATTGCCTCCAGTTTCCCAGAGCACATTGAGGTAGGAGAACAGCAGAAATGCTGCAGACGTAAGCTTCCTAAAAATACCTCCAAAGAGATAAAAATGACAAGCCGCAGCCCTGTTTCCTTTTGCAACAGGTCTCAGGATAGCTGGGTCTGTGAAGTCAAGCCAGTATGGTGTGCGGGAGAGCCCTGGGGAAGATGTAGGTCTGGCCTAGTCCAAGACCTTTGTTTCATCCTACAAGAAGCCAGGGGCATCCAAAACTTTCCAGGCAGACCCCCCCAAGCCAATAAATGCAACGTTTGCAGTTACGGATGAAGAAGAAGAAAAGCAAGGCCATCGGACTAGTCTCATGGAGCCACAGACAACAAGAGCCAAGGCTTCTGCCCCAAGGCATTCATCTGCCTGGTTAAAGGCTAATGCAAGAACACAGATCCTACAGCTGCAGAAATTATATGGTGCTATGCACATTACACATCAGTGATTTCCACCCAGAATGCCTGGCCTGATGCATAATTAATAGACTTTAATTAGTTAACCATTTAAAATACTGTAAAAATGCTCAGTGGGCCAATAACCATGAGATTAGACAGTCTAAAACCACAGGTGGTTGCCACAGAAGGAATAACAGGGAGCAACGGGCAGTGATTCCACGCCCTGCATGCATCTTGAGAAGGATTATCAACTACAGCAGGTATGATGAGAATGAGGACCAGCAACTTCTATCAAAAATAAATGTTTCATCTTTTTAAAGGAAGATATTACTACAGCCTGGGAAGGCATATATGCAAATGCTAAAGTGTACAGGTGAATTTTGTTTTATTTAAAGATAACTCCAAAGTTGGATTTTATTACCAAGCATGTACTCTAGATCTACAAGCAGTTACCAGAGGTTTGAGACACTTCTGCTGATGGGAAGCATGACTGGCAATGGCAGCAGGAGCTCCTGGACAACTGCTATTGAAGTTACAGAGTTGGCTGTATGCTCTCTGCAGCATCACACTGCAACTGTTGGCAAGGGAAAGGGATGGGGAACCTGGGGATTCTGCTGTGGAGAATGGTTTGCCACGAGTCGAGCCACCTTTGTTTCCTCTCTTTTGATACAATTAAGTTTAAAAAAAAATACAGCGACTGAATAATTAGCATTTTACATTTCCCAGGAATATTATAGAGAAATTAGGCTCAAGAAGATCAGTGTATTCAACAGTAACCTTTAAAAATATTCTTCTTTTAAAAGTAGAAACCAGAAGGTAACAGATTATGAAAACATTTTGGACTCTAAGTACCAGATGGAAAATAAAAACACCCAGCCTCAGAGCAATACATCATTTCTTTTTACTTTTAGTGAAGAACACTTGTTTGGTAACTTTTAGAAGTTCCTAAGGCCTTTCAATCACAGAATGGTTTGGGTTGGAAGGGACATTTAAAACCCACCTGGTTCCACCCCCTGCCATGTGCAGGGACACCTCCCACCAGCACAGGCTGCCCAAAGCCCCATCCAGCCTGGCCTTGGGCACCTCCAGGGATGGGGCAGCCACAGCTCCTCTGGGCAACCTGTTCTGGTGTCTCGCCATAGAAAATAATTTCTTCCTAATACCTCATCTAAATCTACCTTCTTGGGCCCCTCGCTACAAGAAGGACATCGAGGTGCTTGAGCGGGTCCAAAGAAGGGTGACGAAGCTGGTGAGGGGCCTGGAGAACAAGTCCTACGAGGAGCAGCTGAGGGAGCTGGGCTTGTTCAGCCTGGAGAAGAGGAGGCTCAGGGGCGACCTTATCGCTCTCTACAGATACCTTAAAGGAGGCTGTAGCGAGGTGGGGATTGGCCTGTTCTCCCACGTGCCTGGTGACAGGACGAGGGGGAACAGGCTAAAGTTGCGCCAGGGGAGTTTTAGGTTAGATGTTAGGAAGAGCTTCTTTACTGAAAGGGTTGTGAGGCATTGGAACAGGCTGCCCAGGGAGGTGGTGGAGTCACCATCCCTGGAAGTCTTCAAAAGACGTTTAGATGTAGAGCTTAGGGATATGGTTTAGTGGGGACTGTTCGTGTTAGGTTAGAGGTTGGACTCGATGATCTTGAGGTCTCTTCCAACCTAGAAATTCTGTGATTCTGTGATTCTTTTTTATTTCTAATAATACTTTGCATAAATTTCTTTCTGTATCACGTGGATGGGATTATCTCGATTTTTTAACACATCCTTGAAACAGGCAAAAAAAAACCACCCAGAACCACAAGACTCCAGGTCATCCAAAAAGATCACAACCTGACCAAATGGCAGAAGAATGCAAGTGAACACGGAACTCAACCTGGCAGGTTTTTTTAGACACCAACACGTCAGATTTCCTTCTATGATTTCAAATAAGCATGGAGAGGTTTTAGCAAAAGGGTGGTCTATTTGCTGCACACTTCAACAAACTATATGGTTTCCATTTAGTTTGATAACAGAACCTGGAAGAAAAAATATGTACTCAGTATGGCTTCCAATATTAGCATAGTTTCAATTCCTGATCAAAAATTGTAAAGCTCCAAATCTAGACACCAATTTCTTGGGCCTTCTTCACCCACGCCTTCAAAGCTGCATCTTAAGTAAACCATTGCCTTAAGGAAAAAAGTCATTGGGAAAAAGGCTCCAGAGCCAAAAAGATGCCAGAGCTTATGAAATATTAACAGTATGCAGGGCTTCTGTTTTCCCAAAGCTCGTTTGCTCCCCCCTAACTCTTTTAAAACCTGAGAGAGATCTAAGCACCTTCCCTCTATGTTCCTCCCTCAGACAAAATCATCATCATTAGGTAGGTACATCATATTCAGGGGGTGGGGAAATACAAAGGGGGAGTCGAGACACTGTTGAAACTTTCTTCCCTTTGTCATTAATGACTTCAGACTACTGAATTGATATTCGTATTTCAGAGGCATTGTGAAACCCTGAGCAAGCAGGAGACTCATATGCTACAAAGAAGAAAAAAAGCATCTTTCCCAAGGAGCTTACAATATAAATAATGCAAAGTATAGCTGAAAAGAATTACTGTTATTCTGACTTGATTTATAGAAAAAAAAAAAGCTTGAAAATCCTCCTCCCTTTCTTTTAAGAGAAAAAGAGCAATTAAGAAATGCAAGCCCTTGTGTCTTAATCAGTCCAATTAACATAATCTTGCATCCCTCAATTCTTACTCGGCCCCCATCTATGGTGCTATTGCTTTCTCCCCATGGCTCAGTGCCCTTTTTCAATCACTCTCAGGTCTCTGTGCTTTAAGTAAAACCTAAGCCTGGTGCACAACTATTCCAAACTGAAAGTTGATCCCAAACTGGACTTAATAATTTGATGCCACCAGTGGGCATTTCAATTCTTTGGTAGCCTCCCATGTGTTTTGTGTGTATTGGCAGTCTCCCTCATACGAGGCTACTTACTGAGTCACTTGAGTCAGAAGAAGTTAGGAAATCAGAATTGGAAAAATGTGTTATGACAGACCATTACAGCGGTGATTCACCTGACGTGAATCCTGTGAACCTGACCTGAATTCTGCCAGCTCCTCTGTGGTCCCTCTATCTCTTGACTGACCCCGGGACCACCTTTCTCACAAGCCACGTGAAACACAGGGACTAGGTAGGACCATGGGCAGGCTAATTTTGACATAAATCACCTGCTTTAGATTGAAGTTCAGAGCTTCTAAGAGGTGGTGGAAGCTATGAATAAGCACAGTTACAAGCAGGCAAAAGATCTCCAGTACAAGGACAAAGTCTGTCGTGTAAAACAAAGGATGAATTTGCCTCAGGACTCAGACTCACAATCAAATTATTTCAGCCTAACCAGTTATAAGACACCATCTGAGCCACAGAACCAGCCCTTGTGCTGCTCTTAAGCTGCAGCAAATGCAAGGTAATATGATTTAACTTAGCCCTAAAGAAAGAAGGTTAAGCCAAGCAGGATCATTCGCATTTACCAGAGACAAAGAACACCAGCAAGAATTACAACCCAGCGAAACATCTTACCCTGCACGTAGCCATTACAGACTTCACAAAACAAAAACGGACCTCAACGGAATTGGAGACAGTAAAATATGAAGAGATTTCCATGCAAAAGCTAGTAACACTGACTGCAGAACCTGCCTTAGCTGTTTGCATGACTGCTGTTAATACACATATATATATCTCACTTATCTTTCCTTAGCAGTGACACTTTTTCATAGACTACTCTGCCAACCTGCAGTAGCTGTTGGGAGAATGGGATTCAAAACAGGTGGTGAGCACTGCCAGATTACATCCTACCACCCTCACTTACTCAGAAAAGCCACTGAAATCATTAGGTGGGGCAATGTCAATAACCACCATTTGCATTTAGGAAACCGAACATCACAGTTGTGAAAAACTGTGAGGAGTCTCAAATCTACTGTGCCGACGCAGAGAAAATCTCCTGCCCAGTCCATGCAAGAATTCAAAGGAATCGAGTCAGAAATAAAAAAGAAAACATCACTTCATCAATACGATAAGGAATCACTTTCTAAACAGCTTAAGGTATCTCCTCTCCCTTTGGCAAGCCTGGCTTGCACAGCCATTTTGTACATCTGTGACCCTGAAACATCTCTGCATTGCTAAATCAAACAGGCATGTCAGATAGCAACCCCTTCCCTCTCGCACTGATACTTCTATCCTGTAGAGAGCTCCTTCCCTTCACAAACAACATCTCCATTTTATTCCTAAATTGCAAACTGTGAAGAGTAGTCCATAGTAAGACCCAGCTTCCAAAAACAAGCTTTGCCCTTTTCAGCAAGCTGTTTATGCTGCAAGCAGAAGTCATCCAGGCTGCCGCAGCCTCCATTACACCTGTGCTCTGCTTTGTGAAATATGGCCTCAAGTAGTAAAATGTGTCATAAATACACATGCTGGAAGACAAGCAAGACAAGCAGTTCCTAATTTCATTGCAGTTTTAGGATGCACAGTCTACACTAAAGTTTATACTTGTAAAGCTTAAAAATTAGCTAATTCAGTGTGGGGCAAGGCTTTTCTATTTTTTTCGGTGCCAACGGGTAAAAACAGAAAAAAAGACACTCAACTAAGTGATTTTTGCTGCCAAGACAGCAGTTACTTTTGGTCTTGCTGGAGGGGGTCAAGCAGTGCACGTAGCCAGGTAATCAGCATGGCATTCAGTACAATGCCTGATACATAATGCCTGAGTTCAAGCTTGGGGAGTTGGAAATAGGCACTGAAAGTACCAAGGAGAGACAAAGATCAAGTTTCTAAAACACAAAGGGTGGTTGGGACGTGGGGTGGAGAAAGGAAGACATGGAAATGACTGCAAAAAAATCCTAAGTCAGATTTCATTAGCTGTGTGTTATGAGACATCCTGAGAACTGATGTATATATGTCTCCTGATGCCAGATCGACTCTTATGCTCAGCAAGGAAGATGCAAGCATCACTTCCAGTCCAGTAATTCAATTAAATACTTCCTAGTAAATGAAGTCACGATCTCCTAACCTCTATTGTTATAACGTCCCTTCAGAGAGTTTGATGTTAAAAGTGACATTCTCTCTCATATCTTATCCAAGTGATCATTCAAATATCCAATCATCCCAGCAATAATGCCTTTTTGGTGAATATTTTCTGATCTGCTAGACACCCAGGTTAAAATCCCAGGATAACTATCTCGGATGAATCAAGGATGACCAATTTAAACCTTCTCTTTTGTCCAGATACATTACAGTGTGTCATCTAATGCACGAAGACCGTCTAGCCAGGGCACAAAACTTCAGCTCCATCTACTCCCCGGGATTTGCAAGGTTATGAGGCATCCTGGCATTGGTTCAGGTGTAGATGGACTGAGAAATCAAGATGAAGTGGATTCATAATACTGTAATAACCAAACAGTGAGCAACAGAACAGAGCACATAAGCAACCAACTGCATAACCAGGCAGCAAAGCATTTGAGCATAAATCCTAATTAATTAGGACTGTCAATAAAAATTAATAGATTGCTTTAATCTTATCCAGGGTTCTTTAAAGTTATTCATCAAATTAAAATAAATAAGCCAGGCTGAACTCTGAGGCACTTCTACCTTGGCAACTCCATACCGGATTCCAGGATGGAGCTGTTCACTGTAACGATCCTCACCCCAAGCTAAATATCTGCAGCTATCAAGCCACAGAGAGGAAAGGGGAGACCCGAGGGAAGAAAAGCCCCTTCAAGCACCTACTGAAAACAAAGACAGGAGGAGGCTGCTTCCTCAGGTTTGCTTCATTTCCTATAGCCCCATTTCTACTCAATCCCTATTTTTAGATGTTTTTTTGTCACCTCCTCCTCACTTCGCATTCTTACCCAGGAGAAAAATGCATGACTTGGAGCAGAATAGGTAGAGAAGTGTATCCTTTCTGCTTTGCAAGAAGGTAAACTGATTATTTTCTTCTCATCCAGTGAGCTCCTGCAGGTTCTCACCCAACTACACAAGGCTCTGTACAACAAAAAGGCCTAGGTTCAGTGTTACTAAAAGCACTCTGCATCACATGCACCCCAAGGCCTCCAGACATACCTAGAATTCACATTCTAGAGAGTAAAGAGCAAAAGAGGATGAGAGATGTCAGAGAACTGAAAGTATTTGATTTTAAACACATTTAATTTCAGATACAGGGTCAAGCCTGTGGCAGAGGAACAAACATTACAGCGATGATGCACTGAGACTAAACTGGCTTGGGTCTTCTTTCTAGCATTAATATTTAAAAGTTCATATGAAAAGCCTTTTGGAACATGACTGCTCCTTTTACACATATCAATAAGGAGTATATGAAGTTGGGAGAATAAGTTGTTTAAAATGAAATATGTTTTAGACAGCAGAAATCTAACGAGGAAAGCAACGGTCCTTGTGTATCATTCGTTTCACAATAGGCATTTTTATTATAAGTCATAATACTGCTTAGGATCAGCAGTGGGGATCCCAGCCTGTTTTGCATTTGCTTTCCATTTCCACGGATCAGAGTGGAAGGAGTGCCCGTGTCAGTGCTATGCTGCAGGCAGCCAAGTGTTAACAATCCCCCCGACAGGCAGGCTTACTATGGGCTGGCACAGCCAGTAACACTCAGCCTGCATCACTCAAACACTATCAGGTACGGAACTGGTAATGGCACGGAGGAGGTGTGAAAGTGGAGGCAGAGCTGAGTACCAAATTAGCAAGTTTTTATTATTAGCAGCTGTTTCCAGGCATTGCTTAGACTATCCGAAGGCTCAGGATGAAGAACTAACATTAAAATAAATTTGCATAAACAATTGACTGCAGTCTGTAAAGACACGGACTGGAGGAAAACAGAAGAGCATATCGCTAGTAGCAGCTCAGAAAATGTCAGCAGGCAGAAGAAAGCCCCAGAAACCTTTCTCCAGCCAATTCAGTAACTTTTAGCGTGCACCATGGGCAGCTGCTGCCTCAACTGCAAATAGTGGGATGCTCGCAGGGCACTGCCTCCTCTCAGCAGCTGTTACCAAAACCAAGCATGGGACAAGCCAGCAGCTAACAGGACATTACTTCCAGAAGCAGCCAAAACTAGAAGGAAAAGGAATAAAAGTTGTGGGAGAATGTCATTTCCAATCCCCCAAACCAAATTCTCCATCTCTGGAGAACCAGACGGTCAGTTACAGTTTCGGGGCCCCACTGGATCACCTTGCTCCTTTGGGAAGCACAAGCATGAATGCCCTGGGAGCTTGCAGGTACCCCAGAAGCACAAGATTTGGTCTGTGGATAATGACTCGTACACGGCCCACTGCTTTTCCAGCTATCGGTCTCTTCACAGAGCAGAGGTCTGGGGGCTCCCCCAGGACATGAGAGCGGGATGAGCCTGGTTCACCTGTGGCTCATGAGTAAATCACTTGGGTCACTTGAGCCACCTGAATGACTCACCTCAATTCCACAGCACTTTATTTCCAAGCAGCAGCAACCATTATTTAGCCCAGACTGAAGCCGAGCAGCTCAGTTACACAATGGCTGGCAGTGGTTCACATCATTGACGCAGTGAGATGCAGCAATCAGCATCCTCCTTCAAAGGAACAAGAGGATGGACCCAGCACAGAAGCCTTCAGCCGGCCTAAAACACTTCAAGAGCTCGAAACACCTTAAGCACAGCAGGCAGTTCCCATAGGACCACCCATTGCTAACAGAAGGACTTTGGGCTTCTGTACACAACAGATCAATGGAGTAGAGCAAGGGGCAATGGGAGGACAAAGCTTGGCACAGCCCTCCAGTTCCCATAAAATATGTTCCCAGTTCCCAAAAATATGAAACCGCGCTCATGCTGCCCCTTTGGTGACGGTCTCTTCTCGGCATCATTTACTTCGAAGGAAAGGGGGTGTTAATGGATGCGAAGACCTTTCCCTTCTGGCACTACAGCGGGAGGAATCTATAATTGTCTCTCACAAAGTAAGGCAAGTCCCACACTTGAACTTCTCCATGCATGCCCTGTTCTCGTTTCGGCTCCGCGAACAGGAACGGCTGCTTAACAAGGCTGACCAAAAGGTCAAGCAACACACTGCTAGAATGGAAAAACCCATAAATAAGTCCCTCCACAAAATAAAAAATAATTTTAAAAAAAAAGGAACATAAATGAGGAATTTAAACGGAGAACTAAAAGCAGTGACATCAAAGCAGTCTCGAGCCCATCCAAGTCTGACTCCTGCAAGCACACCACCATACTGGCAAATCATCTGGTTCCTTTTAGCAGCCATCTGTGCTTGCCTTTCCTTACAGACGGGTGAGCAAACAGAGGAGCGAGCACATGTGAAGCACTGCACGTGATGCACAGCTATATTTAGATTCCCTTCGCTCCTGAGTTTGAAAACAAGTTCAGGTGTTTTAATCGGCAAGCGTGAATTTTAACTCCACCTTCACGTACCAGCATTAATATAAAATCAAGAGTCCAAGAAATTAGCCTCCTTTTTCTACCTGTTTGTCATGCCTTCTTTCCCATGCAAAGATTCGTGGGAGCCTACTATCACACGCCCTCCATTTACATAGGAGACTAAATTGAAGTTTTCACTGACAGACAGACCCCGTGAAGACAGAACACAGAACATCGGGTATTTCCCAAAGAACTTCCATTCCTTCCTGTTTTCTAGTAGTTTTCGTTTTACTTTTGTTTAACATTAAAGCCCAGGATCCTCCTAATCCCTGCCAGCCCCAGGAAGCCCCCTCCCATTCACACAAAGAGCCACCGATAATTGCTGCCTGGAACATGGGTGGGTTTGTCTGGGGAGGTTCCCCCCTGCTTTGGGCACAAAGATTATATTTAAACCTGGTTTACTTAGCTTCCTTTCATAAACATGACAGAAAAGGGTCAAAAAACGAGTCCAGAAATGTGTAGCTTTCCTACATGGGAAACTGGAACACAGAGCTCAGCAACCCAGAGAAGCCTACAATTAAAAATAAAGGTTCAGAAGACTTTAAAAGGGTATTTTGAAGTATGGCAAGAAGATTAAACAGAACGAAATGCAGATTCAGCCATTAATATGTAGCAAGCAGATTTGCTGATAAATAATTAGAATATATCCAATGTTTAAATATCAAGCTTTAGGTTTTTCATATTAAACTCAAAGCATAATCTGCATCTTAACTCTTTATTGAAATACTCCCATGTGCAACTCGACAGCCACGCTGATGGCAGATCAATAAAACCAGAATGAAGCATTCTCATCAGCTCTCGGGTAACATCAGCTCAGCAGAGGCTAATCGGCAATAAAAGACACACGCTGCCATTTTCGGAGGTGCCTCTGTCATGGCTTGCAGGTGTTTTATACTGACACCGAGCTGTGCTGTTAGCGGAGGTCACATTTTCTTCTTCTGCCTTTAGCTCTGGTATCACTTTGGATAAGCTGAAGAGCTCGGTAAGAGGTGAATGCACGGTATCAAATGACACCAGCAATCTTTGTCTCCAGCTTACTAACACACACGGCCATAAAAGTGCCGAGTCAGAAACATCCGATTAACTCGGAGATCTTAGATAACTACTGTCTCCTACTGAATGAAAAACAAAATCAGAGTAATTTAGGTTGAAAGGGGCCTCTGGAGGTCAGGTGGCCCAACCTCCTGCTCAGAGCTGTACCAGGTTGCTGAGGGCCTCATCCAGCCAAGCTTTCAAAATCTCCAAGGACTGAGATTCTCTAGGCAATCTGCTCCAGTGTTTCACCATCCACAATACCAAAAAAAATATCAGATCACGGAGAAAACAAGCATAAGGCTGTCCCCTCGCAGTCCCTGCAGTACACAAGCTACTGCAACTTGCATAAAATAAAATAAAGGCTCCACGTTCACCTTGAACTCTTCTGCAGGATTTAGTGCAGCTATGTCCCAAAATTTCCCCGTACCCCAGTATCCTACCATATCTTCCACGTGCTCCGTCAACAGCACGCACAGGGCTTCTTATGTGACACTCCCAGAAACAAGAAATAGCTTGGACAGAAACAGGGACAAAACTGAACACATAATAATAATAATAAATAGGCTTCAGGGAGCAGGATGGAAGGGAGCAGTAAGCGAGGAGCATGTTGTATATGCATAAACAAGAACCAACCCAGACCCAGATTCTTGCAGGATGCCTAGCATAGCGAGGCAAGGGCCAGCACGTCACAAAAACCACACATTTGAGGAAAGCACTAGGGACAAGTATGAGGCTTAAGGGGGTGAGAGACTAGAGAATAAGTTTCAGAGAGCTGGTGCATAAACATTTTGCCTGTGGAAGCTCAGGATCAGGTCTTATTTAAGTCTCAAGTGAAAAGGAGCGTGATTGTCTCTCTGCATCATAAAAGCTCGTGTGATAAGAAATCTCTGCAGATTCAGCTCCTGCCCAGCGCAAAGCTCAAACAGCAGGAGCGTAAATCAGAGCTGAAATGCACTGGCAGAGCTACAGAGGGAGAGAAGCATGCCCAGCCCCTGCCTCTCCAGCGCTGGCTCCAGGACCGCCCCTGCTCTCTCATGTTCGCAAGTAATAATTAGGGTGGGGGTGCAGTGGGAGAAATCAAATCATCGAGAACAAAGTTAGACCCCTTCTTCATAAAGCAGACCTAATTAGAAGTGTCAGGTCTCATTATGAGCCAGAGCTCCACTAGATTGGAGCGCTGTTACTCAGGAGAGATACGTGTATATGTAGAAGACGTGCATCATGTCTTGGGAAGACGGGCGCACCTTTCCCCTACCCACACCGCACCCATGAAATGGTGGGGGGCAGAGGGGGCAGCAGCAACTCTGCAAGAGCCACGGCCAGTTGCAGAAAGGAGACATTAGGAGAAATGGTGTTGACATCATTTCATACATAAAAGTGCTACTGCTCTTCCCCCTGAAAGACATAGAGCGATCTTGCCTAAAACATCCACACAAGGCTACTACAACACAGTCAAACAGCACTTTACGGAGCACCCTGTTCATTAAAGTCACTAGATAGATCTGTTAATGTCAAAGGGAGCAGATCTGGAGTCAAGAAAAAGTGTGAATTTGTCTTTCCCATGTCTGCACGTAAGTGTCCAGCACTGACAAATTGCTATTCCAGGGAAATCCTGGAACATTTCATATTCACTGGACACAAGCATTACTACCTGCAGCTACACCAGACACTTCCATGGCAAGCGTCTAACAGCATTTGTCAGAGCTCTGAAGAAAAAGGAGCTGGCCTGGAAATCCAGCTGCTATGTTGCCACTCTTAAGACAAGCACTTCGAGTGATGCTGCACAGTGAATGAAGATGTTTCTCTCTTACTCTACAGCCCGTTGTGTGCACCAAGATTCACCTGGCTCCACTCAGAAGCCAACTGCAATGAAAATGTCATCAGCGTTTTTTCCTCAGAGCTTTGGCTGCAGCGAGCTCCCTGCAGGCTACACGTACGCTGTAAACCAAGCAAGGATTATTCAGGGCTGTCTGTAGTCTTGGGCTTCGGGGGAATAAACAAATAAAAGATTCAAACCGCTTCTCACAATGCAACAAAAGGATTCCTTTGACAGAGCAAGCAGGGCAGAATTAATTCCTTCAGCAAGCAAAAGAAACCCAGTCATTATACAGCATTTGCTGTCTTAATACTACAAAAAATAGGACGCTTCTTACAGTTTGGTCTTGCTCTATTTCACATCACTGTATCTGAGCAGCAAACAACATACTCCAGCCAAACATAATGAAGGAGGAGGGCAGCATAATGGTAGACCAGAGCCAAGTACGCACAAGGCATTAACTGTACTTCTTGCTGGAGTAACAAATCAGCACTTGTCCGCTCCTGTGTTTAGCAGAAAGCTCCTCTTTATGCCCCTGACTCCCAGGGCTGTAACTGCAGTTACTTGTTCTACAGCTGTATGTTAAAACCGGGCACACCATCTGTATCAGTATGGCTTTCTCTCAGAAATGAACTTGACAGCATGATCAGCCTGGTCCAGGATAAGATCACTTGCTTGAATATGGAAAATGAGGCTCCACGTAAGGCTACCTTTAAGCCTGCAAAAGCATCAGCTCATAAGTTCTTTTAAAACAATTTTGTGCTCTTTAGTCTACACACTGGAGCACACTTGAATAAGATCTCATGGTTATGGGAACTGCAGCTGCTGTGGGTACGCTACACAAACCCTGTTCTGCGAGGGCAGGGATGCTTTTCGTCATGCAGGGATGCGTCTCATGCTCTTATTGCTGCTAAAAGCCTGCCCTGTAGGTTCGCCAGTTACCTGAGGATGAATGCTTTCCCCATCAGAAGCTGATGATTACAGGAACCAAACTCAGTTCACTTGTTCAGCTTATGCCATGCTCAGCCTGAAAACAAATCTCATCAAATAAATGGGAGCAGCAGCACAGGAATTCAAAGCCACACAAGAGGGGTGAGAAATTTCATCTCCCCCGAGCAGTCTTTGGTCACTGCTCAGACTGCTGATTAAGGCCAGCAATTTAGGTCTAAGAGGGACAGTGATCCTACATAAAAAACAGCTTACAAGAAGTATCAGGAGACTACTTTCAAGCACCCAGTTCCCAGGCTTGGCTGCAGAACCAGCACATAAGGAGGAGATAGGCAGGACAACCTCCACCCTCAGCTGCTGTTTGGGGAGACTTGTTGGCCAAGGGAAGCCAGTAGTTGTAGCCTTTCTGCATTTCAGCAAAGCTTTTGATACCGTTCTCACAATATCATTCTGGACAAAATGTCCAGCAAACAGACAGGCAAAAACATAACACAATGGGTGAACACTTGGCTGAGTGGTCAGGCTCAAAGGGTTACAGCAAATGGGGTTACATCAGCCTGGCAGCCAGTCACTAGAGAGGTTCCCACAGGACTCCACTTTAAGGCCAGTTTTCTTCAACGTTTTCATAAATGACTTCGATGCAGGGTTAGGGAAAGGTTCTGCACCCAGAGGGTGGTCGGGCACTGGGACAGGTCCCACAGGGAAGCGGTCAGAGCACCAAGTGCAAGAAGCATTTGGACAATGGTCTCAGACACATGGTTTGATTTTTGGGTGGTCCCGTACAGAACCAGGAGATGGACTTGATGATCCTTGTGGCCTCTTCCAACTCAGGATATCCTGTGATTCTAAGCCATCTGTAAGCCTCAGGCAAAATTTCCCACATCAAGAACAGTTCTGTAATTCTTGCCCTAGCAGAGGAAAATGTGATACCACTGCTTCTGCTCAGTGAAGTACTTTACTGTGCTTCCCCAGCAAGTGCTGAAGCCGAAGCGTATAAAATACATAAACACAAGCCCAAGAAGCTTCACAAATCCAGAGCACATGACCATGGGATGCCTCTCATTCATACCAGCTTGCCCCTAGCACATCAACCTTTATATGTGGTATTTAAGTAGTTTATACTATCCTGACTCTTTATTATTATATTTATTATATTATTATCAGTTTATCCTGACTCTCTTTGAGAATTGAAAAACTTCATTGACAAACAAAGACATCATTGCTACACTCAAAATGATCGAGGTGTACACATGTGTATGAACAATCCTACTGACAAATTCACTTCTGTACAATACATGTAAAAACTAACAGATCAAAAACATGAGATTTAGAGTTAGCCCTTTTATCTGAAAATGTCACTGGAGTTGATACTGATCCAGCCTTAACCCCAGCTCTCTCTGGCAGAAGTGCTAGGGAGTGCTAGCTGGGCCAGTGGTTTAAAAGATCCTAGGAGTCTGGTCCAGAGATTTTCAGGGCAATAGCTGCAGATTTGAGGTTTTGTTTTAAAAATTAAATCAATGTGACACAGAAAGATACAAAAGAAGATGGAGAAAAAAAGCACACAGTGCTTTGTGATCATCTGCATAGCTCTACCAGATGTTACTGCAGTTTCCATGGGAAGGGTATGGTATTACCTGTAATTCATTCTAAGTTTTGTTACAGACACCGGACTGTAGGTTTGACCTTGCAATGTGTTACAAGTTTTATGTGGCCTTTAAGACAACTGCTGAGGTCTGGCTGATCCACATGGTACTTACACCAATGGGAAAGAGACTAGGCCCTGCATAAAGAAGTTCATCTCCAAACGTGCAGGTTATTTATGCTTTTACCTTGTGTTAGTATTAATGGAATTGTGCACGCTCATCTTTTGTTCATGAGTTCCACACTAAACAGCAGAATCTCATCATTTAGCTGGCTGATCCTTCAGCCTATGCTTCTTGCAGGTCTGTTGGAAATGCCATGAAATGCATTGGTGAAGTGGTTCTGTTTGGTTACACCAAAGCTTTGCCAAAAGAGTACTTCTGTATCCATATAAAATCGCCAAGGGTTATGACAGTGATGACAGCGGTAGACATGCAACCAAAGTAACTGGTCCACTGCTTCCTTGCAAAGGAATCCTATGGTCTGAAGAAGGTGCCACCCTCAAGGTGAGAGCTCCACGGAGCTTACTCACACTCAGCCTTTACCTAAATACACATTGCATCCACAGAATAATACATGTGTCAATGGAAAAGCCAGTAGCTTATTCCCAATTCATGAGGTAGGTCAACACAAAAAGCACTCTGGACTCAGTCCAGGCGACAATAATAGCCCTAACAACTTCAGCACTAGCTTTTCCTCTGACACTATCAACTATTATCACAGCTCCAACAACCAATGGCAACCCGGAGGTCTGATACTTCCAACCAGACACTTCCCTTCCCAGATAAGACCAGCTGGACTGTCACCCCAGGCTCTTCATGACAACAGCTAATCCTTCAAAGCTGAGAAGTTTCCAGCATGAGAAAATCATTGTGCTTCATTAACAAATATGTGCTTAGTTTCTTTAAAAAAAAATAAATATATCTAGTATGTACATTAATTCTTCAACACACAATTTCAATTTTAGAAAAAAAAAAAAAAGATGTTCTGAATTCCTCTCTTGTCACCTGCACAGGAGGAGACAGAAGGAAGAAGGTATCTCAGCTACAGATGGTAAGGTGGCCCAGTGACAGGCAATGTAGTTCACTGATGAGATTAAGAACTGACCAATACAGGTTTTTGCATTTTGGTTCCCAGAGGTGGGAGTCATTAATCCACTGCTCAGAATTAACACCACATAAATGCATCCCCTGCCTCCTCTGAAAAAGCTGCGTACTGATTGCCTTGCAACAGTGTTGGCAGATCACAATATTACGACAGGATCTGAAGACTAAAGAGCTGGGTGTAAAAACAGCAAGTAGGCTCACGCAATATCAATCCCATGGTATTTGATTTACCCAGGTGATTTCCACCTCCTAAATCCAGTACAAGAGCTGCCAATTAACTCATCTTGAGAGGGTAAACAACACAAACCCAATATCCATGCAACTCAGATGCTGACAATCTCAAACTTGCTCAATTCACCTGCTCTATCCACAGCATACCAGGTATTTCAGCAGGACAACACCTACACTGAATAGAGAAAATGGAGAAAAAAAGACAGCTTCTGCAAAGGTGGCTAACAAAAATCAATTCCTCTAACAGCTAAGATGAAAGGCACAGGCTTACAATGTACCCAAAATAAACCCAAAACATACTTCCATCCCATAAATTAATTCTTCACGGGTGAATAGATGCAGAGCTCCTCTGCCTTTCAATTTCCATTCACCTCGCTCCCCCCAGCCCCTCTGACTTGCACAGGTAGCCTTTTCTGTTACAAAAATGTAGTTAATACAAAACCAGAAAAAAGCCGGTGGTATCCCCATTCAGCACATTGTTGGAACTACAATTCAGTGTTACCTCAAAGGGAGTTACATCCAATTTAAATAAACTTCCCAACTGATACTGCAAAAAGAACCACTTCAGAAATAAAAGCTTTACTGACCAAACATCACAAACCAGCGACAAGGTCTGAAAATACCTGCCCTTCACCCCTCTCATGGCACGTCCTGCGTCCTTACATAGACATACTCTTCCTTTACCCCTGTCAAACAGATCATTTATCAGATTTTATAGAAGCTTCAGCTGAACTCGATGTCACCGTGCCACAGATGCTCACAGGCTCTTAGTTTCACTTCTACTGCAAGATTGCTTCAGGCTCTTCACAATATTAAAAAGAAATGTAACATGCAAATATTCGGATGCTAACAAATAAACCCACCCACCCCCGTGGCATGTTCATTAGCACCTACCTTTCCCGGTAGTCATTATCTGCAGTGCTCCTGAGATGCTGAGGCAGAGCACTGTGCTCCGAAAGCAGCCCTACAGTACATGGCTCTCCGTAACTTAACCACCAGCAAACTCTCCACCCTCCTAAATGACTTCTCTGTGTGACCTAGCAGATGATTGCCACCTCTCCTCCAAAATAAAAGCCTGTTCAGCACTCAGCTGAGCACCATTTGTCCTCCCCTGCCTGTTTGCTCACATCACTCCCCTTTAAATTTAAGGATTTTAAATCCAGAGTGCGGCAATGTGCTTATTTACAAATTTGCGTAATAGGAAGGAAACCGAGCTGCTCTTGCCCATTTATATCTTCCACAAGGATGTGCAGTCAGCTGGTAGCACTGATTTTTGAATCATAGACATTATTACTTTCTCATCCCCTGTGGGGATAAAAGGGTCTTTCCTTGCTTTTTTTATAGCAAGGGAATGCTGAGTCAATTTAATTTCCTATTTCATTTTCTATTTCAACTGGAAAACAAAATAGAGAACAAGCCGTAATGGAAAATTAAATTGCACAACGAGGCATGAATGCAAGAAGCACAGCACGGTGTTTGTCAGTGCAAAACCTCTTTGAGATATCACAGAAACTCACCCCTCCTTCCACTCTAATTCTGGTGCTGGGATGTGTGTTGACAAACAAACAATGTCCCACCCACAGGCACATGGCAGCACTTGGTTATTTTTCTCCTTACAATAAATAGCAAAGTGACACCCAGTGACCAGCTTTATTACTAGCGTGACACGGGAATCTAGAATAGGTAATTTTCAGCTAATTGCCTCTGAGCTGTCAAATTTCTCTTAAACCAAAAGAGAATCGACCCAAGAAGTAGCGTTACTTATCTTAGATTAACAACACCTCAAATACAGAAGTGGTTCTGTTCAGGAATAACTCTGTTCCTTCTTCTCAGGCTTTCAGCAACTGGAATCATCACTTCTGCTATTTAAGCATCGTTTTAATCTGCTTACTCCTAGAAATCTAACAAAACCAGGCAACTACTAAAGCTGCATCCTCCTCTCACCTTATTGTGTGTAAGCATACGTGGGGGGAGATCTCAGCTCCAGACTGCTGGCGTTACATCTCCTGTTTCATTTCCTTGCAGCCCAAGCCCGCTACCACCTCCACTGTTTTTAAGACTTGCTCTCCTGAGCAAATGCAAAATTCTGTGTAGAAAAGGCAGTTCGGTCCCCTTCATACTGACAGGTCCCACGTTACTGGCACACCACTGCAGTGTCCCTGCACACACCTGTGTAGAAGGGCCTCACAGAAATCACATCACGTAAAATAAACAAAATGTCTCACGTTAACACATGGTATTATGGTACCATAATGATCAAGAGCATGAAAAACGCACCAAAGCAGCGTGGTTATTAATAGCTCTGGTTTGGATCATTTCCTATCCATCTGTATCTCTCAGCAGATCACTTAGCACGTCCCTAATCTTGAATACAAAGTTCTCCAGGCTCCTGGTACACTCAAGACAATTCAAACCCACAGAAAAAAACCTGCATGCTTTATGCTCAGGTCCTTCCAGACATGAGGCCGAGGAAGCCTGTGCAGCATGAATTTCTTGGAGTAAATGAAAGCCTGTTTATGCCCACTAGCCTCTCCCCGTATCACATCCAATTAAAGATCATCATGCAACGCCACGCGAAGACAGCAGCTGACTCGCTGGCAATTATTGGCTCTTTCATGCTGAAAACGTATTTGTCCCAGGGGAAAAAGGCATCTGCATAATTAGCAAAAGCAGTTATACAAAAAATAATTAGCTTGCTGAAAGCCTGAAGGGGGGAAAAACTATAATTTTTGCTTCAAGAGGCTGACTAATTACAGGCCCGATAACAAAACAGAGATGCACCACGAATCATCGAGAAACCCAATGTGGATTTTAACTTCATATTCCAGACATCAGGTCTGCTGGTAGCCTAGCAACAAGCAGCATACTTCAGCATACCAAAACCTCCCTCCCTCCTCACGAAACACCTCGCACAATGCAAACCTCCCCCACCCCACCACTCGCGCGATTCTTCTGTTATCCAACAGCGAACACAAAACCTAGCCAAAAAAATCAGCCACCAAGATAAAGCCAAAGCAACACTACTGGACCACAATAGACAAAAGGAAATATAAGGAAATAATTCCTAGCTTTGGTTCTTTACAAAGCTCGGTCTGATTAGAGCTGATTCATTTGTTTTACAGATGGGATCAGAACACATCCTGTTCTTTAAAGGACTTTCACTTGTAAGCTGAATAAAATGTTGTTCACCTGCGTATGTGTCATAGAAAGCATCAGTTAAAAGAAGTCTTTAGCAACTTACTTAGAAACCTTACTAATCTTCAAATTACTCCTGATATACAAACAATGCTGTTGGTCACTCTTCAGTGACCAGCAGCACTAGCATCGATCCCACTCACCAGAGGGAGCAGTCCAGAAATCTCATCCCAAGCAGTAACCTGAAATCTAAAGGATCAATCTTAACCCCAACTCTTCTTTGACCAGATATTTTGGCACGCTTTACCCTTTCAGAAACAATTCTCACCTTCCCACCTGCCCAGTAAGGCTATGTTGTGCGAGAAGCCAGCTCTGCCAACCATTTTCAAACCCTGCTGTAATTAGCCCGCTCCAGCTGTCCTGGGCCAGGGCTCAGTAACAAACTGCTTTTATTCATGCAGGGAGCATCCAGGGCAGAAAATCCAGCGTGATCAGGTGCTGCTGCATCTTCTGCAATGCTGACGAGTGCTTACAGTGCTGCAGGCTGCACAAACATCTGCCTGTCTGCTTCCCAAAACCTCTGGGACACGAACACAGGCTGCGTAGAGCTGGAAATAGAACAAGGTAGGTGCAGAGAGGCACTAACCTGAGTTTTTAAGACCTGGTGGAAATCTACCACGTTGCCTGAAGTGATCCCATCCAGGCCATGTAACGTCACTTACCAAGGGCTAGCAGCGTGCTCACGTGTTTGCTGCTGCTGTAGGAAAGGCCTGGGAGCTACAAACTAAAAGGAGTGCTCCCAACACTAACAGGTAGGCATCCTCATAATCAATACCGTGCTCTGCCAGAAGCAAAGGACTAACAATGCTGAGACAGCTGTTGCCTGAGAAAGGCTAATCCTTCGGTCATGCAATATTTATCGTTCTTCCTGGTGACAGATGCTGAAAATGTCACCTTTGTTCAAAAGCTGCAGGAGGCATCAGGGACATAGGAAACCCTACCGGACTTGCCTTTAGGTCATAACAAACTTGTGACCATGGGTGAAGACGAGCCTCATCACTGGCTTACACAGCCTCGAAGAGATAAACTACCGATTTTCTCATCCTTGGCAAAAGATGGAGAACGTCCTGGTAGACCAACAGGAGAGCCTATCCTTCCTGCACCTTGCAGTGCTCCTCCATGCTCCCCAACTCCTCTTCCCTCATGCTACTTTTTGGTCTCAGTGCCCACTCAGGAGTTTCAACAGAAGAGAAATGCTAACACACCAGGGACTGCATCCCGCCACTGCACAGGCAAGGACAGTGAGACATCAGGTTGGGTTAAGCAGAGTGAGGAAGACGGAAGTATTTGTGCTGGGAAGCACAAAAAGACTGTTGGTAGAGTCAAGGGCATGAGACAGGGTGTGTGAGGTCCTCAGCAAGGGATTTAAATGTCACATTCATCAGAATGGTGGCAGAGGAAAACTAAATTTTCAGCAAAGCCTAAAAGTAATAAATCTAATACAGAGAGATGCTTTACTTTCTTGGTTTTTTTTTTTTTGTTTTGTTTTGTTTTTTGTTTTGGGGAAAAAAAAGGTCATGTTCTTAAGGAATCCTTCCTTGACTGAGTTTTAAAACATATGGTCTGCTTTCTTGCAAAAAGATGGCACACCAAGAATCATCTGCCTACGAAAGGTCATCCCTATTGTCCCATCTTGCTTCTTTTGATGTTTTCAAGATTGCCAGCAGCTATGAATCACGTCATAACATATGCTGGGACATTCAGTCTGGAGACCAGAACCACCTCTCAGAAGCCAACCATTAGCAAGTGACGGCTCTGGTACTGCTCAGGATCCTGCATATCCTAAAATAATTGCAGAGCTAAAACTTGCGTCGCAAATCCAAAGTAACTCTAGCTTTTCACTCTTCACTGAAGTTCAGTTCTTACACGTTATCTCACCTCTTTCATATTAATACTCTTCTAATCAGTTGTGACATACCTGACTTTCTACAAAAATCACTTTCATTTGGCTTTGAAAAAATCTGAGTAAATTTAGCTTAAATTTAGCTAGTGGCACAATAACCACCCAAAACTTTTCCCCTCCTCAGAGAGGAAAGACCCAGCAGAAATCCCACCCACAGACATCATCCCAGCACATCATTTGTTTAAAATGGCAAAGTAGCAACTCATCTCACAAGGCACAGAGAACAGCAAGCTACACGGTATGATACACCACGTGAACTTTTCCTATTTTGAAAATCCAGTCCATTCCACTGCCAGCAAAACAAAATTCCTACCATAGCCTAGCCTGTGGACAGCAGGGAAGTTGGATCAAGAGCATGCTTGTTTCAGTTTGAGCTAGGATTTCAGAATAAACATCTAGAGGTTGTAAACCTCAAGGTGTTTGCTACGGGATTAAATATTTACTTTCTCCTTTAAAAAAAGTACAAGGAGATTTGCACCTCAGCTGCACCCATGAGCAGATGAGGCCACTCTAAGCACCATCTACGTGTACAGACCGTATTTTCCTACATCATGCAAAAGCAGAGGAGTTTTAACCCATTCCAACACAGAGGAACCCGTTATAGGTTTTCATCATTTCCAGATGTAGAAGGGAATATCATACAACATTTTGGAATAACCCAAAATACAACTTAATTTTCAAATAAGTCCATTTTATTCATTCCTGATGAATAAAATGAACTTGCAGCACTGAACCCGCATTTTTCCATCTCTGCTCTACTCAGCTCTTGGCAGAAAGATGAATTCCCTCCTTTGAACCAGAAAGCATCTCAAAATATTTCTAAAAATGAATGATATAAGAAAAGCAGTAACAAGACACTTGTTTTTAAAGCAAGCAAAATTCTGCGCTTGGACAAGTGCAAAAAGAAAGTTCTTATAAGAGCTTTCACTCTAGTTACCAGTGATACTCACACAAAACATACAAACTTAGAAATTGCAAAAATACAATTCCTAAACAGTATGAATATTAAATAGGACACTATGTTAGTATGTACACCTTGTGCTTTGTAGGGCATTAAAACTGAAAAGGCTTTTTCTCTTAATTTACTATTTATTTTGCTATCAATTTAAAGAAAGATGCCCATGGACTTGAAAAACAGAAGTTGCATTTTGCTAATGGAAGTCAAGAGGAAAACAGAGGTAGCAATACCTTCTGTTCTTGAAATCCACCTTAATGCTACCAGGAGCACAGAGCAGACTAACTAAATGTCAAATCAAGCTGTGTGTATATTTCCGAATGATCCCCCGTTTTTGTTTTTTCCTAGCAGAACACTATTTTTCCAACCATAGTCTCACCAGCTGAAGGCACCAAAAAGAATGCAGGCACTTCTACTCACCCCCTGAACTCTGGATCATGTTTCCAGACTTTTGGACCTCGTCGAATTTTGTAAAAATTACATTCAACCTGTTTGAAAGTTAAAGAAATAAATCTACAATCAGTAGTTGAATTTAACTTTTAGGAACTTTCTTATTTAAGATATTACAGGACAGATTTTGCTTCATTCACATCATTGGAAACACCATCAGAAATGTCAATATGGAAGGCAGTTGTTTCAGAATTATTAAAAAAAATCACAATGTCCAATACCTGATAAAGAAAAAAAACAGTGATACTATACAGACAAAAGAAATATGATCGGAAATCCTGCACTACCGAAGATGTGGCAGGTCTCCTTGTAAATGCATTTCCAGTTCATTACCGCTTTGCCTATTTTTAACTGGTTGCAGAAAAACAACAGGAAAAAAAATGCAAACTTTGCACAATGTTCTTGTTTGCCCATGACATTTCTTTCCTAATCGTGTCATGGGCCCAACAGAGCAGATCTTTACCCCACCTCATTATTCCCTCCTAGAGAGCATTCCCCTTTAGGCCATGGTGCAGCAGATGCTTTCACCAGAAAACAAGAGGCAATAGTATCACACCCCACCTCTGAAACCACCTCTTTCCCTGCTGCCTTTTTGTGCACTGACACACTGCCATCTCCTCCATCCTCTCATCTAACCATGTTTGATCCTGCACACTGGGAACGGCAGCAAAACTAGAAGCACAGAAACAGATCGCCACCCAGGCAGCTGCACACACAGCCCAGGATGCAGCTGGGGAAGCTGCAGGTGAGGTGAATAAAGGCTCTCATGTAACCACCTCACACATCAGGTCTCAGAAACACACAGGCTTAAAAAACAAAAACACAGCAAATTCCTGGATTTCACATTGTCAAAGATCACAAGCCCTACACTAAGCATCTGTCCCCAAGAAGTCGACTAGCACTGACTAAAACATTGAGTATGATTTAGTGGCAGACACAGACAGCCTGTTTACGTTTGCCTTGTTTGTTTTGTTTTAATAAAGCCTTGTAAGTGATGACACTGACTACAGGGTTCTCCAGATGACAACCCTGTAAGTCACATACACCTAGGCTACTTTAAATGCCCTCTCTAGAGAGATAGGACAAACACCACGTTACATCTCAACTCGGATAACTGGTTAGCTTTCAAGAGATGCCGTGGCCATAATTTTGAGATACTTAGACAAAGGTACAAGATCCACGTTAAACGAAAAAAACAGGTAGGTGCATGTAAGGATGAAAGAAAAACTCTGATCCCAAGAAATGGTTCAATCATGCAGCACATGAAACCTTGTAAAAAAGGAGGGGATTAAAAAAACACACAAAAATAGTTAAAACATAAGGATCTTCTCAACTTACCGAGACTGGGGTAATCCTTTTTTACTGAGATCAGCCCTTACACGTTCACCGACGTGCCTGTAGATCTCCACAAGGCTGTTTATTGCTGCATCTCGAACCTGAACATCGGATAGGAGAGAAATCAGTCATCTTTTTAATTTAAATAAATAAATCCCTGCCCTACTTTGGAGAAGGAGATTTGCATATTTCCCAGCAACAACAGCTGCCCCATACACATGATCACAAAAGCCTCTGCTCCTAGCAGTATCAGTGTATTCCATTAGCAGTATCAGGAGGTCTAATTTTACCTAACTTTCCGTGCCGATGATAAAATATGGAGGGAGGGATCATCAGGCACCTGAGTCACCACGTGAAAAGCTGAGTGAGCCAGCGGAGCAGTTTCCCAGTCAGAACCCCCAGACCCAGTGCTCCTGCAAAAAGCTGGTCCTGGGCTGGATATTGCCAGCAGAGGAAGCAAAAATACCACAAGGGTCAAAGTACTAAAACCTTCCGACCCTCTGGCCAATCTTTACCTGATGATAAATGAAATTCACCTTAGCAGCACAGCAAAGCAGCAGCATGAGGCCATCAGTAGCTGCACACCCTGTGCTTTACCTGCTGTCCGAGGTAGCTCACCAGCACCAGGAAGGAACACAGCCTAGATTCCCTGCTGAATCGTTTTGCATGTTTTCCACACTCATTTGCAAAACTGACTCCTGGGCATATCTTACCCTCTGCCCCCCACAGGAAGAGCTGGCCCCCAGTGCCCTCCCAGGGCAGCCCCGAAGGGTTGCAGGTTTGTGCTGAGCTTCGCAGAGGTCTGTTTGGGGACGGGGTGAACCCCACAGGGGGTGAGGCAGGCTGCCCCTACCACCACGCTGGCTTTAAGCTGCCATAGCAGTAGCAAAACGTCAGGGCTCAATTGTATTTCTCTAGAAGCATAACAGGATTTACATGATAGCTACCTGCTGCTCACCGTGCTACATAAGCTCTTAATTAGATAAAAATAAATAAAAAAAACCACTCCGTCTGAAATGGCAATCAAAAGCCTCTCACATCCCCAACAAAAGGGAGAAACACTGCGCTTGCCATGCATCTCGCTCTGCACCACGTTCCACCAAGAGAGGGCAGCATTGACCGAGCATCAGCAGGCTCAGATGTCCCACGGCTCAGAAGGCACCCTCGCAGACAAGAGATTTGTATCTGACCAGCTCGGGCACAAGATGATTTAGCAAGTGGAGGCCCTAACAGCCATGGAAATACGGCCAACACAAACCCTTTCCCCAGGTGCCTGCCCCAGAAAGCAGATGGAAGTGACAGGCTCTTTTTATCCAGTGTCTTTTTGACTTGTTCTGTGAATTTAAGGCTCCCATCCAGCTTAGCTTGCTTCCAGCCCTTACTCACAATCTCCTCACACAACTTGTGGCTAGGCTGTCAGACTGGTCCCATTTTGCCCTCCCTGCCCAGAGGCGTTTGTATCTGAAGGTGCTCAGATGCTGCACTGGGCCCAGAGAGATCCCCCAGCTTCCCTTGCACTCAGGTTTTTGTTCTGTTCACATCACCTGCAGACCGATGCTGTTCTGCTGAAGTTCTGATGCGATTTAGATGTTGTTGGAGACATATTTCAAACCTTACCCATTCAAAATTAACCAAAATTTCCCAGTCAGCACTCACCGAGGGCAGCATGGTCAGCTAACTCGTCAGCCAGAACCCAGAGCCCCAATTACTGACGAGGGCAATCAGCACACCTTTAAGAAGCAACTCGCACCAAACACTTACCTGGCTGTTGGGATCTCCAAGCAAGTTACAGATGTGTGGCACTATCTTACTCAGCGTTAAGCTCTGAGCTCCAGATCTGGCAACAAAGAACAGAAGGAAACTAGCATGAATCCTGGGGCAAGCCTGAGTGCACAGCTTGGGTCTGCGGGAGGCTGGACTTACGCATTGAGTGTTGCGATAAGGCAGAGGCAGATCCCTTCTCTTGTCCGGAAATTCTTGTGTTTGAATCCTCCTAGCATCCTATCCCACACGTACTGCGGAAGACAAGAGAAGGTGAGACATGGAAAAAGGAAACAGACAAAGAGAGGCTGTTTCACCCAGCAGACACGCACTACAACACCCCTGGAGCTCATACATAAGCTTTACATCAATCCCGGCAGAACGGGACAGGTGGGAAACCATTTTTAGGTGTGCCAATTCTTTATTCTTTGCTGAACTCACCCTAACTCACTGCTAGCTAGAATACTTTTACAGAAGCAGAAGATGAGTTTTGGACAGGAACACAGGGGAAGAAGCCTTCTGATAGAAGGAAAAGCTGGAAAGAATTAACAACCCCGCAGAACACCAGAGCCTGAAGCCATAAGGTCTCAAGCAGCTCCTTGCTCATCAGCCAGTTGCTCACTTGCACGCTGTGAAGGCTCATCAGGCGTACCTGCGGGTTAGCAGCTTGATCCATGATTTTCAGCAGCAAGGTCTGGTCCTGCTCCCTCACCGAGTCTTTGGAGTCTCCCAGCCGGTCGAGCAAACTTGGCAGCACTGCAGGAAGAGCACAGCGACACCCCAACCTCTCAGAAGGAAACTGCTTTAACACCCTTTGGTTTATTATTTCCTCCAGTTTATTTTTATTTTTCCCCCGTTACAAAGGCTCAGCCTCTTTCCAAGCTGCATTTCCGCAGCCCTGCACCCACGAACCCTGTGTGCGCGCCCCTTACCTGTGCCGATCTGGGCCTTGAAGCGGTCCTGCAGGCGCGACACCAGGGCGGAGAGGATGTCGATGCCCAGGAGCACCACCTGCAAGCAGAGCATGGGCACGGCTCAGCCGCGGGAGCCCCTAAAACCTCTGCTCCCCGGGGTGCCCGCAGCCTGCAGCTCCGCCGGGTGGCCGCCAGGCGGCGCTAACGGGCGCCTCCCGCTGCCCCCCGCAGCCGGCCCCGCCCCCCGGGAGGGAGGCCCCGCCCCCTATGCAAATCAGCTCCCCGCCGGCGCGGGGCACGCTGGGTAGCGCCTCACCGGCCCCCGCCGCGGTTCCAACCGGCGCCGGGGAGGGGCGGGGCGCGAGCTCGGGGGGTCGCGGGCACGCGGGGCGCGCCCCCGAGCCGCGGGGACGCGCGGGGGGCGCCGGGCACGCGCGTCCCCTCGCCGTGACCTAGGCGGCGCTCGGCCGTCCCTTAGCGCGGGCGCGCGGCGAGGCGCCGCAACCGTCCTTATCTTGGGGTTGCGCGGCCGCCCGATGAACGCGTGGTGAGGGCGGCACTGCTAACGCCAGGCAACACAACCGGCGCCCGCTCACAGAGCGAGGCGCAATTTTTGGAACCGCGCCGCGGCACCGCGTGCCCGGCGCCATGTGAGCAGCAACACGGCAGCCCCACGGCACGCTCCCTGCCCTCAGATACGCAGAGTGTGCTTGCACCCCTAGCACAGCCAGGCGCTGCACTGCAAAGCTCACTTCTGATAATCAAAGCGCCTGCCCCCAGCGCCTGGGTGGCACTGAGAGGCCTGCAGGCAGCTCCATGGATCAGTGTGGTGGGCTTGGAGTCCCAGCGGTGCAGAAAATAAATTGCAGGAGAATTCAGCCACAGAATCAATATTTGTAAATACTCTTCCATAACCTTCGATACGCTGGAGAAGCACCAATGTACTCGACAAATACAACACACAGGTGAGAAAGAGCCCTTCCCAGACGGCACAAGCCTCGAGCACAGGAGCCGTGGCAGCACCCCCAGCACTGCCGTAACTCCTCAGGGCACAGAACATCCACAGCCCCAAGATCCAGCACGGGATGCTCCCTGCGTTTGCTATTTTAGTCCTGAAGCCAAGCACGTGTGTGGGGTCAGGGGGCAGCAACACAACCCCCAGCAATGGATGAACACAAGACCCTGGCCATGTGCACTCCCCTGCCCACACGCTTTTCATGGCAAGCACCAAACAACAAAAACGCAGCAGCAGCGCCATCGGTTCCACTGACACGACCCCAGGATGTGGCAGGGGGAAGAACCCTGGTCCATCAATTCCGAGTCTCTCTGGAGCCACGCGATGCCATCCTGCCCATCACACAGCGCTTTCAGAAGCCACAAGCGATGCTGGCTGCGGGGCCATGGATCTGTCATTCAGTACAGCCGCACCTCCAGGAGCAGCTGCCTGCTCGGATGGAAGTTTTGCCACTGGAGCGTGGACCACAACCTGCTGGAATGGCTTCCAGTGGAGAAACCCGCCTCTTGCTTCTCCTTATCCACAGACAGATTCCTAAATACGCAGCCCCCCACAGCTCTACCACAGAGCTCGAGCATTTCTCACACCTCCAAGTCATGTCTGTAAGAACCCACCAAGCAGCAGCACCTGAGGAGCACCGCTCAGCCCCCGGTTCAGCCACCAAGCCCACCTGAAGCCCGCAGCGCCAGGGACAGCGACAAAGGGCAGCAACAGCCACGAGCAGAGTGACTGCCTGGCAGACGGCTGAGCTAGCAGCAAGGAAACTGTATAGAGAGCAAAAGAAATGGTTAACGAACGCCCTCCTTCGTTTGCAGGTCTGGGAGGAGAGGAGCAGCTCGGTAAATAATGCATAGCTCGAGAGTGGAGCAAACCCCAGGGGCCTCAAGTCTAATGCTGGGAGCATTAAGGAAAAACTCGTCAGGAAGGAGCACCACAGGGAGGTTTGTACAGCTACTGCTAGGGTACGAGGGGACCTTTCTTGCTCAACAGCAGAAAATCCCAGGAACCATTTTTCTGGGTCCAATAAAAAAAAAAAAAAAAAGCCAGGAGAGAAAGCCACAAAGCACGCTGGCCATCTGCCTGCAGGCACAGCTGTATCAGCTGGGGCCTCCCAAAGCTCCTAGCACAGAAGCGCTGACCCCAGCTCCAGCAGCAGCACCTCCAGGATGCTCAGCACCTTGTAGATGGAAGCAGAAATGCTTCTGAGGGGCCCGAAAGCATCCGAAAACGCTGCCATAATCCCCAACACCCCAATGACACAACAACAAACTCCACAGAGAAAAAAGAAGCATCCGAGATGCCTCTGCTAGCTGCAAAAAGAAAAGCCACACTGAGACCACTGCCCAAGTAAGCGAGGGCCTGAATTCTGCCCAAATCCCAGCTCGGGTAAGCACAAAATCCCCGCCTGGAATTCCCCCTCGGTTTCTGCCAGAAACGGCCTTTCTTCACTTTCTGTTGCTGAAGAGTGCTGGGAAGTGCTGAGAAGCGCAGCAAGCAGCCAAGTAAATAAACAGCTGATGTTATAGCTGCCGGAGAGCCTCCAAGGTTCAATGATTTAGAAAGAACAGCACGATGCATTTACTGGGCAGTGGAGCTGCAGGGAAAGGGGAAAGCCAGGCTGCATTTAACCACAAAAAACAAGGCAAAGAGGCCTCTCACGTGCCCCTCACCTGCAGCCACGGCTCTGTGCAACCAGCCTCTGGGCACAGCTAGGGCTGAGCTGGCTCTCCCAGCAACTGGCACAGCAGCTGGCAAAAGGAGCATCCCAAAAGGAGCATTCAAGCCACGTTTTCACACAGAAGAGCTGTTCTTCCAGCACGCTCAGCAGATCTTCACGCAGGTTTTAGCCACAAGAGATGAAGCAGGTGCTGACCACATGTCCAATAGCTCATGGACAGCTCTTCCAGCACACAGCATCACAAGAGAGGAGGATTTCAAGAGCTGGTGTGACAAAACTGTATGTGCAGGCGGAGAACAGACGGGGTACTTCCAAGCCCAGTCCCACTGCTGAGCTGCTCACCTGAGGAGCCCCTGAACGCAGAGGGTCAGTGCTAGCTGGCGGCGATGCTTCCCACACGCCAGAAGCAGCCAGCATGTGCCCCAGCCACACAGCAAATGAGCTTTCTCCTCCTTCCTAAACACATTCCCCTCTTCAGCTCCCCCTGAGCCACACGTCTGCCCCTTTGCCGTGCTGTCACTGCTGAGATGCGTGGCGCCAGCTGGAGCACGGCTCTGCCAGCTCCCACCCCAGCCCCAGCAGCTGCAGGCGGGCGGCCTCAGCCCCCTCCCGCAGACACAGCTACAGGACAGGAGCGCAGCGCAATGCATCTCAGCTCAGGAACACCCCCAGGCCACACTGTGCATGGAAACACAAGGAGGTTTTGCCACCTGGAGCAGGCTCTATCCTGCTCCATCCTGCGCTGTGTGATGGAGCCAGCGTTTTCTGAAGGGGAAAGAACGAGCTCAGAGAGCGGCTGAGAGCACAAGTGGAAAATTATCGGGACAAACCGCACGCATCCTGGCTTCTCCAAGTACTTCTAGGAACACATTTAAGCAGGTGAGGCCAATAGCTGCTATCAACACTCCCATGTCTCAGCTGCACTGGAAGAGCACTCAGGCTGGGGAGTCCACAGAAAGCATCCCTCACTTCTTGGGGGTTAATACGAGAAGGGAATTAATTCAGTGTTTAACTGAAGCACCAGCTCATAGATTAATTATTTCAAATGGTTCTCCTAAGAAACAGGAATACACCAAGGAACAGAAGCTGCACCTGTACCACAGGAACCCACCCAGCTCAGCACAGAAGCCAACAGGGCAGCTCCACCTCCTAGACGGGGGCTCTACTCACCCCCACTGCCTTCACCACCCTCCGCAAGAAATGAAGCAACTGAATAGAGGATAGTAAAAAGATGGTGTCACACTATGGGGTGGGAAGCTGTTACACACAGCACAGATCTGCAGGCTGCAAAGCAATGCTGAAGAGGAACTACAGCCTGCTGGCTACGAGCTACATTTCCCCTAAGAGGAAACAGAGCAATAATCTCCCAAATTACTCCAGTTAAAAATCATCTGGTTCCACTAAAGCAGTGTAAAAATATTTGTAGTTTGCAACACAATCAGCTGAGTCAAACCAGCCACCACAGGCAGGTTCAAAGGATTTATTTTGTTTCTCCACTAAGGGATTCTAGCAGTGGCCTGGTGAAACTTTCTAACATGCAGATTAGGTGCCAGCTTAAGCTGAAATCTGCAGCACCACAGGCACCAATGCCTCCAACGAGCACCCTTCACATCTTCGAAGCTTCTCCCTTCCATGCTGCCCCATCCCTTTTACCCGTACCGGCTGGACGTTACGTTTGTCTCCCCCCATCCCAGCCAGCCCTACTGCTCATTCCACACACAGGCACAAGACAAAAGCCCTCTGAGCTTCAGAGCCAGAAGAGGGCTCACCAATAAAATCAGGTTGCAAGGGGGCTCCAGAGGCCAGCAGCTCAGCATGCTCCCCACCCCTGCTCCAAATTAGATCAGGTTGGGCACGCTTACACAAAGCACTTTGGTCTGTTTGAGTCTCACCATCTAGGCCTTCAGCTGCCACTAATTCCAAGAGTTCATTAAAACTCGCAGGAGCTTGATATTTTCCAGTTAGAAGCAGTCCTGTTAATTTATGAATGGATTTAATGAGCTGCTGTGTCACCACCAAGACCTTGCTGGCAGGAAACGAAACAGCAACACAGTTTTGTTTTTTTTTTGGATCCTTCTCCAGGCACAGAAGCACAATGCAGACATCTCTGTGAGGTCCCTGAAGGCTGCAGCTACGTGACCCGACCCATGCCAATCCTGCATTGCACCGGTGTCACGCAGGGGAAAGGAGCCACGACATGGATCAAGTGGCAAGAACAGCACGTGTATATGTGTGTGTAGAGCAGCAGGCTTTTGGTTTATTTATCTAGGAGTTTTGTTTAACTTGACAACATGCGATATAAGTGCAGAGTTCAAAGCCACGCACAGCGACAGGCTCCAGTTGTTCTTCCTCTCTATCAGTCTGTCAGCAGCAACGTTGCTCGGGGAGCAGGAGAGCTGCTGCCTGCGAGCCCCCTGCAGCCCGTGGCACGGAGCCTGCTGCAGGAGAACAGGCTGAGTTACACATATCGGGCCAGGAAACATCGCTCACACAAAGAGGAGTTCAGATGTGGAGATGCCCAGGGACAACACCAAGAAATAAAATATCCTGATAACACTGCCCCAGTGCTGATTAGAGAGCTCCCGTCACTGCTTTTGCTTCAGCGCAGACGTTGTCAGAGAAGTCTAACAGCTCAGCTGCTGAGCCTCCACAAAAGGAACAGCATCAAAGGATTGCAAAGGGAATCCAACTCCAGTTACACCTCTTTTGTGCCCTTTATTTATTTCCTCCTGCAAAATAGGGGCTAACAGCACTTCCCTGCATCCTCACAAAATGAGGGGAAAATATAACCTGGTGGTTTGCAAGAGCTTTCACATCCTCTGGAGCTACAGAGCGGTACTGCTATCATAAACTTGTCATGGTGAGATCTAGCAGTGCGGTCTGTATGGTGGAAAAAGCCTGATCTGGCCACCCCCCAGAGGCCTGCCTGCAGCGCTGGGGCCATGCCAGCAGCCCAGGCACACAGCGGGGCCAGAGATCCATACGTGCAAGAAAAATGTCCACACAGAGCTCCTCTGTAGGCTCACATCGCCATTTAAAGAGATTTCTCCTCCCTCCTTCGAAAATATTTTGAGAGCACACATGCACATTCTGTGCCTCGTCTTCCCATTCATACATCAAAGGTGCCATAAACACGAGAAAAGGGAAGCAGCGCACAGATTCTTCTTTAACTCTTTCTCTGTAGGAAAGAACCGTAAGAGAACACAGACCCCGCACTCTTTTGACACATTTCTGATGTTTCACCAGCCAAAGCTCAGGGCTGGAGCTGGACGTGGCCCTCAGACCCACACAACACCGACCTGAGGGCAGCTGCTGTACCCACACCTTGTCCCCAGGAGCTGAACAAGACCTCCAGGCACACGGGGTTGTCATCTCTGAACAAGGAACTGGATGAGACATTTCCCAAGGACCCCACATTACAATGCCCGCAGAGCCTCCAGGTTTCTTCCTTGTCACTAGAAATGCAATTAACAGCAGCAAAAAGTTCATTTACCAGCTGGTAAACATCCTGCACAAACAACAGAAGGCGAATGAGCGATGGACTCTTATTATCGACCCACTGCAGATATAAATGACACTGGCAAATCCAAGTTACCCCTGGGCAAGGCTGACACCCTGCTCAGCCAGCTGTGCAGCACTGGCTTAGCTGAAGAGCAATGGGCAGCCAGGGAGCGGGGACAGGCAAGGTAAGAGGCAGAGTCGTTCTGCCATGCCTGACACCCAAACCCACCCTTTCCTCCCCCGCAGGACCCCTACCCTACACCAGTGACCCTAACCGAACCAGAAGCAGGACCTGCTTTACACAATCATTTTGGGCCTAGCTCTGGGAAGCTGGAAGCGTGTGCGTCAGGAGATCTCCTGGAAGACCAGACAAGGGAGGCTCTCTCAGAGAAGTACTTCTTTCCTGCTGCAAGAGGCGAGCAGGATTTGGACTCCCTCACGCTGAGCTGCCCCAAGACCCAGCGAAACTCCTCATGCTTGGCACATTTGCTATTTCTGTCATTTAACAGCACACAACAGCTCTGAAACTTCTGGTGATTCAGAAGAGCTTTCCAATCACCCGTACATCTAATTTACAGCCCACCCATGCCAGGCACTGCATGAAAGAAGGAATTGACGTTGGCACATTCAGGCCACACAACTCAACATAAAACTCACTTCAGACCCTGTGCTTTAGGTGATTAGGGACACGAACTGCCCTCCTGCAGGAACAGCCACCTGCTGCTGGGGCCACCAGCTCAGCCCCAGCTCAGCCCCTGACCCTCCCGTGGCTCCTGAGCGAATCCACCCTGGTTGCTTCAAGAGCTGGGCAAACAGAGCAGCCCCAGCAACTGGGTCCCGTCCTTTGTGCATCCTCCTGGAGACCTGGGGGCACAAAGCATCATTAACTGGGAATGAGAGGCATCTGCATGCGGCTTTAGCTCCAGCACCTGCACATAACATGCAAGCAGGAGAGAAAACACCTTTTTCCCTGGAGCTAACCCCTTCGGGGCTCCTGCTTGCCCAGCAAGCCTTTGCCGCAGGAGAAAGGCGCTTCCCACCCGGCTCCTCACGGTCCAGCAGCCCAGACAGACGGGCTCTGGCTTGTAATCGCCATCTGCAGAGGTGCACACAGCAGGCAGGAGGAGAAGAGGGTGAGAAATAGGCAAGGATTTCCTCCCGGCACAGCATCTCCTTGCCTGCCAGCCTGCTCGAGGCTCTCCCCCCAAGCAGCCGTGATGGTACCGCACAGCGGCCACATCCAGCGGGCTGAGGAGGTTCCAAAATCACCCGGTACGTGAGGGCTCCGAGCACTCAGCCTGCCGGAGCTGCAGTGGGCAGAGACAGTAGGCAGAGAGCCCCAGGAGCCACTCAGAGTGAGGGAGCTGCTGGCAAAGGAAGCGACAGGAGGAAGAGTTTCTCCCCAGGAAGCAGGAGGCTGTGAGGAAGAAGCCGTGCGCCGCTCCGCCAGTGGTCACACTGCTTCGGGGCAGCTTCTTTCTCAGTAAGAGGGCAGACTGGGAGCGGGGCCCCCTGCAAGTACCCTGCACACCACTTCCTAGCCGAGTCCCACGAGGCCTCAAGTCTGCAGATCCATAAGGAAAGGGTGGGAAAGAGAAAGCTGCTTAGAAAATAAAGCCAAGGGAAGCAGAAGAGAGGCTCCTGCCGGGAAAGGGGGCGCAGAAGTGAGGCAGGGCACCCACTCCATGAGCACGATGTGCTTCACCGACCTCCCTGAGAGCAGGGCAGGGCCAGCAAGAGTTCATAAATCCACTGGCCGGCCTCCAGGTTGTTTTCTGTCAGATTGCCTTGCCACACAGACTGCACACCCCCTTCTGCACCACTGCCTGGTAACTACAGAGCATGCTGAAGTGACGGGTGAGCATGCTAAAGCGATGGGTTTAGCCATTTTGCTGGTTTGAGAAGTACTTCCAGATCCTTCTGGATGAAAAGCAGAGTTTAAAAAAATATATATTAATCTCATCCTTGCAAAACCATTTTAGTTTCTTTCTTTTGATCTCGCATCAAAGACTTTCAGGATGTGCATAGCATTACGGATGCCAGTCAGCAGCTCCGTGCAGCTCCAACCCAGCCATTTCCAGGATAGGTGGGGGAAAAGAACGTGCATGAGGGATTTCTACATCAGGTCTTGCAAGACTGGGGAGAAGCAGGGGTTCCTCCAAACAGGCAGGACTTGTTAGGAGAAAGGGGTGTTTTTTCTTGTTTTGTCTTGGTTTAAAGACACCCAGCAGCACCACCTGCACTGAAGGAGCCCCCAGAAGGCTCCAGCACAAGTGTTTGATTTGGACACGGGCTGTGCCACGTGGGAGCACTCCAGCAGCCACGGCCCATCACCACAGTCCGAGACCCAGCAGGCCTGGAAAACCACCTGAGGACCAACACGTGAGGCTCCAACAGCCCTGGTGCAGACTGATCACTTATCATCCACCCCTAATAAAGGAGCAGCAACCAGAGGGAGCCCCGCAGCCCCTCTGCGACCCGCACACTTCGCTCCTTGCCTCTCCCCCAGCAGACTCCCGTGCCCAGACACTGACTTGCTCTCAGCGAAGAGACGGAGCTCACTGCACTGGGAAGATGAGCTGTGCAAGTCAAATGAACAACGCACGCTGCTTTTCAAGTTGCCTTTTCATCTTTTGATGCCAGATAAAAGAGAGAGGAGCCATCTCGCAGGTACTCAAGTGTTCCTAAATTGAGCACTGAACAGCAGAGGCTCAGGATGCAGCCACAAAGCTGAAAACAATCCCCACATGCAGCTGAGGTGTGCCAGCCACAAACACGCTGAGCCTGCCAGCGAGGAAGAGAACAATCCTGTGGCTAAGGGTCCCCCTCAGCCTTACCTGGGTCCGTTCCCATCTCCCTCCCTGCGCTCAGCCCCCGTTCAGAGGAGCAGAGCGCACCTCCAGGCCTTACAGGAACCCAAACCACGCCGCAGGTAACCAGGTTGTGCTGGGAGCTCCTCCACACACCTCATCCTGAGCCCTTGTACCTGTTACAGAGCAAGATCCCATCTTAACCTGATTTAAGATCTTTGAATGAAATAAAGGGAGAAGATGCAAGCTCGGAATGCTGAGCACTGCTTTATTTCTCATTACCCATACAAGCACTGCACACAGCGCACCAAACACAGACGTGAGCGGTTTGCTCACCTGCAGAAGAAAGGATCCCTCCTCCCTCCCCCCTGAGATTACGTGCAGTGGTTTTCTAATTTCTGCAGTGTGCTACCTGTACACCTTGCTGGTGAGGATGGGGGTAGTTACAGCACAAATGTGAGCCTACAGGCAACAGCCTCACTTCTTGTATAGCTCCCCAGGTGATAATCCCAGTTCCACAGGGCCAGGTCACAGGTGGAAGCTGGTGCACTCCACCGGGCCGCAAACATGCAGAGGGCTCACGTTGTCCTCGTGGCAATTCTGTGGCTGCCCAAAAAACACCACAACCACCACAGAACAGACGTAATGGATAGGATTTTTCCCCACCTTCCGTTTCATAACACTCTTTACACAGAACACACCAAGATGCCACGTTCACACAGTGCCCGGTAATTGGCATGGAAGTGCTGATCCAAAGCTGCATTTAATTGCCCATAAAAAAGCTGCATTAAGAAAAGCAATGCGATTTCACTTCAAAACCACGAAAAGTATCACAAGGAAATACAGATTCTTGGGTTTCCAATAAGGAGAATGGGAAAACCACAAATTTCAATCACGCTGACTTGTGTAACAAAGGGGTAAATAGGATTAGTTACCCCCAGTACTTATTGCAAGCACTTCAAGAGTTAAACCTAAGAAAAATAGGAGGGGTCTTTCAGAAGCTAGCCTTGCTATTGTTATTCACCCCAAATCATGCCCCACCTCCAAGGAGCCTGCATTCGGGCATGTGTTAAAAGCAGGTGGGGTCCATCTGAGTGTTGTCTGACTTTAATGGCAGCAGGAGCTGCTAAGGGCAGCAGACTTCCCATTGTCCCAGCCCCACCACACCTTTCCTGATTCAAGCAGGCAGCTTTTAGAGCATTTTTGCTGCTGCTCAGCCAAGCCTGGCTGTAGAGCAGTTTCCTGCCATCCCTTCCCTTTCCCGAGCTGCTGCTCTCCCTTGCCACAAGCGCCCATCTGATGCCCCAGAAGCCACCCCAGCACCACCTTTCTTTTCCCTCCTCCCAGCCCGAAGACGCCAGTGCCCGACGTCTGCTGACAGCTTTGAAGTCAGCAGAAGGAGCAGGCTCGAGTCGCCTCCCTGCCCTCCCCGAGGTTTTTCTTGGCTCGCCTCCCGCCCCTCTGAACACCAACCACCTCCCCAGCACCCTGGGAACACACCACAGAGCTCTGCAGGCCATCAGCTACCCCAGCCCTGTCCCAAGAAACTCATGTTAGGGACTGAAGGCTCTGGAAGGAAAGCAGTACCTCTGCCTTCTGATGTTTCTTAAATCCTTGGCACTTCTGCTTAGCAAGGCACTACCAAGAAGCTTCCAGGTCAGAGAAATGACTGTAGAAATTACTCTTTACAAGAAAGGTTTTCCTATTATTTTCCTCAAGAATAGAAGTCACTGCACAACTATTTACACACAGTTACACAGGAAGGCAATGGCACAGAGAAGCCTGCCCATTTCAGCTGAACACAGGGAGCAGAAGCAAGATGCCCGCCAGCTCTGCCCACCGCTGGCAGGGGCAAAGGAACGAGGAGACACCAGGGCTGTCCCCGAGGGCACCCCTGGGCACCAGGCTGCAACCTCAGGCACAGAGCCCTGCAGGCAGCGTAACCCCACAGGCCCCCAAAACAGCCTGTTCCCTCGCCATGTCCCACTGCCTGCGGCCCAAATCTCCCTCTCCATTCTCCTTTCAGCCCACTCGCCCTCACAGACCACGTCCACCTCCACTTTCAGTCATTCCAAAGCAACAGTGACAAACCCGCGAACTGACAGCTCAGGAGCAGACTGTGTCACCTTACCCATGCTGTTCGCCACCTCCTGCATGGGACAGAAACACGCCACAGGAGAAACAGGACTTCTCCAAGCCGAGGGACCCCAAGGAGGCCTCCTGAGTTCAGCAAGGCTTTCCCAAAGAGCGCTGTATCTGAGATACAAAGAGCCTGGCCATCCAAATGGTGACAGCTTTCTGAAGGAAAACAGCTAAGGTGGACGGCAGACTTCCAGGCAGGGCAGCTCCTCAGGCCTGGGTGAGAGGCTTTAGCCAGGCAGCAGATCAAACATTTCAATCTTTTGGTACCTTCTGGAAGCCCCGTGCACTCCCAGGTTCCCACACAGCACCAATTACTGCAGGAGAAATGCCTCCTGGGGGCCAAGCAGCTCAGGCAAGCACACAACAGCAGCACACCAGCGGCACCCCTCGTCCTGCAGGGTGCAAGGCTGTGGTGCTCCCTGGTCCTTCTCACCTGCGCTGAGGACACAAAGTCCTGCTGAAAGGTTTGTCAGTGTCACTGCATGAACTGTGCTGCGCTCACTGCAACTCTTCCCTTTAGACCCAAGGTGCCTGTGCCACCTGCTACCAGTCAGAGGGAGCCGTGTGACCACAAGGCCAAGCCCAGCCCTCCAGCAGAGCTCACTCAAGTCCAGTTAAAGCTCTGGGCCCACTCCCACCAATTCTCCTGCAGCTCATCTCCCAGCCCCACCACTGGCGAGAAGTTGTCTTGCTTTCCACGCTCTGATGACCGCGACTCTTTGCTCTGGTTCTTGAATAGTCAAATGCTGCTTTGTTTTAAAGCTTCATCTTTGGCACGAGCGCAGCACCAGATGAGGAACATAGCAGGTCTTGTCTAGTTAAAAACAAGATGTGATCTAGGAGGAAAGTAATGAACAGCTCGTGGGAGGCAGCATTCACTTGGAGAGAATCAGAGACTGCTCGTCTCCACCGTGACCCACCCGCTCCCTCCTGGGTTGAGCAGCCGGACCGTGACACCGATGGGGTGGATGGAGCTAGGTGGCCCATGAGGGCCCCTACAAACCAAATTATCCCCTATTCTCATGAGCCCATCCTCCAACACGCAGGGGATCTTACTGCCTGGTCTCAAAAGGCCACAGGAAGGCTGCTGGGGCCAGCCACCACCATGGAAGTTGCCCTGCACCACACTGCCTCGTCTAGCAGGCTGCTCCAAGAGCGAGCACAGCTAAGGACAGAGCAGAAGTTCAAAAAATGAGCCAGAATTAGAGAAATGTGTGTACATCAGAGATTTTGCAGTCTGATTTTTAAGGAAAAGATGCTTACGTAGTTGTATTCTGCATATACTATTCAGATGCTCTCCCTCTCCCCGTAACTTTAACCAATTCCATCAGACACGAGGAAAACTGCAGCGTTAGATACCAACAACTCTGCACAGCGAGAGCCAAAGGAAATGAGGCTCAACAAAAACAACTCTGCTTACAAAACAATTCAAAATAGAGGCAACCAGATCCCACTGCCAGGGGGAATCCTAGGAGGTGATTTTTCAGGCTTCAAGCATGAGACAAGAACGGCTTCCAGGTAATGATCCTCAGCCAGGAACCCCCGTGCCAGGGGCAGGAGGATTCCCTGACACTCAGCCCGCTCCCTACAAAACCCAAGGGGAGCTGGATCACGGGCACTAACTCTTCTCCAGAGGTAAATGCATTGCTCCAACAGGCACGTGGCCTCAGGTGCAGCATGGACAGGCTCTGCAAATCCCCTGTGGGCTTTGTAAAGACCAGAGCCAGAACGCATTTTCATACATTCACGTTTCCTCAAAGCGTTATGGCAGTTTCAGGCACTCCAGAGAGACAAAGGGCTGAAATGGACTGCCACTATACCCATGGATAATCCTGTTATTCTATAGAGAACATAACACGGAATAACAATAAACTATTCAAAATGATTGTAAGATCAGTCCTAAAACCAAATGGATGTCTGGCTCTTATCTATTCCTCTTCAAGCCTTCTCGTCTGTCGGTGCTCTTGCTGCATGAAGCTTTCATCTCCTGGGCAGCCTAAATTTACTCGTGGCCAGTCTCTACCCCCCTGCTCCTGTGCTAACCTTGCCCTTTAGCTCCAGCAGTCGCTGCCCCTCCCCACCGTGCCCCTCTGATGTATTTATAGCCAGCAGTCACGCTGCCTCTCAGCCTTCGTCCCACAGGCTGAGCAAGCCAAGCTCCCCGGCTCCCCTGGCAGGCCGGGCTCCCCAGCCCCTGACCACCACGCTCGCCCTTCCCTGCACCTGTCACAGCCCAAATTCCTTCCCTGGACGTAGGCAAGCAGTACTGCACAGCACATTCCCCAGCATGGCCCCCAAAGGCCCGGCACAGCAGTGTGCCCTCATCACTGGGGGCTAACCCCCGTGACCTGCCCCTTCCTCAGGGGCACCAGCTGCAGCCAGCGTGCCCGGCGCAGGTTTCCCAAGGGCTGGGGAGCCGTGCCAGGGCTCTGAACAAAGTCTGGTTGGGAGCATGCTGGTGCTGCAGCTGAAACGCTACCCCAGCATTAGGGGAATAGCTTTGTCCTCTCAATTTAGCAAGCAGGAGGGCGGCGAGCCCTGGGGCTGGCTGGCTCTGTCCCACACGGAGCAGAGGGCTGGCCGCCACGCAGCCCGCACACGCCACGGCCACTGCTCTTGCCCGGGGCCCATCCCAGCACTAAAACCCCACGGGAAGTCAGGTTTGGGCAAGAAGCAGCAGCAGGGGTTCCAGTCCACAGAGGGGCATGCCAAGGAGACATTCCCTGTGTACGCAGGCTTTCTGCTCACCTCTGACCATGGACACCGAGCTGAACAGACCCCGGCCTGACCCAGGGAAACAAACCTCTGTCCTGTTTAGTCCAGCACGGGGGTTCTGCCAGACATGGGTACTGCTACCTAGGAAGGGGTGAGACACATCCACAGGGAAACCTCGGTGCTGATTGCCACAGCAGTTGATTTCTTCCTGTCCTGAGCACCAAGGACAGAAGCTGCCGTTGAGTTTGATCTCTCCCAGCTCAACCAGCGCCCTGCCCACACTGCTGCCACCAGACAGGTAGGAGCTGCAGCACGATCCCATGGAGCTGCCACACAGAGGCTGGAAGAGCAGGCACGGCTGCTGCAGGGCGACCCGACCCAGAGGGCAAAGAGGCCGTCAGCTGGAGCTGCTGGGAAATCACAGCTTCAATGCCTGCAGGAAGCTGGACATCCTGGAGCCAAAGCCCTGCTCCTTCCTAAGCTTACGGCAGGAAAACCCAGCTAGTAGGAGCCCCACAGCACTGGAGTCCAGCACTGCAGGATGGGGCACATCCTGCACGCACAGTTCGAGCCCAGCGAACCTTTAGCCCTTCCTAAGGCAGCACTTCTCCCCACCCCAAAGCAATCAGAGGCCGTTTTTGCTAAGTTCGCTTTTGCAGCACAGGCACACAGCACGAAAAGGCACACATCATTCATCTTCTCATCACCCTGGCCCCCAAATTCAGCAGCTAACTGCTGTCTGGAAGCCCTTTACTCTTTTCTTCTTCCCAAGACAGCGCAGTCTCTCTCTGTGCGCACTAAATATTCAACAACACGCACACCCACCAGATTAATGCACCAACCCAAACCCATGCACATCTGCTTCTTAAATGAGGGCTTCTTCCATCAAATCCCAACCCAAACAAACACGGTACAGAGAACAAACGGGTGCTTACAGCGAACAACCACTCATCAGCTGAAGTCACTCGAATGGATTCCACTTTAAACGAAGCCTGCACCATCTGTTCTACCCCTCAATTAGAGAAACCCAAAAAATATTCAATACAGAGTTTGAGAAAGCCAGATAATTTATGTAAGTTCTACTTCTCTTCAGCTCAGCCAAGCATGCTCTTGCAATGCCTGATATGCAGACAGAGATAAGAGTGGAAGGCTGCCTTCCCTAGCACAATTACGAGCTCTGTCAGGGGAAATAACATTTCCCTGCAACTCTTCACTATATATTTCATTTTTAAGAGTGTGATCCCTCTGTAAGTAACAAAACCCACTAGGAGCTAAAAGAATCGAATCAGCAGTCCTGTACAGAAAAGCAAAAATCAGCACCAGGACACAGCCCTGGGGCAAAGGGATCATCCCACACAAGGGTGAGACCTTCCCCTTGGCCAGCACACCTTGTGCAGTGAGTGCCCCAGATCCCCCAAAAGCAATGCATTTCACCCAGTTAGGTCTTTACTGGGACCCCTGCCCGTTTTCACTCCAAACAAGCCTCTCCTACCATTTTTCGATATGAGAAAGTGCCGAGGAGAAACTTTCTTCAAGTAGTGGACCCCAGTCCTGGGTGTATAAGAGCAGTGTATAAAAAAAAGCCTAAAAATGCCAACGAAGACCATGCCTACATAGCTCAAATCAACGATTTAAGCAACTTGAAGCCCTCCCAGTAGAAGCAGAGCAGCAGCAAACGAGGCTCCTCTCAGTGCAAACTGATGTCTCTCAAGATGTCCTTTCTCTTTGTTTCACTGATGTTTCCCCACCGATAACGTACAGCCCCCCTAGCACAGCCCTCGGTGGGCAGCAGCCATGAACCATCTGGATGTTCTCCCAACTACTGGGTCTGGAACCCAAACCAGCCTCCCTCTGCGAGCACACCAACTGCTAGGAAATTCCCGATCACGCAGGTGGTCTCCACCTTTGTTTTAAGCCGGTACTTGCTCAGATGAAGGGAGAGAGGTGAGCAGAGAAGCAGACTGCCAACGTAATGGCTTAAACCTTGACCAAGGAAGTGTAGTTTGACACCCCAGAGGGCTGCTTTAGGTCACTGATGCCGGGCCTCCCACCTTTAGGGCTGTTTCACTCACTCATGAGCTTATCAGGTTGCCCTCCAACAGCTTTGGGCTTTTTGTTTCCCGCATGCCAAGCAGCTTCCACTGCAGTTGCTTGTTGACAATTACGAAAAGCAAAAATGCAGCCGTGCAGAACACATTGACCAAGATACAGCATCCTTACCATCAACATTTCCATTTAAAACAGTTGCAATTAATCTGAGGGTGTTCTGCTCCAACAGACGCGCAACCTGCACAGTCAGCCTCTCCTTCACTTCTGCATGAGAGCACTCCAGCACAGTTCCCAGGAATGAGATTCACCACCACGCCTGTAGGAGGCTTTGCCCTCAAATTTTCCTGGACTTACCATGAAGTACCAAAACCTCCTGGCCCTCCCTGTACCAGGGTTAAGTAGCCCACTAGCTTTGGGAAAGGACTGGGACAGGACTTTCCCAAACCACAGCTGCAAACCCCTTCCAGTGAGGAAGCCCCATGGCAGCAGCAGGACTTCTTACTAAGGGCTGTGGGGAATGAAGCAACGTGACAGGGATAACAGGGCCGCGGGGTTCCACATCCCATGGCTCATGCCTGTGGATGTGAGATGGTTACATTCAACACAACACAGACTTGCTCATTACCCTTCCTTAGCAAGCTGCAATAGATCAATTGTACTTAAATTACCCCTGGACAGTAGAAAAAACATCTAGAAAGAATTAATGACAACATGAAAAAGTACTGGCTGGATATGCACGCTTTTTTCAGCTTTACATACCGTTTTTTATAGGGCAGGAAATCATCAACACTGCCAAGCAGTGGGATGATCAAAGAGTCCCACAGGTGAAACAAGGTAGACAAAGAAATCGGGACAGCACAAATTGCGAACACCAAGAATAAAGCCAATTGGCTGAAGTGTTACTGTTATGCATCCTTGCTATCACACCAGTTATTAACTACCAAGAAGTGGGACACGGCCGGTTGACTCAGCGTAATTACCAGCTCACAGAGCAGCGTATCAGAAACATGCTGCACAGCTTCCACTTAGATCAAGCATCACTTGCCCATGAAACTTCTGACTGTAATTAAATTCCATCCGACGAGCCTTACCTTGTAATTGCTGGAATTGACCCAGGAGGTGGCCAGTCCATCAACCATTTTATCCAGCATAGTCTGATCGTGTTCGAGATCAGCTGACTTCTGTTTATCTGAGAAGTAATCTATCAGCTCCTGGCCAACCTGAAGCCTCTTCCCGACATCCTTCTGCAGCACCTGCGCTAAGCAGTATTCCATACTGGGCTCCATGATGTCTTAGGAACACAGCACCAGCAAGAAAGCTAGAGGGCAGGCGGTCCGACAAATCCCTCTTCGAACGGACGCAGGAGGTCGCCTCTTTGTTCGATGAAGGTTACGGAGGGTCTGGGTTTCAAAGATGCAATTCTGAGAATGGCAACAATGCACCATGTGTGTGTGAACGGCAGCTGGCAGGATATTAAAAGTCCAATTTAAATAACTAGCAATAGATGAAGCAACGAGCAGTGCCGTACTGTTGGGTCTGCAATAATTCCCAATTCAGCAGTCCATTCTGAAAGAAATAAAAAGTATTACAGGTTAAATTAAGAACGGAGGAAAAAAAAAAAAGACAAAGCGTGTCACAAAATAGGTTACTCGTATACAGCTGCGAGGCTGCGATAAGCTGGATATGAGCAGCACTGCTCTATTTTAGGGAATCAGACGAGGTAGGTCAGGACAAAAACCTCTGGTTGTGCTTCACACCAGCAGTTACCCACCCAGCAGTTCCCTAGAAGGAGCTTTAGCGACAGGCAGCAAATCTGGGGCTTAACTAAGAGCTGATTAGTAATCAATATTCACGCAGCTACCACCATCAGCACCCGCCCACGGAGGTGAGGACAAAACCCTCAGGCAGGTCACTGGGAAGACACAGGAGCCTTAAGGAGTGAAAGCGGGGAGCTGTCTGGGTCCTGCTTTGACTGCTGGCTTTCAGCCATTGATGCCCTCGCTGGCCTGCACGGTACACGGCCAACGCTGGGCTCGGGGGATGCACAACGAGGGGCTCAGGGTGCTCCCAGGCTGAACCCTGCCTTGTTGCAGCCCAAGGCAGGGCCTGAAGTGTTTTTGCTTTTGTTAAAACAAGAGTGGCTGGATGTCTGCAGTTCGGTTATGCTCCCCAACCTCAGAAGCCTCTCCTGTCCTGGGACTGCATCAGGCACCCAGCTGATGCTTTTTTTTTTTTGGGTGGAGGGTCAGGTCCCTCCCTTTCTGCAGCCACACAGCCCTCCCAGCAGCACCACGCTGCTTCCCGAAGCACTTCCTCTGCGCAGGTTAGCTCCTGCAGGAGGGGGGGAGATAAAGACGCAGCACGTCTTTTTGTTTCCCGGCTAATAATACCCAGAGCCAGAAGCTGCCCTACTTTCTTTGTGCGCACAAGGAAAGCGGGTCAAGCCCAGTGCACGGGCAGGGGCTGCGGAGCACACAGCTGGCCCAGTAAACAACTGGAGGGGAGCTGGAGCCACGCATTCACCGACTGGAAGCGCTGGGGCAGCGAATCTGAACGCCTCCTGCTTGAGCAAACAAAGCCCATGATGAAAAAAGTGGCTGAGACACACGAGATCCCCAGGCTGGCAGTGCCGGAGCAGCTCACCCCCAGCCTCTGGGGCCGCACCGGAGAGGCGCCAGCCCCGGTACAGCTCGGAGCTGGCCCGAGAGCCCGCGGGAGCAGCCCCCAGGTCCTGCAGGGCCGATGCAAAGTGGCTGTGTGCAGCCAGGGAGCCGCCCGGCGAGCCCTGCCACCAGCCAGGAGGCTGCTTCGTGCCCCGAGACTGAAATCCCAGCAGAACCTGACCTTCCTGAGCAGCAAGGGAGCGGCAGCTGCAGGCAGGCAGGGCTTGAAGGCAGCGCCGCCAGCTCCCTGCGAGCACTGCCCCGACCTAGGGGTGCCTGCAGAGCACACCCAGCTCCCCCGGATCTGCAGGGCTCCAGCTCCCCACGGCAGGGCTCAGCGAGCCTCCCGAGGAGCCTCCTGCCTGCACCTCGGACTGCTGGCCCCTGCCCTGCCCTCCGTGAGCACGGGGAAGAAGTCCCCTGTCTGCTCTCAGCATGGAAATGGGGAGCTTGCTTAAACTTGAAAATTAATTCAGGCTGCAGCAGGGTGTGAGTGACTTCGTTACCACAGAATAGCCATTTTTGATTAACTTCACACACAGGCAAGCCCCAGCAGATCCAACAGCTGTATGAGCGGGCCACAGCGCCGTGAGAAAGGAACACCCCGAGTTTCAGGCCTTTCTTCTAGGTGGTTTCCACGTACGAGTACCTGAACTCTGCCAAAGAGCACAAAGCAACCTTTTCTGCAAGCTAATTTAAACAAATTTCCCCAAGAGTTCCTTGTTTTTTAAAACATGTGAAGGAAGACAGGATCAAAATCACCCCGCACTACAGAAGAAGAGGCGTGTGACCTGGACATGAAGACTGAGCTCTAAAGAAGATCCACTGCGTTGTGGCACCACCTTCAAACACCTCTGGGGGAGAAGAGCACAAACGCAGGTCCCTCTCCCCCTGTTAAGCCCTGAGAGCTTGGTGCTTACTGAAAGCCCGTGCCAGCAGCACCTACATTTTCCACCAAGAGCCACCCAGCACAAAGCCAGTAGAGAGGCATAAGGTGAATGCGGGCTTGGAGCTCAAAATGGGGAGTGTAAGGGAGAAAGCTGACACCGGCTGCACAGCCCCAAGTTGCTCAGCCCCGATACCACCACCCTGACATCACTGGAGCTGGTACAACCCACAGCAGGGCAACTGGCTCGGCGTAGGGAACCAGCCAGCTCAGGCAGTAACAAGGAAACGCTCGTTCCCTAAGATGGGGCAGCATTAACCGGGGTACCCAACAAAATGAAATTCTTGCTGTGAGTAGGAGAACCCCACTCACCCAGACTGAATCTGTGTTATTTGTAACACCCAAGTAAGGCTTCATCTTCGCCTACCTTAACAAGAAACTTTGCATCTTCTTGTGCTTGCAGAGGGGAAGAAAACCTGAAAATGTTTAAAAAAAAAAATGCAGCACTGCTCTCCTGGGGGCTGGTCTGTACTCAGCTCATCCAACAGCTCTCCAGTTACACCTCCCCTTCCCTAGATACGCAACCAGCAGCAGAAAGCATCTGCTGTGCCAGCCTCCAAGCCTTCAGCACTTTGTTGTTCAGCCTCCAGAGGTGGCAAGCACACCAGCAGCTGTCCTACCTCGCAGGGACACCTCCCAGCGCTGGCAGAGGGGCCCCCTTTTGTTCACCTGTCTCCACAAGTGGGAGATGATCTTCCTTCAGTGCCCAGGGTATTTCACAACCACTCTGCTGGAAGCTTTCCTGGGTCTTCCCCCCCCCAGCACCAGGCACGCTAAGGAGGCTCCTGTGAGGCTCTGCCCAGCACAGAACCACCTCCAGCCCCAGGGCTGCAAGGCCCCTGCTGGGCAGCAGCTCTTCTTCTGGCCCACTGGGGTCTGTGAAGGGGCTCAGCCGGTAACTGAGCCACGGCAGCACGCGAGGAAAACCGAGGAGGCAGATCTCCAGAATGAAGACGTCTGAAAGATTTCCAGGGCTTAAGCTAAGACCTCGCAGCCCCCCTACAATCCTTCCACGACAGATGCTAGGCACGAAAGTTGTCTTACCCTGGCCTGGTAAGATGAGAGATAAGCTTCAGATCGCAGGAATTCCCGTATGCCTCCACAAAAAACCTGCACACCTAACGCAGAGCTGCTCCTCCAGTGAGGCAGCCACCTGCAGAACCCCCACAGAAATGAAGCCACAGCAGCCCCAGGGCACTTGCAGACTGAAGGCCTTGGGGCGATCCCAACGCCCACCCCAATGGCTCCACTCTTCCAGAGCAAGGGGGAAAACCAGTTTCATCATCCTTTGTTTTGTTAACACAACCCCTCTCTCAGATTAGTCTGGTTTTAATTTTGTCTGAGGCCAAGGACAAGTCCGGGATGAGCTTTCCAGGTCTCCTTCCTTTCGAAGGGTCCAAGTGCTGAGATGAATCTGAAAATCCCGTAAGGTCAGGAGCTGCCCTGGGCACGCCCCTCCTGTGGGCGTCTCAGCCCCAAGGCCTGAAGTGAAAGGCTACCAAAATCAGAGCGCACATCCCACCGCCCGGCTGCTCGCTAGGACGAGCGGCTTCCCAGCACGCAGCACAAGCCTGCAACCTGCCCCCGTCCTGCAGCAATGCCAGCCCCTCAGCTGCTGTCACCCCTGATCCTGAGGACAGGAAGCATCTCGGTGGAAATGAAAGAAAAAAAAAGGTGGGAGAACAGCAGACATTGCACAGGCAGGAGCTGGGCGCTGCCTTTCCCAGAGTCAGGGCAAAGAAAGGCCCCAGTGGCAGCGGGAACCAAGGGCAAGCCAACACCTTGGGGAAAGGAAAAGCCCTATTACCACATGCTGGGTATGGGATCCGGATAATCCAGTTCCAAAGAGCTCAGCGGGTTTGCGATACAAGCGCCGTACCCCACAAGGCCTCCGGGAGCTTGCTACCCCCAGGAGCCTCTTGCTGGGTAGCGGCACGGAGCAGGGAGGGAAAGATTTATGCACAACCCAAGCCAGAACCACCCTGGAAGCTTTTGAGGCACATGGCCCAAAAGCACCCAGCACAGGCAGCAGGGAGCACGGAAAGGCAGTGGCACTGCCGTGGTTCATTACACAGAGGGCAGAGCGAGCAGGGACCAGAGGGAGCAGCAACAACACTCAGCGACGCCGCGCATCAGGCTGAACTCTACTGGCAGCTGAGGGACTGCAGGGCTGCACTGCAAGCCCCCACAGAGCCAGCTACAGACCCTAAAATCCGCTGACTTCCCATAAACTGCTGATGATGATGCTTGCCTAACAATTCGTTTTGCTGCCTGGCTCCTTGGGGAGCCAGCTGCGCAGAGGTTTAAGTGACAGAGCCAGACAGGCCAAACGCTAAACACCAATTGAGATCAGAGCTCCCGGCAATCACCTCTGGCCTCTCACACCCCAGAACCCATCTGCTGCCCTTCTATAACTCCAAGGGTCAGCATTCATCCAATGTGTTTGGGGATTTTTACTGCAAGTCCTGCCAAAAAGAAGCGAAAGTGAGCTCTTGTATCTACAACAGAGCCAGACAGCAAGGGCAGAACGCCAGGGACCCTGCGTGGCTGCTGGGCTGCTCAGTGCCTGGCTGCACAAGGACTCTGCTGGCTCGCACCGGGGCTCCAGGTAGCAGGTTGGCCTGATGGATGATACCCAAACTACTGGAAGGGTTGGAACGAAACAACCAGCAACCTGCAGCACCCAGCGGGTCGATGGAAATGCAGAATGTAAGCACGGAACAAGATGAAACCCTGGGGACGAGCTGCAGCTGCTCTGCACGAGGCTGCCACGAACAGCAGCCCTTCATCATGGCAGAGCCGAACCCCTCAGACTGCTTGTTTACAACTTCCTCAAGTCACAGCCTGAACAAATTAACAAGATAAATTGGTTTTGTGCATTAACTCAGCTGCAAAACCCTTTTACACTCGGCAGCATGTTTAATGCACGGGCAGTTATGCTGGGAGGTGCCCTGGCCCTGTCAGGATGCAGAGGAAGCTTCGGCCACAGGAATCGAGGAGGAGGCGTTAGCAGCAGCAAGCCCGACCCCGAGGCACAGCAGCCAGATCTCAAACCTTGGCCTGGACACAGAGCTAACGAGAGGCTCGGTGTGACACGGGAGCCTGAGCCAAGTCATCCGAGGCCAGCTGGGTGCCCGAAATGGCAGCTCGGTCTCCACAGGCACGCTGCATCCATCACAGCCTGCACAACGAGCAGGGAGCTGTGGGGCTGGCGTTCCCTTACCTGTCCCAACACCTTACGCCCAGCCCAACTCAGGCTTTTTCTCATGATACAGCACACCCGGCCCTATCACCGAGGTTGCTGAGGCAGCACCGACCTCCTGGTGCCATAACCCACCCTGGGGCAGCTGGACCTGCTGCCAGCTCCCATCCTCCAGCAGCTAACAGCCCTGACTGACCGGCCCCACGGAGAGGGGAGGGCTGACGAACACATGGGAGGAGGGCATAAATCATTTGGGTTGGATGTTTGTTGTTTAAGTATCCGGCACCCATAACCCTGCAATTGCAGCTCGGATTTAAGATTCCTACAGGACTTCAAAGATGAAGTATCTGCAGGAACGAAGTATCTGGAGGAGCAGCTCATTCTCTGTAGGCATCCTCTCCAAACGTCCCTCTAGGGAACGTCACATGAGGGAGAGAAACTTATTCCCACCTCCCGAGCACGCTGCCACCTCACTTTTAGTGCTGTAACGCTGTTATCACCGAGTGAGGCAAGGCCAGAATGCCCCCACGGCATTTCTCTTCTTGGAACACACATTTTTGAAGCTGTCTGTCCAGCCCCAAGCATTTCCCAAGCACACTGCAGCCATCAGCGTAGAAAAGATATCCTATTTATGGCGGTGATCGTTTTTGTTTAAAAAAAAAAGGCAACGAAACAACAGGAAAACACAGCAGAAGGGCGATAATACAGGAGGGGCTCACCCATGGTGACATAGTAAAGCATCGCTCCGTCCCTGTGGCAGCTCCCATGCCCCACCGAGCACACGCCAGGCTCTGCCCAGCCGGGCCCTGCGGCACAAAGGCAGCTCCCACCGGGCGAGCGGCGCTGCCACAGCCCGCAGGGCCCGGCCGCCTCCCCCCCCACCCCCCCCGCGCTGCGGCCCCAGCCCCGGGCCCCCTCCCCCCGCCCCCCTCCCCGCGCTGCGGCTCCCACAGGAGGCGGCCGGGGCCTGGCCGCGGGGCCCCCCCGCACCCCCCCCCCAGCCCCTCAACGAGGCCGCGGAGCCCCCCCCAACCCCCAGAGCCCCCTCAGCGCGTTCCCCCCCGGCCCCCCCGGTACCTGTCTGAGCGCGAGGCGGGGCGGGCCCGGCGGGCTCAGTGCCCGCAGCGCTGCATGGCTGCGCCCGCCCCGCCGCCCCGCGAAGAATGGGGACCCGCCGCGCCTGCGCCAGCCCCGCGCGCACTGCGCCTGCGCGGCGCCGCCTCGCGCCTCTAGAAGGCTCGGCCCGGCCCGCCGCGCGCATGCGCCCCGAGAGGAAATGGAGGGAGAGGGGGTGCCGCGCCCCGCCCGGATCATAGAGAGCGGGCGGGTGGCGCTCGCGGCTGCTCTCGGTGGTAAGGGGGGGGCGGTGAGGTCAGCGCGCGCAGTGCGCATGCGGAAGGGCGGAACCCGCGGGGCGGGAGGGGGCTTCGCTGAGGCGCTGCTTCCGCTTCCGGGTGTTGTTGCCATGGCAACGGCCGCGGGAGCCGAGCGGGCGGGGCCCGGCCCCAGGCCCAGCCACGGCCTCGCCTCACGGCCCCGCGTGTGGGGCGCGGTCGTTCACTCGTGTTAATAATAAAATAAATAAATAAATAAACAAACACAACACATGGCCCCTGCACGTCCCTCAGCACCGCCCTGCCTCACACCATACCCGCCTGGCGGGGGGCGCTCCTCCTTTCTTTACACTCCTGCTGGTTGCAGGGTCAGCCCCACAGCCCGGTGCTCCATAAAGCGGCGCTGAGTCGCAGCTGGGTGGCTTTAGGGACCTCCCTCTCTTCCTTCCTAAATAAAAACTGCGCAGGAAGCGTAACTCTTTATTCTTCCCTTATGTTGCAAGACCTCAGGTGACCAACACATCAAAGTTGGAGGCTCCCCTGTTGCAAAATAGCAGCCTCTCGCTGCATTTTCTTCACAGCTTCAGTGTAAAACAGGCAGACTCTGCACAGGAATAAATTCCTCTGTCACTTAATCATCTTCAGTGTTTCAGTGTTTTTGTTACTACATCACCATTTCCCTGGCAGGGACTTTCAGGATAGCTCATGCCCCTGTACTTAAGATAACCCCATTGTATTTAAGATAACCCAATTGTTCCATGAGCAGCAGGATGAATGAGGCCTGGTTTCCTACAGATTTGGGTTCTTTGTCCCTCTAATCCCCAGGGCTTCCTCAGCAGCCCTGCCTTCCTTTGTGCACCCTGTGACACTCCCTGCAAGGAGGGGACACCACAGCAGGTGGGGTTACCACAGAGCCCTGCACGTGTGGGGATCGCCTGGTGCTGCTGCCAAGGGAATCGCTCCATGCCAGAGTTCCCTCCTGCCTTCCTTCCCTCCCTCGAGGCTGGCAACGATCTCTCTCCTCCAGTTCTCATGAAACCTGAGATTCTTTCCTCAAAAGGGAAAAGAAGGGGATGAGCCTGACAGCTGAGTAGAAGCAGACAGACCGCTCGCAGAAGCTTTGCTTTCATGAGGAAAAGAAGTCTGAAGTAATGCTTTAAAACTTGCAGATTTTCTGCAAACTTCAGAAAAGCATGCAGCACAGGCACTGCTCTGATTCTTCCCCTTTAGAGTTCTTAAAAATCAAATCACTGCTTCCCATAGTATTGCAAACACTTCATCCTGCTTTCTCTAATAACAACACTGTCCCTTGATGGACTTTTTTTTTTTTAAGCTTTCCTTTGGAATCTCACAGCATCTCAGTATTTCTCACGTCTGCTCAGAGATGGCTTTTCTTGATGGAAACCTATCATGAAGACATATCAGGACACTCTGAGAGGAACCAGATCTACACTTCCTGATATGATCAAGTCTAACTGGATAGCTCAGGATTTCTCTAAATTTAGGTGACAGCATGTTATTTCCCTACCAGTCCTTGGCCACTATGGCCTCATTTCTGAAAGACCCGATTTTACTCACCTACCTCACGTGTGGGTCTCCAGCACAGGCAGGAGTAGCGCAGCAGGAACTGCTGTCTCCTAAGGTTGTGCTGTTCCCAGTGAAACAGCACAGATCTCTCTTGTCCACCTGCAAAATACAGTTTTCTGCTTGTTGTGAAGAGGTGCGTGCCTCTACGCATGAAAAAAATACAGTCCATTTGCAAGGTGAAACAGATCAGCTTACGGACATCTGCAGTTAGGGCGCAGAATGCTGGAAGGAAGGGCAAAGTCAGAAAACTTTCTTCATATAAAGGAATATAATGATATATGAGCTTTCCTTTAAAACACTGCTCTTTCAGACAAAAACATCAGTGAAACAGGACTAGTGGGAAGCAAATGGAAGGGTTGGGAGGGAGAGAGGTTCTCTTATTTCAGTAGGAACAACTCACTCGACCTGAGCAACCTGCTCCTCCCTTTACCCCCAGGGCCCTTTTGCAACACGTCTGCTCAGGAATGCGAGGCTGAGTGCTCCAAGGTGCAACGTGTTCATTTACAAATGACACGATGATAGGAGCTGCCCTCGATAGCACAGGACTGGAGCCAAAGCCCAGGTTGCTTTCCTAGAGCTGAGCGCTGGAAAGCCACATTTCCTTTGCGTGTTGTCCCAGCTCCACTGCCTGCAGGGATGACGGGTGGCACAACGGAGCTAGTTCTCCACAACACTGCATCTCTGGCGCTCACATCTCATGCCCAGATCACCTGAGCACACTTGTGCTGTGCTAAGGAGAAAGCTGGGCTGCTCCAGCAAAGATAAATCGCAGGGATTAGCACAAGCTGCTGACCGAGCTTCTGAGGGATCCTGCTCGAGCACAGGCTCCCCTCCTCTAGACTCACCTCCTCCACCCCTCGCTTACCTGTGAGGCAGGGAACAAGCTCCTTGCCAACACGTGAAACAGAGAGAGCAGTAGCTAGTCTGGATCAACACAAAATTTAATAATTCCTCATTCTTCCCCTTGCACAGGACAGTTGCTGCAGCCCTAGATCTCAGCTCAGACAATAACTATGCCTTCGCACTGCGATCTTTAATTGGCACTTTCCTGCCAAGCTTCAGCATTCTGCACTTCACTCCTTCCACGTGAGAGCTGCCGCAAACAAAGCAGCCCGCTGACCCACTTATCTTCCACGTGAAGGCACACGAAGCCTCGCTTCGGTCACCAAACAGAAAAGAAAATCCGATAGCATGAGGTTTTGATCAGAGGGAAGTGAGCAAATGGCTCTGGGGCTCACAGGGTGCACATGGGCACGCTCACTCGCAGTAAGGCGGCCACCCAAGGAGAAGCATCACATGTAATCCAGGAAGCGTTAAATGGGGCCTTTTTTTTTTTTTTTTTTTTGGTTTTGTGACTCTGGAGTCCAAGCTGAACCCCCCAAAACTGAACTGGCTACCGGAAAGCTGCTGCTTTCCGCCCTTTCTGACCTGAGACAGATCTAACGCAGTGGCCTAGAAGGCGAATGGTTTCTTGTCTTAGCTAGAAACAGACACCAGGTCTCACAGCTGGATCGCAGCTGCAGTGCCCCCATTTTTCCTGGCTGCCCTCAGGCCTCTGGGAAGAGACACTTACAGGCCAAACTAAGAGGACTCTTATTTTTGTCTTACATTTAAGCTTACATTAAAACACATTTCAGCCCCATTTCCCCTTCCATCATAATACTCCACTTACACTCTTTCAGATGGATTTATCCCTTCCCATCCTTGTTCTGTTTAGTCTTCTGATTTTATTTCATCTTTTTTCCACCATCCACAGCCTTACAATTACGCTCACATCTCCTGTTTAATACATGCACGTCACACACGCATACCTTAGCAGCACGGATTCTTTTAATCTTTGAAAAAGGTTTCCTTTTCATCCTCACCCAAATACTAAGTCAACTGGAAAGTGACACATCAAGGTTAGGCATGCAGTCTGCTCTTGACAAGGGAAAAGCGCTGAGCTCCGCAAGAGAGGCTAAGTAAGTGGATTAAGATCCTTTTCAAAGATTAGGTCACCCTTCACCCCAAGTGCAGATTCCTCCCGAAATTAATGCAAGCTCTTAGGAATTCAACGGGAAGGCTGACGTTGAACAACAACACGGTAAGTGTACCGCTGAACTGACTGTCCAAGTCACCGACCCCAAATGGTTGTTAAAAACCCACTGCTTGAATCTGCATCGTGTCCTAACACAGCAGGATTTCATCTTGTAAAGCTACGAGCCGGGGAGGGGCAACAGCTGAGGCAGTTGTTCTCAGGACCAAACCGAGGGCTGCGGTCCGTCTGCTGTGACCGCACTGACAACACACCCAAGGGTAAGGCTCGCCTCAGGAGAGGCCATACAGCCTCAAAGGTGAGCATTTTGCCCTCACACAGCTCCCTCCTGCCCAGCCATAAAGCTCCGGCAGCTGCAGCAAACCCGGATGGTTTGTTTTTCAGGATTTAGTTCAGAATTCCCCTTAAGCATCACCTAATAAATAATTAATGTATTTACATAGGAAAGCTGAGGAAGCAGCTTTACGGATTTGTCTGACATTTCCTCAGCCCTTCGCTCCTGGGCAGCTCAACGGCCCAGCCTCCCCAGCCGCCAGCCAGGAGGCTCGTGCAAGCTCAGCCTGGCACCTGCAAGTCTCACCGGGTCCCTTCAGCACTGCAGAATCACAGCCTTCAGGTAGCGGTTGGCTTTTCTCCATCTAGGGCTGCATCCACATCCATGGGCTGGGCTCCCAGGGCTCAGGGATGTGCTCCACATCTCCCTCATCCCAGCAAAACCACTGCCAAAAACAGCCGGGCAGCACCCGAGCCAGGTGCACAGCGAGACCTGTCTGCTGCAGGGGCTGGAATCAGCCTGCAGGGACGGTCACTGTGCAAAGGGACAGCCCAAAATACACGTGCTGCTGTTCCACTTGGGTGCCAGCTCTGTGTCCTGCCCGCAAACCACGCCGCAGCTGAGTAACCTACCACACTGACCGACGGAAGCGCTCCACTCGTCTTTGCTGCAGCTCCCACTCTGATTAATTGATTGCCTCCCTTAAATCCCAGGCAGAAGCGTTTCTTTTGTTTTCCTCTTTCTCCCATCCCTCACCAAGCTCTTTAGCGCTGCGCATCCCTCTCTGCATTATTCAGTACACTGAGCTTTACTGGGAAGCCACACGCAATGAACTGTTTGCAGTAAAGCAGCCCAACATTTCAAGAAAGCCTCGAACCAGCATTTTCTCCCTGTGATCAGAGCCAAGGCTTGTGTAGGAGCCTCCCCATAGCATATCCTCTCCCAGCACAAGAGATCCACATAGTTACTGGCCACAGGGACTGGGGTGTGTAACGTTTCCCCAGCTGGCTCTGAGAGCTGCTGGCCTCAGGCAGGGAGGGCTGGTCCTGGATATGGGGGCTCAGGCAGTGGCACAAGGCTCTGCCCACTGCCTCCAACCCCGTAACAGCCGGGGTGGTCCCCTCGGCCATGAGGGTGCAGGCCACTGGTGCCTGCAGTTGGATGTCACACAGCTTTGGGGGTTTTATCACAAGCTGGGACATGTTCGAACAGCTTCCTGAGCAACGAGGGAGTTTGGGGCAAGAAGAGGACGTGCAAATGAGGACCAAACATCCCAGTACCATCAAGGGAAAGTCGATAGAGGAGGACTTTGCCAGAGCTCCCCCTGCCTCTGCTGGTGCTTCCCTTGGAGAGGACAGGACACCACCTCTCAGAGCTCCTCCCTTGCACCACACACTACTTGCAGACTGCTTGTAGCCTTGCTCCTCGGGGCTGCAGACACTTTAAAAGCCAGGTATGCAAACTGACAGGCTCGTTACTGGCAAGAGCAAGCATCACTTGCCCAGCCTGCTCTCCTCCTCCACCTGGGACCCACGAGCAGGCACCCGGACCTTGGCTTCCAGCACCCCACACTGCATCTAACAGACCACACACAAAAAACATCGGGCCACATCTTTAATTTCTAGCAGCCTTCCAAGCTCACCAACACCTTTTTCTCTAGTTTGGCTTCATCATCCCTCTCCCCTGTTTTTCCAGCCACTTCTGCCCCTCTTTCCCTTTTCACTTCCCGTACTTCATGCGCTGGGAAATCCTGTGCAATCCTCAGCTCCATCCCCTTCCTGCGAAGAGGAATCTGAGTAAGTGTGCAGATTTTTCTCAACACCCAGGTGCTTCTGAAGCTTGAGCACAGTGCTACGCCCACAGGTGGCCAACAAAGCTCCTCCACAAAGTCACTCAGTACAGAAAGGCAGAGAGCTTGCAACTTATGCCTTGCAGACAAAATGCCCCATGCACCTTTTATCCCTGTAAAACAGCTCACAGCCCTACAGCCAGCGGCGAGGAGCTCCACATGTGTCCTAGATGAGTGTGCAAATGGCTGGAGAGCTGAGAAATGAGACCCGGTGCAAGGACCGAAGCACAGCTCCTGACACAGCACGGCTGTCCATTTGCTACGGAAACTATGCTTGGTGAGTATCAGGTGTCCGAATTTCTGCTTACGTGCATCTCCCAGGACAGCAGCGTATTAATAACACAGCAGCCTAAAAACAGAAGCTATCTCCAAGAAAACTTACCCTTCGGCTGAGTGCCTTGCTCACTGACCGTTACTCAAATGGCTCTGAGTTTTCCTTCCATGAGATCTGCTACCTAAGCAAATCAGTTCACAGATGGCCAATAAGCAAAAGGAAAATTACAGCAGGAAGGGGATCTTATGGCAGGCGCAGTTTTCGTGGATGCCTTCTTCCCATCAAGGCTCACATTGGCACGCAAATCTGGAGAGAACGCAGCAGCCAGGGTGCTGCGTAAAGACACAAACCTTCAAGAGATGTGCAGAAGCACACAAACAAGCCCCTGGGAGATCTCACAATGGGACGGGACAGCCCAGGCACGACAAGCACAGTGAGTGAAGCCGCAGAGCCCAAGGCGGAAGACGTGCAGCCAGGTCACTGCAAACTGCTCGGACAAGGTTTCGTTCTCGTTTGGGAGCTCATTTCCCAGGGAACCTTACGCCCCGTTTGTCAGAGCAGCGCATACCCACACAGCTGGTGCGTGCTGCCCCCCTGTGCCAGACAGCACACCAGGCACCCAACTCCGCATAGGAAAGAGCACAGCCCCGCTTCTGCCTCACCTTGCCCTTGCCGTACCAGCCCTCTTTATTCACTCAAATATCTATTTTTTTAAAAAGGAAACCGCCCATTTTGGGCAGACGCACTCTGTTGCTTTTCTGTCACTCTCTGCTGCATGAAGTCTTGTAGCATGATTAGTTTTTTCCAGAGCTGCACGTGTTTTTAAGAATTGAGCAGCGTGTGCTGCTATTTCTGCCAGGCACTACGCATGCCCAAGCGGACAAGTGCTTGGTGTCAGGACTAACTCACCGAAGGGGCTTCCCCCACACTTCAGAGTGACAAAGGAAAACTATCTAATTTCAGTCACTGTGCACACACGATTATTCGAGTGATCAGGTGGGACAGGACGGAATTAGCCTGCCGATGGTTCTGATTTCTCCTCCTCTGCCAGGAGTCCCCCTGAGAACAGCCAAGGAACCAGCAGCAGCCACCCACCTGCGCAGGCAGTTAGCACCTGGGCTGTCCTCTGAAGCCTTCTGCCAAGTGTGAGCTAGAGCAGTGCAGCAGCAGAGCGTTTAATCTCAGGCAGTAAAAGAACAAGGCCAAGTAGCTGCTACAAAACAAATTGGAATTTCTGCGTTGCTCAGAAAAGAAAATTCAAAGTCTACCTGCACAGTCCAACTGCACCTCCAGACAGGACAGGTTAAGTCCCGAAGTCAGACACAGGCTGTGAGCACGCCTCCCACATCTAGCCACACACCTTGCCAACCTCCTAAGGCAGGATCTGGTTTATGGAGCAGTGAGTTAACACCTTCTCTAAGGAAAGCCCTCAGTGTGGGTTCTGTAGCATCTTTCCACAGCAAAAACTTGAGAGAAATGCCTGTTGGAGGAAGATTTTTTCAAAAGCATCTCCAGCTTCTGTACCACCTCCAGTAAGTAAAGGGCAGCTGGGCAAGAGATGGGCTGTAGGCATGCAGCTTGTCCCTTCGGCCTTAACAGTTCCAAGCCAGCTCTGGTAGGCTGAGGTGGGCAGGAACACACCTCATGGCACAGCAAAAAGCTGTGCTGCTCCCTGGCCTCGTACCAGTGACACAGCCCTGCCTTCCTGCTCCTGCCTCACCCACCCAGCGGCTCCTTACAGTACTGCAGTGAGCTTATCAGCCCTGGGATCAGAAGATACCCTTCTGATTGTCTAATTGTGTGCAAACTCTCGTACAGCACAGGCATTCAGCTAAAGAGAGGCGCTACCAAGAGCCAGTACAACTAGCAATGGTTAAAAACTGTATTTTATAAGCCAGTAGGTATAAAATACCGACCCCATCAGCAGGATCAGAACGGACAGCCTCACATGTTCTTTCAGAACAGGGGGTGCTGGAGACAAGAGCACAGAACGAACCAAAGGTTCTGGCACAACAACTGTAGGCATGTCAGAGAACTCGCACTCATGAGTGCAAAAACTAAGACAATCTTCAAGGTCAGAGAAGACTGTAGCTGCCCGCTGGCTAAACAGGAGGGGAACGATTTGTGAATGCATTCCCTGCCTGTGAGAGGCTGAAACAGCCTAGTGAGACAAACCGAGCCAGGGCACAAGTTCCACCTCACCGGTGTTTGAGTTGAGGAAGAAGAAAAACATGGCTACAGCCACCAGAATTTTAAGTCTATTTCTGTTTCTTCAGGTTGGGTTCTTTCCTTTGCCGTTTCCTTGGTCTCTTCACAGGTTTTTTAACGCTTGCAGGGGGCAGTTTGAGAGTTATTTCCTTGTCTTCTGCGTCATCATCTGCTTGGTGAGCTTGCCGGCGCTCAAGCACTGTAGGAGTACAGACTGGAGTAGGATCCTGAGGAGATCAGAAAAACAGGATTCATTGCAAAGCAAAGCACCTGCCGGAAAAAGTTGTTGTGGCCTCTGTGGTACCACAAGGCTACTCGGTCCAGCTTTCCTGCAGAACTTCCACGTATTAAGGAAAATTGTTTTCCTTTCATAATCATCTTTGGACAGTATTGCTTCAGACTAACAGTGCCACCTCCAAAAGCGTAGATGTGAAAAATAAATGTTTTCTAATATGTCATTACACTAATTGACTTTCTGAACTTATTTCCTGACTCAAAGTACTCAAAAATCCAAGACTGAAAGTCAAGAAAAAAAACACAACATATATTTGAGAATGGCATACAAAAATGCCACACTTGAGCCCACAGCCAAGCTGAAATATTCCAGTATCATAATTTCTCAGAACTCAGTTGACCAAACATATGAGTTGCCCTGCCTCCCTCACAACCAGCCTGTCCCCAAAAAGAAAATCAAAACACATTAAATAAGTTATTAAGCAAAAAAAGCAATGAAATGAACACGTTAATACCTTCCAGACCTTTTAGACTGTCAGTGTCTCAAATCTGAGTCCCGATGACCTGATCTGTCCCTTCACCCTACTGCCAGTTTTAGTTGGCATTAACTTTCAAGTACTGGAAAACCATGATGAGAGAGCACGAGGGAGGAGGGACAAGAGAGCACATAAGTGGGGTACACAGCATTAGAACAAGTTCTCTGTTCAATTTCATTTTGGCAGGAGGCTGGTATTAGGTTAGCGCCGAGCAGCAGAGGCTGACAGCAGGCTGTTGCCTGGGCACGCCTCGAGGCAAGCTCCACTAGTTGAGTAACAGCACGCAGGGCAGAAAGAAGCCTTCGCTGCTGAATAACACAAGAGGATAACGAAGAGAGTGGACGCAACCACCTTCTTCCTTTCAAATGTGTTCATCCACCTCAAAAGAGGTGCTTCTGTCACAAAAATCTCTGCAAGGAAAACAATATCCAAGTTTGTGGCACTGAAATGGCTCAGAAGAAACAGCTGCAGACCCGAGACGCCTGCCGCAGGGTGAGTGGTCGCAGTGCTGGGCACCGCCAGGACTGTTTGGTCTTACCTGGCTGCTCAGAGAAACGCTCAGTTTTGACTTGGACTTTTTAACTTTCCTTTTCTTCACAGCAGGCCCCTGCGCAGCCTAGGAAGTAAGACAGATCAGGTGAATCACTACAAGCTTCCCAGATGAAAACGTAAACAGTCACCTAACAGCACACAGACTTCTCTGCTTTGTAACTACTGCAGTGTTCCTACAGCAATCACCCCCCACACACACAGCGTGGGGGTTTGGAAAAGCCCCCGTTGTTTTTCTGTGACCTACAGACGTATTAAAAACATGGGATACTCTCCTACTGCCCATAGGAACAGGAAAAAGGAACTTCTCCCTTTTGCTGCTACTGGTTTACTCCTCTGAAAGTAAACTCACATATACAGAGCATTACGCTGTAATGCTCTGTTAAGGAGCATTAAGAAGTTAGGGAGCTTCTACACAACTCTTGACACATGTAGGTCTCTGTGTTACTCCAGGTCTCACGCCAGTTCCACACGAGACATGATTTTGGTATTTAGCACATCCTTAGAAGCAAGTTTTCACAAAACGCCTGTCAGAACAATCCCAGACTTACAAATCCCGGGAAGCTGTATTTGATGCCCCTCTCAGCCAGCCGCTTCCGCAGGCAATTCTCCTTCTGCAGCAGTCTCTTTGCCATCTTGGCCTTCTCGGCGAGTGAGCGTATCTTGTTGTACCGCTTGACTGCTGGCTGGGAAGGCTTCTGAAACATCCTCTCGCTGTTTTTGAAGAGATCCTCACGGACCTTCTCAGGAGGCACGAATTGACCTGTATCGTCAGCACAGGACACCAGGTTATAGCACAGCTATTCCTGTCACCAAACCCGCTCACATAACGCCCTTCAGGCCCACTGTAGCGTCACCCACAGCTACACCAGAACGCCACTACAGCAGTTCATGAACAGACTAACTAAATAGTCGGTGGTAAGACAAAGGAAGAAGAGAACACTTGTTCACTTACACCCAGAAAACAGTCAGAGAAACCTGATGTGCAACAATTGACGCAAAGGAATATGAGCAGTTACACCAACTCATGTTCCTTTACAAAGCAATGCCTGAGAAACTGGCTAATTTCATTCATCTTTTTCCCCGAATAAAGCCTTACATCTAACTACATGGACAGCAGCTGCAACAACAGTCCCACAAAGAATCATGTTGAGCCAAAACCTCATAAAGAAATAAAATTTCCCCTGTACTTCAAAAAGGCAACATAAATGCACATCAATATGCTTTTGCGTTAGACAATGGATAGCTCAGTTTATACTCACACTTCAGCAGTCTTTCTGAAAACAGGTAGTTGTTCATCGTGTCTGCAACAATCTTAGCCACATCATCAGACTCAAACTCTATAAATCCGTAGCCTTTACTGCCTCCTGTCTGCAAGCAAGGGCAGAGAGAGAGCTGAAACGATGCTTTGACACACTAATGGCAAATACTGCCACGGAGTTCTGTGAGGCCATGAAAAGGACCAGATTTAGTCCTAAACTGGCCAGACAGCGTTCCTTAACATACACCTATGGATGAAACTGTCTGTTCATCTATACCTATATGGTAAAAAAACAAACCACGCATTGCTGTTGTTGCTCCTAAGTTTATACAGCAGTATTAGAACATGATGATAAACCAAGACATGAGGAGAAGTTAAATTTATGGAGCACAACGCAACACAGACTCTTCTCCATGACATTTTGCAATCTATCCTGGATTAGCGCATTCCGACACTTCTCACTTTAGAGTATTTACTTAAGGACAAAGGGTGGTACTTAAAAACTGTCGCAAAAACCACTCGTTTGCAGCCCGGAGACTCACGTGCTCCCAGCCCCGGACGCAATTTCCGCGTTCCCTGTTTAGGGAGCGCGGAGCCTCCCCCCGCCCGCTCCCGGAACTGTAGCGAGGCTCCACGCGGTGCGCGCAGAGCACGGGGAGCGGGCAGGGCCCCGCAGGGCTGCTGAAGACGCTGCAGGACGGACAGACAGACAGAGAAACAGACAGATAGAGAGAGAGGAGGAGAAGGGAGGGGGGGGGGGGGTCGCGGCGGGGCTCACCTTCTTGCTGCGGGACAGGCGGAGCCGCGTGACGGTGCCGAACTGCCCGAAGTACTCGCGGAGCTGCGGCTCGCAGAGGCCCCGCGGGAGGTGCCCCACGTACACCACGCCCGGCTGCAGCGGCTCCTGCGGGCACAGCCGGCGTCAGCACAGGCACAGGCCCAGCCCCACAAGGCCAGGCCAGGCCAGGCCAAGCCAGGCCAGGCCAGGCCCGGCCGCCCCCCCACCTCACCCACCCGACCCCACCGCGCCGCAGAGCCCCCTCACCTCCTCCTCCGCCCGCTTTTTGCGTCCCCTCCTCGCCTTGCGAGGGCCGCCCCGCGCCTGCGGCTCCAGCGAGAGGAAGGAGGAGGCGGCCCCGACCCCTGCCCCAGCCGCCGCCATCTTGGCCGCCTCAGCACAGCCGCCGGAAGTGCCCCCCCTCCCTCCCCCTTCCCGCCCAGGCGCTGCGCATGCGCAGCCCGCGGGCGGCGCTGAGGCAGCGGGCGCCATGTCGGTGAGCGCCATGTTCGTGGCGCTGCAGGGGGTGCTCACCGCCGACCAGGACGTGCGGGAGGTGGGCGCCGGGGGACGGGACGGGGAGGGGATGGGGAGGGGATGGGGATGGGAGCCGGGGGGAACGGGGCTGACGCTGCGCTGTGCCCGCAGGAGATCCGCAAGGTCGTGCAGGCGCTGGAGCAGACGGCCCGCGAGATCCTGACGCTGCTGCAGGGCGTGCACCAGGGGGGCGGCTTCCAGCACAGTGAGTGCCCCCCGCACCCCCCGCATCCCCTCCTTCCCCTGCCCCAAACCGCCCTCTGCCCGCCCGGAGAGCCCTCAGGGAAGGGGAGAGGCCCGGGGTGCCCGTGGGTGCAGGGAGAAGCCCCTCGGCTGTCAGCTCCAGGGATGGTTTTGCAATGTTTAGTAGTAGAGATCTGTGCCTGACTCAATGCATTGTCCTATTTTTCTTTTTTTTTTTCCTTCTAAGTCAGGGAGGGAGCTGGTCCTGGGACTTGCAGGCTCTGAGAAGGGACGTGAGTCAGTTAAACTGGCAAAAAGGAGAATATTCCGCTTCCCATTCATCCGCTATCACAGGCAACAAATGCACGCTTAGTAGGCCAAGTGTTAACTCCCGGTATCACGCTGTCAGCTTGTCAGGTACTCCAGTCACAGAGTCAGTTATGGCTTTGGTCAAGCTTTGTGGCAAGTAACAAAGATTGTTGCAGAGAAAACAGCGCTTGTCAGGTGTCACCTGTTGTGACTGCACCATGATTTGGTGATGGTTGAATTCTGGTACTGCAGCACTCCTCAGCATCCATAGAGCTTCGTGATAGTGGGAAGCTTGAGAGGGCAATTTCCACACGGCTCCTTGGCATTAAATCCCATGCAGCACGCAGTTGCTTTTCCCTGTTCTCCAGGGATTTGAGATGCCTCTTGGCAAACCTGGCTCTCACTGGGCTTTACACCTCACCTCTCTCACAGGGGGCAGCGCATTTCTGTGGCTGCTTCTGGGGGGCTCTGCCTGTGCTGGGCAGCGGTGCTCAGCGTGCAGCTCTGGGGTCAGCTCTATCTTTGATTCTGGAGCAGCTGCAGCGAAGGAGCAGAGACCCGAGGGGTCTGTGCCTGATGGTACGGGCCTGTAGTTGGGGCCAGTAAGCAGAAGGTGGCAGTGTGTGTGCGAAGCCAGGAGACTGTGTCGGTGCAGAGATCCAGCACACAGTGGGCAGGCTGAGGCCCAGCTCATTCAAATGCAGTAAAGGAGCACTGCAGGATTTTAAAACGGAGCAGAAGTTCCTTTTCCTTGGATTGCTGACAGCAAGCTGCCTGTCCGCTCAGGGTCTGGCTGCCGCTGTTGGTGCTGACCCTCTGCGTTGTCTCACCCTGCTTGGCAGCCCCAGTAGGGCCCTGCAGCCCCTGCCCTTCCTGAGCTGGGCTGCCCGTTCGTGTCCCCCGCTGTTCTCCAGCTTTTATGATCCCCCCAGTGACCTTCCCAGTCTTTTCTCCTGTCAGAACCCACTATAAAATGGAGTCTCCATCTGTGGCTTAAGTCCTATAGCAGCAGTAATGAGTCACGGTTAGCAGTGATAACATCGGGGTGTCTTTGTCTTGGGTTCCAAACTGGGAATGGTGTACATCAGGCAGCCCAAAGCCCAGGAGTGTTTTTACCTACCTGTGACTCGAGGTGTAACAATGAATTCTTCTCAGATCAACCTGAATGCCTGTAGACTGTCGTGCCCAAAAGGGAGCAGCGTGTTTAAAGGAGCATAAGCTACGCTGTCGGCTTTAGAGAGCTCTCTGTTTACAGATCCGTGTTCCCTGTCAAGCACTGAATGTTGCCCTGTTTCTCTTCCAGTACCAAAGAAATGTCAGAAGGCTCGAGAACACTTTGGTACAGTACGCACGCAGATGGAATCCCTGAAGACAAAGTTCCCTGCTGATCAGTATTACAGGTGTGCAGCCCACACAGCCAGGCATGGACGTGAGCGCTGCCTGGGCGTGTTTGGCACCATTGCTTTGGAAGAGTAATTTGAAGGTTTATGAGCCTGATATTTCTTCCTGTTTGAAAAGTAACCGGTAGTAGAGAAGTATGAGTTTTTATCAGCACCACTTAAAAATGCTTTTGCTCAAGCTCTTCTCCCTTTATCTTTTTCCTTTGTTACTGAAAGGAAAACATAAGAAATTGGTGTTCTATAGGAGCAGCCCATATTTCTGAAAGCAGAACATTTGCTGCTCTGTTAATTTAAGTCGTTAGGTTGGGGATGTTTCTGAAACCAGCTCTAAGTCTGCCATGAAATGGCTGTGTGATACTGCAGGTTCCAAGTGAAGTCATCACCCTTACATTTTATTTGCCGCCAGAAGGGGACAGTGTCTAGCAAGAACAAACCAAGGAGAAAGAATCTTGTCAGCTCAAATCTGCAGTGCTGGGGTGCTGAGGAGCTGATTTTAAGCCGATGTAGTTTTGACGAGCAAAAAATACTGCAAAGTGCTATGTGTAAAGGTGAAAAACATAATTAATGCTTACAGCAGACATTTAAAATGCTTGTTGCCCAGCTCTCCAGTAATAGATATTACTTTTTTTTTTTTTTTTTATCCTTGACTTGGTGTTTTTCCCAACAGATTCCATGAGCACTGGAGGTTTGTGCTTCAGCGGTTGGTGTTTCTGGCAGCATTTGTAGTCTACTTGGAGTCAGAAACGTTAGTGACCCGGGAAGCTGTTGCAGAAATACTGGGGAGTAAGTTAATGTTGTAACTGGGGAGAAAGTGCTTGTGAAATGTTCAGATGTTGTAGCTTGCAGAGGCGTACAGGGGAACAGCAGAACTTAATTTCTTCCCAAGAAATGGGTTCCAAAACTCATCTGGTACTGGATTTTATTACATAAACAACAGCTGCTTTTAGAAAGTGGGAATCAGAAAAATTAATGTAAGAAAAGTATTTATGCATTAACTAGTTCTTCATTAATGAAAGGTATTCATGCAAATTGCCTAGTCTACCAAAAGAGTAATAAAAAGATGACAGCTTGCTTTTCTCACCTTTTGTTTTTGGTATTTAAAAAAAAGAGGAAAACAGGTTTTTGTACTATTAAGAGAATCGCTGCCTCCCAGAGGAAAGGATTTGAAAAAAATCAGGAAAGGTGTTTGTGTGCTTGTTTTTTGCTTCCTTGTTTTTAAAAAGGACTCCAGGCATCATTCCTGTATATTAATGTAAATTCAGTTGTTCTATTAGATAGCTTTTTGCATGTGCAGCTGAGGCTGTAAAAGATGCTAAGTCACAATGCTGCGAAGAGGCAGTAATAGTATCACAGACAGGAGAAGGGTAACTTATTTTGCAGTAGTATTTCATAATTTTGATATTTCAGATTAGCTCGAATAAACAAATGTAATTTCAATCTGCTGGTTTCGCTGATGTTCAGTATCACCTGACTGCCACTCTGTTTTTTATCTTAGTTGAAGCTGAGAGAGAGAGGGGCTTTCACCTGGACATTGAAGACTACCTTTCTGGTGTGCTAACTCTTGCCAGTGAGCTGGTAAGGAAGATATTCATGCATATATTTGGGTTGAAAGTGACCTTAAAAAATTAAAAAAAAACATGTTACCTATTCTTATGTTGTTTATATAAGTTACGGTTTGGAACACCTTAGTCTGAACTTCTAGCAAAAGGCTTGTCTGTATGCCAGAGTTGTTCCTTGCTGATATTTTAAGCTTTAAAGTAGTCACTGGATTGAAAATCCAGGGCTCCGGTCAGCAGAAAGGTAGATGTGGATATAATTTAGCTGACTACCTGGAACAACTCTGCTTCGTTTGGTGAAGTAACTGAAGGGAGGCGTGAAGTGGTCTGGGAAGATCCCTCTGATGTTCTCCTTCCTCTCGTAGGCCAGGCTGGCAGTGAACAGCGTCACAGCTGGTGACTATTCTCGCCCTCTCCGTATCTCAACGTTTATCAATGAGCTGGATTCTGGCTTCCGCCTCCTCAACCTGAAGAACGACTCCCTGAGGAAGCGCTACGATGGCCTGAAATACGACGTCAAGAAAATTGAGGAAGTGGTTTATGACCTGTCAATCAGAGGACTCAATAAGGAGGCGACAGGCGGCGTGGCTGGAGAGAAATGAAGGATGCTCGTTTAACAGCATCAGCAATTACCTCAGATGGTTGCCAAGCTAGGAGGCGTGCTAGCAAAGCCTTCCTACCGTAGTTTAGAAGAACCGCAGCTGAAAGCTGCTCTCTATTTTCTTACAAAAGGTGTAGTACGGGTGTTAGATCTCAAAATGTTTTGTAAAATCATGGCTAGGTTAGTGCAGCAGGCTCTCTGTTTCTGATGAAATTCCTCTGTCCGATCACGTTGCTGTTCTGTGCACAGCAGCAGCAGAGGCAGTACCTCCCCGAGATGAAATTCCCACTGGTTCCGTGGTGGTGTTTCACTGCCCCAGCAGTTCTGTGCCCCCGCTGCTTCTGCTCACGCACCTGTGAAGGTGTGTGCACAGCGTGCAGCTTGGTGCAGGTACAGACCACGTTTAAGTAAAACTGTAAATATCTATGTTTTTTTTAAGACACTGTTTTTTCCTTTTTTTGTTGTTTATTAAATCTTTACCTACTTAAGTTGAACAGATCTGCATAACTGTTCATTAACCAGCTCTTTTTGGATGGTTTCAGTTAACGTGTCCCCCCTTGGAACTGGTGTACTGCACCTGGGCACGTCTTTCTCTTTTTATTTTTATTTTTTTCCCTCCAAGATCCCTGCTATCAGTGAGTGCAAGGTTTTCTTAAATACCTGCTTTCACTGGCTGGTGTTTGATTACCCAACATGAGTAAATGTTGAGTTTTAACACAATCACCTTAAGAACTCCGTATAAGATTTTTTTTTCTTTTGATCTGGCGAAGTTTATGACAACGGAGGTGTTAACTGACAAACCGCAGGTAGCATTTGAGTTATAACAACCTGTGTAGGCCACAGCTGTACCTGTTTCCTGGGTTTGAAAAGAAAAATGATAGTTCATGTAGTAAAATCTTTGTATCCCCCAAAAGCGGGGAAATTGTTAGTTTCAAATACTTTGCATGTAAGATATTTGCAGGTACCCACAGCCTCTTCTGTTCATGTAAATGGACAGGTTCATACCTCCCCGTGCGTTTGTTCTCTTGTTCTAAATGACTTGGAGTCTTCCCTTTTCCTTACTGCTTCAGGTGGTGCACTAGGGTAAAGGAGGAAAAACTCACTGGTTTAGGAGGAGGAATATTTCCAGAGGATGAACGTGAACAATCAAGCTTATGTGGGGCTTACTAGTGTTTCGTTTTGTTGACAAATATTTCCCATTGTTCCAGTTAAGTTTTTATTTTGTTTATTGGAAGAAAATGGTTTCTTGGTTACTTTTGCCAATAAAAGATGTTTTTTGATTTTGGCCGTTTGCTAACTCTGTCTGTTGTCTGATTATCTGATGTTATTTGCTTCCCTTCCTGGGAGCTTCATCTGAAATACCCTAATTCAGCCTTCAGCCGTACTTAGAAAATAATGTAATTGCCAGCGTTGGTGGTACGCTGCTAAATGGAGCGCTCTCACCAGCGTCATGTGGAGCATAAGTCAAGCTGCAAAGAGATTGCATGGTTTTGTTTTCTTTTTACTTATAGAACAAGTTAAATTGGAGAGCCACGGAGGAGTTTATTAGTACTGCATCCAAGATGCGGCAAGGTTCACCTTCAGAGCATCTTGGATGTAATGTTTGCCCTCATCTGTTGTGTCATCTGTCACGTAGCAGAGGCAGACAGTAATGTCTCTCCATCCCAGCTGAAGAAAATGAGGGTGTAGCTTCCTGAGCCCCTTGGCACGGAGGCCAGGTTTTCAAGTAGCTCTTTGTTCTTTTCCTCTGCCACTGTTTGCTTCTTTCTCACTTAACCCCTGTGGAGGTGGGAGGAAGGAAGGAACTTGAGCCAGTTCACTGCCAAAGCCAAATGCTCCTGAAACAACGCCCTGAGGCTCTGAGATGGGGCTTTGCAGACCAGGGTCACACAGGAAACGCGTGGGAGCAGGGAAATTGGAGAGGTTTTCTGAGCATCACTCCGGTGTCTCCCAGGTTGGAGGACTCCTGCCACGTGGGGCTGGGGTGTGAGGCCGTGCGGCAGGACGGGTTTCTGGTGGCAGGACACGTGCTTTGTGCTGGCTCTGGATGAATTTGGTCATGCAACAGGTCTGCTTCTGTGTGGGAGCCTGTGTGCTGAACGAAGCTTCTCGGCAGATCCTAGGGCTGCCAGCTCTCCTATCTGATGTAACCACAGAGATGGCAGTGCTGTGCCACGGGTGTGGGCATGCAGGTCCTGCGGGAGGGATGACTGGAAGAGCAAGTCTCTTCTCAGGGCTTAGGAAACGTGCGAGTTGTGGCATCTTCCTGGCCAAGGCACCGTGAAGTGCAAGTGCCTGAGCAGGGGACAGCCCAGTGTTGTGTTTCTCCAGGGTGCTTAGGAAACCTCTTCTTCTTCCCTGTTCTAAGGCTGGGGAGAGCCTGGTGTCTTCCTTTGGAGAAGCGTTACCTGCAAGGGGCAGGCTGTATTGTGTATTCCCAAGCCTGGGGGAGGGAAAAGGAACCAGCAAACTTTCTGCCTCAGCTGCACCAGGGAGAGCTGGGAGCACGCATCTGTCCGCAGCTTCCTCTGGACTGTAGGACCTCCTGGCCTTGGTGAATCTGCACATTGCCCTGGGCCTCAAGCAGTTGTCTTTGTCTCACAGCTGGGAGCAGAGGAAAGAAGGGAAGAATCAGATTTATTTAGGGCTCTTCTCTGAGCCTTCCCTTTCCCAGGGGTGACAGAGCAGTAGCCAGTGGGAAATGGCTCTGTGAAGGCTGCAGAAGCCCACTGGCTCCTAATGGATCAGATGTTTGAACCCCAAACAAGTAACTCCTGTTTGGTATTGAACACTGCTGGCAGCGGGGAGGGGGTGAGTCAGTGCAGGAGCACTGGAGAGTCTGACTCAACAGCCAGCACAGCTCTGCTGTGAAGCACTTCAGCCTCGAGTGTGTTCCAGGGAGCGCTCTTTTGGATCGTCTTTGTATTCATGTGCGGCTTTTTTCCCCCATCTTGACGTCATTTCTCTGTGTCTTCTTTGCCTCAGTAAAAAGGGCACTCAAATAGTTGATTAACTGTTCTTTATTTATAGCACTGCCTGTTCCATCCCCGCAGGTCAGATCAATGCGAGTGCTGACCTGAAACCAGCCAGGAAATAGGGGCGAGCAGCTCGGTGGCACAGGATGCCACACAGACCCGGGGTGGTTGTTTAACTGGCTGTGCCGCTGGGGTTGACAAACCGCAGCCCGAATCCAGCAACCTCTTTACCCTGGCAATTGTTAAGGGATGTTACCACCTCCAGACTGCCCTTTGCTGCTGCCAGCGCACGTCTTTGTGCAGTGAGCTGGATTAAGGACCTGCTCTAGCTGAAACAATCCCTGTTTTTCAGCAGTGCTTGCTCCCAGCCTGGTTCAGCACGCAGTGCAGCACACGCTGTGCCAGCACGCAGAGGGAGGCTCCTTCCCCTCTACCTGCGGTGCCAGCTGTACGTTCACTGAGCTGTAACCCTCTGGTAAATGCTCTGCGTTTCTTCTTGCAGTGACTTAACTGCTTCCAGTTCTGTTAGGATGGCCGAGGGTTTTCTCTCTGGGCAAATAATGTGCCTGCCTTTTGCTGCAGAGTGGTGACTCCGGTGCTGTAGATCCTCACTCCCATTTTTCAGCTGGTGAGGTCATCATGTGCCAAGGAAATCAACAAGAGCAGAAAGTAAACACGGGTGGATGACTCCTGGGGTCTGCCTGTTGATCCTGACCTCTGCTACTCGCCAGCAGTCCATCTCCCCTCGTTAAAGCACTGTCTGCTGCTGGGGGATGTGGTGCCGCTGTGCTGAAGTGTGGGGGCTGCTCAGAGCCTGTCGAATCCATGGAGCATCATTAAGTGAGGGTTGGAGTCTGAAAGGAGCTGTCCTTGACAGCACAGCATCTCCTGCACGCATGGGTCAGGCACGAATTATTTGGAGATGCTTATCTCCCTGCAGGTTTTTCTGCCTGTGTTTGTTGTCGCTTCAAACTGCGTCACTTGTGGCGTTCTCTGGGCAGCCACCGCTGGAGGATTGCCCTGCCTGAGGGGAACACGATTGTCCTAAAACCAGCCCTTCCTTGAGAGAAGGGGAGCATGCTCCTTTGTTCACCTGCACCTTCACACTGTGCGTGTACGAATGTCTGACCTGCTTCTGTTGGGAAAATGCAAGACCCTGAAGCCTGTAAGTGTGCTGCCTGCTCTCCAGGGAGCCTGCTGGCTCCTGCCCTGGCAGGGGGAGCTCTCTGGCCTTCTCTGGGTCTGCACCAGACCCAGTGCGATCTGCTGGCAACTGTAAAGGTGCTGCAGAAAGCCTAAGGGGGAGAAAAGATTTGATCCTTCAGCCCCGGTGGCAGACCCTCGGGCTATAAAGGCCTTGTGCTCTTCACGTGTTTCGGCTACTCCAGCCCGTGGGATGTGATGTGTGCGTGACTGCCTTGTGACCTCCAGGCTCCACACCCTCCTCTGCCAGCCCTCCCGCAGCTCCCAGAGAGATACTTGGTGCTGGTCCCCCCAGGACATGGCTAGCACCATAGCAGAGGTTCCTGTGCTGGGAGGAAGGGTTCGAACCCAGTGCCTGGGGCTCCACCACAACTGGAACAAGGTTCCTGGGTCTGCTCCTAGGACCAGTTGTTACAGTCGTTACAGCTGCCTGATACCTGAGCCCTGAAGGGCTGTCTTGGTCGTGGTGCTAGAAGATTTGAATTCTCTTCCTTCTGAGGATGCTGGGGACGAGTGCAAGAGACAGTGCAAGATTCCCAGACTCACCTTCTGGAGATCTGGCTTCCTGGGACTTTAGCTCCGTAATCTTTTCATGAGCATCAAATGACTGAAGTTCCCCGCAGGCAGGAAACATGAGATCATCTCAGAGCTTTTTTTTCACAGAATTTAGGATGTGCTGAGGTCAGTCTCTCGGTCTCCAGTGACAGCTACAATAGCTTCTTGCTGCCAGAGCAAATCTGGTGTTCCCTTTCAGATGCGTTCTTGATCCCATTGCAGATCAAGATGTGTCAGCTAGCACCTAAATGTGTGTTCCCTGTCAACTGTGGGGAGGGTCCCATCAGATTCACTTCTGTGGCTCAGTGCTCTGAGGGGTAACAGCAAACCTCTGGCTCTGCTGGGGTCTTCTGTCGGTACCACTTCACGTTTTCTTTCACTATAAAAGGGAAGATCTCTATTTGTTCCCTAAAGCAGGTATCTCTGCTTTCTAAAGCATTTACTTTTCATCTCCCCACGTTTTCTAAGGCTGTCCCACCCAGCATGCTGGCTTAAAGTGGATTTTCCTTCCTTCAGTACCTGATCTCACTGGTGCTCTTTGTGTGTGTGTGCCTTTTGAGGTAAAAACTGCAGAAACTATGAGAAAGCCTGCCTTCTCTCTCTCTCTCTTTTTTTTTTTTTCTTTTCCCACCTGGTAAGTGACCAGTTGACTTTTTTTTTATTTTTTTCCCTAATGTAGTACTTCAGAGAGGCTGTCTTCCTTCTGGCCTGCTCATACTAGCAAGGTAAGTACAGTTGGAAGGAGTCTTGAAAAGTAACCCGAGTATGGTCAGACATTTATTTTTTAGTATTGTCATTCATGAATTCTAAGAGGTGTAAAAATCCTGTAGAGCCCTAGGAAGGCCAGTTTGGAACAAGTAATTACTTCCTGGGCTTGTAGACAAACCTGTTCCCAAGTGCCACGGGTTATAAGAGCATTTTGTCAGCTTAATCAGAAATGGAAAACTACAACGAAGCTAATCTCTAGGGCTGTCAAGTAAGATGTGTACATGTGATACTGAAGGACCTGGAACTTCCCAGGAGAGGGATCATCCAGGTTCAGGAAGGTGCCTGAGGATTATGGAAACTTACTGCCTCGTTAGTGCACTGACACCGCTCCCCCTTCCTCTGCAGGCTCACCCCACAGCACGAGTGCTCGCAGGGCCAGAGGGATTGTTCTGTGCTTGGGCTCCCTTTCAACACCTGTAATTTAAAAGCAGGCACGCAGCTGAGTACACACTGGATACGTAAAAGATAAATAACATTCAAAACACAGCCTCTGCCTCGCCTGACAGGTTCCACAATCAGTCTGTCGCTTGCCGTAGCAGGCTGTCCCAGATCAAAGAGCTCGTACTGTTCCCTGGCCACAGGTTTTTTAGGACAGGGCTACAGCACTGAGTACACGTCCTGCTTGTAACTCAACAGAGGGCAATTATTTACAGACCTTCTTTGGGGGAGTTTGCTTGGTTCAGAGGAAATAGGCCCTGTTTGCTACCAGCCTAGCTGGCAGGTGTTTCCTGTGATACCTAGAGGAACCCAGAATGTGAAAACTGAACAATCATCCATAGGCAAGATTGATGCGAAAAAGTAGACCTCTTACATCTACTTATTGTTCTCTAACCTTTTGGAACAGCCAGGGTGGCTGGGGGTATCTCGATATAAAGATACGACTGTGCAAACAGTTCATGGCTGGATTCGATTGTGAATTGGAGTGGAGAAAACCATCGTGCTAAAAAGTAATCAAAAACCTCCCAGAAAGGAGCAGCTTTCTGGGGCTGTGAAAGCCACTTGCTGTTTGGATAAGTTATTAGGTTACTGTGCTTATGTCTTCTCTTAGCATGACTGCCACTGGAGGGAATGAAGAGAAGGCAGCTGCGTCCTTTTGATCTGGGAGAGAAAAGGAAGGTGCAAGGAGTTGTTGCTTTGTGCCTGTCGTGGGAATGGAGCTGGAAGGCTGCTAGATGCGGAGCTGTCAGGAGAGTGTCAGAGAGATCTTCCTCCAGCAGCTTTACTGTTTACGTGACAATTTATTTGAAAAACAAAAAATCATAAAAGCTATTTGTGTTAGTTGTGAACTGTCTGTTCAGTGCACATTTTGGGGAACAATTTGTTTTCTAAACAGAAATAGCTGGGGGGGGGGGACTCCGAGCCACTGGAGGGAGCCGGGCAGCTGCCCTGGCAGGCATTTGGGCAGCTGCCACTCGCTACAGTGCTCAGCTGTGTGCTGCCACCCTCCTCTTGGGTACTGTGCTTGCAAAGCGTCCAGATGATGCAGAAATTCCCGTTTCCTCAAGGACAAAATGAAGCTAAGGATGACGAGGAAATGCAGGCGGTAAGCATGTTGCACTGACTGTGTCTGCCTCGGTGTCTGGAGCAGCACATAACAAGCCCCGGCTGCTGTGGCAGAGGGACAACAAAAGGGATAGGGTTTGGTGTTGGGTTGGTGGTGATTTTACAGGACTAGGGCTACCTCCACAAGGGTCTGCCTCTGTCTGCCTTCGTCTGCGGGCTCGCTGGTGCTAGCTGATCTCTGGAGAAATGCACAGATACGTTCCCAGCGTGAATCCTCCTGTAACAGAAATGTTTTGTTGACAGTGATTAATACTGACTGGTCTTGTCTTTCCCCCAGGGATGATCTCCAAGAACATTTACAGATTGTTCTCTGCGATCCGCCAACCAAAACTCAGGCTCCTTTAATTTAGCCTCTCGGGCTGTGATCTGGCCTTTGCTGTGTAAGTCACGGCATGACATTTTGCTGAACCTGTAATCACAAGGCCACAGGCAGTGGGAATGTCAGGCTGAAAAGGTTAGAACCTTTCTGCCTTTTTACCATTGTTCAGCTTCATGGAATTTTGCTGCTGAGGAGCTGAGAGAGGCCGGACCTTAGAGGGGAGAGCTTTGTGCTCTCAGTTTCAGCTCTGGCTTCTCCTGCGCTTGGGGCCTGCCCTGCCCTGGTGGGACTGCAGCCAGGGCAGAACGCTTTGTGCCAGCTGATTGTTGTCCGGTGATAATTAAGGGCAGCAGGGCTGTACCATTCTCCCAGATTCATTAGGACTACCCCCTGAATTCTGCTCAGGGCATCCAAAGAACAGACATGGGCACATTGTTCCCCTGAACGCCACTCGCACTAAATGCAATATTAACCCAAAATACTAACCCAAAGATTTTTAAAAAATACCCACCTAAAGTCATTGAAACATAATTATTAAAACCTTTTATGTTACTCTACAGTACAATGTAAATTGTTCCTTTCCATTAAATTTTGAAATACACTAGATTACATCATTTAAATAATTGCATTTTAGGTTCACTATTAGTGGTAGCAGAGAGATATTTACATACATGTCTGAGACATTTCAGATGCAGTGCTACGTTCCAGTCCCTAAGCCGGTTAAACAACAGACTTCCAGTGCGAGCATACTGCTCGTCCACAGGTTCTAGATGTATTTGGGGTGCATGTGTGAGAAAGCAAGAATTCCTTTTATTCTTGTCTGATTTTGTCTTTGTTTGCTGTGTGCATGCAGCTGAATCTGAGCAAACCGATACATACTTGATTTGGATTAAAGATGAAAGACCTTTCTTTTTTAACAAGTATTTTGACTGAACATACAAAGGTGAAAAATGAAATATAGTCCTTAGGGGAGTAGTGGTGGAAAACATTTTCTCCAACTTTCCTCCTCTGCTGCATAATACTGCGCCTAATTTTAACCCTGACTTTACCTAATGCTGATGAAATATAGTCAATGGTGGAAACCTCTCTCATGTTGTCAAGACTGGCTTTCAACAGAATCCATGCAAATGCAAGCATCACACATCATTCTCCCGCAGTGCAATATTAACAACTAAAACTCAGTATTTTCTTCCAGGGGCCTGCTCCTCAAGAGAAGCCCCTGCGTGCAGGTCCCTCGGCCACACGCAGGACGTGAGTCCTGAGGCTGGAGACGAGGATTAGGCCGTAACACTCGGTTCCAGTGCTGCTGGGCAGGAGCCACAACTCTTCCTGGGTCAGAGGCTCCTTTCTGTGTCGTCCACGGAGCGGAGCAAGTCGAAGCCGCTGAGACTCCCCACATGCTGCCCACGCAGGACTCAGGGCCGGGTGTGCGGGGTGCTGATCATGATGTTGGGCAGCGCGTTGCGCCGCTTCTTCCAGGAGCCCAGCTCCCTCGAGTAGCGCCTGATCTGCCTGAACCAGTGGTGAGTCCGTGCCCGGTCGCTGTCCCGGAACACAAACGCCTCCCGCCTGATCTCAATGAGTTCAAAAGTGTCGTCACAGTCAGGATCGGTGGAGACGATGCAATTACTCAGCCTCAAGGGCTCCCTGAGCAAATGGAACTTGCCATTGTTTTTGTCCCTGATGAGCACCAGCACGGCGTCCTTCACGGGCCCTGGCTCAGCTAGCTCCAGGCTGGACTCGGACACGCGCTTCATGTTGACCAGCAGGAGGACCTGCATGTTTTGGAACTTGAGGGTCTTGCTGCCTTTCTTCACCCACTGGCCGTCAGGGGGCTGGGCCAGCTGCAGGGCCCCCTCCATCACGAAGCGTGTCTCCTCCCGCAGCCATCCCACCGTTTTGAGGGCGGTTTCCCTCATCTCGATGTTGATGACTTCCCTCTTCTTCTTGCTGTCCTGCCGAAAGGAGCGGAGGGTCCACGTGTTGCCCTCCTGCTTGGTTTTCATGTTGATGTGCTCCAGGTGGGACTCGATGCGGCTCTTGGCCTCCCGCAGGCTGCCGTGGTCTGGGTGGTACTCGGTGGTGGCCTTGATGATTCTGCTGAGCAGCAGGGGGTACTTGGTGACCCTCTGCAGAGGGGCCATCAGAAAGGAGCGCAGGTTCATCCGTCGCAGAGCCGTGTTATCGTTCTGGGACACGTCGAGGAATATCCTGCAGGGATTTAAGGAGAGGGAATGAAACGGGGGCTGTTTTGCCAGCAGCTGCTGCAATCCTAAGCACTAAGATGAAATCCTGAGCACTGCAGCCCCCACCCGCCCCCCTGGTTTTAATAGCCTTGTGAATTCTGTCTTCTCAAAAATTAAAAAAAGGGGCCTGGAACACTATCACATAACATCCTAGCAGTCTCCTATGAAATCACTGTAGAGCAGTGAGGGTGTGAGCTTTCCGTGGCGCACACTGTGGTAGGCCCGAGGCGGGCACGTCAGCTTTTATCAGGTTACATCTGTGTGTAGGTCCTTTCATCACTCGATTACAAAGCTCTAAACAGGAGTTTGGTACCGTCATCAATTTATAGCTGTTGCAGTGGAAACAGAGAAGTGACTCGCCCAGCTTGGCCCAGCAGGCTGGGGCTAGGAATGGGATATGATTCAAGTCATGCACGCTTCACGCAGTGGCTTTCCCCAGTGGGAATCCAAACCGTGCTCTGCTGAGAGCTGCTCTCAGCTTTTTAGTGAAAATGTATTATTTTTTTATATTTTATTATTATTATTATTTATAATTTATTATTATAAATTTATAAGTGACATTATTTAGTGAAAGTTCAGCCCCGTGGTCAGTGGGCAAACACTGGTACCCCAAAATCCAGGATACAGCTGGAGACCAACTGCAGAGACTGCTTCAGTGAAGATATCAAGGGATGAACATATTTGGGAGCCTCAAGCACACTCCTCACCCTAAGACAGAGCAGCTCATCGGTGAAGAACATCAGCAATAAAACTTTGATCTAGTTGAGCTTTGCCCTCAGCCTGGTGCTCTCCTGCCCTCAAAGCCCCAAGGAACACTCACCCAGCCCTGCTCTCACCTGAGCAGCTCTTTCTCCTTCTCCAGCGCGTTGAGCATGTTCACTGAGGAGGACTGCTGAAGGCAGTAGGTCTGGAAGGCTGGCAGCATGTTGACGAACTCTAGAAAGATCTCACCAATGCACACGGTCATCAGGTCATCATCCCCCTGCAAGCACACAACACAGCCCCAATGGGTTAGCTCGGGAGAGGCAGGAGCACGCAGCCTGCGTTCAGCCCCAGCAGCACCACCGTACTGCAGGGTCTGCTGGGCGCCAGGATGGGGGGACACTGACTGGGCTCCCCTCTCTGGTGGAGGATTTAGGTTCAAATGGGTTCAAATGGGCAGGGGAGGCACATAACTCAGGCAACAGACATGGCACTTAGCAACTTCTGCACTTGTTCTGAGCAACTGGGCTGGCTGGGAAGCACGATCTCCTTTCATTGAGCTCTTACTGGCTACTTTGGTGCCTAAGTGAAAATAAATTTCATGGTAAATTGCTCTTCAGCTTCCAGACTAATTGGAAATATGAGAACCTGGTGGCACCCAACGCTCTTAGCTTTGTCGAGGTGCATGCTGACATGCTTGGCAATTCCTGCTTATTTCAGCAGCAAGAGAGGGAGCACTTCTCTGGTTTTTGATGCAGTACCGGGCTTTGACTGCAAAGGGTAACATGGAGGAGGAGGCAGGGAAACCCACAGCTGTTGTAGAAGCCCCTGTCTCAGGAAATTATTCACAGGGGACGTGAGAACCGCAGTGTACATCTCTCTTCACTGGGCCAGGTGTGGGAGAGGTTGTCAGCTCCTGAGATGCGTTGCTCAGTCTGACATGCAGGGTTTCACAGGAGAGGGGGGATGTGCTTCCTAGCAAACAAACATCCTGGTGACACTGATAAAGCAATGAGTGGGTTTTGGTTTCTCAAAGAAAGGAGGGCGTGGAGCTGTTTGTGTGTCCTTTGCAGCAACTGTCTACTGCTCTAAAAACTTACATTTCTCTGCCCACTACGCTGTTGTGACAGGAGAGTCTTAAGTGCAAGGCAGAGTGCATCAGTATGAGAAACTGGCACGCAGAGCTGTAAGTAAGTGCAGATTGCCTCCAGAGCAGGGAGCAGCCTGTGCTGCCTGGCCCTGCAGCCAGCCTAGAGGCAAGCTGCATTTAGCTGCAACCCCAAGCCAGATCACAGTTGGGTAAGAGCATGCCCTGCAAGCTTGGCCCCCTCCACCCCTCCGGTAGCTGAGCTCTGTGCCCCCATGGTCACACCTAGAAGTGCCCGAGCTAGCTGGCTTAAAGCCACCTTTGGTAATGGGACAGACAGGGGGATATATCCCCTGCTAGGGGGATAAAGGGCTGATGGCCTGCTCAAATCAGCAGCGTTACCACAGCGGAGGGGCGAGGCCAGCAGCTCCAACCTGGCACAGACCTACTGAAATCCCTGGTTTCCAACAGCTGAGGGAGCGAGAGACTGGGCAGGTGAGCAGAACCCAGGAGTCCTCCACCTCCCAGTTCCCCTGCTCCAGCTGTGCTGCCTTCCTGATACAAAACCTATTCCTGTCTGCCTGCAGAGCACGCAGGCACCATACCTGGTCAAAGGCCTGATCGATCTCTTCCTGCAGGATCTCCAGGAAGTTCTCGTTGAGGTCGATGAGCTCCTGAATGTTGCTGAAGATGCCAAGGAGCTGCTCTTGACTCAGCAGCCCGGCCGCTTGCATGGGGAGGTAAAACTCCTCTTTGATGATGCGCAGGTCCTCCCCGTAGCTGGCCTCCGTGTTGACAAACTCCAGCACAGACTCCTTGCGCTCCGTCCTGCGCTTGCGGCACTTCTCGCAGAGGTCGGCCCGCCGCTGGTTGCAGTTCTGCACGTCCGTCTCCGCCGGGAGGTCCCTTTCTCCACAGTCGGTGCAGGGCCGGTGGGCTTCCCAGGCCTGCAGGGAGCTCAGCGTTTCGGCCGCCCTGCTCCTCCACTTCCTGGCCGACGTCTGCCCGATGCCGCTGTCCGCCCGCTCCACCTCTGCCGGCTTGGTCCGTGCGGCCTCGCCGCCGGCATCCAGCTCCTCGCGGGCGTCGTTCAGGCCGACGATCCCGCTGTCCGTGCTCAGGCTGCTGACGTTGCTCCAGTGGTGCCGGGAGCGGAGGGAGCCACGTGGGGCGCGGCGAGTCTCATCGAAGCTGCCACCGTGGCCGAGGTTGGCTTTGGCTACCACGGGACCTGGGAAGAGACGGAAATCATTAGAGGCACTGCCAGCTGCACGGAGCTCAGCGTGGCACAGCCACGAGCAGCACAGACCCTGGCAGGGAGACCGGACGAAAGCAGGGCTGCTGGCTGCCTCCCCTCCTGTTTCGCTGCTGGAAAGTTTGGGGGTGGGAAGCAGAAGTAAAGGCAGCCAGGCAGCTCAGCACCTGGCCCATTGCCCACCCCCCTGAGAGTGCACCCTGTGGGTACCGTAGTCCCGCTCCTGCCGGCGCTTCTGTGCGTGCTGCCGCGCCGCCGCCGCGATCTTCAGCTCCAGCTGCTTCCTCTTCACCGAGTCCGTCGGCATGGGGTCGCTGAAGTGCGGCCGCAGCCGGCACTCCCGCTGGGCCTTGGCGCCGCTCTCATGGACGATGTCGGAGCTGGAACGGCGGCAGCCGGGGCTGGAGGTCTGCAAGAGAGGCAAGGGAAGCGCGTTGGGAGCAACGCGGTGCTCAGAGCAACGTCTGCTCTGCAGCAGCTGGGTTTGGGGTTGCAAAGGAGGAGAAAGGCAATTGTTAGCAGGGGGGTTGGAGGAAGAGGGGACTAAAGGAGCCTGGCTGGTCCCCTGGGCTGTGCAGCAGGGGGCTGGTGGCACGGTGAAAGCCACCAAGGGGTTATGGCTGAACGCCCTGCAAGGGATGCAGTGGCAGATCGGCAGGGGCACACAGCTGGCTCCTGCCTCATTAGCTGTGATAAAACAGGCATTAGAAATCCTGCTGACGGAGTTTAACCGCTCACGGGAGTTGGTGGGGCTTCAGATCCCAGGCTGCCCAGTTTCTATAGCAAAGGGATCCTCCAGAGCTTCTGACAAGAAAAAATCCTAAACAAACGCACAAGACCAGAGGTGATTTTCTCTCCCTTACGTTCCCCGCGGGCTGAGCCTCGCTGGATGTCTCACTGCTCGCCTTCTCCTCCCAGGCCTCTGTTGCCATGGACATCGCTGTGGGTTGCTGGCTGTCCTCCGGAGGGGGGAGATCGGCTTTCTTCAGATCACACTGTCCCTTGGAGGGGGATTTGGCAGCAGTCTCGGCATTGCAGCTGCAGGGGGAGAAGCACACTGATGAGCATCACGTACGCGGTTCACCTGAGCTAGAGGAGAGGGAGCAGAAAGCCCCGGTCTGACCAGGCAGCCACTAGGGTTCAGGGAAAGTTCAGGCAGGAGCCTCGGCTGGCTGGCTTGGGTGGCCGTGCCCACGTTTCAGGGGCTGTGAACACAGCCCTGTTACAGCAGTGCAAACGGGTAATCGCACTCGTGTCAGCATCCGCCTGGAACACCAAGCCTCAGGTGTTCGCACAACATTTTAATGCTCATAAAAGATGAACTTCTCCCAAAGGGGCCAGAAAAAAAAAAGACCAAAACCATTTTAAGTGGGCTGTATCTGTGCTTCCCGCTATTTAAAGAGATGTTGTCAACACAGAAACCATCCTGCTCATGTGGAAGAAAATCACCTGCTGGAAAGCACAATGCCTTGACAGGATTAGGGGATTACAGGAGCTTTCCCTCTGTTCTTCATCTCAGATGATCCCAAGCCTGCTGAAAGCACTGGAAAGATTCCCCCTGCTTTCACTGATCAGGACTTTCGGTGCATTTAAGAATTTAAGAGTCCTGAGATGGCCGGCAGGCTGCTGTCCTCACCTGGCAGTGTTGGGGTGCTCTCAGGCACTGCTCCCTGCTGCTGACAGGGGCCTGGCTGATCCCGGCACCCCCTTCCAGCCCCACGTTCCCCTCCCTGCAGCTAACTCCTCTCCAGACAGACACCATCCGGTGCAAAACCACTGAGCAGTTGTCAGGGTGCAGCTTGTGACACAACTTGCGAGTCATTTTTTTTTTCCTGAGACTCCCAGAGACAGCTTTCTTCCATGCATGATGAATCCTGATTGAAAGATTTGTATATATATATATATATATTTATATATATTTTTATATATTAATTTTGGGCTTATTTAATTTGTATGGGCTTGGTTTCCTTTAAAAAGGAAGGTTGTCAGGATCGGATGGGGATGCTTGCACATAGAAGCCAGTGCCTGGGACGTATTTCAGGTTATGCATGTATTTTGTGCTTACGAGTGATCAATTTATCCTGTGATAAAATCTGGTTCATGTAAAAGGTTTCGCTTGTGAAGCGATGCTGGTGGGTCACCCTGCTAATGCGCAGTTCCGACGGTGTCAGCTACAAGCCACAACAGGAGGCAGATGGGCATTTCCTTACAGCTGGCTCTGCCAACAAGCCATCCGCCAGCACTGAAACCACCGACGAGGGCACAAACCTCCCAGCACACAAGCTGGCTCCATTCTCGGGCCAAAAAAGTTAGTTTGCAACTTTGCAGCTGGTGCTGTTTCACCTCCCTCCACCTCTGCTTCCAGGTGCCAGCTGCCACCACGGGCAGATTTACCAGCTCCAGATGAAGCATGGTGCTAGCGGCAGGCTGAGGGCTTTCAGCTCTTGCTGAGCTAACCCCCAAACTAGGACGGTTTCACTGATCTGGGGAAAGGACGAGGAGTTCAGCAGGGCCCAGCGGAAGGAGGGAAGGAGGTTAGGGAGCAACAAAGCTCTTGGAGAGGATCTGCCACTGCCAAAAGCCACCGTGTCCAAAACCTGCTCTGCCCAAACAGCTTCTGGATGAAACAGGCAAAAGGCAAGAACATACTGAGGCACTGAGAGGCAGCGGGGTGTATCCAAGCCCGGTAGCAATGCCCAGAACTGGAATATTGTCTTCTGCTCTCGATCACACTGCCCTCAACACACACACCACGCTCTCAGGGAGAAGCTGAGCTTTCCTTTGTCATTGTCACAGTCCTTTGGTGAGCAGTGAACATCCAGCTGGCCAAGCTAGGTGCTGCCCCTTTCCCGGCCCTGCTCCCTCAGACTTCCTTTCCCTCCTCTGTGCGTTTCTCCCCATGGCTGTACCTCCCCAGCCAGACCGTTGCTGGTGCCAGCTTTCCTCCTTCCAGTCTGCGAGTCTGGAGTGGACATTTTTGTCCACTCTTTTTCCATTGGCACCTGCCTTCCTGTGCTGTGCTATGGGAAGCTGTTACCGTACTCACCATCCCTGTGTCATCCCAAATCACCCTCATCGCTCTTTTCAAGAGGCTTCTTTCTTAGTCACGTCCTTCGCTTCCTTCTGCAGGTTTCTGTTGTTGCTTTGCCCCCCCCCCCCCAGTTTCACAGACAGGAACTCCCAGTCCTTGCAGATCCTTATCCTGAGCTCTTTGCTGCTTAAAACCCCTCTTGCCCAGGATTACAACCTACGTTAAAGGTATCCAGTGACCTAGCAGGGGGTGAAAGCTGCCGTAATTCCAAAGTTGAAAATCAAATGTTCATTGCTAAAATATGAAGCCATTTAAACTAGTCTTCAGTTAGTAAGTACAAGTTACTAGGGAGGCAATTAACTTACCAGACAGAAGCGATTTGTAAAACTGTAACACTTACACAAAACCATCAGAAAAAGAAGACAAGTTCAGCTATCTTATTTGGTGATGCTCCATCACAACATCTCTATCAAAGGCTTGCTCTTGCTGAGCTCCATACCTGTGGAAATGGGACCAAATCCCCAGCTTTCAGCTCATTTTAGGTAAGACTTAGGAAAAATGTAGCCTGGACCCCAATGATCACAATTTAGGACCCAAAACATCCAGACCAGAAGTCTCCTACCTGAGCAGTGAGAATCAGCTTGAGTTATAAACGAATATTCAGCACTTCACAGGCTCAGGTGAAAATGATGGAAAATGGAGACATTTCCAGGCAAGGAAACCAGAGTTTCCCACTACTCACTAGTTTGGCAGTGCCGACGGATTAGTTTTCCTCTTGCTATCCTGAACAAATGACAGCCGTTGTCATTAATTGCTGTTACTGTCTAAAATAAGTAAGTCTGAGTGCTTCTTTGACATGAAACCATCTTCCTAATAACTGTCATTCACATTTTTAAATGAATTCCCATTCTGGAGGGAATTATTTTATTTACATCAAATTCTATTTTAATAAATCCATCTAGGCAGACCCAACACATTTACAGAGACAAGAGCTACTGAGGATATCAAGAGCACAGAAACCACACCGAACCCATAAAAGCCCTGACCAGAAAGTACTTGGAAGCTGAGAGGGTAGGAGGAGGAAATATTCTATGTGCTCCCCAGTTCCTGTTTCCCTTGCTATGCACGCACCTCGGGCTCTAGATACCAGCCAAACCTTTGATCTGCCCAGACAGCTGCTCTTATGTTCTTACTCACAGCTTGTGCTGTTCTGTGTATTTTGTTTCACATCGGTGATAAAAATAGCCTACTCAACGAAAATGGTTGCATACCACAACTTTTTTTTTTTTTTTTTATCTATTTCTTCATCAGGTTTTCATACTCCAGCTCAAAGGCTGGGCTGGACAGCTGAAGGCAGTATTTATGGCTCTGACACCACTCACTTCCCTTTGGATTACAGAGGTGCTGAAGTATTTCTGCTTCTCACTCTGGCTCTGCTTACACGGGCAGCTACAACTCCACAGCAACTCCTTCAGACAGCTCTCATTGCCATGCGGAAGCCCCTAACATCTCCCCTAAAACCAAGGAACCGAGTCAAATTGAATTCTTGGTAAAGCCAATCCTGAAAGCCAAGCCTGTGGAAACAAACCACTTCACCAACACTTACTCCTCCTTTTCCCATCACTCCTTTTCCATAAGACAGTGAGAGCTGCCCCAAATTCCTAGCTTCCCGAATGGTGCTGATTCCTGCCAGGCCACCCATCTGCATGGAAAAAGATCCCCTTTTCTGTGTAGCAGGAACTATTTCAACATTCAAATGGTGTGGTGTCCGAAACCAGGACAAAGAAAGCAGTTCTTGTAAACACCTTACCCAGAGGAAGGAAAAGCCCCATCTGGGGAAGAGGGAGGAAGGTTTTATGCAGTTATTTGTTACTGCTTCCCACTGGGTAAGCTGGCAGAGGGACAGTATGTGCAGGTAATTCCACTTGCTGCCTGCGCTGGTCTCCAGTGCATGATGGAAGACTCACAGCAGCCGTCCTGCCCTCAGTTTGCCATCGCTACATACATGTGTAGGGTAACAGAATTTGCTTTTGGAGAATGAGCAGCAAGTGAAAGTGCTTTTTGCTGCATGCACACCACCTGAATTCACGTCCTACAGTGCGGGGACAGACTCCACATGCTTTCTTCTAAGGGAGCATATTCGTACTTTGTATCTCTCTGCCGTCCTTCACTTCTACCAATTGTTTCAGAAATAAAATAAAATAAAATAAAATAAAAAATAAAATAAAAAATAAAAAAATAAAAAATAAAATAGGTGGGAAACAGTATCAGGAGTACCAATGGCTGCTGTCTGGACAGGATTAAGGTGCACAAAATGAAAATGCTTTTTGATGTTTAATCTCACACAAAGATGTAGTTTAAGCTCGATGGTTTACAAACATGTCTATGTGGCTACGGAGGCCCTAAGATGCAAGGCTCTGCCAGCAGCATATTTATGCTACAGGAGTTAAACGTACATATTGGGAAAGAGACCAGACCTTTAACAAAGGAACTGCTTTCAGGCGACCCCACAGAGCGTGTTACCTTTTCTTAATAAGTTCCAGGGCTGAACCTATGAATTCATCCTTCATTTTTTGTAGTTTAGCTCCATAGCTTGACAAGTCCGTGGCTTCTAACAGCAGCGATGAACAGCAAGAGGACTGGGCTTCAGAAGCCAGCGACTGCCCTGCAAGGTGGAGGACATCATTTAATTGGCTTGTCTCTCCTTTCTGCTGCTCATCACTGAAGATTTCCTGCCCAGCTTTGTGTGTGGCTACAGCCTGCAAAGGTGATCGCGGAATAGGGCTAGAGCAAATGGGGATCGGGGATCTCTCTGGGCTGGAGATCTGGAAGGTTCGCTCCTTCACCTCAGGGCTGCTCATCCTGAAACCATCCCATGCGGCTGGATATTGGGCAAAGCCAGTGGCGGTGTTGTTTTCATGGAACACATCATCATCCTCCTCTGTGGTGGCAGCTTCATTCACTACTTTGGTCCCCAGAGCTTCGGGACAGACGTTATTGCTCTCCTTGTCCAGGGCCTGGTTTGCCGTCAGACCCTTCTTCAAGCACTTTGTCGGCTCGCTGCTTCCAGCAGGTAGCTTTGCCTCCCTACTCCTCATTTGCTTGAATTCCTCAAAGGTGGGGATGTAGAGCCTTCCTCTGCAGCGGCCCTTCTTGCCCTGCCCCAGCGTTATTTCCCCACCGCGCTGTTCCAGGAACTCTGCTGTTCTGGATTTTGCCATCTCCGGGCTTTCCCCAGCACGCTGAAAGGGCAGGCTGGGCGAGCTGTTCTGCCTTCGGAGCTGCAGCCTCCTCTGCGCCTCCTGCTTGATGTCTTCTGGACTGACGGGCCTGTGTGCAGCACAGCAGCTCTGCCTCCCCGCGAGGCCGTGCCTGAGAGCCGTGTGCTCCCCCAAAACCGTGCAGCAGCTGACAGCACAGCCGTTCCTGTGCTGCCGGCACAGCTGGCATTCAGAGAGCTCCTGGGCCACCAGCTCACTCAGGGCTGCCTGCGGGCGCAGCGGCTTGCTGGGCTCGGCCACCTTACTGCTGTGCAGCCTCAGCTTCTCCTTCAGCTCTTTTTTGGCATCCCCGCGTAGGGCTCTTTCCTCTGCGGAGGGGAAGAGCCACTGAGGCACTTTGGCAAAGGGCAGCACGTTCTGCGCTGCCCGTGATGTCTGCTTGGAGCGGAGAGAAAGGTTTCTCACCGAGTCCGACGTGCTCCGTAGCGGGGCCACATCCACACAGCCTTCTGCCCACTGACCGCTGCCTCTACAGCCAAAGCTGATCTCGTTGTCCAGGCTCCGGCAGTGAGAACGCAGCCCCGAGTCAGCCACTGCCGCCCAGTGAAGGTTCTCCACGCTCCGATACAGGCGGTTTTCCACAGCACTGCCCAAAGCTGCCTTGCCTGTGCGGCAGGAGTCTAGAGTGTGGAAGTCCCCGGACCAAATGCGAGTGTCTAAGTTCTTTAGAGGATGCATGCTGCTAACCGGAAAATCCTTTAAGCCATGTTGTGCGCAGAGCTGATTATTTTGGCAGCTCAAGACCCGGCAGTGTTCCTGTCTCTCATCAACATTGATGTATGTCATAGCAAATGCGCATGGAGGCTCTAAGACAGTGGCTTCTAGGGGGAGAGGAGGGAGCTGGGTGTCGCTTAGGTGCCAGTCAATGTCCACAGACCACAGACAGCAAAGTGTGCTGCCGGGCACTCCCTTAACAGAGCTCCCACACGGGTGGAGTCGCCACGCGCAGAAGACCTGTGAATGGAAGGAAAGATGAGTTACTGAAGCGGGCTGCTGATGGCTCGCAGGATGCAACAGCAGATCTGCTCGGGGAATGCAGAAGCCAAACACCAACAGCTTGGGTGGAAACGGAGCAGCATAGCTAGGAGATGAGCCACAGGGCACGGGGCAAGGAACCTTCTCTACCTCTAGCCAAGCCAGCGGGGGCCTTACACTACCTGTTTGAACATGGGAGAAGTTCATATTACCCTCAGCAATTCCCTCACAGTCACACTGCTTTTCTGATGAATACTTGGCTGGCTTGCTGCACGCCCAGCTCATTCCCACAGCTACATGAAGGAACTGGGTGGTTGACAAGAGAGAACTCAAATGGGTCACAGACAAGAACGTGGGGGCTGAGAAAGAGGTTGCAAAAGGAAGATGTGACAGCCTGGCCTCCTGGAAGGCTCGAGTAGCGAGGAAGAAGAAGGCTGGCTGGTGGTGATTCTGGCCCTGAGAGTAACACTGCAGCCCTGCCACGATCTGATTTCCCTTCACAGGAAGATGCATGTGGTGTAGTGACTGCTGGCTAAGCATTCCCAAGGCCTTTCCAGTGCAGAGGTACCCCATGGGCTGTCACAAATACACCACTCAGAGCCGCCAGCCACAGGCCTGAACGATCACCCCACACTACAGCTTGGTGGAGGCCCAGAAAAAAAAAAGTGGGTTTTCCAGGGCTGTTTCTATGTCCCCTGCTCAGCACTGTAAGGCCCAGGGAACCTGACTAAATCACATGGCCAGAGCAATGTGAAGAATTAAAACCCCAAACATAAGTTAAAGCCAGCAGGATGTGTGCGGCCTAAGTGTCTGAGTCGTCCTTGGAAGTGGAAAGAGCCCTCTTAACCCATCGTGCCAGCTCACATTGAACAGAGGCACTCCACGTACGTTTCCCTTAGGGATTAAGGCCTCATGGACCCGCCAGCAGTCACACAAGGCGTGGGTGTCTGCTAGAGGCCCACCCACTCCCTTCCTTTGGCAACCAGCAGCAAAGTGAAGGATTAAGGGCTGTATGTAAAGGAGAGCAAGATGAGGCAAGGGATATGGGGGTAGCCTGCAATTCCTAAGGGCAACGGATCACTGGGATGGTGGAGCAATGGTGCCTAATAACACGCTGAGCAAGAACCAACAAGCTTGAGCACCCAGGAAGAGGTCTTTTGGAACAGCAAAGCAGGACCACGTCAGTTACAGCCCAGACTTTGCTCCGTAGTGTGGCTGGGTCCTCTGCACACTGCCTGCCACGGAGGTACACTGCCACCTGGACCAGGTGGGGAATAAAGAGACTCGTTCCTCCCTGAGGGCTGTCACCCAGGCAGGGCATTGCCTGGCAGCCCACACTGGTACCCCTGGCAGCTCGATTCACCCCTTGCTTACAGGGCTTCAGGCTGCCACACTTTCTCCACATTAATGAAATAAGCCTGACCTAACCCCAGAGAGGGGAGGCAGAGTTGCTCCCGTGGATCACCACTGAGTGAAGAACATTATCACAGTCCTACAAATAAAATTAAAAGTAGCTGTTAAGGCGTGGCTGTTCCCCAAGGTGTCAAAGGCACTTCTCACCCAGTCTTCTCATGGTGGGGCTGGAGTTCCCCTTTCTTCGCGGCTCTGGAGGAGCCCACAGGTGACAGCAGAGAAACGTGAGGATCGGGGCTTTCTGTGATCATAGGTTATAACATGATCTGTCAAGAAAGAGAGAACGAGACGACGTGAGAGCCAGGCATGGCGCAGGGAACAGGGCTCCCCTGAGTCAGAGCTGCTAATGGCAGTGGCACTGGGGCCCGTCAGGCAGCTCTGTGAGCAGCTCACAGCCGCGGGACTCCCACCGAGCCGCGCTGGGCAGCCTGCACTCTGCTTCTGGACTGAGCAGAAAGAGAAAGCAATCCTTGCCGCAGCACCAGCTGGAAACACAATGGTCCTTGCCCAAGGCAGCGAGCTTCTTACTGCTCGGTCTGAAGAGAAACTACAGCTTGTGGGAGGCAGGTGCCGGGGCTGCACGCACGGGGGCCGTCCTGAGTGGGTAAAAAGGTGAGGCAGGGAAGGAAGAAATCAGACAGGAGGAGGAACAGCCACGAGGAGAACGAAGCAGCAAGGCCCTGGCCTCTGTCACCTGCCTCAAAGAGGTGGCAGGGGAGGGCCCCCATTCGCCCTGGAGGACACCGAGACCAATTTCCCACAGCAGTGAGCCCGCTGCTGCTTCAGCAGGGAAGGATTTTCCAGACAGAGATGTGTGGGGGTGACTGAAGTTGCTTTTGGGGAAGGAGCAGCTGGGAGAGACCCGCTGCCAGCAGAGGGGAGCCGGGGCAGGTTTGCAGAGCAGAGGGCCAGAGACGACAGAGGACAGACAGAGGCGGTGGGAGAGATGGCAGGAGACAGAGACCGTCCCGAGGAAGATGCGCAGAGCTTGCTGACACACAGGCAGGCACCAGAAACGACAGGATTTAATGGAGGAAGAAGGGAATTCTGTTTCCAAATCATTGATTTTAATCTTTGTCACCCAGATGAGCTTTCTTTCTCTACTAACATGACTTTTTGCCCTCCTGAACCCTTCCAATGTGCTTGTCCCCCTGTGCCAGCACCCCGACGGCTGTGTGCATCGCGCCAGGAAGCTACACTCAACCTGAGCACACGGCCAGGACAACAGCACTCCTCTCTGGGAAACACCAGGGACGACCGGGATAACTCCAAGCAGGACAGCCAAACAAACACTGAGCCCTTTTTTCTCCCGTGCTCCCTTCCTGGTGGCACAGAGCATCGTGGTTTCAGCTCACACGGTGGGGTTTGTCAGGCCGGTGGCAGCACCGTGGCACACTCAGCTCCCAGCACAAGCACCTGGAGACATGTAAATGCTGGCCTTTCACATGCTGTTCCCATTCTGGGTCCTAACTCACCCTCTCCTAAAGGCACACAGCAGGCCTAGGGCACCCCCTCCTCTCCTACCTAAACCAAGCAGCGACTTCCAGCCCTTTGTTGCTCCGAGGCGGACCTGAGCCCTGTGCCCCTTCATTTACCCGGCTGCACGTCCTGCCTGCCCTGTGCACGCTGCCCCAAAGCTCGGTGGATAAATCGCTGACACCACACACACACGGACTGTGCTGCCTGGCTGACTGGCCCGGTTTTCCACGCTCCATGCAGCACCTCATCGCAAACAGGTTAACTCCCGAGTCGTGCCCATCTCGCCAAGCTCCTGTGTCCAGAGGAGGGGAGAGCCGAAGCCGCCTTCCTCACGCTACAAGGCGGTGATTAACCAAACCCTCAGGTCCTACCCTAATTTATCCGACAAAGGTTTTGCAATAGACACCACTGACCGGAGGTTAGCTTCACCTGAAGCACAGTCTCCCTTTGATTTCAGACATCCAGCCAGCCGGAAGGATGCAAAAGGCCCGCTTCCAAGAGCCGTACGCAGGATTTTAGCGAGCTGCAATGCTGGTGTGGGTTTGTGCCATCCAATGCAGCAAACCCCGTGGACACAGCATGTCAGGCACATCGCTCCACGTCGGCTGCTGAGCAGACAACCCCAGCAGTCTCCCGGGAGAGGCTGCCAGACACATCTGATTTTTCAAGCCACAGGTTAAGAAGACAGATCAAGGTGCCTTGGCTGTACTTGCTTTCTTGGCTGCTCACTTCAGCAGAGCCATGCGGCAGGAGGCAGTCGAGGCAGCAGGACAGTTTGGTGACTCCTCCAGCTCCGTTTCTTTTTCGGTCAGTCCTAGCAGCTGGAACAGCAGCAGGGCTTACAGCGGGCCTGCTAATTGCAGAGGAGCGACCACAGCAGTTACCTAACGCAGCCCAGTTTCCCAGGTGTCTTTTCTTCAAGAGGAAGAGCTGCCGGCTTGGGCTCACAGCTAGAGAATATAGAGAAAGCGACAACCTCTGCAGGCTGTACTCGTGCGAACGTGCACGTCAGTGGTACCTCCAAATTCTGCCAAAGGCACCATCCTGAGCTGTTTCCCAATTTTTCCTCCCTGCCTTTGCATTCAGCACAAGCTTACCCAGCTCATCCGTGGCCACTTCCAAAGTATCTCCACCACTGCCATCGTTCCCAGAAAAAGAACAGGTCTTGGCCGTGGTCAGGGCTGGCTGATCAGAGAGAGAGGCCCAAAAATACACGTTTGGTACCCACATGTTCCTGAGAAGAATTTCTCTACCTTATCTGTTGTCCATCATGGGAACACCCAGCTACAGTACACACACTTCCCCCAGGGACAACGTAGGAATCGCTGTAGCTTCATGCAAACTCCCACTTTGGTCAGATTAGCTCCTAAATCATCTCAAAGCAGTGGAAAAACCCATCTAAACCATGTATGGAATCACTTGAAGGTCTTAAGCATTCTTGGCTCCCTTTCTGCATTTTTTTCAGGCAGGGGACCTCCAAGGTGACCTGAGCTCCTGATCCCTTCCTTACTGTGGGATCCCCCTTTTGTTTCAGCAGCGCACCGCGCTGCCTCTTGGACAGTGCTGCTCCCACAGCCCTGCTGGCAATGCAGGGTTGCAAGGATGAGCATCCACCTGGCGGCACCGGCTCCAGGAGATGGCATCACCCAGCAGCTGCCCAGCTTTCAGCGGGTCCCCACCCTGTTTGGCCACAGAGATCCTTCGGATGACTCCTTAGAAGAAGAAAGTCCTAAAGAGCACCCAAAGAGCAGATCTTCCCCGCTGCCCACCTGGGTGCTGGCACAGGCACGCAGCAAGCACCAGGAGCCCCAGCCCGGATGCACACAGGTGACAGGATGCACACATCCTGACTTTCTTTTCTTCTTCTTTGCACATTTTCAGCTCTTCAATGCCCAGCTCTCCATGTGGGCCTCTCTAAACACCCCCCTCCCTTTCAGAGGCTTTTCAGCCAAGCAGCCCGTGGGCCAGGCTGTGAGTTGGGTGTAAGTCAGTGCAGCTTGGCAGTGCTAACGTCCACCCTCTGAGAACTTCCCTCCCTCCACCATTTAGCAGAATTATATGACATGTCTTTCATCTGTCCTCGCCGGTTAGCTTGCCATTCCCCTTCCCTGGCCCCCGAGCCTCCCGCTTTGCTCCAAGCTCCCTGGAGGCTGGATCAGTCACTTATTTGCAATGTAAAGCGCCTCTCAGATGCAAACAAGCCTGAGAGAGGCAGGTTCATCCCCACTTGTGCAGCAAATCCAGCCCTTCCTTTCCTGGCAGCGGCTCCCTGCGGCACACGCTGCTAAGGGGAGAGCTGTGCCCCTTGCTGTCCGCACCAAAGCGGGGCCTGGCCCAGAGGTCTGACCCCACAGAGGCCCTCAGCTCTCTCTGTTCTCCCTGGAGCTGCGGGTGACAGCCCACTGAGCGCCCCTGGGCAGGCAGGACACCATTAATGACTTCTTGTTGCTGTGGTGATATTGACGGGTGGTCCCTGGAGCTGCTGGGAAAGCTTGGGAAAAGAAAGAAGCGGGTCAAAAAATTCAGCACCAAAGTGTGTTTGCGTACAAAGGGGCAGGTAGGTGACAAGCCAGGTGGGTTCAGCAGCACCTCGCCCCTCCCAGCTCATCCTCCCTCCCAGGAGGACATCCCGGGGCTCTGCTGAGCCACGGCTCCTGCCAGCAGCAGGCCCTGGAGCTGCGGCACGACGCTGTGCGAGGATTTCTGCAGGCCTTGCCTTCCCAGGCGTTATTTCTGCAGCTTCACCCCGGCAATTTGTTTCACGTGCGGAGTCAGAAAAGCTCGGCTGCGGTGAAATCCCCTGGAGCTCTGCCAGCGGGCGCAGAGCCAGGATCTGCCCCCAGCTCTCTGAGTGCCTCAGCACCGGCGACGATTTCATTCAGCTGCCGCCACAGCCCCCGGGAGCCCCCTGCCTTGGCAGAGCTGCTCCAAGCATGGAAAAGCCACTGTCACACACTGCTCCTTGCCCCGTTTCCTGGAGGTTTCACCCCTTGAAGCCTCTCTCTCAGCTTCCTTCTCCCCAGCACACAGCCTGGCGCCATCCCTTGCCCTTCATCCCTGTCAGGTAGCGGCCGCTGGCAAGGCCGGGTCGTGCTGTGCTCGCAGCTGGGTCTCTCACCTTGCACAAGGCTCCCGGGGATGTGGGGGACAGGAACCGGCTTTCTAAAAAGTCGATTCTCCCTTCGGCCTTGCTCTCTCTGGGAAAAACATTTCCAACCCATGCTGCTGACACGATAATAGCAGAGCAATGAAGTCCCAGCGGGCCTCCCCTCTGCGCGTGCTTTTTATCCAAGCCCAAGGGGCGTACAGACTGCATGACACTCGTTTTGCGGGGCAGATTTCGGTACAGCTAGTAAATCCTACAGCACGCAATCCGCCTAGCAGAGCCTCTGCCTTTTCTGCTGTGCTTTGTCCAGCAGCTGCTCTGCACGCACACGGACTCACAGGAGAGCTTTCTGCTTCACACAGGGCATGCGATGGCCTGGTGGGCCCTCTCACTCCGGAAAGCTGTTACTGCTTTGGATGGAATAAGGATACCCACAGGGGAGCGGTACCTGCAGCAGCATCACGGTGCTGTCAGTTTTGCCAGTAACTGCCCAGCGTAGATCAGATCCAATCGATGTGTCAGTGTTTCCATCACTGATGCGTTCAGGTGCTTTGCTTCCACGTGAACTCAGGACCTGGAGACACAAGCATGCCGCACCTCTCGTCTGCATCCTCCGATAAACGTGATTTTAATGGATTATGGAGTCTGAAAGCACTTTATGTCAGGGACCGATCCCAAGAGCAAAATTCAGTGAGTTTCTCCGACATCACATGTGGCTGTTCATCACATTTATTAGGCAAGGATCCGAGGCACACGGAGGCCTGGCCAGCACCGACAGAAGCTCTCCCATATAGCAACCCTTTGATCATGCTGTCAGCATCATTTATTTGCTTGTGTTGCACATTCTTGAATGCTCCAGTAAATTATTTCTCCCAGTTGACTATCAGAGACAAAGGCTGCTCTTTCAACTTGCATTTGCACCTCTTCCCTTCACCTCCATTTCAATTAGCTATGGAAATGATTTCTTCCCTCAGCCCCATTTGTCAGCCTGCCTGTACTAGAAGCTTTAGGAACACCAATGCCTGGAGAAGACTCTGGTGCCTATGGGGAAGGCTGTGGCTAGCAATTAGCAGGCCAAATTGCTCTGCTTGACCTGCTGCAGAGCACAGCAGCAGCCGCAGCGCCCTGTCCTGGCTGGGCAGAAGGAGAGGGGGGACGTGAGCACCAGTGGTGGAAGGGAGGAGGTTTCACCACAACCAGGTGTGGCTGGACAGGGCTGACTTATCTCTCCAGGAGGTGGGGGAGGCTGTAGGAGCACACCCCCTCCTTTAAACGGGATAGATTCCAGGTGGGAGAATCTCTCTGGGATGTCTTTAATCCCAGCTGGACACGAACTCCCTAATGACCCCACAGGAACAGGATTTGGGGAGTCCAGGCTGGAGGTGATGCAGATCCATGGGATTTCTCACCACACCCACACCTGCCCCCACCTCACCCTCCAAAAAGCATTGTCAGTAAAATGAGCACCATGTCATAAGTGGCTCCCTGGCAATGTTTTAACGTCACCATTAAGAAGCACATTCTGTGAAAGAATAATTTCAACAAACCCAGAGCCACGAGGACCCCCACGCCCCTTCCCAGGATTGCTGCAGGCCCTGAAGCTGGCTGCTCCCAGCCGGCTCTGGGCTATTTCCCTAGCAATACGAGTTAGTTATCACAACTTCCATCCCATTCTGCTAAACATCCCTTCCATATGTCTCTCAGGAAGGTTGCTATATTCTTGTTAACCTTTTTTTTTTTTTTTTTTTTTTTTTTAACTGTGAAAAAAAATAAAGCACGGAGCAAAGTTGCTGACGGAAGCCATTGCATGCAGATTGAAATTACGGAGACACCGCTAAGAGCTGAACCAGAAGCATCACAGCTCAGCTGCAGGGAAACCACCAGCTGCCTTCTAATAACTAATCTCCTGCTCCTGTCTCATGGCACTGATAGTCTGCAGCTTTGGGGTTGACTCAAAGCACCCACAGCTGCCCAAAGGAGGGACAGAACCACTCTATGGATACCACCAGGTGATATCAACCAAAAGAGGGGAAATACTGCCTATGCAGATACCCAGTCACTGCTGATAAATAAATATGAAACCTTTGTAAACTTTTTTTTAAGGAGTACCTTGAGAAGACAGGGTGCAGATGCTGCAGCCGATGTGACGGTAGGACTCTCACACACCACAGCACCTCCGCAAGGGATTTCACCTCAGCTTCCCAAATACTGCCCATCAAAAATTCCTACCCGTAGCTATAACACCTCAGAAAGTTTAATTACCACTTAAGAAGGAGAAGACAAAATGAGCTACATGACCTTTCCCACCCCAGACCCCGTAGGCCAGCCTTATTTAAGGCAACTGGGAGCCTGAAAAGCCAAACATTAGTGTTGGCAGATGAGCGGATGGATGGGTGGCTGCCAGCATAATCCATCTTCCCACTTGCCTCTGTAGGGCTGGGTGACATTCAAAGCTCTCTCCTTCCCCATGCAAGGAGACATGCAGGGATGCAATGAGCAGGGCTTAAAGCGGGCTCATCAGCTGGCAGGAGCAGTAGCAAAATGCTTTATGGCTGCTATTTAACGTCGCAGGCGAGGCTATAAACAAGAGCCGCCAGGCTGTGACAGAAGTGGGGGACGTAATGACCGCGGTGGATTCGCTGTAAGCCAACCCCTGAGCAAGTTGTAAAAATCCATCAGGACCTTGTCAGCTTTCCTTTGTGCATAAACGCTCCAAATCCCACCAACCTTTTAATCAGAGCAGATAAAATCATCAAAGGGGACGCAGCTACAGCCTCATGGAAAGTTTCCATCTCGGCTCAGCTTGGAATTTTTTTGTTGTTTGAGGTTCCAAGATGAAATCCCCCAATCAGTGAAAAATAAAGAGAGTAAAGTCTATTTTGCAGGAAATTTCTTCACCCAGGCAAGGCTCCCGCTCCCCGGCCGAGGCAGGCGCAGCAGCAGCTGTGATGCACAGAGCCACGGCGAGTTGCGCTCCAGCCCCCAAGGAAAGGACACCGAAACTCACAGCCTCCAACATATCCCAGTGCTTTCTGAGGCTCAGGGAGGATTCAAAGCTCAAAGAATTTCCTTCATCTACTTACTGTAACACTGCTCTGCAGCACAACTTTTCCATGCTGACTCTAACGTGTACGTTTGTGCCTGTAACACTCCAAAGGGCAGTCAGATCTCTGCCTGCCATACGGTACATCCCAGATCAGAATACACGTTGTGTTTTTTTTTTGTTTTTTTTTTTTTGCAAGGGCTGAAACCTTCAGGATTGTCTACACCTGCCAGCAAACATCAGTGCTGCTGATAAAGTCAGGCAGAGATGCCGAGTGCAGAAACAACCCCAAGCAAGATTTGGACCTGGGACCCCAGGTGAACGCAGCTTCCTGCCTAACCCTCTGCAGCAGCTGGCTTCGCTGAACTTGCCTGCATGATGTGAGCCAGAAAAGCGCTCGTTCCCATTGACTAGTGCCCATATGCCACCTCTAAATATACTTACGTATTAGCATTTATGTGACATTCGGTACAAAATCCATATGGCTCCTTTCAGCAAGCAGGAACAGCAAAAAAGGGGGAAGTGCAGAGAGTCTGGAGACAGAGCTTGCAAAGATCTCCTTCTGAGAGCCATAAAATGTTCTTTGCAGGTGGGCAGTGCTAGAAGAGCGTGGGGGCTCCTCACAGACCACATTTTCTGTTTTTGCAGGAAGCTAAACTGGATTTCTTTTAGATGAAGCATCTAGGAGCGATTCCTCTGGAACAGAAGTTGGGGAGCAGAGCAGCTCCAGGTCTAGGGTGAGGGGTGGCACAGCCTCAGTGAAACAGCCTCGCGTTACCTTGAGCAAAACCATTTGCTGTCACTGCCTAAACCTGCCAGCCCTACCCACGACGGCTCCTGAAATCCCAAAATTGTTCCATCCCTTGTGGGTACGTACTGGGTGAGGCTTCATCTTGACAGATAGCGAGGAATTGATCACAGAACTCAAGCCATAGCTGGTTGCTTAGCTACCACGGATCGGTACACGGCCAGGTTCGCTGTGTGCAAGCAGCCCAGCGCCAGCCAATTACCCGTCATTACGACCCTAAAAACGGAGCTTTCTGAGAGCTGGGAACAACCATGAGCCAGGTAAAAAGGGAACCTCGAATCCTCAAATAGAAAAATACAAATGACAACTGAGAGCTGGTTGGTTTTTTTTTGGCTAGATGTTCAAAGAGCCACAGTCATGCAGCTGAAGAAAATAAATACATTGGCTTGGAAAAAAATCAGATTCTTGTTTGTTGGGAAAGTGAAAGCAAGCGTGGTGTGTGTATAAACACTGGGGACATGGCAAGGGATAAATAAAAATGGCAGACTAAGAATTGCAGAAAACTGATAAGGGAAAAAAAAAGACAAAAAGAGGAATAAAGAGCTGCAGGATTAATGATGGCATGAGGTAGCTGAGATATGTTGGGTCCTAAAAGCATGGTCTCATTCCAGCAGTGGAACAGCAGCCGGGTGCAGTGCTGTGAAGGCAGAGCAAGCAGCAAGCCACCTCTGTCAGCTGCTCAGCACTGTCTGGGGAGCTCTACAACATTACCCTGAGATCATTCACTTCTTTTGGTTTGGTTTAATATCAAGACATGAGATAAGACTCGCCATAGATTTGGGTCTGGTTGGCAGATAGATCAGAGCAGTGCATTCCTGGTGGCTGGGAACAGGAGCTGGACCACAGCAGACTGGAGAAAGCTGCGTGATCTCCTAGTGATTTCCTAGAACAATCTTCTGGGGGCTGTGATGAGTAGTGGCAATGGGTAAGACGCAGGTAACAGAGCCCCGTGTCTGTGGGAGGCAGACCAGCAGAACCAGCAGGTACAGTGGTTGCAGAGATCTGCTGAAGTCTCTCCACCTCTTGATACGCAGACACGTGGCTATTGCTATTTAACAGACTGAGGAGCCTCGCGGTTATTTCTCACTGTCGAGTGCTATTCTTTCATGTTCCAGCCCCAAAGATCAAATCGTTAAATCTCCCAGAGCCGTGACCTTCCTCTAGCAAGGTCTGCCTTTCATCTCCCGGAGGCTCGGTGCCGGGTGCGGGGACGAGCTGCTGCACTCGGCTGCGTTATTAGCAGCGTATTCATGAGCACGCACCGCGTAGCTGCTGGCAGGTCACTCACTCGTGGGCTCATCTGGGGGCTGATTCATCACCGTGCCTGTAAACAACTCGTGTTCAGCACCGCTGGTGTCCAGCCTCTCTTCTCCCCAGCAGTTCATCTTCCCTCCTCTCACATACGTGACAACAAAAGCAGCTGCAGAGGTTTCTGCCTCCCTTGCAGGCGCTGTAAGTGCAGCCACGCTCCATCTGGTCACGTCCCCACGACAACTTACTCTCCCTGAAGAAACTGTTAATAGTGCTTCTGTGTCATGAAGTGCTTTGTGGTGTTGGATTTGAGCACAGCCTCAGGGAAAGGTGAGTTACAGAAATCTTAGAGACCTGGTACCAATTTCAGGAGAGTCAGTCTGTGTGAGAGAAGGGAAGTGCCTCGTGGCTGCTGTGGAGGCCAGGCCATCTGGCTGAAGGGTTGTGCTCTGTCCCAGAGGCCAGCACTCAGCAGCTGAGGCCATTTCTGTACATCCCAAGCCATCTTCCCTGCGTAAGGACAGGGCTTTGGGACCCCCATGAGAGCCGGGGGAGTTCTGTCATCTCTCCTGCCCGCTGTAGATCTGCCCCAAATTAACACTGTCTGATCCTAGTCTCTTGTTCGCTATAAAAGCCCTCAGGTGTGTAAACCCAGGCACAATGAAACAGACCCCGTGAAATAATGGGCTTACCTGATCATATCCCAGCTGGCAGCGCTGCCTAGAACATGGTGGAAATTTTGAGTTATTAAAATTAATGAAGGAACTGGCTATTCTTGAATAATTCATTACGTATCAGCTGCTGCTGAGGTAATAGGAGCTCAGCAAGATCCTCCTTAGCACTGCACAGTGCCCAAAAATATTTAAATAAAAAAAAATAAAATCAAAGATTAGCTAAGGATTGAAGGACTTCCTCCACATGAAGCGAGAGGCCCCTGTTCTGGTTGTTGAGGTGATCCAGCTGCCATCTGTGGGAACAGCCAAGGTCCCTCACATGAAGTCACCCAGCTGACACCACGGGTTTTTACCAGGGCATGAAGCACTCTGCCTCAGCCATCGTGTTTTGCAGAAGGTAATGGCTCCATATCTCACGACTCTTACCAAAATCAAGTTGAGATTTTGGTATTTGCTATAAACTAAGGATGTCTGAAGATGCTGACTTGCTTTTCTGGTCATTATGTTTGACAATATGCTAGCTGAACGTGCAAAGATGTAGGCACTGCCATCCTGAGCATGCAGTTCTTCAGGTGCAAGCTTTGCTGCTGCTCGGGGCTTTCATCAGCACAAGAATCAAATTACCCACAGCCTGGGCAGTGTCAGAGCTGGATTTGGGAAGCACATCAGTAGCCCCGGAACAGAGTCCTGTTAACTTAATCTTGTGCCACTGGATGAAACAAGGGCTCTGCCTCACCTCTGCTGGCCAATGGTGAATGTGCAAAAGCAGCAGGAAAAGCAGGCATTGTCATTAGGTGGCTGTCGAGAAAAGGAAAACTGCACATTCCTCTTCCTCTATTTCCTCCTTCTGCAGAGGTCAGAGGGATTGGAGTTAATGAAGAAAGAAGAAAACCAGGTAAAGGCAATGAACACCCTCCTTCCTCCCAGCTGCTGCTACAGGGCCTCCTAATGCAATCACGAAACTCTCCGAGGGCCACACAGATGCAGACCCTCCAGCTCTGATGGTACCCTTCTCAGCTCCAGCTCTATCCAGCACAGCCTTCCTCTGCCCGCTGTCACGGCTGCTTTCCCATCCTGAGCTGTAAGGAAACAGGGAGGGGGGCAGGGACTGCACCGTGCTATCAAAGGGCCGTCCACGAAGCACGCCTGCCTCCCAACACACCACTAGGGCAGCACCCGAGGGCGTGTGGTTGGGTCTGTGCAGATGCTTTGGGACAGAAAATTTTCCTGCCTTTCACCTCTGTTTGCTTCTCCTTTCCTCTCTTTTTTTCCTGTTCTGTTCCCGAAATGGCACCTGACTGGTGACGATGTACAGCCTCCCTGTTTAAAAGGCACAGCACCTCTCTGACCTGGCAGACAACTCCAGCTGCTGCGTGGTGTCCTTCCTGTGTTCCTTGAGGAGACCAGGGGGCTTTACAGCATATTCTCCAAGCACGGCATCATCCCTGAGATGTGATCACGTGGTGGTGCTCAGGGAGCTCCAGCAGGGAGGCAAGAGTAAATCATTAAAAAAAAAACACACCACAAAAGGCCAAAGAAATCCTGGAGAGCTGCTGTTTGCTTCCAAGTGATTCTGTGAGGTAGGGACTGTCAGGGAAGCAGAGGGTTTTACCTGTTCTGATACAATCCTACTGTTTTCAGGAAGACATTAAAAGCACATTTCAATGAAAACAATTTTGGTAGAGCCTGGAGCCCATTCAAACATCCACCTGCTTTCTTCCTTCTCAGCCTAAACAATGAAAAAATGTCAGAGAAGGGAACAAGCCCAGCACTTCCTCCAGGCAGAAAGGAAGGCAGCGGTGGTGTATCCCAAGATGCCCGATAATCTAGATGCTTCGGTTACGTTTTGACACCTTAAGGAAATCAAACGGATGGGGCTGGGTCCCTGGGGAGGCTGGTGCAGCTGGGATCGCCAAGCAGCCCGTCAGGGGCTCGCAGAGACGCGTTTGTTTCCTGGGTGCAAGTGAGGGAACAGAAGGGCCCTTCTCCCACACGGGCCCTCGGCGGTGCCGCGCTCACCACGCGCCCGGTGCTGCTGAGGGGGAGCCCAGCCAAGAGATAGACTTGGCTGTGCCTAGGCAGGGAAAAAAAAAAAGGGAAACGCTTTTAAATTTCCCCTAAGGGCATGGCGGAACCAAGCCACAGGGATGTGTTCTACAGCTTCGCCTAAGGCGGTGTGAGCACCTCCTCTGGTGAATCACTGGGTCCCCAAAGCTTTTGCTCTTCCTGAGTGACTCCGGGTATTTGGGGGAAATGCTGCCAGGTACAGGGATGACAGGACACTGCTGGGCTTACAGGATGCATGGCTGTGGCTGAGGGTCTGCGGGATGCTGCCTCAGCCTCCCTAGGATGATGATGTTTGGCACCAAGAACCTACTACCTGACTTATCCCCCTTTTACCTCAATTTTTCTGCCCACTGCTACTTTATAGCCTTCCAAAAAGCATCTCCCCAGCCCGCTGCCAGAATCTCTCAGGAAGCTGGTGAAAGCAGTTCCTCAGTGATAAGCTGGAGATAAGGGGGCCAGGACCAGACCCACTCAGCCAAGTCCGAGGCTCCCTTGCAGCTGGAGCAGCCACATTTACAGGCACTAAACGAAGACCAGGCACAACTGTTTCCATGTTAATTCCCCAGCTGCTTTAATTGGATAGGGGCTTCTAAGCCCCAAAGTAAGCTGTGTGAAGAGACAAAGCCGTATTTACCTCTTATCTGCTTAATCTTGGCTTGCCCGGTGCTACACACTCAGCACACGTGTTCCTGCACTGAACTGGCCACGAGGCTGATGGCTTCTTTGGCAAGAGAAGGAAGAAATAAAACACTGCACCTGAAGTCACTGTTCAGATCCTGAACTGAGGGAGAGCCACTCGCTCCCAGCACTGCTCTCCCCCAAGCAAATTTGGTCAGCGAATGGAGCAGAAAGGGAACTGTCAAGAAACACTGCCACAGGCCTGATTTCATCCTTTGCTACTGATGTAAAGAACCCAACCAGAAGCAAGCAGAGGTGCCCGATTTTGGCTACTGCCAGGGTGAGGAGGCACGACACGGGGTACAGAGCTACCAAGGGAAGCTGCAGTGCAATTGGCAACCTCTTTGGGCCGCTTACCACATCACGAGGCAAGATGAATCAATAACATGTATCGAGCTGGGAAAGTTAATCTGCATCCAGAGCATCATCACAAATTAAAAGGAAATAAAATCGCTGGCTCCACTGGCTCTCATTACCAGCACAGTGGAGAGTAATTAAAATCCATGGGCCAAATTCAATGCTGAAAGAACTCTTCGGAAGCCGGGGGCGCTGTGCAAGGGCACTGCTTTTTCCAAACATGAACTGCGTGTTGCAGACAGCAGCGGGCAGCGGGCAGGGCAGGGTAAGCAGGGAACCCCTTCAGAGGAGAGGCATCCTGCTCCTACTCTTCCTCAGAGGAGTCGCACACCCGGGGAGGTGTAAGTAACAGAAACAACACAGTCGTGTAGAGGAGCACTGACTGTGTCCACTGGCTGCTGGCTGCCCTCAACAACACCAAGCTTACGACTTGTGAGGTCTCCCCGCTGCGGGCACAGCTTCTCCAAGCACAAGGCTCTGCTTTCCAAAGCCACACCATGCCCTCGGAGCGGGAGGGCTGCTACAGCACAGCTCGCAGGCAGGTTATCTCGCGCTGCACGAACCTGACTGCCCACAGGCAACAGAGCTGTTGCAACAGCTGCGGTAAAAAATGGGGCACATCAGGGCAAAACAGTTAAGTACCGCAAACCAGGCCTCCTGAGGGAGCGCCGGAGGATCTCCGTGTAATTGAGAGGTCTCCGCTCAGCTCGGGCCTGAGGTTTTCCCAGGTTAAGCTACTACAGCGAGGATTAGCAATGAAATCATATCGATCCCTACATGAAGCAGTGGAACCACATCCTAAGGCGAAGATGAATGTGATCCGAGCGTGACTGCGGTAAGTTACTGCCTGTAACGCAGGTTAAAACAAGAACTTGGTTAATTACAAGTGGGTCTCAAGCCATGGGAAATCTCTTGTCTCTAGTGGTATCCAGTGCTGCCAGGCAGCTGGCCTGAATTCAGCACACAGCTTGGGTTCTCAGCCCTCGTATGACCAAAAGAGAGGAAAAACTTCACAGCATTCACATTTTGGGAAGTGAAATATCCTGTGAGAGATGACCTTGCAACTCCTGCCCAAGGAGTCTTCCCTCTACCTTATTCAGAAGCGAACTCGGAGCACTCCAGCTCTTTGTTCACGTGGATTTAGGGTAGAGAAAGAAGGCTCTCAGCAGACTGCCCACTCAGCACTGCTTAGCACATCTTTGCCCCACAGCTACACCCTCTGCAGCTCGGGATCTGAGCTGTGAATGATGCAGAAAGGGAGTAGCTCGTCCTTTGTGCCAATATCTCGCAGTTGCTGCCTGCAGGTGGCTTTGTGCTCTCACTGCAGACTGGGGGAACCGAAAGCCCCTGCTCTTAGGAGCAGGCTGGCAGGGCTGGGCACGGTGCCTGGAGTGACAGGAACACCTCAGCACAGAGCTGATCGCTGTCACCGTGCCCTGCTAGGCCTGAGGATGCAGCTGCAATTCAGCAGCAACCACGGCCGGTGCTGTGTCTGCTCCATCACGCTCCGAGCCCTGCTTTACCTCCAGATCTCTCTGCAGGGTGGGCTCCCTGAGCAAGGTCCCCAGGATGAGGGCAGACTTGATCACAGGACTGGCAGACGAGTTGTCCTTGAGGCAAGCTACAAAGTCAGCAGCTCAATCTGTCACAGCAGCTCTGCCTGGCCGTGACACCAGGATCCAACGTGTATCGCTGCTGGGCTAGCTCTGCACCGAGCTGTCTCTCTTCAGCATCCGAGGGCCCTTAACTCCCTTCTCCCTGGGGGAAAAGCCTTCCACGAGGGGCTCAGCCGTGCGCTGACAGCTCTGTGAATCACTCGCTCGATGTCAAAGCCACTGCCACCTTTCAGTCAGCGGGTGCCTTCAGGCAGAGGGGGGCTGCCCCATCACAAACAAATGCCAGGGAAGCCCAGGAGGGGCCGTGCGGTGTCTGACTGGAGCAGCTCTAGCCCCGTACCTACAGTGCAGTGTCTGGCTGCTTCTGCGAGCACTGACAGAGAAGCAAGAGTGTAAACTCCCACTAGCATCTGCTGAAGCTTCATCTCCCCAAGGAAAAATATTTTTTTTCTTACACGTATCTTGAAGCATCTCAGCAGCAGGGGAGGCAAGGGCGTAGACGCTCTCACTAGCTAAAAACACTTGCAAAACACAAATCCGTGACCAATTAATAAGAAAATGCTGCTGCACTTTGACTTCCTGCCTAGGATGGGAGATGGAAAAGGATTTCAGAAGCATTTTTAGTTCATTCTTGGCAAGGAGCCTTTAGGACAGGTGCTGTTTAATTCCCCACCAGCTTATTTCTAGGAGATGAGGGGACTGTCTCAAACCCAGCTTGTAAAAGGTCTACAGAGGACCCTGAATTATTCCAGGCCCCAAACTGTTCCATAGCTAAACAAATAACAAAAGATGGTGGATCTTTTTTCCTTTCTCCCCTTGTGCTTCACCTTGAAGCAGCTGTTAGCAAAGCCAGAGAACTCCTCTGCCCCTCAGTGTATTTCATGCAGCCTTGGCAAAGGAACCGCAGCTTGTCATCTCATGAATATGGGAATTGCCTAATTCTCCAGCTATTCTCATTACCTCAGCCGGAGGGTCCCAGCTTTCCATAACTAATTCCTGAAACCACAGACTTCCCACTGTCCTTGCTGTCCTTGAGCAGCACACAGCAGCTCCTCGCACAGCGATGCTGGTGCTTGCTGTGGTAACGGGGAGCGGGGAGGGCTCTGAGGACAAGGAGCCCGCTCCCAGCTCTCCTTGCAGTTCCCCGAGCTGCTCATCCTTTGTCCACATAACTCACAGCAGGGGGTTTTGAAACCAAGCAGTGCTGCAGGGCACACTGCAGTGGCTCAGGACTGGCCTAGCAGCCCTGAAGGCTGGGCAGCGGGCTGGCAGCAGGAAAACACAATCCTGTAGCAGCAGAGAACCCCTTGCTCTACTCCCAAAAGCCTCTGAGCTCCCTGCAGCCCCCATTCGGCACCCCCACGAAGCAGGGGCTTGCAGCACTTCCCACCTGTCGCTTCATTCCTCCCCATCACGTATGTTCTCAGTCCACCTTCCTTCCACACATCCATCTTCTCCTCCCTCGCCATTTCTCCCAAGCCCGCTGGTGCTGCCAGCCCTGTCCGTCTTCCCAGGACTCAAAGCTGAAGCTGCTCCTCTGCTGCAAGGTGCTAATGGCTGCCAGCAACCAGCTGCGAGGGCTGCTGCGAGCTGCAAAGCAGATGGAAGCCGAGGCTGAGCTAATTACGAAGCAGGGACTGCGAAACTCGTGCAGACTCTGGCCAGAGGAGCCTCGCTTGTTCCCAGGGACAAGCGGGTGCATCCTCGGCTCGTCAGCAGGTGACGGCTGAGATGGACAGGCACCAAGCTGCTCCTTTTGTGATAGAGGTTTTTTTTTCCCTGGAGTTTGCCAGAAGAGCATCTGCACTGATGCTAAATAAAAAGTGGATTACGTCTTCTAGAGGCTCGATCTTCATGCTCCACAATTGGCTACATGGAAGCAGCAGCAGGAATCACCTTGGACGTCCATGGTTTTGTAACCAGAACCTCCCTTCCAATTAGTCATATTACAGGGCTGTAAATACGATAGTTCCATCAATAGTATGGAGCAGTCATGCTGCATTTGTATTAACATAAATGAGTGCTAATGTGCCACAGAGCTAATCTGATATGACAGGAATTGGCTGGTGCCCAGCAGTGGAGGCCCCGGAGCTATGCTTGCTCCCTCTTCGCTACGGGAACTGTCCCTCTGAAATGCTGGAAAGGAACCAAACTGCGAAACCGCAGCTCGCCCGCCAGCAGCAAGTGATGCCTCTTGCAACTGCACTGCCCTGAGGTGCCCGGCCTCTTGTTTCTTGGGGGTTGTTTGTCAGAGAAGAACTTTAACTCCTACCAAGTCACAGAGTAAGAAATACGGGTTGCCAGCATACCTCATAAGGTTGGATCAGCCTGCCCAGAAATCTGCAATCACCAGCTGGGTGTTAAAACCCAGACAAGGCATAAGAGCACTCAGCCTGCTCCTTTCCCTCTCCCCTGTGGCTACTGGGAGCTATCCAATGTCACCCAGTCGGCAGTGGGCTTCTCTTACAGCGGTGCAGCTTTAGGCTTTGTGAACGCTTTGGGGCAAACCTTGTCCTGTGCTGTGCCCTACAGACAGGGCAGCGAGACTTAAACCTGAGACTGCAGCCGGGGCTCTTTGGTTAAAAACCTTAAATGGGATGGACAGAAGCACCGGATGGGAACCAGACCTCGCACACGGCCCACCTCCTGTTCAGGCTTCCCCTTCGTGTGCCAGGCTGTCACACAAGTCACAGCAGGTGTCCAGGCTTTCTGCATTTACCTCGTCAGTCCCGTGCATGCCTTGCTGTCTGGCTGCACACTGACAGCCTCACCCGTCACAGAGCTCTGGGGTTCTGCCCCAGCACAAAGCAAGCAGCCCCCACGGACCTGTTTTAAGCAGGCAGCACCCTTCTCATGCTTACAGGCACCAACATTTCAGCATACGCAACAGCAATATCTCAAAGCCCCAGAGCACACGTGGCCTGCAGCGCCCAGAACAGCTCGTGGAACAGCTGGTAAAAATGAGGGACGATTTCATTAGAGGACATGTGGATGAATACCTCCACCACAAGCCTTAGGATGTGCGACACCCAGTTCAGCTTGTGGCCGTGACTCCAATCTCTCCGCTCCCCGCTCCCCCACCTGCACAAGGGCTCGGTAAGGCGTCCCCAGCTTGCAGCAGGGGGGCTCTGAGCCTTAACTGCAGGCTGTGAAGCATTTCACGAAGAAGCCCTCACCTCCCCCAGGCCTCCCCTTCCCTTCCCCTACCACCAGCAGACCCGTGCCCACACTCACACACCGCCTCCCAGCCACAAAGGCGAGGGCTGGGGGCAGGCAGGGCACGGAGCCCCCCGAGCCCCCCGCTACGGAGCTGCTGCCCCTGTATAAGGGCTGTTTGCCATCACCATCCCAATCCCCATCCCCATCCCCATCCCCGTACCCACCTGCGGCTCCCGGCCCCGCTGCTCCTCCCGTGCCCGCCCGGCAGCGCCGAGCCCCGCAGCCGCCGCCCGCCCCCCGTGCGCCCGCGGGGCCGGGCCCGGCTCTGCCGCCGCCATGGCAACGGCGGGAGGGGCGGGGCCGCCGCCAGAAGGGGGAATTTGGGGAGAAAAGCCCCTTTTTGGGGTCCCCCCCCCCGAGCCTAGGCACGGCTGGGTGTGCTGGGTGTGACCGAGCGCCGGCCTTTTGTCTGCGAGGCAGCTCGGGGGGGTCCCGGCCCCGTCCCTCGTCCTGCGGCGGGGGCTGGGGCTGTGTCACCCCAAAAACAACGTCCCCCTTTCCCACGCCGGCTCCCCCCGGCCCCCTGACTCACCGGGACTTTCAGGGGTGCCACTCGAGCCCCCCGCAGCCCGCAGGGACGTGGCGAGCTTCGTGGTGTCCTCAGCTGCTGCCAGGACCCGGCGCTGCAGCGCTGCCCGCTCAGAGCCGGCCGTGTTCAGCTCGTGGAGCTGCTCTGGCTGTGTCCATCCCATTTACAAGGTTTTTTTTTTTTTCCCTTCTGAGGTCTGCCAGACTCTCATGTCACCTTCACGGAGGGGGCTTTCAGGAGCATCACGCTCGCAGAGCGTCCTCCACCGAGGGCTCTTAAATCACAACCACACAAAGCCTGCAGCGAGCCTCGTCTCCCAGAGGAAGAGACAGAGCCAGAGGTCGCTCAGGGTCCCAGAGGTGTTCCCGGCACCTCTTCGGTAAAGAGTTTTTTCCTGTGCACAAGGACACCTGGAGGATGTCTCAGCGTTGCTGTGCTATAAGGAAGGATGGTGAGGAGAAGTTGGAGACCTATTGCCATCGATGACCTTTCCAGCTCCTGCTGCTACGGGCTGCCTCCTCCTCTGTGCGTGCTCATTTGTGGATAGCCCTCACCCTGCTGCTTGGAGAACGCGTCCGGTCCTCCTCGCGCCTGATGTTCGTGATGTTTCGCAGTGCAGAGCAGGTCTCTGTGCCAGGTTCAGCTCCTGTGGAAATGGGCAGCGAAGACTGAGAGGCGAGAGGTGGATTAGCATCGGGGTGATCGATCGCCCGTCCCCGGCTCCCTGCTCCAGTTACAGCCGCTCTGCGAGGCCAGGAGACGCCCCTGGACTTCGCAGCGTAACGCTGGAGCTCGTGCCCGGGTCTCTGCTGGAGATGAGCATCCTGTTGTTTGCAAGTCCAATTACAGCTAAAGCTGGGGAAAAAAAAAAAAACAACAGAAACAACTGTCTAGGTAAATAGGAATTTTCCTCAGTTGCAGGGGCCAGCAGAGGACACTGCTTTGCCTCCTGTTCCTTTCAGAGGCTGTGTGGTTTCTGTTCTTTTTGCTGCCATCTTGCTGCCCCATGACCTTCTGGTGGCACCTCTGGCAGGAGAACAGCTGCTGCCCCTTCAATGTTATCCATATCCATCAGAGAAATTTGTTCTCCAGATCGCTTGTTGCTGCTGTAGCAATACTGCTCCTGTACAGCTTCACTTAGGAGAGGGAAGAAACAAAACCACATGACAAACGGGTCCGATTTATCCCAGCAACAGAAACCTGCAATTCAGCTCAATCGCCCCCACAGGCCAGCTTAGACTGCATCAATATTTAATGCCCTGAGTGCCGCTGCTTTCGCAGCTCCAGCTTCCCCTCTGCCCCTGCGCTCCTCACCACGTCTGTCACCCCAGCGGCCGGGCAGGGCACCCCTGGGCTCAGTCTCCAGGCTGCCTGGGCAATGTGCTTTGTACCCCAAGGGACGCAGCCCCGGCTGGCTGCACACAATCAAATTCAGCCCCGTTCCCTGCTTGGCTGGACCACCTGTGCTGCAGATGTATGCCCAAGCAACTTCAGCTCAGCTTTCTGGGCACGCCTGTGGGCTGTGGCAAGGCAAGTGGCAGCAGGGCTGGTCTCAGCTTGGGCTGGTTTGGGGTGACCGTGTTTAACCCAGAGAGGTGATCGTGTAAGCCAGAGTTCACCTGGCAGCAGGCTGGAGGTGAATTCTGTTCACTTGTGTCTGTTCCTGTTACTCAGGCAGGAGAATTTTATCCCAGAGGGAACCACGGTGAAATAAAGCACCAGTAGGACTGGAGAAGAGGATTACCCGAGCCCAGTCACATCCCTCCAGCCCGTCAGCAAACCACAGGGAACTGGATGGTCTCTGACTAGGTGGTGGCAGGCCAAAGGAGATCCATCTGCCCCCTCTGCACAGCTCAGTCACATCAGGCAGGAAGGGGAGAGGGGCTGCACCCCAGCACGCAGCAGCAGCTTGCTTCTGGCTCGCTCTGCCTGCAACAGCAGCGGGAGCACAGGCAGGCGGTGCTGGGGCACAGGGCAAGGAGGGCGAAGGCCTCCAGCAGCAGTGGGAGGCAGCACCCGGGCAGAAAGAGCGCTGCGGAGGGGGCTGTGGGTTGTACGTGGCCACAGGCACGTTCCCTCAGTGCCCTGCCGCCTTGGTTCCCCAGCTCTGTAAAATGGAGATAATTGAGATCTCCTGGTGATAAGCACAAAGTAAGGAGAGGCAGTTTTATTTATCGGGGCAGCGGCGGGGCAGAGGAATTTGCACTGCTGGGCTGGTAATAAATGACCCCACAACTTGAATTCCTCCAGCAAGGCCGCACCTTCCACCAAGCTCTCTGTTCACTTTAAAAAAGCCATTATCCAGCAAATTGCATATTGCAAAGGGGAGTTCATTATCCACTCCAATGGCAGTGAGTGGCAGAGGCCATTAACATTACAATAAGTGGCTTTTTGGTGAGGTGCTCTATAATTCACTCGGTATTTAACACTGGCCAGGGGGCCTCATCCCTTTACATAAAATACATTAAGCAAAGCACCTTTGTGAACGTCACCCGGTGCTGAAGAGCTGTTCTAATGAGGGTGAGTAGGAATAAACATAACAGCAGACGCTGCTGTCCCAAAATAGCTTGGGTCAGTGGCTGCACAGCAGAGGGGACAATGACAGCACAGAGGCCTGGTGGACTTGCAGGGAACAGCTGGCCTGCTGCAGCTCACCCGGAGGAGCTGGGCGTTTTCCAGCACTAGAGCTTGGCAGCTGCTGGGGGAAGCCTTTATCCCCTGGTACTCCCCCAGCCCCTCCACCCGGGTACTCGTAGGGCAGCTGGTTTATGATAGGCATGGTCTGAGACTAACAGCAGGGCTGTGCAGAACACGTAATTCAACAGCCACATGCAAGTGCGCTGGTAAATAATGGATTTTTCCACCAGTTAACTCTCCAAGAAAGGAGCTCAGAGCCAAGTCAGTGCCTTCCAACTCGCAGCCTGTTAGAAAATTTAACCCAGAGCACAGCTCTCCCTCTTGGCAGCTGCCCAGTAATTAATTCTAATGTATCGGCTGCATCTGAATGGCCTTGGGCTTCTGCCCAATATTTCTATTTATTTGTTTTCCATTCATCACTAAAATTAAAACTCAAAATCTTCTAGAGAAGATGGAAATCAAACATGCTGAAGCAGTACTGCTGCCCACATACAACCGGCAGACATCACTGTGCTTTTCTTCCTCTGCAGTTTGTTACATCTAACTCTTAAGACTCCCTGTGTCTCTCACCTAATAAATACCTCTATTAATAGCGCAGGCACTACCGCAGCCTTGTGTTCTCCTTCCTTTCTACGCAGATCGATAAGCAGCAGCCTCTGGCTGGAGGTGTTTTACTGTGGACCAGGTCATAGTGACTGTGCTGGAGTCCCTTCTGGATTTAACACTGTCTTCATGGTTTGAGATGAAGCTGATGGTGCCAATGGCCGTGCTGAGGCTAGGAGCCTGTGCAACTGTCTGGGCTGCAGCCACGTTACAAGGCAGCATACTGGCTGTGGAAGTTATACGCATTTTCCTTAAAAAACATGCGGTTATCTAAGAAAATCTGTTTGTGTTTTTTTTTTTTTTTCATCCCCCTGTTTTTTCACTTGTTCCAAGCAAGAGGTGGAGGTTCCTCAGACAAAGCTTTGCTTATGCTGACTGGAGTTAGCTGTTCCACCCTGCCGGAAGCACCCAGCCTGCCTAAGTGCTTGCTTGGCTTCTTACTGACGTCTTGGTTTGTTCCAAACCCATCTTTATCTTGAAGCACATCACCTGATAAAATGTTTTGCTATAAAAGCCCAGGCTTTCACAATGGACTGATTCAAAATAATAAGTGGAAAGTCAAAAGCTATACGCTTACTTTCAAAGCAATGTAAGTTATAAAATATCCTGATTTACAACAACAGTATTTAAATCCTCTTTGTAATAGCACAATCAATAGGATTTTATTGCAAATTCACTGGAAAAGATTCTCAGTAACGTTAGAAAAATGCACTAAAAGATGGCCTTGGTCTCTTTCAGTGTCTTCAAATTCAAGTATTTTCCTTCCTTAAAAACACAAGCAAGTGAACACACAGTGCAAGGTACACGTCTGGATGAGTAACAGATACTTCTGCCTGTAAATGGATTAGCTCCCACCAATAGCTAATAGGATTTCCTTCCACCAATAAACAGACTTCCAAGTTCTGCATTCAGGGCATCATCAGGAATGACATCATCCTCCACAAACTCATCTCCAAGCTTCTTCCACCATGGCCAGCGAGCATACTTCAGCATAGCGTTGTGGGATTGTTTGGCCTTGGTAGCTACAGGGACCGACCGACTCATAAAGACAGCAAGATCTTTCTCTGTGGTCTCTGCTAACCGTGGAGCATCTGTAGGAACAAGGAGAAAAGTTTTCTGTTTTGTTTCTTATGCTGCAGATTTACAAGTATTTTAAACAAAAAAGAAGGATTGCTACTCTCCCGCTACTATCCTAAAGCACTCCTTTCCCCTTGCTGGGGCTACAATTTTATGGCTCTGTGATAAACCAAGATTGGAGAAGCAATCCAAACTAAGACTAACCTTAAAAAAATAAATACAGAACAAGGGGAGGGAAAGTAAGGGTGGCAAGCAGGACTGCTTCATTCAGGGCAGTAGTGCTGTGCATGAAGTCGACTTCTTGTGAAACTGTGACCTAGGAGAAAGAGGAGCTCCTGGCTGCTACTGCTGGATCAGCGCTCCTGGTGCAGGGTGACATCAGTGTAGCGTTTCCACAGCTCTGGCGCAGCAGCAGCACTGCGTATTCCCTGCCTGGGGGCCCCGGCAAAACGTGGGAGTGTGCTGCTGATTTGCCCATTCAGGGAGCAATGAGCTGCAGTGACACACCATGTGACAGGCTAAGTCACGGAATTCAGTAACTTGCTGAATTTTGTCCTGCTTGGGTGCTCTCTGGTGGCTGCAGTTTGCTATTCTCCCTCTTTCACTCCAAACTATTTGTCTGGAATTTAGCTAGTACCACACTGAATTCTATTTCAAATAAAGCCAACCGAGACAAAATGAAAACCTGACTCAAAATTCATAGCTCAAAGATTTCCCTCTTCATCTGGGGAAAACAAGGAAACAGAATAAAACAAAAATGTAGAGGGAGAGGTTGTGTAAGATCCCTTTAGAAACTGTAATGCCTTTTACAAGGCCATTGCTTTTCTTGTGAACGTATCAGAAACAAAACATCTGCACTAAATTAAGATGCTCCCTGCAAAGCAGGTATATAATACTTAACCTACAGCAATACCTGTATGATTTCTAGCAAGATAAGTCATATGGCAAAGGAAGAAAGATATTTCAGTTCTGAAATAAGACTCTACCGCTGTTCCCTTCAGTTTTCTCTTTAAATTAGCTTAATTAGGTAATTGCAACTATGACCAGAGCAGTCACGTACTCATTAGCAGCTCCACATCAGTGTTGACCTGAGCCAGTAACGTCTCTCTCCGCTGCGCTGCTCTCTGATCCAATTTGCTCCTCAACATGAACTGTGCCAGCTTTTCCTGGGCCTGCATATGTAATTCTTTACTCATTTCTTCTGACATTTGGGAAGCCTGGAAGAAAATAACAGTTTGTTACCATCAAGAGCTGGTTATTTTAAATCTTTTGGGGACAGATTAGTGTCCAAAGGAATGCAAATGCTGTTAATTGTTAACTTAATCATTTTGCTTCCTCTGAAGTTCTCTCCAAAGCTATCTATCATCACGTATATGTGACTTTCCAGTTACAGTTTTGCTGTGACCCTTTTTATTCGATTAGCAGTTCAAGTCCCCAGTATCCTAGTACCCTGCTCTCAAACAAGCAGGGTTAATACATGCACACCTCACAAGGATTATCTTGATCGGAATTTATGAAGTTGAATGTACTTCATCCCAACAGTATTTTACATTGCATCATTAATGGAAATTATGAAATGACTAAGAAACAGACCGGATGCAATTTGATGTAGTCATCCACCTTCTGCTGTAAAGCCAGTCTCTGCTCATCAGTCAGTCCTTTGGGATCTTTCCAAGGAGACAGAGGTCTTTTACTTCTTTGTTTTTCCAAGAATTTGCAAGCCTTTGTAAAGAACATATAAAAATACAGGAATCACAGACAAGAAGTTTGTCTCACTTTATAATCAGTCAGTGGAAAAAAATGTCTTAGCACTGTACCGGTTAAAGCGAACTTTAGCTATGATACTGAGAAGGCAACATACAATGGTCAGCATGGATACTAAATAATGTTAAAATGCTCATAATAAATTACTGACTTACCTGTGGCGTGCTGAAATCCCAACCTTTGGTTTCAAAGTGGCAGCTCTTGCATTTTAGTTACAAGGTTGTAGCAGACTTTTTATCTTAGGCAGGATTCAACCCCTCTAAGTACTTTGTGGCTATAGAGTATCACCCTCTGACTTATTTTTGAATACATTACAGCTAAATCAACATTAAGAAAAGTAAATAAATGGATATTTTTGAGGCATCACTATAAGTGCTATCCTATCTAATGTTAGAACCAAGTTTATATACTTACTGCTCTCTGAATGATGACGGCTGCTTTATACTCCTTAAGAGACTGTCTATGCTGATGAAAACTTCTTCTTGCTCTATACCCTCTCCAGAATCTCTGAATAGTTAATGCTGATTTTACCTCCATTTCCTGCAGGTGCTTATTTACCTGACCTACAAATGTGAGAAAGACCCCGTTATAAGGTCATGGGTTGTGACCTTTCAGTAATCTACATTTTTAATCCTTAAACTTGATTTCAAAACACCAGCTTTTTTATCAGTTAAAAATCCCTCCTCATCAAAGGCCCAGTAGCTGTAGACTACTCAGAGAAGACTTGTAGCTGCAATGGAGCCTTTTATATACAGGGTCTCCTTTTCTCCTGTACCATTTTGAAGGCAGCAGATGTCAACCAGTAGTTACTGAGCCCCTGAGGAATTAACACCTTCTCTGTCAGATAATCAGGTCAGGAGAAGAAGACTACAGTGCAAACAGACATGCAAGATTAGGAAATACATTTGGGGAAAATGTTCTTAAGGAGACCCAGACAGTTTAATCTTTTGATATACTTTAATAGAAATCATACTCGCATGGATTATTTCCAGTAAGGCCAGCTGTCTTTCATGGAAGAGTCTCATGGCCCTCTGTCTCTGTAGTTGCATTTGCAGCTTTAGGGCCTCATCTTCCTTCTGTTTTTCTAAATGCTGCCGCTCCTGTTCTCGTTTAGCTCTGCAATACACAAAAACATTAATGATTACCTTAAGTTGTACATTTCTTAAAAATCCCTCTTTCTCTTTATGTTGAATGGTGTCGCAGCTGCCATGCCAGCTGCTGGTTGTATGATCAACCCAAGCAATGAGTTGTTACCTTACCTGCAAGCTAAAAAATTATCGCACTACCTATAAGCAGGAAAATTCTGAGCCAGACACCCGATTTTGTTGTCAAATCAAAAGATGTATTTTTACTTAGGATACAGCTCTAAGGACGCTGAAAGAGCAATGCTTCAGGTGGGACATCCACAGCTAACATGAACTAGAAAACAACTGCTTTGTTTCCATCATCTGGGGAAGAAGTAAAGCAACATTAAGCATCTGCTCCAGCATGCATCTTTTCCAGTGCACCCATCAGCATGCATGGCACCTGCTTTCCATAATACTTATTTTTCCACGAACTACAGTTTCTCCTTAGTCTCTGTAACTGGGTGGTGGAAAACAGGATGGAAGCGGTTTTGTAAAAGAAATGCTCTGGATCTAAAGATCTGGCCCAAACTGATAAACAGCTTCCACCGTGATCTAAAGAGACCATAATCCTTTTATGATAGTAATGCAGACTTGAAGGGTGCCCACACATCGACCTACAGAGACAGATCATGATACACGTGACTACATCAGAATGGTCTCAAGGTCTTCAGCCCACGCATTTCTGTAAACTACAATTGTAAACCTCTGCATTTTTAATCCTCGAAGGCAATACTAGGCTTCTAAGCTGAACAATGCCACAGGACCAAACAGGACTTTTGATGCCATTTTCTTGATAAAACTGTTAATATGTTTCCTTAGAAACTTCTCAGCTCCTCTAGGCAGGAATCAACAAGCATGTTTTATGAACTTCTCAGATGTGCACCTGTGACGCTACCAACAATGCTTGTCAGGTATTTAAATTTTTATTTCCCATGTAGTCTGTAAAATACACATTCTTCTTCATTCCCTGCTTCTCTCAATAATAAATAACAATAATAAATAATTTGTTTCCACAAGACCACACTGACAGGGAAATGCCTCTAAACAGAAGTAAAACACAGAGACTAAGACTCAAGCTTCCTTCTGCAGTTCATAGCACAGATTAACCTCCCTCTGATCATCTACGTGTATAAGTGCATATATATATAAATATATATATACACATACATGCAATGGTTTGATTTATGAGGCATGATTAATACCAATTATTGCCATTTTAACAGCTCTACAATTAGTTACATAAAAGCGAACTAACTTCAAGGAGACTGCAAGCTTTAATATTCACTGAGGAGACATTTCTGAAACCACAGCATTTCAGAGGTATCTAACTTGTAGAGTTTAAAATCTTCTACTGCAGCTGCAGGTGAGCCAAGTTTGGAGCTTCAGCCTCAGCAGTATTTAAACGTACTTATCCTAAAACAAATCCACGTATATAACCAAACACTGACTGTTAAAAATTCCAAAGGCCTCTTGGAAGGTTTTCTAAAGTCATGCTCACAGCACTCCAAACACCATTTTTATTTTTCATCTTAATGCTACCTGCAGCTTTGACCTAGAAAGAAAAAAAAAACAACACTGGAGCTGTACAGTTACTATATTGTACTCAGTTCAATGGGACTGACTGGGCCACGAACACATGACTGTAAAAATATTAATATATTTCCATTCTTCTCAATCTTAAACACATTTGAGAGCCCATTTAAATGATTCAAGAACTACTTATTTAAGAGGCATGCACTAATGCTTGCCATAGTGAGAACATGACATAAGAATGTTAAGCAGCTGGTTGACTGCTGGTAGCCTCACCACCCTCTCCCTTCTGCGTTGCATGTCACGCCTTATCCCGTCATGCAATTTTTCTGGGCTGTGATTTTGGCTTGCAGGCTTGCAAAGTGCCTGATGGGGGCAGAAATATTGGTTCAAAGTATATGTATGGTGCAGCAGAAAGCAGTCACAAGGATGGCATTCTTAGTATACAGCACAGAAGCTGAAGTGGCTAGTGGTCCTTGGTGGATATACTGCATCCCCTGCAAATCCTCCTGAACTTAAAGATTACACCCCAGAGCGTCCAGTACCTTCTTAATACCAGTCTAGACAAACCACAACCGTCTGCTTTCTAACACCTTGGTGATAACACAAAGTGATTTCACTATCTGATTTGTAAGATCTAGTCTTGACAAGGTAGTGCTTACCATGTACAATAAAAAAGATTGAATTAAACCTGCTGTGGGGTCTGTCTTGATTTAGATCCCTTACTCTATGTTAAAATTCACACTAGACTTCCGAAAAGAGTTTGCCTAATCATGCTGAAATCATATTTCAAGTAACATGTGCATTTTTTATGTAGCTTCATTCTTCTGTGCTACTCCAAAGTCAGAAGATACTATTTCTAGGTCACTGAATCGACCCCACTTCTGAGAGTCAAAGATCTCAAATATTAATTGAGAACAAGGCCTTACAAGTGGCATACTGAGCAAGCACTTTAGTCCATGGTTTCTCCAGCACTCTGGCATGACATTAAACTCCAGGACAGTGCCACATTTAATTTATGATGGAATTTTGTAAGTTAACCGTGACCAGTTAACTGTTCTGCCACCAGTGCATCATCTTCTAGGGCTATTTATTGCAACCCAGTGCTGCACTGTTCCACACGCCATAATTTTTTACAAAGAAAACACACAAAAACATCACAGAAGTATGAGGTTTTCTCATGGAGAAAATGTTTGGCAGCTGGGAAAGGGACAGTTGGAGCTTTTGGCACCAGAAGTGGCAGCTTGGTACTGCTGGAAAAGCACATTGTTTGGATGTTTTTGCTAAATAATCTGCAGTGAAATAGTTCATATTGACATTACATTATTTTCATGTTTCAGAAAATACAGCTGACTGGCAACAGGCATCTTCAAGATGGAGGACTTCTTGGCCAACCCAAACATTCTCTGGGATACAGGAACAGATCTGCAGGGAAGCTCTCCCCAGGAACAAGAAGGACAGGAAGGAAACAGGAACAGCCAGCACAGGTTTATCACAGGCAAATCATGTTTGACCAACCCAATGGCCTCCTGTGATGAGCTGAGTGGCTCTGTGGATGAGGGGAGAGCACTGGGTGTCATTTACCTTGACTTTATAGCAAGGCTGTCATCAGTCCTCCACACACTGCAGGGCAGGGCTGACGCTCAAAGGAAACACCATGAACATAGAAAATGGGTCAACAGAAGCCACATGAAGCTCATGTGGAAAGTCCTACACTTGGGACATAATAGCCTCATGAATCACACAGGATGGGCACTGACTACCTGGACAGCAGCTCCCATGAAAAGAACCTGGGGTCCTGGTAGATGGCAAGTTGAAGATGAGCCAGTAGTGTGCCCTTGCAGTAACAAAAGCTAGCTGCATTGAGAGCTGCACTAGCAAAAGCAGAGGCAGCAAGTCAAAGAAAATTATTTCACTTTACTCAATACTCTGGAGGGCACAACTGGAATACTGCCAGTACTTTACTGGGCCACCCAGCAGAAGACAGGTATTGACAAACTGGAGGGACAGGGACTGTCCAGATGGGACAGTTAGGGGTACGTAGCATTTGGTATACAAGGACAGGTGAAGATGCTTTTTTTTTTTTTTTTTAAGCACAAATGAAGGGAAATCTATTTTTTGTCTTTCACTAACTACATGAAGGGTTACAAAGAACATAGAGCCAGATTCTTAGAGGCAAGCATAAAAAGGACAAGAGGCAGTGGTCAAGGGCTGTAACAAAGAATATTCCCACCAGCTCTAATAGAAGAATTCTGACCTGAGAAAAAACAAACCGAACCTTTTTAGTCTATTCTCTTGAGTGCTTTTTACAAAGCAATGCTGTTTACCTGAAGCTCCTCTGTAAAATGGTCACTGCTTGGGGTAGTTTCTTCAGCCTTTTTCTTGTCTGAAATCCTCTCCACGCAGCCTGGATTATACAAGCTGCTTGATGCAGTCTCTGAAATTTATAAAAATAGTTAATACAATATTTCCTTTGCATATAAAAACACACTAGTACGGCTTGCCTATTTGGATCAACCTCAATGTTTGGCCAAAGAACAGTTTTCCAATGCCCTGAAATGCACAATATTTGTAATGGTGCAGGGCAGTTAAGGTCCTACAGACAATTATCATCACAAGGCTTGTATGAGCCCCAAAGAGAGCTAATCTGATCATCTGGATCAATGCTCTTTTTGATAAACAAATACATTCACAGGACAAATATAAAATATTTGTTAATGTTAATGTGTTAAAATTTAATAGTTAGTGTTAGAAATTTGAACTTAAAAGTGTCTGAAGCACTTGATATTTCAAGTGCTGATTCAATCAAAATACCTACACTAGATAGGATAGAAAGAGAAAAATGGAGAACTAATAGCAGGAAAATTTTTACATTTGCACTATGATCATCAGTCACAACAAACATGAAAAGAAATTACATTCTTAAATGTTATTTTTTCAGGGGAAAACAACGCAACACACAAAGCAAACACCCTGCTGTGTTTAAGGTGAAAGCAGGTCTCTACAAACATAACTCTGATTTCCTTTGAAGTTCTGTCTCTGAAAAACCTGCATGTAAGATTTTGGTAAGTTCCTAAAACATGCATCCACTCTTTTATTGGGAACACAGCACAGGAGACGTTCTTACCGAACGTTTCCACTACATGACTTTTAATTCTATCTGAATATTCCCAAGACTTCAGAAACCTAAATTTGTAATAACTGACGTGAGATGAGTGGATACAATTGGTTTTGGTTTATAGTTATTAAAACTAAATCACCTTTCCCCCTATGATTCTGTAAGAATTCATACCACTTTGTGAATCTGGAAAAAAAAAAGTCAAACTCTCAAGTCACAGTCCTGACAATCCCTTACCTTAATAACTGGACAATTTCCTGAGGTCTTAAAAAATGAAAGACACAAATGAAAGAATATATAGGAAATTTTAAAAATCCATTGATACCATGAAAAAAATAGCACATGCTTTGAAAAGCTTAGACAAAGCAATATAGTAAATGCTTTCTAGTCATATATAAATTACACATAACTAGGATTTCACATAGGAAAGTCTCATTAAAATTCAGCACCTGCATTTCCTTTTTTCCACTGGATTGTTCCAAGTATAGCAAGTCCAAAAGTTGACTGAGATCCCTGTCAAATCCTTTGCCAATCCACTGTTTACTTAAAAGCACTTTCAATCCTAAGAGAGAAGAAGCATGCAATAAAGCTAAGGCAAATTTTTTCTTTTGAGGATTTCAAACTAACAATTTTCAATTAAAAAAAATAAATCTGATTCTTTCTGTAAAGGAAGACTAGATTGAAGATGAACACAATCTCTCATTTTTGGGTTTACACGTTATCAATTAAAAACCGGTGCTCCAATCATCACAGCAAAGTATTCTACAGCGACTGTCATTTTATATCTCAGAGTCACTACCTACTGTGTCTACATAACTGGCAGTTAAATTATCCATGTACCTTCAATGTCTTAGCCGTAAGTCACTGTGAGGTCCTAAAAGGATGGCAAGCAGTACACAAGTGCCAGGTTTTACGAGCACTGCTTTCATATTTTTATAATAAAATCTGTTTACTTATGACCGGAATTCTTTGATGTCTTATTTGTACAGCATAATCGCACTGCGGGTATACGAGTTTCCAATCCCTGGCACAATATGGCTTTTTCAGTGCACAATAGTTACAAAGCACATGTGTGCTCTCCTCACAACAGACACACTCCCTGTGCTGTGCACAGGACAGTAACAAGTTGTTTTTTCGATCTCTATCAGATAAATCCCAGAGCTTGAGAGTTCTGCAGAGAGTCGGAGGGGAAAGGAAGGAAGACGGGAAGTAGACATGTATTTGGAAAGGCTCCTGAAGAACTTCAGATTCAAACAAGTTCTATCTTCAAATCACTGTCTATGAGCATATTCACATACTGGGCAACTCCAAGAAATAATACATCGTGTGCATTTATAGGATCACATATGGACCACAAAGTCCTTCATAGCCACAGAAGTGGCACCTCTGTTCTAGCAGGCATGCACCATTTTGGAACAACGATGATGGTTAAACATGTGAGGAGAGACATGGCTGAGACTACAAACGGAGTCAGTCACTGCCTTAAACCTGCCTGAACCCTGAAAAATCACATAACTACACAAAGCAGTTCCCTCACAGAGGTCCTGTAGGTCTGACATGACCCATTTGCCGGTTTCTGCACAGGCTACATAGCCATGTGCCCCTTCCCTTCCCAGCCACTGACAAGCATGCCTCCAAGATCCATGCAGATAAAAAGACCAGGCTCTCCTGCAATCCTGATGTAAAGACCATGCTCGGCTTGGAGTTGGGAGATTTAGGGTATTTTCTCATTCTAGCACTTTGACATCACTGACAGAAAGCTTACGCTGAGGCACCTCATACCAGCAACAGCTCTGAACCACCGTGAAGCCAAGTTACTTCAACGAGATGGCCAGCTGGTGGAAATGCTGGAATGTTTTATTTGTAGCTGCTGTTCTTCAAACCATCCACAAGATTTCAAAACCTCAGAGAAAGCTAACATAAGGACTCTAACAAAAAGGAAAAGAAAAAAAGAGAGCTTTTTTTTTTCCTTAGCGGAAACAGGAAATATATACAGAAGATCAAGAGCCTTTAAATGAATGAGGCACTTTGTCAATTCCAAGCAAAATAAAGTAGCATGACCCCTAAAGCATAGTTATTTGACCGAGACCTGCACCTCTTTAGACAAGCCAGTATTCTACAACTGAGATGGTCAGATCATCGCAGCAGTTTCACAAGAATCCACAACACGCTGCCAGCCTTAGGCATGTCACACCTCGTTTCACACTGCAAGGAATCGGTCTCTCAATTCTGTAGGTAAAGAAGTGCCAAAGCTACTCATCTGATCCAGGAATCTAGCTGGTTCTGCCTAACAAGTAGTTAACACAACTGTAAAAAGGAGAATTGCGCCTTTTTGTCTGGCAAACCCACTTGTTATTACCCTTTTCTCAAAAGAACAGAGGCTGCACAGAAGTAGTTTTGACCATCAGTAATAACCAGGATATAAAAGACTCGGCAAACATCAAATCCTTTTCCCTAGTCTCCATGGACACGACAGAAGATAAAGGCGTTTCCTGGAGCTCTCTGCTAGGCTAGAGACAGAAACATTGAATGGGATACTAGATTACATACTGAAGAACATAGAGTAAGTTAAATTACATGCACGCTCACTCTCCTCATCTAAAAGCAGCAATACAAAACAATAAACTCATTTCATGAATTCTTGGAAAAAGTTCGTTCTAATCAGTTGGACGTCAAAAGACAGCCAGCTCCTTGGCGACAGAACCACAGCTATCAGATAAGCAGACCCGTAACAGCCAGGGTCAGAAGTTGGCACAAGTAAAACTTCCATGCTACTGGACTAGCGAGGCTTGGCACACCGGCAGATATCTGACAAACAGCTCTTACCTGGGCAGTACAGACACCCTGCTAGGAGGGTCTCTTGTCATCCAGCATTCACAGAAAAAAAAAAAAAAAAAAAGAAAAAAAAAAGATACAGAACATCGTGTAGAAGGTAGTAAAACCCATCAGGCTGAAGGTGCCGAACTACAGCTAGAAGAGACAAGTTTCCACATGCACAGTCCTCAATACATAGAAGAAAATAAATCTAGGAAACAGAAAGAGGAGCAGCACCTTAAATTACAACAAAAACAAACAGAGAAGGAAAATAAAAGAGCACTGCAGTTTCCCTAGTATCAGATGGCTAATGAACAAGGAGAGCACTGGGTAACCTCCACCTTTGTATTTTTAAGGTGAATGCCAGACCAAGTGGTTGGTTCCATGCATATTTACAAACCTTTATAGCGAGTTGTGAGTAAATTCAGGAGCTGCTTGCAAAATTTTGCTATCAACAACAGCAGCTTTGTAGCAGCATTTCCTATGACAGGGTTGGTGGTAGACGAAAGCTTATAAACGAGCTCATCCAAAACAGAGTGAAGAGTCTCTTCATCAACCTGAAGCAAGACAGAACTAGAGAGAAAGAGGAGGATAGAATTGAAATATTAGTTATAAACTGAGCTTTTTAACAGTGACTTCCTATTACAGATGTCAGGTCAAGATTCAGCAAGTCAACACGGCCAGCTAGCCGGACCAGCAATCTGAGCCACAGTGGAAGGAAAAGGAATTGAATAGTTATGTTTGTTCTATGCTGCTTTTTTTTCCTGCAATGAATTGGTATTTCCACATTTATTCCAGTTAAAATGAAAAAACAAGTATTACTGACTCAGTGGCAGAAGCATTCCTACTGTTTCAACTGATTCCCATTCCCTCAGCTTAACAACAGGATAAAGAGAATAGCCAATTTTTCCATTTCTACAGCAAAGATTAGAAAAAAAAAAACACAAATGCCATACTCCTCGTATATGAAATGTTCTATTTTACAAAACAGTAATCAATTGAGTTTTATATTTAAACTTCAGAAAAATCAGTGATAATAAAAACAACTAACCTATTGACCCCCAAAATACTGTGTAAAACAGACATCATTATAACTGCTGTTTCAACATCGTCTGTTACAAGCAGCTGCAGGAAGTGATCATTTTGCAGCACTGCAAAAAAACAAAAACAAACAAGAAGTCACGCAATCAGAACCACAGACTTAAAAATACCATTAAACAAATAAACTTTATTATGAAACATAAGCCATAGCAAATAAAACCAAATACTGTTTCTGTAACAAACGCCATCTTTTATAATTTTTACACGGAAGCTACTGGAACAAGTAAACTGCTTCAACATCCAAAAAACACGTTGAGTCCTGTTTTTCTGCCTTTGGATATCCCTTAGGCACTGGCACTGCCATGTAATAAAAACTTTAAAAGCTTCTCTGTTACACCAGCACCAGTTTCTTATTACAGCAGCGGAATTATCACTGGGGCAACAATATCCAGAAAAGATAAGGACTTCAACCTTGACAATTGGTTAAACCAGTTTCATTTAATGCAAGTCCACTTGAAGCACCATTTTTTTTTATTCCAGAATACCAGTGACTACATACTCAGTGACTACATACTCAGTAATTTTTCTAGCCATTTGTGTTTTTAGCTACGTATCTTACGATCCTTAAGTTACTATTCTCTGTTAAAAACAAATTCTGTTTTTTATTATTAACTAAAAATCAATGTGCCAACGTTAAGTTGGTTTAACTGAAAGCTTCTTTTGGTCAAAACTGCTAGAGAAATTTGTTAGATACTTGTAGAAATTTCTGGCATGACAACAAATCGAGAAATCCATTTTTCAGTTCTACCCATTAGGGCTTGCAATGTATGTTGGTCAAATTTCTGCATATATTAACCACTGACAGGTAAGAAGAGCAACAGTATTTTATCAGAAAAAAACAAAGAAACAAACTTTTTTTTAAAGGTACATAATTACAAATGGAAATTGCAGAAGACTTTTAATGTTTGTCTCCAAAAGACTAGAAAAGGAACTCTTTAATATTTCCCTTTACTGGATCTTCTCCAATTTAAATATTGCTGTTTCTGCTGAACGGAATATTTTAAGAGATTGCTTTAATACCTACTCCGAATTGGAAAACTAGATGCAGGTTGGCTTGTGACTGACTCTTGATACCTGTAGTTGCTCTAGACAAATACTCAGGTGTTTTATGAGTTTACTTTTCCCCTTACCATGCTTTGTCAGTTGAATATGCCCACCAAACAGCCAGCAGATGGCATCGGTTACTGTTCGGAAACAGCGTAAAAAATCTTGTTTTTCTTCATCCTAAACAAAACAAGAGAAGTAGGTAAAAGCACACGTATGCATCCTCACGGAGGACTCCAGCTTGATGCAGTGGGCGGTTTGTATACTTCAGCTATTTGGAGGCCAACTCCATCAACTTCCCAAATGAGGTTGGTCAAACCATAGGAATCAGTCAAAAAAAAAAAGAAAACTTGCATGCAAATCACAAAATGGGAAATAAGTTATTTAAGATTAAAACACAGAAACCACAGGTACGAAGTGGACAAGAATATTGTTAAAATGGAAATGGTTCCTATGAACCGGCATGGTGAGGTTTCAGAAGCACCTCATAGTTGGAGAAACAGCAGCAAACACCAAACTGAATGTATTCGTGCTTGCTGTGCTAACACTGGACCGGACACAATGACCAGGAAGAATCCAGATTTTGATATGTGAATACATACACACACATATACAGTCTGGAGACTGTATTCCAGGTAAGATCCACAGCCCACTGGAAATCTAAAATCTTGGTGTGTGGACAGCAAAGTGTCTTTTGACAGTACTACACTGCTGATAAACATTATTATAAGGCACTTGGTGTGATAACTCCCATGTTGTTGAGCCTCCACCAGCGAAACTCTGGGAAGTCTATTCCTAGATCTATGCTGGAAGTCCCAGCCATCAGTCATGGTTTAACTCTGTATTTGGTACTTACTGACAATGAGAGATATGAAATAACAGTAATAAGTTAAGGCACAATATTATCTGTTGTGTGTTTTGGCAGAGCACCAGTTTCTAAAAGCTATTTAAGTACTTCCCTTGACTTCAAAAGCTTGTACAGAAAGCAAGTGAGGGCAGAATAAACTGCAAATCTCCACTGGCAGAGTGGGGTTTCCCAAGTTCCAGTGAGCAAGCATCAAGTCTGGCTGCCCAGTCACCTTTGAGACCACAAGTTTTAAAAGCCAAAATACTAGCTATAAAATATGGACTGCATTTGCATTCAAAAGTAATCTTTGCCCACAAGCATGACTCAAGTAGCATGTAGGCTGAGACATAATAAGAAAGTGTGGGGGAAATTACATATTGCAGATAAGACTCAAGTCTCCTGGGATGTCATTCAGGAAGCTTGCTTCTTAAGCACTAAATGCACTTACAAAGTATTGAACAAACAGAAAATACGTCACTCTGCTGATACTTTCTGAGAAGTGATTGTGTATGTGGTGTCCTGAACAAGACTCTGTAGGAAAACTATGAGCAAGTGCAAGAAGTCAGTGAGACAGGAAATGAGATACGAAAGGAAACAGGCATAATAAGAGAAACTATCAGAATCCACGAAATTGGGTATTTATTTTTCCATTTTGGGGGGCTTGTTCCGGAACTCGGAATGTCTCAAAAGCATGAGGGAAAATAGCAGGGCAAAATCCTTCTTTGCAAAGATAGAGAGTAATGCGATAAAGTGTTCACATCCACTAAATCACAAAGCCTGCCTTTAGGGATCCTGACATGCTGGTTCAGAAGCAGTAGGCATTTTTGGAATTTTTTGCCAATTCCACTGAAGAAGTTCTGTTGCAAAACAAACTTCAACATATCCGACTTAAAGTCTTAAGCCTTCCTAAACCATACTTTCTTTTTCCATAAAGCTGAGTAAAGCAGTGAGAACAAAGCGGTTACAAAGACTGAACTAATTATATGCAAAGTTAAAAGACACTACCATGACTGGGATGCTGCCTTTTGTAAGAAAAAACATCTGGGATCGTATTCTCTACCTTGCTGTTCTATTTCTTCTGTCCCACGCATAATTGCAATCTCCCAACCCCTTTAAAAAACTCTTACAAGTAGTAACAAACTCTCTAAAAAAAATTTATGGTAACAAACTACTTTTGGCACATGTAATGGACTGAACGCTACACAATGACAAATTTCAGTTTCAAAGCTCCAAGGCATAAAGAAAAAGTAATTTCTGCAAAATAAATGTTCATAATACAGCATCCCTAGAATAATATCCTGCTTATACAGCACATGAGCTTGGAAAGCTTACAGAGATTCTCTGCTCTTTTAACTATGAAATGTAAATACCTTGACTGCTCGGATAAATCGTGCTTGCAGGCGTCTTCCCAAAAGCAGCAGGTTGTCTATGGCTGAAGGAAGAAATTTTGTGTAAAATTCCTTGGGATCTTCTTTCACCTCTAGTCCTACACAACAATGACTGAAATGAAAAAAAAAACAAAAACACAACTGAATACTCAAGGGCCTGTTTGAACAGTTTTGAATGAACGTCATGTCATCAGAGAAGGAATGCTTCACTGCAATGGGACAATTCAGCACTGAACAACAGTTAACTGCTGTGACTAGCTCCAAGGTAGAAGGAAGAGTTATCACTGGCAGGCTGGAGACAGCAAGTGTAATACTGCTTATTAGAGCACGTCTCAGTTTAAAACATATCCAAGGCACTTTCGCCTTTAGCTTCATAGGATCTGTTCAGGCCTGTTCCACATGTTAGGGAAGGGCTCCGATGGTCATAAGGTAAAAAAGCAAAGGCAAACAGAAACGTGATAAGGGAAAACTGATGAAGGCAGTCCAGATCAGGCAACAAAAATACGTATAAAAAGTATTACTCACTACAAAAAACTGAGTGAGTCTGTCTACAACTTCCCCCTAACTGAGGAATACATGTGGGCTAGAAATCAGTTTTTCAGATCTCAGTTTTCTTGTTTTATTCACCACAGACACATTGGTCATTTCTGGAAGGCTGTTTACAAGAAACTGCAAGTTTTACAACTGGAAAGATTTTCAGTTTTGTGCTCCACTGTGATACAAGTGCAACAAAAGTATTTTCCTAGCTTCTTATGAATTTTGCTTTCTGACATCTTATCTAATCTTTGTTAGCTTTTTGTGAATGCGTGCACGTAAAGCTCTGCTTACCTAAGCCCTGCGACAGCACAATCTAAGCACAAAGCTGAGATTGAACGAGTTGCAAAACGGACGTTTTTACAGCTAAATAAATTTCAGTTTTTTTTTCTGCAAACTGAAGTAGCTAGTAAGAGATTATTTAAGTCTCATGCAACTCTGGTGATAAATCTTGCATCTCTTGGTGAAATTCCTCACATTAAAAATTCACATTGCAGATATGGCATAAATAAAAGATGGTTGCCTAATTGCTTCATGCCTTAGAATTTTGCTTCCCAGTTAAGCCAAAATCCAGTACAACGTGGGGAAATTTTAAAACGTATTATTTTTCCTGACATTAAAAATTGAGTTTGGGTCATTGGGGATGGGGGGTTTACAGCTGTCTTACTTACTAGCTATGAATTAAACTTCATCATGCCATTCTCACAATATCACCGCATCAAGCTCTCCAGTCTGTACGAATTGTGCCCTCTATTATGTTGAAAATGTAAACAGATACTTAAAAATAGATATTTAAATGGAGCCAAGCCAAGCTGTGAGTCAATCAGATTTTTGCAGGATGAAATAAAACTAAATAGATTTTTTTAAAGTAATTGCAATTCAAAATCAGCAATTTCTTGGCAAAAACTGAGACCTGTGTGAGTACTGACCACAGAAAAGGTAAACCCAACACAAAAACCGTTCCCACCAAACAGTTTACCCAGCTCAACGAAATACAATGAGAATGAATTAAACAGGGCCAATTAGGCTATGCCTGACCCCTCTGCTCTTGACTGCTCCCTGCACTTTAACCCTGGCCTTTCCTGAACAACAAGCCTTGTTCTGGATGGAAGCCAATGCGTTACAGCTTCAAAAGAAAAAGAGCAAGATGAAAGGCCTGCAAGAAAACTAGAAAACTTGGTGATTTTTTTTTTTTACCTCAGTATCTCTGCTAGCTGGGCAGCAGTAGCCCAGCCTCCACGCACTCGAGAAAAGTCTTGTCTGAGGACCAGCACGCAGTACTGAGCCAGATCATAATAGTATATGTCCTGCTTAACTTTTTCGGATTCTTTATGTCCCAAAGAAGGATTATTTAAAATTTCTGTGGGAAGAAAGCAGGAGAGTGACGAAGGGAAGCATTAGATTCTGAGGTGCAATTTGGGTACTTTTTCAAAATATGAAGTAATTTTAAAAGTGCCAACAACATAAAATATCCCATCGGTGATTTTCTATCCTACAGGTACAACCTGTTCGCTAGACCCCGTGACAGTCGGGAAGGGTGGCTGCACTGGGCTTTCCATTGCCTCGTTACACACTGGGCAGTAAGACAGGCGTTATCTGGGACACAGCCCATCTGTGCGAATTTCCTAGGCTGGAGAAAACCACAACGGCCGCGGCACGGACGGCTCCCTTATAATTACATCCCGATTTAGCACAGGCCCTGACTTGTCCCGGCCACTTCCACGAGCGGCGGCTGCGTGGCGAGGGGCAGGACGGGCGGGGGGAGCCGTGCCCGAGCTCCCGGCCCCTCCAGAACGAGCTTCACGAGCCCGCTGAGGCGGCGAGAGGCCCGCCCCGCTGCCACCCCTCAGCGGCGGCAGCGCCGTTACCCTTCAAGGCCAGCAGCAGCGCCGGGACGTCCCGCTCCCTGCTCTCAGCGACCCGGGCGGCTACGGCCAGCACCCGGGGATCCGCCGCGGCCATGAGCGGCGGGGGCCGGCCCGCGGCGCGGAGCCCGGGGGCCGCCGAGCGGAGCCGCGGGGTCCCCGTGGGGAGCCGCCAACATGGCGGCGGCGCTCTGAGGGGAGCCGCGTTCCCGCCCAACGCGCCGCGCGGGGTCGCCCCACCGGGAGGGGGGGGTGAAGGGGGCGTGAGCGCGGCCCCGCCCGCTGTGACCCCGCGGCACCCCCCTCCGCCTCCCCGCCGCGTGGTCGCGGCCGCCGCGCGCCAATCAGAGCGAAGGAGGAGGGGGCTCATTTGCATATCCCCGCGCCGGCTGGCAGGGGATAGGCCGGCAGCGAGCCGCGAGGGGGCGGGGCTTAGAGCGAGATGGGGGCGTGGCCAAGGCGCGGAGGGGGCGTGGCCGGGCGGCGGCGAGGCCCCGCCCCCGCGGCGCCGGGGCTGAGCGGCGGTCCCGGAGCGGCTCCGGGTCCGGGTCCCGGTACCGGTGCCGGTGCCGGGCATGGTGTGAGCGCTGCCCCCCCCCCGCCATGAACGGCGCGGCCCCGCCGCCGCTGCTGGAGCCCAAGGAGCGGGTGCTGAAGCTGGGCGAGACCTTCGAGAAGCAGCCGCGCTGCGCCTTCCACACCGTCCGCTGTGAGCGCCCCGGGGCTCGGCTCGGCCCCCGCGGTACCGGGGGGGGGGTCCGGGGAGGGTCGTGGGGCTGGGGGGGGGGCGCTGGGTGACAGCGGGGCTCGGGGCGTGGGGCCCGAAACCAGCCCAAAGCGTCGCCCACCCGCTGCGGGAGCTGCCCAGCGCCGTGCCCATCCCCAGGGAGGGGTCTGGGCTGCACAGCCCCGGCTCCCCCAGCCCGACCCCATAGCGGAGGGGCTGCAGCACGGCCCTGTCCTCCTGGTGCTCAATGCAGGGCTCCAGGGGGGGCTCAAGGGAGCAGAGCAGAGGGGGGGGCAGCTCCTTTCAGGAGCTACTTACTGCTTTGCTGGAAGGGAGGGAGGGTTTGTCTCCGGCAGTAGAGCAGGGCTGGTTCAGCTTTCTGCCCATTAACGCCTAACAGCACTCCCCTCATTTTATCGGGAAGGCAGTAGACAACGTTTACGCTGAATTGGGAGAGAAACCAGCTTGCCCCGGAGTTCTGCTGACTTGGGGAGTGATCTGTGCAGGGGAATGGCAGATGACACGCTAGCAAAAAAAGGTTTTAGCTTAATAGCCTCCAAGCGCTCTGTTGCTCAGAAGGTGTCTGCGTTTATAACACTGCCGTAAAGCCTGCAAAAAACAAGTTGGTTTTTCTATGTAGATGACTTCAAGCCTGCGTCTATCGATACATCCTGTGAAGGAGACCTGGAGGTTGGCAAGGGGGAACAGGTGACGATAACGTTGCCAAATATCGAGGTGAGTGGGGTGGCTGAGGCATGGCAGGCATAAGGGGAGGGCTGGCTTTGTAATAAATACACGCCGAGTACAGAAGGAGATGGAGCTTTAATGCTGTTTCACAGCTGACAGTGTAACACTTAAGGGTATAAAAATAATTGCTCTAAAAGAGTGAAGTTGCAGAGGACCTACAGGTTGGGCAGCCGTGCTGTAGCTTTAAGTGTACTCGCTGCATTGGAAAAGTGCTGTAGGATGACCCTGAAGTGTTGCATACACAGCAGAGCTTCGTGTGGATGTTGGCACTGCAAGTTTCCCCTTGGTATTTACTGCTGTAGTGCAGTTCTAAAGCAGGAAAGACTGGAAAGGGAAAATTTACTACCTGCCATGCTTTACTGCTCTGCTGATGTGATTACTGAAACCCCTCTTGGTGAAAGGAGCCCTGCAGTGAGCGTGCTCTCCTTTGGAAATAAGTGTGAAACTGATTAAACGCTCAGCTAAGCCAGGTGAAATCCCTCTCCAGTCAGTCACCAGCTGCTTTCGGCTGGGATGAGTTTAATTTGAATTCACTGATAACGTTTTTAAAAGCTAGCAGTGATTACTTATAATGAACTTGTCATCGCTAATGGATTGCTTTCTGTTTATGATAACAAAAAAAGACTGCAGCAGTAACACTTGCTGGGCTCTTCTGACTTAACAGGGCTCAACTCCACCAGTGACTGTGTTCAAGGGCTCAAAGAAGCCTTACCTAAAAGAATGTATCTTAATTATCAATCATGACACTGGAGAATGTCGCCTAGAGAAACTCAGCAGCAACATCACTGTGAAAAAAACGAGGTGGGTGATTTACAGGAGAAGCAGCTTTCCTTTAATCATTACGAAAATCGGTTTGTTCCTGGGTCTACATTGTGTGATGCTGCAGCCCATGACTGTTCTTATCAAAACAGCATTTTTAGAAGGTCCCCAGCCTTGTTCAGCAGGGTAAAAGGCCTCTGCTCAACACACTGACTTTGCAGCTTTTGAGTGCTGACGAGCCGAAGAAATAGGATTTTTTTCTTTGACTAAAAGATGTCTTGTGATTAAGAGGTGGTAACAATTACCTGATGAACATGAGGAGAAAAAAAATCTCTTTGGAAAAGTAGTTTCCCTACTTCCAGTAGTCGGTAGTTAATTGACTGTTTTCAGTAATGGTAGTGGCTTGTTTTTTTCCCCATACGTGTTTGTTATTTTTTCTCTGCTGCTGAATCCACAGAACTTGCTTTCAGCAAATTACTATGAAGTGTTCCTGGGTAGCTGGGTATTATAACAAATCAACTAACAAAGAGTTTACAAGTTATTGGCACTGTATTTAAAAATAAAATAAAATAAAATCTAATTACATGCCAGTAAAATAATATACCTAGAAATCTACTGATGCTATTTAGAAAAGCATGAGACAAATAATTCCGTAACTTAAGGTACAGTATTCCTGCCTTTTTCATTGCATCTTGCCATCTAGAGTAACTTCATTTTATTTTTGCACACAGAGCTGAAGGAAGCAGCAAGGTCCAGTCTCGTATCGAGCAGCAACAGCAGCAAATGCGACACGCAACCAAGACTCCAAACAACGTTAAAAATTCTCCGCCAAAAGAAAAGATGTTTCTGTCTTCTCCTATGGATGACATTGAACGAGGTAAGCTCCACTGCCACGTTTAGAGATTTTAGAAACTTTGCTCTTAATTAGCAATTAGTTTTTAAGAGCTAAGCTTTGTTTTTTAAAGGTTTATTTAGAAGCTGACTATATAAGCACTTAACCAGTGTATGGTACTGCTTTGGCTCAAATGATAACTGAGGAGTATTTGAGACTTACTAACGTTAAAAATCAGGTGGACTGTTCAGATAGTGGGTCTCAGTGCTGTCTTATAGATTTTCTTCTGCTGCTTCTTTAACCGAGCATGTAGTTGGTTGTATTGCAGCCCAGAAACCCAAAACCAACCCGGTCGCTTCCCGTTCTGACATCGCTCCTCGTTCTGTGCTCTGCGCTCAGCAAACATACAGGCTGCGGTGCTTTACATCTCCAACTGTAAATTACCGGATGGGACTTGTGAAAGATGATGTTCAAGTGGAAAAGACAGCTAAAAGCCTGCATAAATCAACCCTTGAACTGTGCTGTGTATGGCATTCTTGAGACACTGGTTTGGTGAGACACTCGTGTTTTGTTTAGGAGCAGGCCTTGTTACTTTGGAGGACAAGGGAAATGGCAGGTGGTAATTACTTGCTAGAGAAATACGACCAGGTGGCAGTTTCATTGATCAGAATTGATGTCTATCTCCCGAGATGCTTTGAATTCCTTTAAGCAGGTTTCTCAGATGTGTCATTATAAAGATTTTTTTTTCATTTGGGGCTTAAACTCTGGCCAGAAATTTTTATACTACAGAAGAGTACCAGGATGCATCCTGAGTTGCAAAGACAAAGAACCTGAGTGCCTGGGATAAAATGATGCTTTTTCTTGGTGTTTGGTTGTTTTGGGGGGAGTGGGAGTGTTGAATGTTGCAAGGCACCAAAGTGGCTGCCAAAACACATCAAACTCTTCTGTACTGCCAGTCTGATTTTGACTGTTACTAAAGAGTGCAGAGTAACTGAAAAACAGGGCTGATAGGGACCTTTTAAGGTCATCTAGACCATCCTTCTATCTGAAAGTCAGATTTCTAACATTTTTTTTTAATGTGTTCTTTGAGCTCTCTGGTGACAGATCATGTGTTCCCTCTGGCATCTGCTCCAAGGTTTTGTTCTCCTTACAGTTCAGGTTATTCCTAATAAATAAAATCTGACAGTAAGGACATTGCTACTTTAATATTAATCATGCAGGTATAGGCCAGATTGCTCTGCTGCTTTTAAGCAGTGCTTCAGGTACTCAATAGCTGCTATGTCTTTCTGATTCTTTATGCAAAGCGATGCCAGCTGGTTCAGTCCTTCCTTAGAAGCTAAGTTTTCTAGATCCCTGAATCATTGTCACTCTCCTGTCTTCCAACTAGTCCAAAAACTTCAAGTGTAGCGCCTAGAATGAATTTCATCTAAGGTTTTAGCAGTGCTGCGTCGAGTAAGATGAATGTTTGACAGGCAGTATGTATTTTCATACAAAAAGACCAAATAGGATCGCATCCCAGTTTAATGCTTGCCGTTTCTGCACCAGCACAATACAGCAGGACTGTGCTCAGCGACCCACTGTAACTCGCAGGCTCTTCAGAAGTGTTGCCTGCTTAATCATGCTTCATCCTGTGGTTGTGTAACTGACTATTCCTGTTTAAGTACACTGCTTTGAACTTGTTACTATCTTCATTTTCTGGGGCGGGGGGAAGGTCATTCTGCATTTGTCCTCCGGTGTACGTATAGCCCTTCTTTCCCTTACTGAAAATATGTAAGTTTTCTGTGAGAACTAAGTTCTTTCAAAATTCCAGGCAAAGATCCCATTCCTCAGTTTTTGGTATTAATTGCTAGTCTTTTGCTTAAAGCTTTTCCCTTTATTACTGGTCACAGGTGAGAGCAGGGAGGAAGAGGCATTAAGTGCATAGGATTTGGGTTACATTTTGATTAGCTTATGGCCCCAGCTGGGTGATAGATCAGTCCTCTAGAACTAATTTTGAAGTGACTTCTTGATCTTTGTGCTAGCTGCATCCTAATTTTCACCTTAGCTTTTCTAGCTTGATTTATCTGCCTATGTTCTCTTCTACATCCCTTACTAGCTGCAGGATGCTTCCAACTTCTTACCTCTTTTTTCCTTGTGTTTGAGTCATTTGGCCAATATGGTGCCTTATTGTACTTTCTGTTCTTCCTTGGCATCAGGTTAGTTTTTCCTTGTACTTATAGCCACGCTATTCCAGTTTTCCTGAACGTCTTTTTTCCTTTAGACTGGCCTTTGATAACGCAGAATTAGGAGGCTTCATGGAAGTTTGCGTTGAAGTTTATTCTTTTGTTCTCCCTTCTTCACTTGATTAAGTTCTGAACAATCTTTCTTCTCGATCACTTTCATCTTCAACCTGTTCTTCTGTATTGGGGAGATTTGAAGCGAGATGAGGTCCCCTCCTATTTGCTTTTCATGTCTGCTATATCAAAGCTGTTCCTGAAATATTCTGAGTGCTTGTAGGGCTGTCTTAGCAACTGGCTGGGTAGCTACAGTTTTATATGATGATGAACTTCTGCACTCTGGGTAACTCTTCAAGTTGCTGTATAAAATCTCAATCCAGCAGGGTTCAGATTTCTTCCTTCAGCAGCACCCGTGTTTTGTGTAATTATTGTGTACAGTTTCTGCAAAACTTAACTGTGTGTGTGGCACTTCAGCTATTATATATCATTAATGCATACTGTGCAACACAACCTATCCAGTCATGCCATCCTAAATATTAGAGTCAGGTGAGTTTTTTGCCAAGAATGCAATTTGAGTCAGACTGATGTGTTAACTTCCAGTATTTCTTGTCTTTCTCTTGTTCTAGCTTTATTTTTTTCACAAGTCTATAAAGAGAGTAAGGATTTGGTGAAATTTTCCTAATAGCAAACTGTAAATGGCTCCCTTGGATATCCTGTGTGCTTTGCATTTTCAGCAAAATGTCGTAACGTCCACGCGCGTTGGTTGCTCTGCTGAACTGCTGGGAGGCATTTTGGGTGCAGCTCCAGACGTCTTGCTGCTAACTTATCTGTGTGATTGTAACTGCAGTGCTTACTCAGTGAAAGGCATCTTCGGGGTGCTGAGGAAAATACAGAAGACTTGCCAGCTGCAGAAATTAAAGGCTAATGTGGAGTTAGCATTTGGGTGCACAGTTACTCTTGTTCTAATGCTTGGCTTGAAAGGGAGAAAATGCCCAAGCTCTGGGGGAAGACAACCACATGACAGGCTAGATGTTTGCTTGTACCCTTTTCTTTGTTCTGGAGTTTTCTGCAGGGTTTTTGTTCTTGAGTTGCTGTAATGTGTTGACTGACATACCTGATTTTTGTTGTTGATTTTTGTTACTTTTTTTTAATCTTTCTTATACTTCAACTGTGATGCCTCTAACTGAGAAACAAATTGTATCGTTCACAGAGCTAAAAGCAGAAGCCAGTATCATGGACCAGCTGAGCAGCTCTGACAGTTCGTCTGACTCTAAAAGTTCTTCATCCTCTTCGTCCAGTAGTGAAAACAGTTCCAGTGATTCTGAAGACGAGGAAGCGAAGCCCTCTCTTCCTCTGTCCATGCCGTATTTGCAGCCACAGCCTACTGTGTCTGCCATACCACAACAGGCTGTCCCTGACAAAGATGCCAGTCATAACAGATCCCAAGAGAGCAGTGGTCATATGATGAATACACTACGTAAGTACAAAGGCTGTTCTTTTCTTAGTACACAATTCCAGACATCGAGATGCTGAAAGGAAACCATATTGTTTTTAAGTATGTCTCTGTTATAATTAAAACTGTGGGAAGTGATGCTAGGGTTTGATTGTTCAGCAGAGGTCTGAATTAGGCACTGGACTAGAAGGCTCTTGGTCCCAGGAGATACTAAATTAAAGCTGAGGTAGTTGAAAATATTTCCTAAGCCTTCCTGGCTTCTTCCCAGCTATATACATTGGGACTGCAGAACAGTAATTTTGTAATGAAAATACTTGAGCTAACAGGGCACTCCCAGAACATATGCTTATAATTTCTTGGTTAAAACTACGGGAAAGATACTACACTGGCAGAACTTGGAATTACAGAAGAGATAGTATATTCTTAGCTACTTTAGTTACTATTATTCATGGCACTGTTCCACCAGACAGCATAGCAGAACGAACTCTCCTCTGTGTATAAGTGAGGAGATGGTTTGCTTTCAGGTGATGCTATCTTACTCCACCAATTCAACAAACTAAAAATGTGATACGAAGAGGAGCTGCTATGTTGTTCAAGTGGTCGCTGCGCAGCTTGGGACTGGATGCTCGGTGTAGTCCAAAGAGAGGAGAGTCTGGACAGAGAAAGGGGAGTGAGAACAGTAGGTGGGGTCTTAAGTTTGCCACCTAAATCGGAGTGTTCAGATGTAGAAGCTGTGAGTATTCAGCTATGGTGATGCTTTGAAAGTGAGTACATCTTTAATTAGGTGCCTAGCTGCGGGGTCACAACATGAAGAGATTCCCATAAAGCCTGGTGTGCTGTCTAAGAACTTTAGGGTTTATCATTTATATGTAAACTGATTATACTGACATTCTAGACTCTGGCAAGTCTGCTTTCGCTTCAGCGCTTAATGATAGCATGAACAGGTTTGGTGTTTTTTGTAGCTAGTATTTAAATACTCAAATATCTGTGCTGGTTATTTGTGTACTGCATTAACAGATAAGATCAGATGGAAAGGTCTTGTGACTTCATGGGTAAAGAACTAAACACTGTCTTCATTTTACTGTCACTGTGAAGAACAATGTCTTCATGCTCATAATTTGCATAACTTCAGCATGCCATTTATTTCAACCCTTACTACAAATGAGATTTCCCGTTCTTCATGCTTTAAATAAAGCTGTTATGAAAACGAGATTAAGCTCTATCCCCAGTGACAAAATCCCAGCTGACAAAACTTCAACTGAGAAACAAACTCACAAGTACAGGTGGCCAACTCCTCTAGTTTCAACAGTCATAGTGAGAAAATGCTGCATAAAACATGACAACATCAAAGCTATTACGGGGGGAGATGATGACTTGATGGTGCTTGTGGTGGAACCTTTGTAGCATCGAGCCTTGGGCTTGTCTGTCTTGCACAGATATTTAGCTTAATTCAATTTACTTCTGCATGGTTACAGATCTATTTACTGCTTAAAAAATCTGTTCCTAACTTGAGTACTTCTAACATTTAAAACCTACTTCAACTAGACAAAGACCAAAAAAAAAAACACTTCCAAGGAGAATGTTTCTCCAGCTCACTTGTTGAGGAAATTTGGCAGGAGAGGGAAAATAACAGTGAAACCTGGGGAATATAAATGAATAGCTCATGGTTCCAGCTTGAATGGCAGGAGTTCTCTGTTGGGGTCCTGTGCAGTCATCTCTTCCATCTCAAATGTTTTACAAAAAATAAAATATTGAAGCAACAAATGTCAGCACAAGCAGTTTGCTTGTCTAATCCTGTTGGAGGTTGGTCCGCTTCTGTGCGTGACTGTTTTTGTGCACCTCTGCAGAATCAGGGCTGTGCTGGGTAATTAGTGAAGTTCTCCTTTGGCTTGCTGCGTGCAGGCAGAAGGCTGCGGGAAGGGTTAGGGAGAAGAGTTTCGTCTTACACGTAGAAATCATACAGCTGAGCTTTTGTGGAACTTGGAAGACACAGGAGGTGGTGTCCTAGGGCATGGTAACCAAATACTTCTGTCAGATGTACAGCATCTGGATTCCTGAGGAGGTAGGACTCAAAGCTGCCCCTCACCTTCAGCAGCAAGGTCCTCCCCCAAAATCTTGATTCTTCCCTCCTTCTGTCAGAAGCTGATCATTTAAGCTCACGACTTGCCTTAGAACAGTTTGTAAATGGTAGCACTGATGAATCTCTTCTTTGTAGATATTTGATCATATGTTGCTTTGTTGACTTAGTTGAAGTAAAAGCTAAATAAGGCTTTATTTCCCAAGAAAAATCAACACAGACTCTTCTGGGGCAGCGTTTTATGTACACAGCACTCAATACAACTTCACTTCTTTTGATAGTTGGTGCTGGTACAGCAGCTGGTCATGAAACTTGCTTTGTATTTGTGTGGTGTTGGTGTAACGAGATCTGTGAAACACCGATCACTCTTACGCAAGTTACTGGGGACAGGGAAACTCATGAGTTCAATTAAATATTTTATAGCCACTGATCTAAAAGTTTAGGAAACATAATTTGCAGTATAATCTATTTCATCAGATTAGGGCAGAGGGGTTGGAATTGGATAATCTATGAAGTCCCTTCCAACCCAAACCATTGTGTGGTAAACTGATATTGCTAATAAGCAGTTGGCACTGTGGAAGACTGAATTCACTTTTTTCCCCCACTTCATTGCTGCCTGCAAAGTACAATTGAGCATAGATTCTTCTTCAGAGCCCTAGTTAAATGAAATTTCTATTCTTGCACCAAACCCACCTGAAAACTCCCAACTATCATCTCTGTTGTTTTGCCACCTCTCTGAAGGTGTTTTATAGGGAGAGGGAAACTTTCTGGCCCATTTTCATAACCCTGAAATATATCCCAGTGCATTACTTCTAACTCTGGAACTCGAAGTACTGGCTTTTCCCATCTGCTGGTTTTCACAAGCGCTGGTATTTTTGGCCAGTGTTACACAGTTTGTGTAATTTTTATTAACTATGTTGAAATAACTTTAGAAGGCTGCAGAGTCACTCTTTGGAAGGTTATCTTCTTGTTCTTACTCCAGCCATCTCCCAGAGCAGGTAGTGAATAATAGGGTTGGGAGTTCCAAGAACTCTTTGCTTGTTTTCCTTTGAGTGATAAATGCGTGAGTTTAATTTGCTAATGCCATTATCTGCCTTCAAATATTATTTCTCAGGATAACGTGTTGTCCTGAATCGTTCTTGACCGTATCATATTTCTTTCAAAAATTTTTAAATATAAAATAATACGGCTGTAAATGTTTTGTTTTTTAGGATTGAGGAAAAAAAAAGACTACTGTAGTACTTCATGGATTGCTGGAAAGAGCCATCTTCACTCTTCTTGTCTTATATAAACAGTGTTTTCTGCTTTGTTGCAGAGCTTCGTGTACCACTTTCAAAGCTTTAGTGATGACATAGTGGAAAACAAAGGAAGGCTAAATGCAGCCATGTTAAAGACTTCAGTGTTCTGGCAGAAATGATATGCTTGATAACAAAAGATATGATCTGAATGTCTCGCTGATTTTACCCTGTTGAGGTTGTTCTTTTATCCATCTGCAAAAGTGATCTGTGAAGGGTGCTGTAGCTGAGGAAAGAGCATGTAAAAATACAGTGCCTACTCAGCTTTAGTCATTTTATTTGTTTTTAGGCCACTTCTGTTCAATGAAAGAGACGCATTCTTTTTTTTTTTTGTGGCTGTTTGGCAAGGGAGGGGTGAAGAAAAGCATACTAGCTGGAAGAAATTCTTAAAATATGTGGGAAACTGCTGATACGATGTAGATTCTCTATAGCATGCTGCTGTATTTTTTGTTGTTAATTATCTATGATCCTGAAAAGATTCCTTCACTCCCACCCCACTAAGCTTATGGGTAGCCATTGCAAGCACAATGTAGTCTTTCTTCTTGCTTTCCCATTTTGAAATATATATATAGCCTCCAAATTAAAGTGCTGGGTAAAATTGCTTTTGATGTTTTGTTTGTTCGCTTGTTCCAAAACCTGTTTGAAATAGTAGGTCACTGATACATCTTTAAAAGGTACATCAAAGAACTGCTGCTCTTGATTGAGACATCACTTTGTTTTCCAGCACAGCTGAGTGCGTTCAGAAGTTTAAAAAAAAAAAACAAAAAAACACACCTACTTTTTTTTTTTTGTAAGGCTGCATTCACCAGCAGTGTTCCCATTTATGAAACATGAAGATGTGGGTAACAAGGATAGCTAGGTGTCATCTGTTATTATCCAGCGGTATTAAATGCTTTTGTGGCAAATATGCTAATGTCTTTCCTGCTAAGGTTCTAAAATTGTAGAAATGTGGTCTCTCTAAGGCTCTGTCACTGAGGAGTTAGGATCGACACCTATTTATTCTCTCTCAGCCTGCCTGGTATTAGTTTTTGTAAGCCTTTAATTGGTAAAGGGGAAAAATCTCGAAAGAAGAAAAGTGTTTCCTTGAAAATGACTAATATAATGACTCTTTATTTTTTTTTTTTTTTTTTTAGGAAATGACTTGCAGCTGAGTGAATCTGGAAGTGATAGTGATGACTGAACAAAGTTTTGGCCTTAAACATATCACCTTTTTTGCTAAATATGTCTTAGCATCTGTTTTGCACTAAGATTAGATTACCAGAGACTGGAATGAATGTCCTCGATTTTGATAATAAAGACATCCTAATTTTCTACTGACACATCGTGTCTATAACACAGCAGCATTGATACGTTGTCAGTGCTATGGTTATGTGTTTACCTTTCAAATTACTGTATTTACAGTAAAATTGTGTATGATCTGATTTTGATTATTTTGCCTCAGCCACCTGTTTTACTTGAAACTGATTTGTAACAGCTAGTTACTTTATATAAATAGTTTATGAAATGGAGGAATTTCTGATATTTATGGAGGCAAGTTTCCTTCCTATCATTTAAATGTTGAATGCTGATCTTACAGCTTTAACTTGGAGGGTGTAAAAGGGAGAGCAACTAAATGAGGTCTGCTGTGTCAGCTACACTTTTTGTTCAGTTCACAGTTCATACCTTTAAGGAAACTGCTGAATAATGTGGTCCACTAGTGCAGTTACAGTTTACAATTGTTCAACACATTGCTGAATCCTTAATTTCATTGTATTATAGGACTTTATATTTCTGAGCCTCAAGATTCCTGAGGGAACTTGTCTATTCTCTGCCTTTTTTTAATGTAACTTGAATAGGCCGGTCTTTTTACAACCTTTTTGTATCTAAATTTAGATAACTGTGGAGACAGCAATGATTTTTCTTCATGTAATTCTATAACGGAAATCAGAAATTTTCTTTGTAGAAGTATAAAAGTAATTTAATAAAGCAATATTTATCATTTTGTCTGATTTGTTTTTTTACTGGTTAAGGGTCAGGCAAAAAAAGTAATAGTAAAATTGGTAGCTAATAAGCACTCCCCACCCAGCGTGCAAGACTTGGGTGTTTATTGCTTTTCCATACATTGGGACAAGTCCAGGTAAGAGCTTCTTGAAAGTTTTGTGATACCAATGTGTAAATGAATGTTTATAGAGGATTATATCCAAATGCAGTTGGTAAGTGATACTGTGCTACAGAAGAGAAGGTGTTTGCTTAATCTTTTTTTTTTTTTTTTTTTTTTGCCTGCATTTGAATTTGTGAACCACAGGTAAGGGTAAAAATTTAATACTGAAGTTCACTACTGAGCAGTTTCCTAACTAACAATGGGAAATATCTGTGGGATGAATTCTGATGAGATAAATCTGCTCAGTCTTGCTTAGAAGTCTCACTTTCTAGATTGCAGTGACTGAATCACACATCTGTGTCTAAATAATGAGGATTTCATTCTACATGTAAGCCTGAATGTGAGGACATGACATGCATATTCAGTGTATACAATAGATGGTACTAGACTGGCTTATTCTGCCAACTGCTGGTAGTACCAGCCCATACTTACTCTAGAAAGATTGAAGCCAAATGTCTGCCCCTTACCACAGGGCAGGAATGAAATATTGGAAATGCTGCTTCCTGATCCTTCCCCACCTAGCACTTTCTACCCTCAAACTATGGCACTTGGCCATGGCCTACACCCAGTAACAGCTTTATGGTGTCCCAGCTTCCTAAAGTTGGGATCATAAGAAGCAAAACTGCTTGTACTAAAAGTAAAAAGCTCAAGTTAATGACCATGGATAAGCAGGTCTTTGAGAATAAAAGGGCTAAGGGGTGACTTCAAGACAGGAGGCTATGTAGATAAAGATTCCTCAAACTTTTTCAAGACTGAGTTCTCTGATGCATTATAACTGCTGCTGGGGGAACTCTACCAGACTGCTTGGTTCTTGGCACCTGCTGTTAATAAAATCTGCTCTGTGGCATGAGGACCTCTGAGATGTGTTACAAGTGATCTTAGGAGCAGCCCTGAGTACTAAATAGAAAGAGACTCATGGTAAATCAGTGTCCTAAAGTGAAATGTCTTCTTTTCAGCTTCCCCTTGTCCCTGATGGCTTGCATGAAAACTTTCTCTTAGGCCAATGCTAAAATCTAATGCCAGCCAGAATGCCACTGATTTTTCTGAGCATTTATGCGTTTGGGGTGCATGAGAAGAAGCAGGTGTGTGGAAGCACTGACCAGGCTAGGATCTAAATCACAGAGCAAGTGTCTGTATTCATGTATTATAATCACCTCTCCCTCAGAAGAGAGGAGGAAAAAAAAAACCTACAACGATAAAAAACAAACAAAAAACAACCCTGGCAAGTGCAACCTACCTGTATTTGATGCATAATTGAACTCACATGTATACAGGTGCTTAAATATAGCTCTGGGGGTAAAGCAGCTTTCCAAGTTCTCGAGACTCAGGGCTGTAAATAAGCCTATGCTATCTTTAGGATTTGGTCTTCAAGCTAGAAGCTTTCTAGGATGGGAAGAGCTTCAGTTAAGCTTTTGTACAGCACTGCAAAGTGATTAGATGCCAGTCAGTCACTACCCAGTCTAAATAAGTATGTGACTTAAATGGGTGTATTTTGTTAAACACACGGTTGTGATAATAATTCAGGAAAGGTTCCCTATAAATATTAGGGCTGGAGATAAGATTCTGGAACAGAGTTCCTATAGAGATAAGGGGAAAAAAGATAACAGACCTTAAATGTGTGAAGAAAAAAGTACTGTATGCTGGATCAAGCCCAAATGCGTGTTATCTGACTCCCTTTGTTCACGTGTCAGGCAGTCAGGTAACCTAAAGAGGTTGTCTGGTTCTGTCACTATGGAGGGGATTGGCTTGGGTCTCCTTCCTCACCTGCTGTGGGTATTTACTCCCCTATGGCTTGGTCTGTGAGCTGTCCTGTGTAGCTGGGCTGACTTCTAGAAGCGTGAATAAGGGAGGTATTCTAGCTACAGGAAAACAGATTTTTTTTTTTCCTGATTTGAAAATCCTATTCCTCTCCTTTAAACTCATTTTTATTTCTGTCATGTCAGTTTAACTAGTAATGAATGAGGAGAGATTTAGATTAGTTGTTAGGAGGAAATTCCTCACTCAGAGGGTGGTGAGGCACTGGAACAGGTTGCACAGAGCAGCTGTGGCTGCCCCATCCCTGGAGGTGCCAAAGGCCAGGCTGGATGGGGCTTTGGGCAACCTGGGCTGGTGGGAGGTGTCCCTGCCCATGGCAGGGGGTTGGAACTGGGTGGTCTTTAAGGTCCCTTCCAACAGAAACCATTCTGTTTCTACAGTTCTGTGACCTGTATAAGGTTGCTGGATGGAGAGTAGCGTGAGAGGGTACTGCCCCCAGGTTATGGACACATCTGTATATCATTTACATTCACCAATAAAAAAAATCTTCCAAACACTACTGGAAACTTCAGAATTGTTCAGTCTTGTGACTACTGCAGCATTAAGGACTACTGCCAGCACAGCTCACCTGAGCCTTTCTCTCTGCACAGCACCTGATGCATGCACAATTCTGCCAGGAACTACCTCTTCATGGTTGCAGCATTCAACCCTGGTTAAATCCTGAAATGGTGACAGGGCGTGCTTGCCAGCTGTAACTATCTTGCCCGACAGCTTCCAGTTTTTGTAAGGTCTTTGCCCTACTCTTGTTTTCCATGAACCCTGCCTTGGGGCGGAGGGACAAGCTAAGGTGATCTCTTTAGGGCAGCTTTGGCACTGCTGTATTCCACGACTAGCACTGGGATTGCCATTTACTTGTGGTTTTATGTCTATCTGTAATTCACTCTTGAGATCCTTGCCCATAATGCTGTGATGTGCCTTCAGGAAGTTCTAATTTATGAACATCTGTCTCAGTATAATGTCCATGGAGCTGTTTGGTAAGCAATAACCTTACTTCCTGCATAATCTCTGAAAATCATCGTGATATCTAAGCATGGAGTACTGCAGTTGCTCCATCAAAATCATGAGATCAATATCAGGTAGAGCAGAGCTCACTGTGGAGTTTATTGTCAAGGTGCCTGATATGATCAGCTTTATTACATGAACCTTTTTTTTTTTTGGTAAATGGGAGGTAATTTTTCAGATTAAAGGACTTCAGTTAGTCACTTCCATGCTGACAGACAGTGAATCATCTTGAGAACACAGCAGCAGTATTTTGAAGAAGAATTATTCGTTAGATCGTTCTTGACTGATTTCTGAGGAACCAAACATGAACAGATCAACTCAGATAACAGTTTGCTCTGGTTCTCAAGATCTTGGGCTCAGAAATTGTTGTATAATTTCTGGCCAACACTTTCGATTTCCGTCAGAATTTTTACACGAAGGTTTCTGAGAATGGCTAAAGAAGAGATTATTGGATCCTTCTTAAACATCAGAGACGAGGATGCCTAGGCTGGGCAGACGTGAAAGCCCAGAGGAGGAAAGAGATGACTTGGCTTACAATGGTTCCTAGGCTGAATCCTTGTCTACATGTGAAATCCTACTCTCACCACTTTTTGAGATTCATTCAGCTAGCCATGGGAAGGACTGGGGACTGTCTAGCAGGATATGAGGTTCAGACCAGCTTTTTGAAGAGCCTTAATAAGAAGAATGAAGAAGAGAGACATTTTGAATAAGAGTATTTGCAATTTGTTAAAATATATATTCCTGCTATCTTGGGGGGAGGTAGAGGAAATGAAATAACAAGGCTGAAATTTACTGAAATTAGGAGGAAAAGTGTGAAATGATGAATTACTTCATAGTCGAGACCTAAAACTAGATAGGGGCAGTCATCCACACCCAAGAGAAATCTGAACTGTGGAGAGAAGGATTGGAAGACCTCCATCTTTCAACTATGATTCTGCTCAGTTAAATAAATTCATGGTGACAACACCAACTGTTTGTTAACTGCCCAGCAGTTCTGTCCCACATGATCATGGGGCCCCCTGCATAAGAATAATTCATGATGGCTAGGGGATTTGCAGGCAGGAGCTCTCTGCTTACCAGCTAACTACACGCAGGAACGGGCTGAATTGGTGGAAAGCTCTAAAAGGATGTTGCTGTGGCCTTTACTTTCCAGCTTGCAGGTTCTGGCGTTGGAGAAAAGCTCCTGAATGGAGGACTCAGAGCTCAGTTTGTGTCAGCAGGAAGATTTATTCAGCTCCTAAGTAGAGATACCAGTTTCATACAGGGGTTTCATAAGAAACCATGCTACGTTTGCTGTAGTGAAGGGTCTGGCCTGCTGGGAACAGCAAAGGCTTGGGCTCTAGTTGTTTCTGTGGTTTTCTGAATCCATAGAAGAAATGAGTGTGTTCTCAGATTTTTCCTTCTCTGAAAAGCAAATCCCTCTGCTGTGGTGAGGAAGGAATGGAGGTTAGAGGCAAAGATGAAGGAGCCTTTCATTCAACAGAGAAGGCTTTGTTGATGTACAACACATACCCGGTGAGCTAGCTGCTGAGACCTCTCCTGACTCGCTTTAAACAGGGGCGCTTGTTACAGAACCTGTTCTCCATCTCTCATCTCCCGTGTGCTGTCCTTTCTGTGCAGCTTGGTTTGTCTCCTGAAAATTCATATCCGGCTTGTTCTCATAAGCGTGCTTACGCATGACAGAGGATTACTTGCTCCCTCTCAGAGATGAGGCCTTCTTCATGCTGTTATTTAAAGAAAAGTGGAGTGTCTTAAAAAGGTAATTAAAGAAGACCCAGCAACAACCCAAACTGTTCTTTAATCTCTTCAGTTTCACTTCCACATGCCGTGTATCTTGTTCTACCAGTTTCAATGCCCTTGCAAAACAGTTGCACAATGATTTCCTCGTAACAACCAGCAGAATTCAGCTTGAGCTCACCTAATTGGCTGTACCTTTTCTAAGATCCTCGATGTATTGAGTTTCCAGTAAACTCTGCAACCCCCTTTTTTTCCTGCACCTTTTCATTGCCACTACTTTTGGAATAAATACACATGGATGTCCTCATGTACAGTTTTCATAGAGAAATACGAGATGATTCAGCCTGAAATGCCAAATTGTCTCTTAACCAATTTCCTTTTTACACCTGATGTGATGTACATTGACAATTAATGAAAAAGATCTATGCTTTTACCAGGGTTTTGATCCAAATATTTAATGGGAGTGTTAAAAAATCCCTCACAGTTCATAAAAGCTCAGGACATTTAAAGGCCAATGTCCGATTGAGATTTCCCTATCAAATTAACAGGTTTTGTGCCAGTTTCAGATTCTGCTGGAATAATGAGAGTAGAGGCAGATGGTTCAAGCCCTGGAGTGCAGCCTGCGACATGGGCACAGCCAGGCTGCTTATCACATTACTTCACAGTAACGCCGACACCTCTGCGCAGGGATACACCTAGCCCCGTGGCAAAAAGCTGCTCCAAGGAGTTTCTCATCCCAACAATGGATGGGCACACCAGCAGGAGCACAACATAATGGGCTACTCAGGGCATTAGGGTCAGAAGAAAGTTTGGAGTCAGCTGTCCTAATTCAGCATCTCTTCTGAAGAGGTTTGTGGGCTCTCCCATCACAGTGTGGAACAACTTCCACTCCTGTTCTGCATGATAACTTTTTTTTTTTTTCTTTTTTTCTTTTTGCCCTGTGCAAAAGTTACCATTGGAAACATGTAGTTAACATTTCGTAATTTTTAAAATATATATAACTAATGTTCATAAAAATAATGTTAGGCAAATGTGACCTGCATGTAGGTGGGGAAAACTCCCTGCAGATTAGCAGCCATGCTTGTGTGGCTCCCATACTTGAGCCACTTTCCCCCTACCAAACACAGCCAGACTTTGCCTAGCTGCCTTCCCCCGGATACGGTATTTGTCAAGGATACTGGTGATCAGTGGCCGTGGCTATGTTTAGCTGAGGATGCAGGACCGTTAGGCTATTTAAGAAGTTCTTGCCACAATGAGTGCATTTTAGAAAGTACCACCTGGAAGGAGTGCGCTGAGCTTAGCGGGGACTTTTTATCCCCGTTAATTTGTAAAACAAAACTACTGCTAAAAGCTTAGAACCCATCCCTGCCTGTGTACTTTCCATTTGACTCCCTCCTGGTGATGAAACAACAGCTACTCACAGGTGAATAATTGAGGTCCCCAAGAGAGAAACTTGTTAACATTTTAATAATGTCTTGCCTATATTTGTAATTCTGTAGAGAGACTGAGACGAGCGAGCCAAAGAAGTCACCACGTTACGTCAGAGCCTTTGATCCAAATGACCTCTGTTCTGGAAACCAGAAGTGCTTATGCTGCACAAATCTCTCTAAACCTAACACAAATACGTGTGAGATTGTCTGTGCTACGCTGGGGAGCGATCACGGTCGGGTAACTTCAGCTGCTGTCAGATGGGATCAGCTCCGCAACGGGGGGTTGGCAAACAGCTCCCATCCATCGGATGCGTATGTGGTGCTGGTGGATCGATCTGACACTTCCTGGGACCTTGTGAGCAACCCCAGGCAGGTGTGTTGGTTGTTGGGAGGGCAGAGATGCCAGACGGCTCCCTGCTGCTGCTGCGGTAGCTTCTGAGCCTCCTGGGTCTTATCAGCAGCTCACACCACGCTGAGCCCTCCTGCCTGGTAGAGATGCTCAGCTGCAAGAGGTTGCCTCGCAGCTGGGTTTTCATCAACTTGGTCTTCTTTGACAAGGAGGAGGGGCTGTACAAATGGTGAATTTGTTTTCCAAGCTGAATGAGAACTGTAATTTCAAGTGTGCTTGCCTTGGCACCTCTCAGGGCTTTCCAGTTTGCAGGGATAGTGGCGGGGTGCTCGGCAGGGAGGGAAATATTTTGGTCATCCCACAGTAAGGTGATGTGACTTCAAGGCCACAGAGCTGCTCAGCAGCAGGACGTCTTGCTGCTGGACCCTGCTCAGGTGACACAACCACGCAGTTTAGCACCCTGCCAGCTTGCTGTGCTGCTACAGCCCTCCCAAACTGGCACACATCACTGCTCCAGTGAGATCAGGTCACCATCTCACAGGCTTCTCCCCAGCTCAAGCTCCTAAGGGAGGTGAACGCTGCACGAATATTGACCATGGCCATGGTCAATACCTTTCATCCTGTGCTCCATCCTCAGCTGTGTGTTGCTCTGGAGTTTCTACACATACAGTTTCCAAGCTCATTGAGGCAAAACCTGAACTGCTCCTGCCATGAAACACCAGCTAACTAAGGAAGCAGCTGCTTCAGGTAGAGCAAGGAGATGCCCCAAAGGAACAATGATTCCTCACTATGGACAGCAGGAGTAGCGTGGGCTTTGCTCCTCTCTTCTCATGGGAGAGAGTATTTAGGATGGTGCTAACTGAATCTGGTACGGGGCAGTGATAATATACTCCTTGCTTTGCAGGGACCTCCTTAGCCTGGTCTCATGGTGTAAAGAGCTGAAGTTCCTCCCATCCATCTTCCTGTTGAATCCAGGGAGGAAATCAAAAGCAGGTTTGCCATGCATACAGCTGTTTGACTCCCTCTGACTAGATGAGGTGGAGATGGCTCTCCTGTCCCTCAACCTCAGCAGCAAGGACCACATCGGGTCCCATCTCTGCAAGCTGAAGCATGACTATTCTGTGAGTCAGGCTGGAGACACAAGGCAACATCTGGCTTACTTTGCATGGTGGTATGTGATCGGGGTGCCTCCAGTGAGGTGACAAGAGAAAAAGGGTGCCTGTGTGCCCTCCCTGGTCCCCCCTATCTCCTTGACTTGGCCCAGGGAAGCTCTGTAGCACAGCTTCCTTGCAGACCTGCAGCTGTGGCAGGTAGCACGTCCTAAGATTCTTCCCTATATCTAATCTAAATCTCCCCTCTTAGTTTAAAGCCATTATGCTGTGTTCTACTGCTCTACTCCCTGACAAAGAGTCCTTCCCCCGCTTTCCTGCAGCCCCCTTTAGGTACTGGAAGCCCCTGTAAGCTCTCCCCAGAGCCTTCTGGTCCAGTTCATGCAATAGCATTTTACATCATTGCTGTATCCCTTCTGACAAAAGGGAATAAGGCCCAGTGTTCCTAAACGTGCCACTTTCAAAGCAGAAAGAAGGAGCATCTCCGAAGGGAGCCAAGCCGTGGGAGCCATGCTGGGCAGGCCTTTTCCCTCGGGGACTGGGTTAGTCACACATCCAAGCCCTCAGTCCTGTCAGGGCATAACCAACCCAGCTGCGTGGTCTCCCAGCCTCCAGCACTACCCATCCATGAGGAAAGAAAAAGCATAAAACGCAAACGTTTGAGTCACAAACAAAGGGTGGGTGAGCAGGATTAGGCGAGGCTCTGCTGACTAACCTACCCCAGCAGCAGGCAATTATTGCTCCCATTTTGTCCTGCAGGAAGCGAGCCTGGCTGTGCTGAAGCGCCTGGTGCTGGAGGAAGGGGCTGCTGGAGCAGAAACCTCTCAGCTCTGATCCTGGGCCACTCTGCCCAAATGGCTCCCCAGACCCGTGCCTGGCTGGATTTGCAGGGCGTGAGCACAAAATCAGCCCATCTACCATGAAAAGCCAGGCAGGAATATGTTGTTGCTACTGTTGAATCTGACATACATGAGTTGAATCCCTTGAGGCAGAAACAATTTATCTGTGTCCCAAAATGACTCATTAGGAGCTGTTTCAAAACCGTGTCTTTGTATTGAAAAGGCATGTCCTGATGAATTTGGCAAGGGCACAATCTCGTATTACTTTACAGTCTGCTTTGTAAAGCAGTACACAGGGTTAATGATAGTTTAGTATTAATTGCGTATCTCTGGAGATATGCAGAGACACATTTTTCTGACTAGAATCTTGGTCCCTCTTTCAGAATTTCTAATTCTTAAACAAAAAAATGGCTGGAAATCAGAGCGCTGCTTTCTCAACTAGCTTCTTCTGAGGCTTTAAGGATATGATACAATGAAGCATTTAATTGTGAGGCCCTGTATGGATAGCATAAGATTTACTAATTTCCAGCCATAATTCAGCTTCCCCCAGACTAGACTGTGGTGGCTGTTTGTTAGTGAACAGCAGTGCCAAGATAACTCTTCAGAGATGCAGCCTTAAGGCTGGAGGAAATTAGACTGTCAGGACACATTTAGCAGTAAAACAGCTTACCTGTTCAGTCACACTGCCAAACATACACAAATACAGAAGTGTGGCTTCTTATCACAAGCAACATGTGTGAGCAGGGTCCGAGACCCAGCTGCTTTGAATTTCCAAGAATTAGCTGATAATGCATTAGCTCTGTTAAGATAAAACCATGTGCCTGCAAGGCCTGCTGTTAACTCTCTCTCTCTTGTGTATGTGTGCTGAGGTACAGATAGCTCTGAAGAAAGAACATTTGGTGCAGTAGATTCTGGTCTCAACTTCAACAGGATGAACACAACTGCTACACAGCAATTGTTCAGCAAAGGGCAGTTGGTTAGTGTAAGAGAGAAGTAGGCTGATAGTTTTCATTTTTTATTTACAATGGCTTTAAATGCCTCAAGGTAATAATATGGAATGTAAATTCTGACCATCGTTTAAATTAATTGCAAAATTCAAACTCACCTCAACGTGACCAAAATTATGACTTGAATTTACAAATATCCAAGTGGCATTCTTCAGGGCACTGAAAAGGCATTTCCACAAGCACAAGGATGTCTGCAGTACCCTTTCCTAGCTTATTCCTAATGACTGGTGTGGTTTGGTTGGTCTTCCTACACTTCACTCTTCTAAGGATTGCCAGCAGGGCAGGCCCTCACTGACAAGGCTGCCATCTCTCCCAGCTGTGTTACCACACTCAGCTCTCAGTTCCCTGTACCCTGAGGAACAGGCATTCCTCACTAGTCCTCAGGACAAGCAGGTGTTTTCTTTTTTTTTTCTTTTTTAAACTGAAATTAAAAGGCATGTCATCTGGTAAAAATATTTGCATTTCATGTGCTTGCAGGTTTTAAAAAGCCTAAACTTGGCCTCCCACATAGTTCAACCAATTTGACCAGATTGAGCACACATTTGTACCCTCTCTGGGCAAGCATTTATTTAAGTTCAAGTTTCTGCAGTTACGCACCTTTTCCCAGGAGTTTGTCTTTCTCTAGAGAGATACATTTGAATGCTGGCAAACCTAACTTTTTATGCATAACATGGCACTGAGGGATTTGTGTGCACAACAGAAGACGGTGCTGCATTCAGGAATGTTTTGATTACCAGGACTCTTGTTCTGCCAGGAAATCTGAAGCAATTTGGTTTGGGGCCTATTCCCACAACGTTCTAGTCTTACATCTGTTATTTTAGTATGTTCCATGCTTTTTTGCTTGTGCAACCACAGTTTGATAATTGCCGAGGAAGGCAGTTTTTCCATGACCCCAGACTGAGAGTGGAAAGGCCTGGGACAGGAACCAGCACCGTGAGAGCTGATTTAGGTATCGATTAGGACTGTCAGAACTCAGAGGGTTTCACAGGGTTATTCCGCAGAGCAGTCCAGACCATGACCTTTTACTAATGGGTTTCTTAATGTTTGCCTGGGAAAGAAGGTGCTGTCAGATCCTCTAATCAGGATGCTGGGTATTAGGCATCTAGGAGCTGAAGTATATTACAAGTTAGGATAAAAAAGAGAAAAAAAAAAAAAAAAGAGAGAGAGAAGAAACTATTCTTCTTCTCCTCAGCTCCTACTCAAGGAATTTCCCTTGCTTTGTTCCTTCAGCAGCGATAAGGTCTCGCACTTAGGCCAGGTGCCAGACTTGGGACAGTTGCCCAGAGTTTTGTTGTCTTTGAAGAAAGCCGGTGTTTAGGATCTCAGATCTCTGATTTTCCTTTTAAAAGTGCTTTCAATATTTCAGCTGAACTTCTGAAGTTGTTTGCCACTGTTGAAAAATCAGTCTTTGCTGTTGATTTGTATGTATACATCTATGTATACATGAGATAATAGCTCCTGGAGGAAACCATCTCCTTCCCACAGTTCTACCAGAGACTGCCATGAGTCCCAAGGATCACCTTCCCAAGAGCAGCTGTGAAAGAAAAACACTTCCAAAGAACCAGTCATGTAGAAAAAACAAACAAACAAACAAACAAACAACAACAACAACAAAAAACCCTTTTATGCTGCATTTGTGTTGTTAGCAAGTCGATGTCTTCTCCTGTGTTTCCTGAGGTCTGTCGCAAGCACCTAATCCCTGCTGTCATATCAAGTGTTCCTTGACATAGCTCCTGTCACAGCCTGAAAGCACCAGCCTGGTTTTGGCTAACTTGGCAACTCAAATTTGCAGTGTTTCTGTTTGGCAATCACTCATTGGCAATTTCGAGGTGGTGATGACTGAGGACAGTGCCATGGAAAGAGTGTTACTCATCTGCAGCCAGATCCAAAGCAAAGATAAATTTGCCCAGTCTCAGATCCAGACCTAGGCGTTTGTAGGCTGTCTCACTGCTGGTTCCCCGAACTGTTCCATCTGGTGCCAGAAAACTTGTTCCGTAGCTGGCGAACATCCTGATCTCTTTAGGTCATGCTTTAATCCTGCCAGCTGAAGGCTGTCATAACAGAAAAACTGGCATTTTCCTCAAGGGGGTGGCTCTGCATGCACCTCTTTCACCTCCTCCTGCATGGGGGCCTGGGTGAGGCTCTGCCTGGCTGCTGGCTGGGCCTGGGGGAGTGCTGCTGAGCCAAGGCCAGGCTGGAGGCGGCCACCTCGGGGCTAACACAGCGCCTCAAGTGCCAACCAGCACGTTTTTATGTAAAATTGAAATGATAAGCATCCCCACCGGGCCCTCCCGGGGTGTCAGCGGGTTCACGTTTATGCGGGCGGCTGGCACTCACGGACGCATCTCACCCGGGGGACCTGCAAGAAAAGCAGCGTGGGCGATGGCTCCTGTTCCCCCGCGGGCATGGCAAGGGGCTGCTTTATTTTAACCGCTGCCCCCGGGGACAAGGAGCTTTCCTCCGTCGTATTTTATTTCAGCGCCTCGCAGGTGCCCGCCCCGTGGCTCCCTCTGCGCTGCGGGCGGCGATGGCTGAGGGGCCGGCGCCATCTTCTGGGCTCTGAGGAGGGGGAAGAAAACGGGGCCGAGGAGCCACGGGGAAGTGTTGTTGACAGCTCCATAACTCGGGATTTTATCCTTTGTAGAGTTGTGTTTCTCAAAGAGTTCAGGGGCAGAGTGATACATCGTGCTTTCTGGCTACGTGCTGGTGCTCGTGTGGTGAGGTTTCATGTGCAGCTGCGGTGCTGTGTCGTCCCCGTGTCCTTGGAACTCCTCGGGCTTGGAATGTCCAGCAGAATGTTAATTATAAAAAAAGCAGTTCAGAAAACATACCAATCTTATTTGTGTTTCTAATCGGAGTCTAGAGAAATAACGATAATAGGCTGTTATCCGTTACAGCTAAGGAAAGGTGGAAGGGAAGGGGAAAAAGCTCTGTTTGTCCTTGTGCATTGGACCAACGAAACCCAATGAGGGAACAAACTTATTAGGCATCTGGGTGCCCAATTTAACACTGCTGCCAAAAGCTATCAGCATTAACACAACATGGAAGGTCATCTGTAAGTTATATGTCTGCGCAGCACAGTGGCAAAAAGCCAGACAGAGGTACTTTGAGCAGGAGCAGGAGCGGGGCAGCTCTGTGCCAGCTCTGCCATGTTTCCAGGTGGGAATGGGTTTGTGCCAGGCTGGCTGGAGCTTGGTGGCCATCTGTCCATCTGGGCACATTCTGGTGAGATTTCCACGTGACAGCAGCCTGAACTGAGGTCCCCACCGAGGCAGGGCTCATAACGTTCAGTCATTGCTGAGCATTGACTGGTGTTGTGCTTCTGGGGAACGAGGCTGAACAATTATGATGAGATTTCAAAGAGCTGTAGGAGTTAGAAACAGACATGATGTACTGTGTCCCGTCATGGTTAGCCTATAGAGCTTTCTTTGTTTTTTATTTGATGGGTTAAAAAGAAATATCCTCCACACAACCTCACCCTGATCGTTGCCAGTCTGCACGGAAGGAGGCAGTTTGCACGGAGTGATGCATTAATGGGAGTCTCAGCGGTAGCTAGGGAGAAGTGGGAGATTTGCACAGATGAAGTGCAGTTTCCCAGCTAATATATAGTAGGGGAGAAAGTCTGGCCTAGATAAACTGCTGGGCTGCTGCTGTGGGAATGTGGAATGAATGCTGTGGATGCTGTGCAGCCCCAGAATCAGTGCATCTGTCTGCATTCAAAGGGGGCTAATGCTTCCCCTTGCATCCTTCACTCGTCTTCGCAGACTGCAAGCCCTCCATGCCAAGGCCTGTCTCCCACCAGGTGCAGGACTGACATCTTGCACAGAGCACTTGTCGTAACTCGTGCTTTTAGGCAAGGCTCTGGTATTTCTGCTAATGATTGTTCCTCGCTAACCCCTGTGGTGGTACTTCTGTTGCAAATCAGGAAACTGTAGAAATAAATCTCTTCCTCTCAAGGGCGTCTTGCGGTTCAAGCAAAGTGTTGCAATGCAAGAGATCCCTCTTGCCTTGCCATTGACTCCGTGTGGCTGTAGGCAAGTAATTTCCTCTCTCTGGAGAACCTTTGGGTCTCTGAAAGCTAGAGGAGCCTGTGCCTAACATGAAAAAGTGGTCGGCAGTGGAACTGCTTGTGTAGTGGTAAAGGAGTGTTTTGTTCTCACTTAATTGTCTTTTATTATTTGCCACATCAAAGAAGAAAATGGTAGACTCCATCAGCAGAGGGGGAAATGCCTTTTGAGGAATAGTTAATTCACTGAAAAATAGTTTTATGGAAAGAAATTTGGGAACCTGCCTAAGTTCAGTGAATTGTTTGGGCCAAAAATGAATAGGGAGAAATTTTTCAGGAAATGTTTTGCTTTGACAAGCTCAGAATAAAATGTGACACATTTTTTAGAAAGTGATATTTATTTAAAAACATTATAAATTATAGGGAGGGAAACAAGGCATTTAATGTGACTTGGGCAGGGGAGAAGTCTTGGAGTTGACAGAAAAATCCTGAAAAAAATCCTTCAATTATCCGGGGTCAGGATGTTTTACGGCTTGCTATGATCTTTCGTACTGCCATCATCCAAAGCCTCTGGGTCTTCAGCATGATAAACCTGGGCTGATGACAGGAGTCTCTGATGCTTCCCTTATCTCAGAGTTACAGTTTGCTGCTGCTCTCACCAAAGAGGAAGAATTTGTCTTGCGCCTTGGCATTAGGAGCGCAGAGGAGGAGCATGTTCTAGCCAGAGAACTGGTCAAAGCTGGTGCCTCTGTCTTCCAGCTGCTCAGGAGAAGGGACTTGGTGGTGTCCTACAAGTGACCCTTCAGAAGGGCTGTGTGCCTTGCTTTTCCCCTCGAGTAGAAAGTGCTCAGCATCAGGCTGCACACACCTGCGGTGACACAGAGCTTTGTGTAACTTGAATAACCCTGGGAGGGAGACCCACTTTCTAAGACAAACAGTGCCAGATTGGAGCCATTTTCAATTAAGATAAATTGTGTTCTGTTCATGCTGTGCTCTAAACTGTTTGAATTGCAGATAGATTGTCTTATGGAAAAGCTCCTAATGTGCGAACCCAGTCTATCTGTTAGTTTGGTAATGAGCCCTAAAGCCCTGGAGGAAGAGGGAGAAATTGCTGCAGCTCTTTCCCAAGATCTGCGAGGTGACTGTAAGGTCTTTATGCTGGGAAATAGTACAAGGTTTTTTTTTTTTTTTTTTTTTTTTTTTTTTTTTTTTTTTTCTTTCTTTCTTTCTTTCTTTCTTTCTTTTTTCTTTTTCTTGAAACAGAGGGAGAGTGGTGACTACAGTAATTTCTGTTTGACTGTGCTGATGGGGAAACTGAGGTATCTCTCTGTAAGGACTTAATTATTTAGGGCCAGGAGTGACCAAATGTCTGGAAAACATGAGTAACCTCATCTTCAGAGCCTGGCTCATCCATCAGACTGCGGACGTCCGTGGAGAAGGAGTCTCTGCTGCCTGCTAGACTGTGCTCCTCTGTGTCCCTGACGCAGCAGTGACTCACGATGAGCTCTGCGAGCTGGGCTGCACATCTGTAACATCTTGCAGTGGGTGGATGCAAAGTTAGTGGAGCTAATGCCAGTCCCCTGGCTGGCCATGCAGTGGCACTGAAAGCACAGCTAAATCTCAGAGATGAGCTCTGGCAAGGTTTGTGCTGGTTACACAGGGGGTGCTGGACAGGTGCTCTCACCTTGCTGGGAGAAAGGAGGGGAACCATGGAAGGAATTCATCAGGTGCAATTCACAGAGCACCAGGGGACATGTGCAGCCCTGCACCGTTTGGGAGCTGGCTCTGTTAACCCAGTTGCTCACAGTGTGCTCCCTGTGTCCCAGCTTGGAGCTGTATTTCACTGAGGCTGTTACCAAAGGAAAGTTAGTTCCTTTGGTGCTTTCTTTGTTTGCCCGGCAGAATGACAGAGACTTCAGCTTTCCCTTCTACAAGAGAGGTGTGTTTTCAGCCCTCTTTTTGTTCTCCCTCATCTGTCCTGTGAATGAGACGCTGACTTTGCTCCTGAGTGTGAGTGAGTCTACAATGGAAGCAAAGAGAAGCTGGAGGCAGAAATGTTGCTAAAGGGACACAGAAAGAAGGGAGTCTGCAGCAGCAAAGGGTCTCACTGTAGCTAGCGACAAAGGCAGAGATTGCCTGTTGATCTGCTAAATTGCAGAGTATGCACAATGCAGCAAATGGGTTTGAGCTGCTGCACTTGAAGGGGCTGAAAATATTTTGATGAAATAGTTTTGCTCAGAAAATACTTCTAAAAAGGAGAGGTGGTTTTGATTAAACTCTGCTTGGATCAGAGACATGCAGAGAAACAATTGCGTGCTGTGTTACAGTGAATAGCATGGGGGTTACAGCACTCGTCTGGGCATCAGGAAATGTGGGAGATTGCTGAACGTGAGCTGGGATGAATGTGTCCTTACTTCATGCACTGGGTTCACAGCAATTTTGGGGCGGGTTTTATCAACTTGTCCTACTGGAGCTGTTTCGCTTTGTAGAAAAGCTGTACTTGGTAGCCCTGAGAGGGCTGGGTTCAGGTCACTGTTCAGCTGATGTGGTGATATTTAAGGAGTGTGAAGAGGCTCCAGCAGGCGGTGGCATGCAGGAGACCTGTGAGGTCAGCCTGGATTGAAGAGTCTCTCTCAGCTGATAGCCCCTAGCCACCAGGGTACACATACATTTTTTTTTTTTTTTTTCAGAAAGCAGTTGAGAGGGCCTGGGTTTTATTCTAAAATGTTTTTTTTTCAAAGTCACAACAGAGTCGGTGTGTTGGGAGCCCACTCCCTACCAGCACTTGTTTCAGCAGAGCGGCCACAGGAGTGAAACACAAGGGTTAGTGTGCAGGGTGTTCACAGCTAATGGAGCAAGACAATTAAACCCGCAGCTTAATAGCTTTCTCTAGTCTCCAGGTAAGCTCTAAACTAGGAGCATTGCCCAGAAGACTTGCTGAAAATCTTTGAAAATACATGAATGCAACTTTTCCTTTCAAACTGTATTTGGTATTATCTGTTCAATAGCTAGGCAAGCATAGAGTAGAGCTGAACCCCTGACCCGCTCAAATTAAACAATTCTCTCTGGGTGAATCTGAATTAAAATAATCCTGCTGGATAGGAAGGCTCCTGTTCTGCTTTGGCTTTGCCGATCAAGCACTGTGAAAACAAACAGTGTCTCTAACCTTGAGGCCCTTGTCAGAGCAGCCTCTGCCCTGAGCTGGTGTTACAGCTATTCCCCTCCTGTGTGCAGGACACAAAAGCTGGCGGACCAGCACGGATGTCCTGTGGCTTCCAGTTGGCTCGATTGTCAGCTCAGGCACTGCCCCAGGCTGCCTGAACTCGTGTGCAGCACTGTACAGGACATGCATGCAGCCACGGGGGATTGTCACCTGCTCACACATCACCAGTTGCCTCAAATCACTCTTCTTTCCTTGAGGTGTCTTTAAAGAATGTTGCAACCAGACTTCCTCTGCTCTTCCAGCCTCAGTTGGTCCTCAGGTACAACCCAAACATTTTTAGGATGCAGAATGCAATTTTTCGTTCAGGTTTATTGCTAGCTACAACCTCTCTTGCCAGGCAGGAAGGGACAGACACCAGCCTCAGCTCCTGCTGGCCACAGCCCCCGCTGCCTGCGCCTCACATCAGCATTCCCCTCACCTAGCAGGTATATTGCTTTCCTCCTCTGCTGTCTGGCTCTGATTGATACTGTCATTTGTGTATTGAAACAGCCAGCGCCTATAAATCCTCCCAAATACCCTATTATTAAAAAGGCATCTCACCTTCAGCTTTGGGGTGGTGAGGAGGGCTCATTATGCTCCTGTTTGTTGGCTGTGCTTATGCAGACCGTGTCTCTTGGGGCCAGAGATAAGGCTCGGGTGTGTGCTGTAATATGGTCAGCGAGGAGGTTGCGTGCGTCAGAAGATATCTCGAGGGCAGGCAGAGCTTTCAAAGGCAGCAGCTTGCAGAAGCTGGGATTTTTACAGCTGCACTGCCAGGGCTGGTCAAACAGCGGTGGGCATTTGTGACTTGCAGGTGACAGCTCGCTCCAGAGAGGTTCAGAGCGGCGGCACCAGACCCTTGGCAGCTCCCTTACCGATGGCTGAGGGTAAGGGTGGGCACAAACAGCCAGGATGAGCAAGGCAGCCACTGCCTTGAGCTGACCAGAGGCTTCTCAGCCTGCTGCCTCCTGCGTCCCAGGAACCCCACGGCTGTAGGGGAGGGCAGGTATGGACCAGGCACACACCAAGCCCATGGGGCAGGCTCCAACATCTCCAGGAAAAGGCAGCTCTGCACAGATCTGCCAGTATTGATTGTCTACTTCATATCACCTCTGAAAAAAATAAGGCTGAGGTAAATGTGTATATCTCTGCCCAACTGGATTGAGTCTTCCTGCGTTCTGGAGATTTCTCCTTCATTTTTTATTATTTCGCCTCAAGTGGAAGGGTCTGTTTTAGGGCCAGCGTAATAACTACCATAACTTAGTCAGGCTGACACATCAGTATGGTGCCAATCACAGTTATAGAGACCCTGGGACCACTTCATCACAGCAGCTTCACTCCAAGGCTCCTTTTAATCTTTCCTAATAAAATTTAAATGACAGTAGCTGTTCCAGTCATGAACCAAGAAAAGCCTCTCATATTATTTCCTCCCATTTTTTCCCAGTCTTGGGTTCTCCATTTTATAGTGACTAATTTATGTGAGCTGACATCTTCCCGAGCCGGCAACGTGTGTCTGAAACAAGAGGCTCCTCTGTTCAGTGACTCTTTTTAGCAGATAGGCTGTTCCCAGAGCAATGTGCAGATTTGTATAATGGGGCCACTGCCACCCTCCTGAGAACCCAGGCAGAGTTTCCTGGCTCCTGTGGGTGGTTTTGACCAGGAACAGCTACTGAGCTTCGATGTGGGTTTGCTGCAGGTCCTTCTAACTGGCCATCGGGCATCTGGCCCGCTGGTGGTGCTGTTAGCAGCCTGCCTTTCAGCCCAGCACTGAGTGAGGACACCCAGCAGCTCCTCTCATGCTTTTCTCCTCTCCTCAGAGGAAGACAGTGGAAGGAGAACTTCAAAAAGACAGCACAGCCATTTCCCTTTAAACACGAGCAGCATTCAGGGACCTGCCTTCTGAGGAAGCGGGCCTTGCCCCTGGGGGCAGAGCTGGGGCAGTTTGTTGGGGCTTTTCGGTCCTGCAGGCTGCACCGTCCCCAGACTTGGACTAGCCTCTGAGGAAAAACTCTTTGGCAGTAAGAGTCAAGCCACAAAGGCCAGCCTCAGCCTTCCTGAAGTGTGCGGGAGCTGTTTGGAAATCCTGTGGCTTAAACCTCACTCAGAGCTCTTTCTAGCACCGAGCACACCGGGACTCTGAGAGTCCAGGGGGCAGAGGATAGGTGTGGGCATGGGGGCATGTCAGTCTGGTGGGTGATGCTGCCCTCGTGGGGACTGCTGCCCTTCCTCCCCTTGGTTAACCTCTTCCCCCAGTGACTCTGCGCTGTCCTGGCACAGAGGAGACCTGCCCCAGCTACTGTACCAGCATGGACCTCCCCTTTGGCCTCAGCACTTTCTCTCCTTTCTTTCAGCAATTGGCCAACTCACACGTGGAAATTAAGGGCAGTGAATCGCAATCAAGGCATCTTCCACCTCCTTTCAGACTGCATGACAGGGAGAGTGATATCTGGGGCCTTGTTAATATTGAAGTGGTGAAGTGTCACCGGCTCTGTGGTACAAGCGGGCCTTGATTTACATGAGTATAATAGAGATCAGATCGAGGCCTGCAGACTTCAGTGTCAAGGGCCTGCAGGGATGTATTACATTTTCTTCCCTGCTGATGAAAATGAAGTCCTGGGGGAAATGAGTGGTTTCGTCTCATCTGAATTCTTTCTGGAGTAGCGTTGCCTTCAGAAACTCTAACTGGCAGACAGCGCCTTTCTTCTTGTCAGTCTCAGCTGGAAAGACAAGGAATGAATGGGCTGGGAACAACATTTCTGGCACCTCTCAGCCAACTGTGTTATCTCATTTAGCTGCAAGAGGTGTTGTTACTGGGAACATCTGTTTGTCGTGCCTAGGTGGAGAATGAGATAACATTTAGAAGACACTCTGTGCATCAGAATCTCTTGCTTTTTAGGGCTGATCCCAAACGGACCAGTCTGAAGGAGATGACATCTTTGGTTACATTTCCTGCCTTTATTCGATATTCAGTGTCCTTCCAGCAACCTGCATTTTTCTGCATGACTGTTTGGTCCGTGCCCACTAGCATCACTGCCATCCCATGCTGATACCTTTCCAGAGTGTCTTGCTGGAGATCTGACCCTGTAACAAGGCTGCGTGTTCTTGGGAGGCTTCTGGCCAAAATGTACCAACCTCAAGAGCATGGATATTTCGGGACATCACCAGTTCTTTCCCATGCTACTTGTGGTTGGCTTGTCCAGAAAATGTTTCTTAGAATGACGTTTGCTTTGCTGACTGTTGTCAGTGCTAATTACTTCTTAAGTTTTAGAAGCTGTGTTGGAAAGCAAACAAATCTGGTGGTCCTCACTGCATTCTGCTTTCTGTCCTTCCAAGCCGTTTGTCTGTGGCAGCCAGCAGAGTGCCCAAATAGTTTCTTTTGGGTGGGGGGCTCATGCTTATTACTCTTGCAATAGTGACCACAGAAGATCCCTGCATGCTCTTCTCCAAGGTGTATGTCATACCTTCCTCCTGCAAAGCTATAGATAATCTGGAACAGGTAATTGTCCCCTATTTAAAACACAAGTCTGAGCTCTGTCCCTGAAAAATAGGCGATCTGGATAGGCTCCTTTCCTTCCCTGCACATCTGGCTTTCCTTGGAGATAAAACGTGTTCAAAAAACACATCTCAAGGGAGCTTTGCAGCCTGCTTCATTAGGAATTGGGAAATACGTTGTCATCTGAAAAGAGATTACTTCTAAGAGGCACAACGTACTTCAGTTTCCTTGAGAGCTGCTTCTCTCTGCCACTAAGTGTTCTTGCCCCATTCTAAATTACATATCCTGCCCCCCTCCACTCCCCTTCTCTCCCCAAGGACAGCCTTGTTATCACCGAGGGAGAAACAAAGCAAGATGCCTCATACTGATTTCTGGCAGCAGAGAGTCGGACTAGTTCAGGGACTGTTTACAGGGTGGATAAGGACCTCGCTTCTCATTTTCAAGGGACCAAATCCTTCTCAGCCGAATCTAATCCATCTGAAGATTTTACAAGCTGCCTAGAGCTTACTACAAACTGATGCCATCCAAGGACACTTCCTCTAGCCTATTGCTTTTTGGTGATCTCTGAAGAACATCACAAACAGTCAGTTCTGAAGCCTTGCAGACCCCTAGGGGGGAACCAAGGCCCAAAGAGTTACAATAACTTCAGCAGCATCCTTTTCAACCCCTTTCTTTTCTCTTACTGCATTGCAAACCCCATGCCCCACTGTCTACCTCTTTTAAACACGTACAGGTTGGTTACAGCTTCTAGAAGAGAGCACCCAAAGTTCTGTTTATGGGGGCCTGGCGTATGAGTTATTACCTGCAAGGCTTGCAGTCAAGTAGTGGGTTATGGTACTAATTAAGGCAAATGTCATAGCAAGAGCATGCTGACGTTGTTGGAATTAATGGCCCAGAGCATTACTACTTAGCACACCTTCTGAAGTTAATGGAATCGTATTAATTGGGATCTTGGAGGGACTGAGGGACACAGAATACATCACTCCTCGGTAGCACCTCTGTTATTACATTAAGGCTGGAATAGCGTCCAAGTTCCTCCTGCCTTTCGTACCCCTCTTGCACAGCCATTTCACAATCGGCTGGCTCTGATGAGGCCCGGGGGAAGGTTGTTTGGTCCTAGGGTAGAAGGTGAAAAAGGCTGTTCCAGCTGTGGTTGCAGAGACTCACTCTGCCTCCAGAAGTGAGTGCTGAGAACTGCCAGACTGCTTCTGGCACGGTCCTGAAGGAACAAGGAGGTAGGTTAAAATAATATCACCCGCCTCCGGCCCTGGGTTTGATTCTGGAAATCCACTTCCCCTACGCTGAGCTTGTTCCAGTGAGCACAAGACGGGGCATTGGTGCAAAGCACAGTGTGAGAACATTAAAAAAATAAGTATATGTCAGAGATACTGAGTCCTTTGGGGTAATTGTTAGCTGAGACCCATGCAATGGTTAGATCTAAAGCCAAAAAAACTAAAAAAATAAAAAAAAATAGTTTTGTCATAGCAAAAAGCAGCTCATGGAAGGCATCTTCTTTCTTTGGCAAACAAAAACAAAACCGGAGAAGGTAGATGCTTTTCAACAGAAAACCCAAACTTAAAACTTTTAATACAATGCTTTGCACAGTTAGGGAGAAAGAAAAACACATCAGTTTTCCGCTGAGAATTTTGATTCCAGACCAGAATGTTCTCATTTTCATCCAAATTTTCCACTTGGGGAAATAATTTTTAAGCAGCTCTCATACAAAGTAATTAACCATAGACAAAGAGTAGGTGATTTCAGAAGAATGGGAACACATACTATCTCTAGATAATGATATTAAATCCGTTATGCCCAGGGAATGGAAGCTATTATCATAGTGTGGAGTGGCTGTGCTGTTTTATCTTTGTCCAGTTCAGATTTGAAAAAAAAATACGTAGCTATAATATAACATTTTCTCTGTATTAGAAAGAGTACAATTATTAATTCTCCTTCACAACATTACTGGGATGTAGGTTGATGATTACCACTGACTGCATTTATAGACTTCCACATTATCTCCTGGGTTAACACAGGGAAGCATTAATTATCGTCTGAACTGATGAAGATTTGATGTCAACTTCATCTCCCACAGCTTGGAGGCTGAAACAACAGCGCTGCTGAGCTGCTGCTGCCCACATGGGAAGCACCTGGCAGCTCCGTGTTGTCCTCTCTGCTTGCTTCAGGCACCTTGGAGGCCTGGCTGCTGTATCCAGAACTCGTGAAGTCTGGCACTGCTCTGCTAGGTGAGGGCTGAAGCACACGAGCCCTAGTTCTGCTACAGACTTGCTGCATGACATTGGGTGCATCTCTCAGCCTGCAAGGGACAGGGTTTGCCTGCAGAAAGATGTGTTCAGGACAGCATCTTTTGGGACTTCTTGCCCTCCCCTTTGCCTGCAGAACTGCTTTGCTCCCAAGCAAGCACGAAGTGCTCCTTGCTGCTTAAATCTATCGCCGTTCTGTTTGGATTGAAAGATCCCTCTGTTCCTCGGCAGAGCGTGTTGTAAAACAGTCGGTGACATTTGTTAAATGGAGAACACATAGGGCAAGGACTCCATCAGCTCCGAGGAGACAGTGAGTAATGGTCTCTTAATGTCTGAGAGCTTTAAAGCTACTGTAATATTCTTCAAAGTCAAGATAGCGTGGCGGGGCTCCGCATTGCTACCCCATGTTCAGGGGCAGGCCATCGCCAAGAGTGTAGTCAGCCACCATACTTCAGCAGCAGCTATGCAGAGGGGAAGGAATTAGTTGCTGTGCAACATACATCAGAGAAGAGACAGATATATTATTTACTTGCAAGCCTTCCTGTAGCACCCATCACTCAGCTGCTTACCCGCGCCTGCTAGACACTGCTCTGTGCTTCGAGCAGCGTCTGCTCTGCCCTCGTCCCCACACAAATCAATGCTCGGAGCCTCAGCACGTTGGGGAACGGGTGAAAGAGGCTGTCCTGAGCACACGCAGGACCTGCAAAGTCTCTCCACCAGGCAGCATTACCGCTTCTGCCGTGCTTGGAGCAGGGCTGAGCTGATCGACCTCGTCTGCCACTGATGCACGAAGATGTGTATTATGACCGCTTGGAACTTGGCTAACAACTATGTGGTAATGAACTGTGCATTTTTAGCTGCAGAGTCTGCGGGACAGATGGATGGAAGCAGAGCGATGATTTATATCCTCAAACCTGTTATTTACAAGCAGTCATGTTCCTCATCTTCCTGTAGACAAATTGAAAGAGTTGTAAATTTGCCACATACGGTCCCCAGAGCTAATGCTTATGGGGAATGCGATTTAAAACATTCATTTGTCCTGGAAAATTGAGCCTGAACAGCATTGCCATGGAAATGGGCACAAAAACTGAAAATAGGTGGACACACTCTGCGCAGTCTGTAATGAAGGCACTGTCCATATAGAGACAGCAGAATAAGCAGGAAGGAAATTAGGTCTCCTGAGTGGCAGTCCATCCTATTAATCCCTACCACTAGTGACTAGTTAAGTACTAATTAGAGGCTAACTGTGGGTCAGGAAAAATGAACCAGCTACCAAATAGGCATGACGACACCGGGCATTCATTGCCTTGCTGATCAAACGGACCTGAGGGTGCCCCCCCAGCTTTTAGGAAGCACAGCGCTGCTGACGTTTTAGAGCTGATCTGGAAAACAACCCTGCCTTGTTTCTAAGGAAAGCCTTGCTTGTGTGGACGTGGGAATACAGGCGTTACCTGAGATAAGGCACAAAGTGAGTGGGAAATGAGACCTCAGAATATCTGCACTTCTTCCTTGCTGGACACCTTCACCAGGGCTGAGTTGTTCAGTAGGGCTCACCCCACACAGATGCGTTTGTAAGAGCAGAGACTGGCGAGGGACTCTTCCTTTGAAAATAATCTGGTATTTTAGTATCATCATTTCCCAGCACCTGTGGCTTACAGCCCGGAAAGCTGAGTTTAAGGAAGAGGTAAAATCACAGCCATTTGCTATACTGTGTCTTACTGCCCTGCAAATCTGCTGTCAGACTGGAAAATGGATTTTTGAGATCTGGCGTGGAAGCCAGGAGATCTGGTTAAGTGGATTGGATTATTTTTTAACTCCTGTAATTGCTCTGGCTTGACTGGAGTTCTTACAGACCTAAAGAAGGAATTGCCAGTTGCTGCATGGGCTCCCTGTGTGAAGGAAGAGGCCAAGCCTCTGTAACAGGTTTGTGCCTCAGTCTCTCCTGTCCCACCTCTACAGCCTTGTTTCTCTGAGTGGGACTGCTGTGGCTCACAGGCAGAGCTAATGGCAGATCCCTCAGAATCACGACCAGAGGATAAGGCACAGACCTTCTTGCTATCCTGCTGTAAGGCTGACACACACATCCAAAACATATCCCTTTTTTCTGCTTGGATGTTATGAAGTAGGGGAAAAGACTTTACCCATTTGTCCAGGACTACTTTGAGGTAATGGTACGTGCAGATTGCCAATTCCTCCATGCTCTGGACCTGCCTTTCTTTCTGTTTGTGCTTGGATCAGCTGTACCTTGGAGCTCTAAGTGCCCAGTGCAATGGGGCTTCATGGGGTCACGGCACCAGGCTCACAGCCCTGCTGCTGGCATGGCACAGGTTTGCCCAGCTCCTTCCCTGATCCAGCTTGGGTATCTCAGTGCTGTGCTAATGCAGGAGGAGTGATTTCTAACTCTAATCAAAACGTGACTTCCATTGTGCTCCTTTGCTGGTACTGCTGGATGTTCTCAGGTTCCTTCCTCAGACCTGATGCTCTTGGGCTGTTACCTTCATTTCCCGCACAGCTGCTAGGTGTGTTTTCTCCTTTAAGCAGGTGTTTCATGTATCTGGAGGTGGTGAATGCCCTATATTTTCCCAAACCATTTCTATTACTGTCCGTGCATTATCCAGCCCTCTCCCTTCCAGAGATGTAGCCCCTGTCACAGCACTGGGCCCCTCCTCTCCCTGCAAAGAGGCAGCAGGAAAAAAATTGCTTCATAAATTCCCCCATTTCATCACCTGCTGACTCCAGTTCCCCCCTATGATTTTTACTGGAGTAATTGTCTTGTTTACTTTCTGTCTGCTGTGGATTTGTCCACAGTACACAGTGCTTTCTGGGAACCTCTCTGTAAGTCTGATACTCAATATCTCTTTCTGGTTCCTTAATAATCTTCCTAACTCACTTCTCCTTGTTTTTATAGGTCTTCTAGTCCCCTTGCTAGGTGGTTCATATCTTTAATACAATTCCTTTTATTGCTTGTACTCCTCTACCTTCTGGCCTAAACACATTGGCCTCTAATGCCTTGGGTTTTGCTCTCAGTCTAGACTCCTGTAATTAACACTGAGCTCTCAGCAGGTGAAACAGTAATTTTAGAGTTGCCCATGGACATGTGCATGTGAGAGAGCATCCAGGGGCACAGACCTGGTTTCTCTGCTCCTCAGACTGTCTCTGCCACTGATGCTCCAAAGGCTCCTCTTACACAATGCCAGACAAGCTTTCCTTTTCCATGGCCTATTGTTATTTCAGGCACTAACTTTGTCTCTTATCAGGCTTGTTTGGCATTCATTACAGTGAAGCTGGGCGTGTGGGTGTCTCCCACCTGCAGACAGGAAAGATGCCTTGCTGGAAGTACTAAAAGGCTGTTCTCTCTCGTTAGTGGGCTTATAACTTCAGAGGGTCCAATGCCAGTTCAGTGGAAGCAGAGTGGTGAATCTGTCTGTGGGCTCTGAAGCACATGAAAATGAGCACAGGTCTCTCTACATTATCCCTTTTCCAACCTTAAATGTGTGCGTTAGAAAAAAAATAATAAATGAACAGAAGCTATGCCAGTATTGCACTAATGATGTGAGGAATCCAAGGAAATTTATTGCTGATGGAAGTGGATAGCAGAGGATACTAGCATGTTCTGCAGATCAGCCTCTCCAAAGCAAGCCTGAATCCGCGTGGTGGTCTGTTCTGCTTCATGGACCTCTTCGTATCTGGTGTCACTGCTTATATGTGCCAGCCTGGCATTAGGCAGCTGTCACGAATCCCGGTTGGATAAGCACGTGAAGTGTGATGATGTATGCGCACAATTTCTTTTCCTCCAGTACCAGGAACAAATCCGAGCAGGATTTCATCCCACACCCCAGTCTGCAGCCCGTGCCTGTGTCAGATCTGCTGCAGCCACTCCCAGTGAGCCACAGCCCAGCTCTGCTGGCCCACAGCCTGGGAGTGTGCTCTGTACCACATGGCTCGGGGATGCCAAAAAGACCCTCATCCAGTTCAGCATCACTCCCGCTGCTGCCTGCAGGCACCTCACAGCAAGCCATGCTAAACAGAGAATAAAGAGCACAGATAATTTTCTTCTAATCCCAGGCAGAGAACTTGTCCTCTGATCCATACATTGGCTTATCTCCACGTAAATATTTCTACATGCAGTGCAGAAATTCTTCATCCGGACACAGGGCTGCTAACAGGAAGGGAACATCTCCACAAGCAACTTGTTAACTGAGTGAAAATAAAAGCCGTTTCTCCTTCACATTGCTGAGCCGAAATAAAGTGCTTTTCTTGTCTCTGATCTGTCACCTAACTTCCTGTCTTGCTTTTCAGTCTGCGGCAATAATGATGCTAGCAGGATAACTTTCTGCTGGGGACTCAAGAAAGGCCAGGTAGCTGAAATACTCTGAGGTTATTCAGAAGGGCAAAGATCTTGAGGAGCAATTATTGCTCTCTCTCTTTTTTTTTTTTTTTTCCTTTTTCTTCTTCTTCTTTTTTTTTTTTTTTTTTTTTTTTTTTTAATACCAAGAAAGCTGTGCCAATGTGACTACATCTTCCTGGTGCTCAGAAGTTACAGATGTGTTTTTCAGGCCCATTAAGTGCTGCTATCTACACAGAGCATCTTGTGCCTAGTATTGCTCTGATTTGTTGCTTGAATTTTGGAGCACCAAAGCTTGCATTGAAGTGGAGGGGATTCAGACCAAATGCTGTGCTGCTGCAGTAGTTACAGTTCTGGCATAACACAAGAGAGAGTGAGGGCTTTTGCTTTGGGGAGGAGAACCCACTGAGAACTCTTGGGAACTTTTGATTTTAAAGTTGAAGCATGGCAAGTAAACCTGATTGCTTTTTTTTTTCCTGGTTGCCATTACAAAAATTAATAGATGTAGGTAAGAACACATGGTGGAATAAAGCATTAGAGACACTGTTTCATGACATGTAAGAAGCAAGCAAAATTAATTTTGGTTGGCTGGGAGGTAAATGCTACCCAAGGCCTCAGGGACACATTTCGGATTGCTAGAATATGAAATGCATACTCCTGTCTTGGTGCGTGTGTGTGGTGTTATTTGCTTTGCTTAATTATTTATCTGTGTATTTATTTATCCATGCATGTATTTATTTATTTATTTTGCCTTTCTGGAAGAGACAAAAACAGAGGTGGGGAGTGTTCTGAGTAGCCCCCATGCCTGTGTTTCAGCAAGACTTCGGCACACAGCCTCCTGATTCGGCTGGGGCAGGAGTCGTTTCCCCTGCCTGCAAGCCACCTAAATGTATGCTGAGCAAACTTCACCTTCTGGATGGTTGAGAAGTCAGAGGTGTTGCATGGCTGTGATCACACTTGCACAGATATTTAGTGGGAGTTACCTGCTTGCTTCCATACCTGCAGACTCTGGGAATTCCTGCATTCTGCAGACAACCCCTCGAGGGCAACTGGGGATAGGCATGAATACCATCCATTGCAAGGAGCTGAAAATACATGCTCATTAGTACTGGAGAAAAAAATATTTTCCAATTCAGGCATTTGGGGAGTAAAATGGTATGATAAAATCCCATCATTCTGATTTCCCTGTTGGTTTTCATCTTCTGATTTGAAACATGCTCTGACGTCAGTCACGCGAGCTGCTGGCTGGGGAGTTAATGCTGCCCGGAGCCTCGGAGCACAGCACATCAGAGTACCAGTACAGCCTCTGCTTTGAGGCTTCGTGGGGATATTGGCTGCACCTGTGGTGTGCTCTGGGAGGGAAAGCAAGACAAGGCATCACAGGGAGACGATCCTTTTTGGAAGCATTATTTTCTCTATTTCATTCTCTTTTTCAAAATCATCCTTATTGTCTCCCATTCCCAATTCCTCAGCAGTTTCAGAACAGCTAATTAAAAGGTCATATTCATCTATGGCTGGTGACCTAGATAGCCTCTGTTTCCAGTATCGAGACAAGCTAAAATTCCCTAGTGAGGATAAATGGGGAAAGTATTAGACCAAATTGGGTAAATGCAGTTTCTGTGGAACGCAGGGAGAAGGAAAGCATATGTAGAAATCACATCTCCTGACAAGACTGCTCAGGCAAGACATTAGTCACAGGCTGGGAGTCAAACGGCTTCCTGAATAGCACCAGGGTAGAGCAGCTCTCATCAAATGACACATGGCAATATGACACTTTGGGGCAAATTGCTTAATGCATATGCATTTCAGCTTAACTCTCTGTGAAATAAGGACAACACAGTGTTCAGTCGTCCCGAAAAGTAAATATGTGAGGAAGGTAATAAGTTCAGTAGACATTCACGTCATGGAGTGATACATCAAGGCACGCTGTGCACTGAAGCTTATGCACAGCTACCAGTTCTTGACAAACATGCCACTTCATACTGGGGTATCAGGAAGCATCTACTTATTCATCCTGGACTGGTTGCCCCGGTGTCCTGAACTGGAGGTATGGTCCCATTCATGAGAAGTGCTCCTACTCTCTGATACATTTCAATGTGATTTCTGTACTCCGGCCACTCCGAACTTTCTGTACTTCTGACCACTCTGAATGTCAGATGAGCACTTGTCCATGCATGCCCTCATGTGCATATGTGGTGGAAAGCTAAATAGGCTATGTTATGGTACCCCTTAAATGTAAGGTTATTAAAATGTGAACTCCACAGTTAAAGTTGTAAAGCCAATTTCACTCATATAGTAATGTTCCTTCTATTTAATAAGGCAATTCGTTGATCTGCAGCAGCAAATTATACTTTTTGAGCATTTAAGTAATAGTTCCATTTGGCTTCCAGTTTATGAGGCAATTTAATATTTCCCTGGGCTCACTAGTGCTGACTGTACAGAACTTCTGGTGTTGGGCATTTATTCAGCTTAGAAGCTTAAACAAAGTTATTGCTATTTTATGCACAGTATGGGAACAACATTTCCTTTTAGAAATCTTTGCTTTGCCCAGCTACCAGCAGCACCATTGGAATATGCCCAATTCTGGAAAAAAAAATAATCCCAGAAGAATGGATTCGACCAAGTGAGCTGCATTAAAGGAAGCCAATGTCAGGGAAAGGCCATGGTGCCAGGTTTCTAAAGCTTGCCTGACCTTCTCGTCTCTTCAAAGGCAGCAAAGGACCCAATGTCTCCCCTGAATAATGAGGAAAACTCAAACATAGGAATTGAGTGCCTTAAGGAAAACTATTTCAGAAGGATCCATTTAACAAGAACTTATGTGTTGAACCCCAGATGAAGAAAATATATTTCTGACTAAGCTGTTTACCGTTTAGGTCAGCTTGTGTAATTAAAGATATTGTGTCTGTTTACAAACATTCCCTTATCTGTATCCTTAGACCATGGCCATCAAGACCGTCACTGCTGGAGTCCTTGCAGTGCTGGCACTACAAGTACCCTGGCCCCATCCTTTGGCAATCGTGGTCGTGCTGAAACCTACCAGGCCTACCAGGACACTGGAGCAGATTCCTGGAAGAGAGAAGTATAACATAACATAACATAACATAACATAACATAACATAACATAACATAACATAACATAACATAACATAACATAACATAACATAACATAACATAATATTTTGTTTTCCAAATGGATTTTTTTTTCTTTTTTTTTCTTTTTTCTTTTTTCTTTTTTTTTTTTTCTTTTTCTTTTTCTCCAGCTAGAAGCCTGCCCCAGCATGGAAACGTACGTGTGGTTATTCCACAACATTTCAGAACATTTTTGAGAAATTTCCTTTAGGTGGCAGCAGGAGTACAAGAATATTCAACCTCCTTGATACTCTGGGCTGCTGTTGTGGAGTGGCTGTGTGCTGAACATAAAGGCAGTTTTACAACCCTTCCACAGCCTCTTACACCTTGTTTTTTCCATCCTCATTATTAGAGCACCTTGCTGATGAGCAGAAGTCATGAATCAAGACCCAATCACCTGCCTGGCCAGTCCTTTGGGTCTCTACGTGTAACTGCTATGCGGGGACTATCTGGACACTTAACAGAATATGGAAATGATGCAGTCCCTGCCAGGCAGGGGATCTCAGTCTGGACTTGGTATCACTTACGCATAACATTGCGATGGAGTGTGAAAGGCAAGGAGATGGGGAGGAGAATACTCAAGATCACAGCGTTGCTTGTTCACCTGTCTTACAAGTTGAAGCAAAACTATTAATAGCCTAAATACAATTGCAGTAGAGCTGCTAAACTTTGCAGAATTCCCTGTCTCTGAGCTGGTCTTACTGCCTGCTTATCTTCTGTGAAACCAAACGGTATTTCTCTGTTTCTCTCTCATCCTCAGACTCTTTCTTCCTTCAAGTCTTGTTTGCATTTCCCAGATGATGTGTGCATCACATTTCCTAGGAAGTACTTTGAAGCTTAGGGTGTTCTTGCAAGACAAAGAAACCTACAAAGCCCTTTCCTTTCCTTTCCTTTGGAAAGGAAATAGCCCACACCTTTTCCTTTGGAAACTGGTGTGCCTAGGGGTCTCTCGGGAAGGGAAAAGGGGATCTGGAAGCGTTTGCTGTCCAAGCTCCACAGTACTGTTCAGGAACTTCCATCCAGCTGGAAATGAGCCAGTAGCTCAGACCTGGCTGGCTTTGGGCTCATGGGAGACAAGGCAAGGGTCGATCTACAGCTGTCATCTCTCCCTTATCATTAAGTAAGCGACTGATGTGGCGTCTAGCTGGGCTCCCATGGTTTGGGGCCTCAAGTAATTGCTCATATGCTGCCCTATAAGAGCCTGCTCTGCTTTAGACCCTTCTGCTTTTTTTTTTTTTTTTTTTTAAACAAACACAAACAGATACACCAGATCTATACATTTGCAGTGACTCGCTGAAGCTGCTGGCTTGGTGGGATAGGTCCCAGCATCCTGGCATTCTCTGTCATGCTCAAACCTCCTTCCATTCATCCTGTCAATGAACAACTACCATTGCCTCACACCCTCCTGGAGTCTGGCCATTTATCCAGCTTTTATGGTGAGTAAATAATATGCTCAGTTATATGTCTGGAAATAAGGTTCTGTACAAATTCCTCGGGCAATCAATATACAGAGTCGTTTTATGTTAGAAATAGCTTGTTCCAAATGGCCGTATATATCTTTATTATACTGTAAATTCACACACTGTCACTGGAAGCCACATATGCCTTATTACCCAGCCTTGGTTGCGGAGCAAACTCCTTCCCCCCTTCCCTTTCCAAGATCCTTTCTTTCTTCTCCTGTCCCCTTGGCTCAAGGCTTAGGAATTAATCAACCTCTCCAATGCACTGCAAAATCTTCTCATTCCCTTCCTAGTTTTGTTGTCCCCTGGGTTTTCGGATAAAGCGTGGTTCTGGCCACATCACAGAGCACAAACTGCATTGGCACCATAGATAGGGATGGGGGAGATGGGTGGTTACTGCCCCTAAGCAGCTGGGCTGGCTACTTCCCAGTCCTGTGCTTTGTCTAGAAGATCACTGATGGTGGTATAGGAGGAGGTTTTGGGTAGCTATGTCTTCTCTGAGAGGAAAATATAAAAAATAGGTGAGAGGCAGAGCGTGGTGATATTTGGAGATGAAGAATGAAAGCCCTGGAGCAGGTGACCCCTTAGAAACACTCCCGCTTCCTGAGATGGGGAAATGAAACCTATTTGCGGGGCTGAGGATATGGGCATTGGAGACAGCAAAATAAATAATAATGGCTTGAAAAACAGGCCGGGAGTGTGGCTGTGCCCTGGGAACAGCGTTGGCTTGGTCAGCATGTCTCACTGCACACCAGCTCAGAAAGGGTCCCACCATCAGCCTACAATGAATGGGCTGCAACAGGGTCCACGGGGCCAGGATCGAGAAGCTTCTCCTCATCCAGTGAGAGCTCCCCTTGGAATGAGCGTATTTCTCTCAGCTCTGCTTGGCACAGAGGTGCCCACATCTTCAGCTGGGGAGACACCAAGCCGTGACCTTGGGCCAGGGCTCTCAGGGTGGACACTGCCACCAGCCCCCCAGTCTGACAGAGCGGGGTAAAGTGACATTGCTCAGCGTGGTTATGTGACGTGCCAGTAATAAAACACAGCCAGGAGAAGCAACTGCAGCCCCCAGGAACAAGGCGGACATTGTGTGAGCATCATCTCCTTGTGCTGGAGAGGGGGAAGAAACCCCACCACAGCCCCCCAAGGGCCGGTGAGCTCGGCTGGAAAAGCTGATGTATAATCTTGCAAAATGAAGTCGCTGCTGGGGGCAACTGGCAGCTCCTCGGCTGGTGCAAATCACCACAACCCAATCGATTTCAGAGCAGGCCTTGGTATTGAGGATGTCGCAAAAAGTTCCTTGGAAAGAGTCTTTAGAGAAATGTTTCCCCTCTAGTCTCCTGGTAACTTGCCTGTGGTAATACATCTGCAGCGTGCTATCAGCGTGGAACTTGCTCAGAAGAAAAAGAGAGGAGGAGAGAGACTGCTGTTCATCTTATTGACTGCTTATTCACTTCTTTAAAAGTAATTAGGAGTTTAATCAGACTTTCTATGGATTTTTGGGAGAATCTGTAATTAAAATCTGCACAGTCCCCTTGTATTATATACTCAACTTTCTCCCAGAGCTGCTCAAATATCTTTAATATTCTCGCTTCACCTAATGGAAACTGTCAAGTACCCCAACATAAAGAGGAACAGCTAAGGGAACTGCTGCAACAGGCCTCCAAACCGCAGCCCCCAGCAGGTTTTTTGTTGTTGGGAAAGGTCTGATCGTCGATAACAGCCCAGGCTGGAGGTTAACAGGCCTGATTGACTCCGAGCTGCTTTTTCTCTAATGAATAGAGATGTTTCTTTTCATCAGCATTAAGGGTGCGATGTATGGAGAGGGGGAAGGGAAGGAGGAGAAAAAAAAAAAGCCCTCTCACTGCGTAGCGATGGAGCCAGTCTCTTGATAAGCTTTCAATTAAGAGCAGATTAAAATTAGGTTTATCTTCTCCTGAAAATGGCAATGACGTTAATATAATAATACATTGTAATAACTTAATAGCCCGCTTGGAAGTGACTCATCCGCAGTGGAAAGATCACAGGCCCGCCGCCTCCTTCTGGGGAGGTTGGGTCTGCCTGTCCCCATGGCTGTGGGCACCCTCGGCCTGGAGGCCTCGGCTCCTGCCCGGTCCTGGGGGTGGCCGCCCTGCTGCCTCCGGGCATCATGAGGCGAGAGCTGGGCTGGCTGTGGGGACAGGCTTCCCCCCTGCCTTGCTGTGTGCCCCTGGCTTTTCCCTATTTCCAAACCCAGCTTGGTCCCAGAGGAACACTTCTTTATGGTGTGCAGAGGCATAAGCAGAGCCCAAGGCTCCATTTTTCTAGCCACTGTATGAGCACACAGCTCCTATCCCCAAACAGTTTGGTGGCAGTAGGAAGAATGACAAGGGGCATTGGGGGTGCAGAAATATGTGATGGATCTGTGCAGAAAACAACCTACTGAGGCTCAGCAGAGTCCTGCAACACCTGGACCTCGCTGCTTACCCTGTCCCATCTCTCCACCAGGAAAAGGATGAAGCTTTGGCAGAGCTTTGAGGTGTAACAGCCGGTGTCTGGTATTGCTAGGAAAAGATGCAGGAATAAAGTGCCCATGCTGGTTGTTCCCCACTTCTCAGTCCAGCCCATCACATGCACTATGAAATCTGCTGGTCTCAGTGGGATTTTACCCATCTCCTCTGTTCGGGTAAAGGAAATAGATTTCCTCTGCCACAGGAGTGTGTTAGTGAAAGCTGCCCTCTGCAGTGTTTACCGCCCTGAGCTCAGCTGTTGACCCCTGCAATTAACCCAGACTGTCACCCAGCAAGAGCCTGATTGAACTGGTGGTGTGGGAGACTGCAGCCACTCATTCAGCTGATGCCTGGATGAGGCTGGATGATCTCAGACATGCCCTTCGATTTCAGGGACAAAGCTGGTAAATCTGTTTGTGCAGTCCCAACAAGGTAGCATTTTCTTGCACTTTCTGCCAAGAGATTACATCAATTTATTTATGTCTGGGAAAAACACATCAGAAATACTTCTAAAATTTTTAAATAAACCCCTACTTGAAATCATAGCAGTCCACTCTGCTCCTAATAGGGCTTTAAAAGCAGGATGCGTGTCTGGTTTCCAGCTGCTGGAACCTGTAATCTCACTGCATATTTCAGCCTGCTCCTGCAACAGGCTCCAAGTTCCCTGCTTATAAAGCTAGGAGGTTTTATATAAAAACCCCACAAGGTCTATCAGCATCTCAAGGGCTTGATTGCCAGAGCAAAACCTTTATAGGTACCTCTTCTATTAAGGGCCCAGTAGCTGGAATCGCCCTTAATGCTTACCAGCTGTTGGATACCACTGCAGAATGCACTGGAGAATTTTACTATTAAGACCAATCTGTTACTTTTCTTGCTGGTCAGTGCTCTGTTGTGAGATGAGAAACAATGCCTACTGCTATCTTGGAGGGCCATTTGTATTTGCTCTTCTCTCTGCACCTTGTGGTATGGCTGATTTCTCCCCATCCTTGGAAGAGGTGCCTGGTGTGTGATGCTAACACCATGCCAGGTACTTAGCTCCACCAGGAACCTGAGATGATCAGCCCCAGAGGGAGAGACAGGAGGGAGCTTCCAATGCAAGATGATTTGTGGTGTCTTTAGCTGCTTCTTTGGGCTCTGCCAGTGGCTCTCTGGATCAAGGAGATCTGATTTAGCTGCGAGTGATTCGCTTGTCTTGTGATCAACTCTGCAGACTTTAAATCATGATGGGGAAAGGTGTTTGTCTCTGTGCCCTACACAGTGTTTTAGGAAGGAGGGTAAAAAAAGACTTCTGTCCCCTTAGCATGATGGCTGCTCTCTTGGTCCAGAACCTGCGTATTGAATTTTACACATAAGATGTAACTGGATTAAATGGGTTGTCCTCTTGGACAGAGCACTCAAGGCCTCTAAATAATCAAATGTAATGACAGAGTAATTTTCAGCTGAGAATTTTAGAGTACTTGAATGAGTTACTGTGCTTTTGTGTGCTGGCCACTCTATTATGTGCTGGAGATTTCCTGTGTTTCAGTGTGTCATTGGCTTTCTTGTGCCCTTGCATTTATTTAGCTGAAAACAATGAATTAAAGCACCTTTCCAGTAAGACAAATACTTACCTGTTCCCAAACACAAAACCCTTCAGAGCAATATTTACTTTGACCTCTAATCTGGGTTTAGCCCTTTACCTTTTGGGTTGAGTGGCTTGGTGTGACGGGCTGTGGGATGAGGCTGGTCAGTCCAGTTCAGGTGCAGGGTGGATGGGCAAGCTTGGTGGTAGAGAGAAAGTGAAAAACAAACAGAAGCAACTGAGGTAACAAGGAAATATCAGCCTGAAGGGAAAAAAAATATAAATTATTGCCCTCGTCATTACAGGCTGTGTTTTTTCCATGTATAAAAGGAGTGTGGAGGACTCCCTTGGTCTTAAAACTCTAGCTTTGATTCAGCAATGCCTCTAATGTGTGAAGTCTTCCAATGGAGAGGGACAGTGCAGCAATGATAGGACCATGACTCTAACACAGTCCCTCATGGCTTTCCCTTTTGCACTCCTGAATGTGTGGCTGGAGAGTTAGAGTGGGAAAATAAAGGTCTTGAAAGCAATGAAACTGGGAATTGGTTAGGTTTCATATAATAGCTGTGGGGAGGAGAAAAAGGGGGAAATAGAGAAGTACCAGGTAGCATGAATTGAGGAAGGCAATAAACTGAGGGGCTGGAAGTGACCCACCTGTAACAAAACTGCTGAGCCAGGGGGTCTGAGGTGGGAAGGATATTGCATGAACTGCATGAATCAGTGGCATCAGCTGAGGCAGCAGGTGTCCGTCTGTCTGTCCTCCACCGGTCATGGAGCTAAGTTTCCTTACTCTGCTCTGGTTTGATTTTGAAAGTCCCTTGGTGCTCATCTGGGACCTGGAAAAAGCATGCTCTGCTTTGTGTGAGGTGATGCCCGCGAGGTTGCTTTTCACCACACATTACTGGTGGTGACCTGGTTTCTCTATACAGCAAGTCCTGGTGGCTTCTTTGCGAAAAGGGTGACAGCCATAGGACTCCAGTCATCCCTGAGCTTATGTTGGATCTCATTTGTGCTCTAGAGCCTGTCCCTGCAGTGGGTGTATGCCTGTTGGAAGGGCTGCCTGTGTCAGGAGGGGACGAGGAGGCTTCGTGGCTGACATTCAAGCCTAAACTTTGCAGCCTGAACAGTTTTCTCCCTCAATTGTTTGAGAATATTGAAGGCAGCAGTTTCTCATTTGGATTTACTCTGCTTTCAGGTACTGGTGTGGCCCCTCACCCATGCCTCATGGCAGTAGGATGGGTGAGTGCCTGCTCAGCCATATTTCCCCTACATAGCCACCAGCAGAACAACTGTTTGGGTTTCTCAGCGCTGGCAGGGAAAAAGAAAAATCCACATGGGGTACTTTGCAACAGGAGTCTGATTTTTTATTGTCGCAATGATACGGGCTGTTTTGTTTGAGCTTTGGCCTGTATTATTTTGGCCTGTTTTTGAAGCACTTGTTTTTTAATATTCTACCATTGACTGACACAGGAGGCTACTTGTAAAATTATAAGAGAGAAACTTGAATGTTGCGCTCTACAGAAAAATGAGACATTCATGTTATGCATCGTAAATAGGGAAACTTAGCCTTTGACAGCAAGAACAAGCTCAGCTGATTATGGGTGTTTCTGAGGATGTTTTTGAGCTTTGCCCCCTTACAACAGCGTAGCCAGGACTGGATTTCCTGCATGAATGTGTGAAAACTCCTTGTCTTTGTTCCTGATCAGCCAGGGCCTGCCAGCATTGATAACCATGCTTACTGTTGTTGGGGAAAAAAGGTAATTGCCCTTCTGGCAGTGCTGAAGGTGTGATTTGTAAATTGAGCTCTGGGAGCAGTTCCGTGGCTGCAGATACAGCACGGGTGTGACAGAAACGCAGCAGAGCTGGGTTACATAGGTGTTGGTGTGAGGGAGCACAAGAGCTCCATCAGAACACAGGCTGTGCTTGCCAGAGCGACTGCCCTGGGTGAGACCCTGCAGAAAGCCAGTACTGTGCAAAATGCTCATGAACCGTGATTCCCAGCCCTGGCTGTTGAGTGGAAATTCTCCAGATTATATGGGATTTCAGTGAAAGGCTCCAGGCTGCTTCTTCCTAAGGCATTATGGAACAACATGCCAAAGAGTTTCATTAAGCACAATTCAAACATGCAATGCCTTTAAGAAAAGTGTCTTACATTGGTCATGTTGTAGATCCTGAGATGGCTACTGCAGCCTTTTACTCAGGTCCTAGCTCTTTTCCTCTGAATGGATGTCATTGCTTGTGGCACAGAGCGTTGCTCTTTTAAAGGATCTCCATTCACCTGGCATGGTTTTTTCCCTAGAAGAGGGAGGAGGATCCACCAGGATCCTTCCCTTCTCTCCCAGGCCCTGGTGAGGACCAGCTCAGGGCCCGTGCCTTGTTCCGTGTCTGTCACCTCAGCGATCGGGGAGCTGCTGGAACAGGCTGGGAACAGGCCGTGCTGGTGCCAGTGGCGTGACACAAAAAGGCATTCACAAAGAACCATGCTCTGAAACACCCTGAGCAAAAAAGTGTCAGCAGCTTGAATTGGGGTCAGCTGTGCCATGGAGAGAAGTGGGCTGGGCTGGACCTCCACCTCTGCCTGGCTGGGGGAAGGGGCCTGCAAGGCCACCCTGCTCCCACTGATCATCTCTGGAAAACTGGGCTCTGGCAGGAGCCATGCTGCAGGGCAGGGTCTGGTCACCCAGGTCTTCTTCAAGCCTCATGTGGGTATTCAGAAAAGCATCCTCCCAGCCACAGGGCTTGTTTTTTTGAGGCTGCTATAGGGAAAGAGATGCTGCTCATGGGCCAGCAGTTGATGCAGCCTCCTGACTGCCTGTGATGCCCTGAGCCTTGGACAAGTTGCCACTTTGGTCCATGCCTCAGTTTCCCCTTTTTATAATAACACTGGTCCACAAAGGGGAAGGAGTGAGGTGAAAAAGTGAGCTGAGGAAAGATATTTGTGTAATTATGGCTGTCTCTGCCTGGCGAGCTGCTGTTTCCAGAGAGTGGAAGGCAGTTGGTTTGGAGACTAAAGCACAAGAGTCCTTTCCTTTGCTGTTAAACTCTGCTTGTCCACATGATGACACCATTTTGTGCTATTCCCTTAAAACATAATGGCAGGTTCAACCAGGTCCAAAGCAACAAGCTTAGCTTTGCACCAGCCAGTCAGTGGTCCCCATATGATGGTGTCATGCCTCTGGTTAAAGGAATCCCGTTGAGCCATAAGGACCCACCACAGCAAGACATGTAAAACATCAGCCTTTTCCCTGGCTGTACTTGCTTCACGAAGCATCTCTGAGGGAAGAAGTTAAGATTTTTAAGGCTGCACCGAGTAAGAGCAAAGCCTGCTCCTGCCTAGCAGGTATTTAAGAGCAGCTGAGCTGCTAAAGGACTTTGCCAGCAGAGTCCCTCTGCAGTCCAAGGGGTTGAGCCACCAGTGGTAGCTGCTCTGAAGGCATGAGCTGCAGCCCTGAGGACAAGTGGGATGTAGTGTTGCTGTTCTCCATGCTGGAATGGCTAGCGAGTGTGCAGATACCAGCTGGATGTGTGTTCAGGGTTATTACAAGTGCAGTCCCCAAATGTCTCCTGAAACCCTGCGGCTGCTTTGCAGTGAATGAAAGAGGAGAGCAGGGGCCCGTATGCTATTTCATGGGTCAAAGTGGGGAGAACAAATTAAAATGCCTATTTTAGTGCTGTCAGACATCTGTGCTCTTCTCAGGGCAGCTCCCAAGAAGTCACCTATCCATGCCTGATGGAGGGGAGAGCATCTGTCTAACAGCAGCTGATACCCCAGAAATGGATGGGCTGCCTAATGCTAAGGAAATCTTTGGCTGACAGCTTGGCAAAGGCCATTAGGCAGATGTGAGCTCCAAACCTCCCCACTAAGTAGTGTCTTCACGGCACTGTCGTGTACCAGGTCAGAAGGGGGTGTGACTTTTGAAACAGGGCTTTTTAGGGCTTAGCAGAAGTGGGTGTCAAGTGTCCAGCAGGATCTGTTCCACCAGTGGATTTTACTCTGAGTTACCCTCAGCAGAGTGAACCTGAGGAAATTGGTTGCAGGAATATTCTTCAACTGCTTCCCCACAAAGGCAGGCAGCTATTCAAAAAGCCTGTAGTGTTTTTTAAGTGGTACAAACATAGTATGTATACCTTGATGTTGTTAAACCTTGGGGTACTCTGGAAATACCTGGCATTGTTGTTCTCCTGTTAGTGAAATGAAGTTTAGGAAGTTTAAGTGACAAGAATCCCAACAGATTTCTACGTGAGGAGAAAATGAAAAGGTGGGTGTTTGGTCGTGCTTTGCCACAGGCATAAGAAGTGATAGTTGCTCATTACTCCACTTGTCCTTCGTTTCTAACATAGTTTTCATAATAGAAACAGAGTTGGAAATTAAAGAAAATGTCACTTCAGTGTTAATAGATCACAGCAAAGCCACTCAGAGGATGTAATCCCTCCCCGCTCATGTACATAGATGCTGAGCATGTTTAACTGCTTCTGTGCCCAGAATACTGTAGGGAGATTGTCAGTGCTGTCTTTTAACCCTTGCTTGTAGTGTTTCATTGCTCACATGAGAGGATTCAATTAAATTAAACCTCAACAAATCTAGGGTGTAATTTCACTTAGCTGTTGTTTAGGACTTATACTTTGGAGCTAAATCAGCCTATGATATGCACGTTTGTGGGTGCTCTGGGTCAATTCCTATGTGGTCCAGAGCTAAGAAAAGTCCTTCTGTTATCAGGAGGTTTGAGTTTGCCAAGCAGTGTCTGCCTGTCTCCTGAAAAGTTCATACGGATAGAGTCAATAAAGAATTGCAAAAGATTGTTCTTTTCCAGGTGAAAACTTGGCCCAAAGATTAAGTGATTTGCTGGCCCTCAGAAAATGTAAAGCAGAGACAGAAGATGAACCCAAGTCACCTGGCATCCCATTTGATCCTCTCTTAACCAAACTGCCTGCCTTGTGGGGAACTCGGTAAAAAACATGGGTAATGAACCTGCCCAGGTGCTTGGAAGAATGACTCCACTGCTATACAGCAGGTAATCCTTTATATTTAAGAAATAGCATAACTTGTAAGGAGGAAGTTTACAAAATATGTCATCTGAAGACATTGCCATGTTTAATGCATTTGGTGCCAATGATTTGCTTTCCCTTGCTATGCTGTTTACAGAGCAGCTGGTGCAGAGCTGTTGAGCTTGCTATTGAAGATGAAAGGCTGGTTGTTTTTCAAAGCTCTTTGTGCTTCTTTACTCCTAACTGGAGCTGTCAGTGCAGATGCTTTTTATTTCCTTTATTACTGGAGGTCTGAAGTCCCTTCTCTAAAGATTTCCTCAATTCAAAGGAAGATTTCTTTTGCTTTTGGTCCCAAAAGACCTGGAGTGTCTTTGCTCTTTTGTTTGGACTGAAGACTCCACAGGCAACGCCAGTGCCTTCAAAGGAGTGCTGAAAACCTTTAACCCCCAGACAGCCAATGTCCCATCTGAAGTCCTCCTGATGAAGGCTTAAGAAATTCATTCTGTCCTGATCATTTCTGTCTGTGGCCTGGGAATAAGAACACCCCTCTTGAACTATAGATGGAGTGCAAAATTTCTGGTGATTATTAATTGTGTTTACAAATAAAGGATGCAGCTTCCTACCCCAAAACAGCCACAGAGAGAAAATGTTAGGTGCTGTACAAACCTCCACAAAGACATACTTACTGAAGTTGTTTAAAAGCCAAGTAATCAAGACAGGAGAATCTTCTTTGTTTCAAAGCTGAGGAGCTATGAGAGGTCAAGTAATTTACCCAAGATCATGAAAGGATGATGAGACAGCTGAGAATGGAAATCAAGGTACTGCTTTGATACTTAAACAACCTAATTTTCCTATTGCATGCTATTTCTCATGCCCTGAAATAGGCTCAATTACAGGATTTTCTCTCTTTCATATAGTATGTACGTTGCTGGTTCTGTTACTTTGGTGGAGAAGCTGTCTTAGACATCTGTATGATCAGTCATTAAATCTGCATGACTTCTTTTTTTTTTTTTTAATGTTCTAGTAAATATGTTTCTATCAGAGCAGATGTAGTTGGTCCTTAACAGCAGTCTGAAGCCTGTGATGCCCATTTGAAGCACGTGGCTTTCTCACCCAGCCTACACCAGCAGCAATATCTGTCAGTCAAATGCTCCTAAATGGGTACATCACCCTACTGGGGAGCAGTCTATACAAACCTCGTAACAAAGCTGTAACAAGAACTGGATCCTGAGTGTTCTCCAAAGCTCTCCCCACCAGTGCATTCACTTCTAACTGATGAAATGCTCTTCAGATAAATGTGCTTTCTGTAAAAGATTCATAAAAGCCATTCCAATTGGTATTTTTCAGGGTGTCCTGAGAAATGTAGTGCCACTGTCAACACACACCCCTTGCTGACCACATGGTATAATGCTGGTGGGGAGCTGGAGCTGAGCTGCTTGTGAGCTTTGTGGGGCTGAAAAACCAGCAGCCCAGCCACTCTTAGCTGAGTCAGAGATTAACAGTCCCAAAGTCACAGCATTGACTGATGGCTGGTGCGGGTTTGCTCTCATGCTGAGCAGTCTGAGCACTGAGCAAATGTTGAATTGATACTGAGCATGCTGAAACCAGACTCTAGATACATTTCCAGTCTTAATGTTCTCTGCTTATCAAAAAGTGATGACACCTGGATACTGGGAAATCCAAGCAGGTATTTGCTCATTAACATCAAATGTTTTCTTCCTGCCCCCTTTCTGGTACCATTTACATAACAAACCACGTGCAGAATACACAGAAACTTCTTCCTCCTGTGCATCCACACAAGCTACTTCTTTGCTGGTAGTGATTACCCATTAAATAACTAAGATTAGAAATACGTGAGTGAGCATGGGGTGGGCAACATGGCTACTGAAGGAAACTGACCTGCCCTCAAGTATCAGGTCATGAGAGAGCTGTGTAAAGAGGAATCAAAATGGATGTGGCTACCATTGAAGGTGACTGCATCTCAGTAGAGGGTGTAGTTCTTTCTCTTACTGCTATATTTGGCCAAATTGCACTCTATCAGTACAGAAATCAGCTGCCAAGCCTGAAAGACTAGCTCCAGTTACACCAGAAGTCTGTAAGGAGCTGGAAACTAAATGTGAGTCTTTTAAGTACTGGAGCATTGCCCTCCTTGCTTTGCTGTCTCAAATACTTTGCTTTCTCTACCTGATTCAGTTATCAGCTTAGTTCATTTCTACTCTAAAAAGGTTTTGTTGATTTTTTTTTTCTTTATTTATTTTGTAAATGTTAACCTCTTCAAAAAGTATCCCAAGTGCATTAAGTATGTCATCTCTTGCTGCAGAACCTGTTTGGCTTAATAATTAATAGACTGATCACCACTGGCAACAGGCATAAAAGTCAAGACTGTACATAACTGTTCTCTATACTAATGCAATAAAAGTGGGTCTGCTTTTACAGGGGTAATTTTAGCAGCAATCTAAATCAACACCCTGTTGATGATAAGACAAATCTTCCTTTAAACAGAAAGGCAGTGCAAGTGAGCTAGTTAGTATTATGAGCACATTATTGTCTTTACTTTCTGCAATCAGCTTTTATTCATGCTTTTACAATAGGTGTAAATTTTTATATCTCCTTAGGCAAGCAGAAGAATGAACTGAACTTCTAGAAAATTACTTAAAATAGGTGATTGTGTTAAGAAACAGGCAATCCCATACAATGTGTTAAAGGTCAGTGGATTGGAGTGCTGAGTTCTACAAATGGGCAGCCCCGCTATGCTGATGCTGGCGGTCAGGCAGCCGAAAAAGAAAGGCTTGACTGGGGTGGTGCTTGAAGTGTGGCAGGGTGTTTTCTGTATGGGTGTGTGCTGGGGATTTGGGGAGGGGAGAGAGAGAAAGGTGGGGAAGAATTTCTATGGTGTGAGGCTGCTGGGTATGTGGAGTAACCTTTCTGTAATACAGCGACAAACATACTGTGCAGAGAGAAGAGCAACTCTGGTAAGCTCTGGGTTAAGTAGTACCAAAACCCCTTTTTATTGACAGTGTTGCTTTAAAAAGTTGAAAGAAATCACCAAGATCTTGCTGTGCTGCACTTCCAAGAGTGCTGGTGGCACAGAAAAGCTTGTTGCTCCAGATGACTCTGTTCCCAAGTTGCAGTGGCTCAGACAAGCAACGTGGTAGCAGCTCACACTTAAATAGCTTTCAAAGGCGGAGCTTTTGGTTTTCCTGTTTTCTAGGTGAGGCCAAAGGAGCCCAGGTCAGTCACAGGATGCCCTGTGTGCCTCTTTTGGAAACAACAGTTTGGTTTTATGCTTGTGGTTGTTCTGGGGACCACCACTTTACTTGTGTCAGGAGTGCAGTTCCTGATGGCTCCCAGGAGAGCCCGTTCAGCAGAACAGCTAAAGAGATATTAATGATCCTTTCTGCTCCTCGAATGGCTGAACAGTCCCCTTCCAAAACCAGACCACCCGTGAATTGGTCTGAATGCTACGTGCAGTGTGTTGCCCCCACCTGATGGGACAGTCATTCTGTGTGCCTGGCTGGTGGGAAATGCTGGGAGCTGCAGTGCTGAAGCAATTTCAGCTTGACTGGTCCTTGGCCTGAAGGGCCATGCCAGTATGTCAAGAGATGGCTGTACAATGATGTCTCAATGTCTCAGACAATTTGTATATCAAGTATTGCATGTTTTGCCAGTCTGGCAGATTTCTCTTTAACAGTTGTTAGTAGCGTAAGTTCAGACCCTAGGCAGGGAAAACCTCCTCTGCAGCCAGTGGGGATGGGCTGAGGCACGTCCTGGTCTCTCAGGCCTGCTGCAGTTTGCAGAACAACCCATTGCCATAGACAGGAGCAGGCTGCACCTTCCTACATTGCTGAGTCAATTTGGCTCACTTAGCAATGGTAGGATGGGTATAGGAGCATGGCTTGCTTTGTCCAAGAGAGATGTGTCTCCGGGGTCTCTCTAGTCTTCTTCTCTGCAGATGCTGATGGATGGGGCTGGCTCTGATACCTGCTTGCTTTCTCCTTAGGGATTCAAGTGGAATCAGTAGCTCATTTGAGGTGGGCTGCTGGATGGCAGTGCAATTGTATTTTGATACCAGGGGGAAATCCAGTGCTGATTACCTCTGTCATGGCTGGAATGGGCACGGAGAATTCCTCAGCTGATGGAAATGAGCAGGGATGGAGGGCCTGTGGATCTGTGTGGCCTTCCACACGTTGAAGAACAGAGGCAAACCCACACAAATCAGCTGACACTGGCCCATCACAATGGTTCTGGAGTGCCTTCATGGACAAGCACTCTCCAAGTGCACGCTGGAAACAGAAGTTTCAATGACGTGAACTTCTGTTGCGTGCCCTGAAGCCAAAGAACATTTATTTCAGGAAAATCCCAGAGCTAGCGGTGATCTTTCATATCCTCTCCTTTCTTTTTGAGGCACGTGGTCAGCTCTGGCAGTCTCTGTGAGCTGACCCTTTGTCTTGGTTTTGGCTTTATTTCTGTCTTGCCTTGGTTCATCGCATGTCAAATTACCTTCATCCTGGTTGCCTGCCAGGACGGGGCATGGGCCAAAAATACAGCAGAGCAGGAGCTACCACGTGCGTGGCCTGCTTCCACTGGCCAGATACAGCTGCACAGTCCAAGCCTGTGGTCCCAAAGCTCCTTGCTTGGTCTGGAAGCAGGCAGGGAGCCTCTTGCCGTCAATGACTCTTTTGACTAAGAAAGCACTTTGTGCCTAGTGCTGCAGACCTGCTGCTCTCCAGGCCATCTGTCCAGCCTCTGCTGGAGAAGAGGAACTGCTCGCTGTGCTCCCTAAGCTGTGTTTGGCCGTCCTGCCATTTGGGCAGACCTGCTGCCCTTTTCCTGGCGTGCACATCAATATCAACTGCCTCAGGCAACTACCCAACCCATCTTTCATGGTTCTGCAAAGCAGCCACAGCTTTCCTTGGCATGGCCAGCGTCATCTGTTCTGCATGAACGGGGCTGACCCAGCATCTGGCACATCTCCACACTGAGCGAGGGACCGAGTGCTCCAACAGCATGGCTGTGGAGGGGGATTTAGCCACTGTAAGCTGTGGCTCTGCCCTGACAAGGTTGCTTTCGAGCTAGACTGAGTCAGCCTTATTCACCATTTCAGTGCATCTGGATCCACAGCGTCTGACAGTCATGGTGTCACATGAGGCAGTTTTTGACTCCTTGTAGCTTCAGTTTCAGTAGTGGGCTCACCCTAGGTGGAAATGTTTCCTCTGGCAGCCAGCACGCAGCTGAGCTACCTCTGAGTGCCTGCCCCAGGAGGGCAGGGCTGGATGGAGGTCGATATGTGGGGCAGATCTGCTTTGTGCAGGTGGCAGGTCTCCCCTACCCTGTGCAAGCAGCTGTCCTTCTTACTCTGCCCTTCCCTAACAGCAAACACAGACCCAGAGCTCAGCCTCTGGCTGGTAAATGAGCCATGGCTACTGAAGAGGCAGCTGGGGCCATGCAAACCTGTGCTATCGCTCACTGGTAACAGCCTGCCTCAATGCGTGTGCTTTGTCCATGCCAGTGCACCATCAGCAAGGTGGAGACGAGGCAAGAAAAAGCACTGACATTGCAATTTTCTCCGACTTTAGAAGACTTGGGAATGTAATGGTCTTAGA